>NC_088202.1:37894779-38504511 GCF_037126465.1 Ornithodoros turicata | reverse complement strand
CAGTGACGAAAACTTGAAAACTGATCGGTCCAGTGTAAGCTCTGTTTGTCCAAACGGGTTATTTTTCAAAGAAAGGAAGGAGGGCTGACAGGCATATGTTATGGAATGCAACACCCGCTGCGAGCCGATAAAGCCTCGTTACATAATGAAAAAAGAAGAGCAAGCAGTTTTTAAATGTACCTTACATATTTCTTTTTAGGTGTTTACTGCACTACTATTACTGCTTTCAGTTCCGATCTGTACTGTAGCTTAATTACATTCGGTATCGTATTTCAAATAAATTTTACAGCATCGTGTACGTGTCTGTACGACGCAAGATAATAAATTCCCTATTTTCTCCGTATCTGGACATTTTGTATCAAAGAAAGCGTTTGAACGTACAGTTCTAGTTCTCAACAGAAGCGTGATATATTCAATCCCTTTCATTGTGAAAGCGTTGGGTAATTGATGCAGTTTTATAAAAACTGAACGAGACAGAACCACGACCCCTCTTGTGAGGCGAAGCTGCTCTCTCAGTATAATCATTCCTGACCGCGATGAGAGAAAATGGGGTCCAGTGAAAGGGACGGTACGCCCATTCTCTCTTCTACCAGACGATGAAAAATTGTTGTACGAGGCCTTCGGACGAAAAGATATATATAGGACGTGTCCCATGAGCTATGTACTAAATATATGTCGTGTTGTCGTGCGCGGTTCGGATAACCCCATGTCAGACTGAGACCCAGGCTGGGCATATATCACAAGAGTGGGCTTCAAGTAGAGTTTATGAGTACCATATGAAAAATGCCGGTCGTGTACGAGAAACAGTCGCACGAACAAAAGATGGAAGAGCGAAGATAGAATGTAAGCCTAAAAAAGTGGAGAAAGGATCACAAATAAGACATCGTGCGTTTACAATGGCAGGCCGAGGATATATACAGGGTGTTTTCTTATACGTTACAGAATTCTTCTTAAAAAACTAGCAAAACAGAATAGATGCCGTTTTTGCAGTTGAGTTATACGACCAGGCGAACATTCCCGCGAAGAAAGTATGTAACAACGAGGTCACTAACTACCTAAAATTCATGAATTAACTCCTTAATTAGGAGATTTCGCGCGAAAACGATATGCAGAACGGGAGATATTCCTCGTTGAAAGCCATTCCATGTTTAAAAAACCCGTAAACGCACACGTGCGTCGCAACATCTCTGAATTTTCCTATGCAAATGAGCCGAAACGAGAACTAGCCACTTTTCGAGCGTAGAGAGAGCGACAGGCAATTCACGTGAGATGGCCACGTACTTTACAGGGATGGAGCACATTGGTATAGGAGCTAAGCTGTTCGCTAGATCGACCGGCTCGACAACGGCGAGCCGTTTCACCGCTGTCACTACCATCACCGCTCGCCGACCGAGATAAGGCGAACGTCGCGTCATTTCCGCGCTCCAACAGTGCGTACTTCTTGTTTCGGCTCATTTGCATAGCGAAATTCAGCTATGGATATTTCAACATACGTGCGCCTTTGAGAATTTTTTAAAACATGGAATGGCTTTCAACGAGGAATATCTCCCGTTCTGCTATATCGCTTTCGCGCGAAACCCTCAATGAAAGAGTTAATTAATGAATTTTAGGGAATTAGTGACCTTATAGTTACATACCTTCTTCGACAGAATGTTCGCCTGGCCATCAACTGCAAAAACGGCATCTATTTTGCGGTGTTATTTTTAAAAAAATAATTCTCTAACGAATAAAAAAAAACATCTATACAGACATTTATAAAAAAAAGGAAGAAGAAGAAAAAGAATATACACAGAGTTTTGAAACGGAGCGAAGTTCTGTTTATTTGCTTTACTCTTCCAATTAAGAGAACTGGAGCAGCTGGCACCTTCATGGGCGCCACACTTATTTGTTATTTATTCTGTTTGTATTAAGTTATCTACTTTTTATTTTCCTTATTTTTTCTTATACCGAAACCAAGCCAACCAACGTAGCGAAGTGTCATGCCCTTTGGTCTGCTTTTAAAAGCTTCCTGCCTCAGGCTCGAGGAAATGTTTTTATCTGGAGTATACACCAGCTAGCTTTCACGCTTAATCTGTTCATGAAGTTCCTTTCCGTTCGGGGGTGTAGCTCGCGTGCAACATCATTACATATGTCCCGAACAGCTTTAGAGCGTTTTCTTCTTCTTTGTTGCTGTTCGTTTGTAATTTTCCAGTGTAGTGATCAATAACGCTCATCTAGCGCGTTCATAGTGAGTTTTAGTATATCGTACGCTATCGTCTTTGCATACATAAGGGATAGCGTGGTGTTTCTGCGCAATGCGCAATGCCCTGTTTATGTCTTCCGCGAGCACAGAACCACCAACGCTATCCCATACGAACGCAAAGGCGATAGCGTATACGGTGTACTAAAAGTGTATAATATTGCCATTCTATAAAGCCGGTGCAACCTACGGATACACGGATGATGTACCCAATGTGTGGCGCCCCTCTTCTACAGGCGATACAGCGCTCTATCCACATTTCACTTCATTTTATTTACAGCTCCGTTATGAACATCTATCAAGAGGTATTACATAACACAGTCGGCTTGACTTCAGACAGATAAAAAGGAAAGGAAAAATCGATATAATATTGCATAACGCTCCAAAGCAATACATTACATACGTACATTTATTTACTTTAAGGACCCTCGATGAGGGTATTACATAAAGGGGGGAGTAAGCATACAACACAGTGCAAGCGCGGCATGAGCACTAAGAAAAATGTTCAAAACACAGTGCTATAAAGGAAGGCAAGTCTCTCTCCAAGGCGATGTGAGATGGTAGGTTGTTCCAGGTGGCAACCATGAATTGATGAGGGGAGAACAGAAACTTGTTAGTACGCACCGAGGGGGTAAAAATTTTATGAGAATGATCAAGCCTGGGAATACGAAACATAAAACATACAATGTTAAGAAATACTACAATGCTAAAAAAATTAACACTCAACATAAAATACTGAGAAATAGCTAACACATATACAGGGTGCGTCACGTAAGACTGATCAGAATTTTTATGAAAACCCTATGAGAGCGGCATAGATACCGTTTTTGCAGTTGAGTTCTACGGCCATGCAGACATCCTCTCGAAGAAAGTGTGCAACTACAAGATGACTAATTACCGAAAATTAACTAATTAATTTTTAATTAGGGGTTTTCGGGCAAAAGCGAGATAGCAGATTAATAGACTATCATCGTTGAACATCACTCCACGTTTAAAAAATCCTGAAACACGTACGTGCGCTAAAATATCCATCCCCGAATTTTGGTATGCAAACGAGCCGAAACCGAAACCGCGGCGACCGGGAACGCGGGGAGTACAGCGCTCATTTCACGTCAGAGGGCCACGTGATTTGGAGCTGTGAAGATAATTGGAGTAGGTGCCGCTCAGCTGGTCAGATAAGCCTCCGTCGGCGTGGGTGATGCGCTTCTCAGGCGCGCTTTTTCGGTTTCGGTTTCAAATGGCTCGCGCTACTTCTTTTCCGTCATTTTCACGCGACAGGCCTCCGCGTTCACCACGCGGTGGTCCAAAGTTTGTGCAAAACAGAAGACACGTGCTGGACAAGAGGGCCGAAAACGAGGTGACCGCGCACATCGAACAGCGAATTGTCATGAAGTTTCTCGTGAATGAAGGCGTAAAGTCATCTGAAATCCACAGAAGACTTCAGGCTCAGTATGGCCACGATACACTTAGCCGCAGCAAAGTGTTTGAGTGATGCAAACGGTTCCGAGACGGCCGTACATCATTGCAGGGCGATCCCGGCCGGTGCGGCTCAGAGCCCAGTGTCAGAGTTCCTGAGAACATCCAACTTGTGGAGCGCCTGATCCTCAAGGACCGACGGATAACATGTCTAGAACTGGCTCGAAAGACGGACCTTTCTGTGGGAACGTTGAACACTATCATTCATGAGCACCTCCAGTTTCGGAAAGTTAGTGGCCGTTGGGTCCCGAGGCAGCTATTCGTGTTTGACCGGCAGAGAAGACTGGAAATCTCCCAAGAGCTAAGGTACCATTTCGACACTGAAGGACTGCCGTTCCTTGATCGGATCATCACGTGCGATGAAACGTGGGTGCACTATTTCTCTCTTGAGTCTGAACGTGCATCAAAACAGTGGAAGCATCCTGGCTCGCCACCTCCCAAGAAGTTCCGAAGCACCCCGTCTGCGGGTAAGGTTATGGTCACGGTTTTCTGGGACAAGGCTGGCGTTGTTCATGTTCATTTTCTGCCCAGTGGTACCACCATCAATGGTGCATATTACTGCCAGGTTCTCAGGGATGTGCATAAAGCGCTGAAGCAAAAGCGGCCGGACCTCATAGTCAAAGGAGTCCTCCTCCTGCAGGACAATGCACGCCCGCATACCGCGCATCTCACGACACGCACCATACAGGAACTTGGCTGGGAGTTGCTGCCACATCCCCCGTACAGTCCAGACCTCGCCCTCGGCGATTTCGATCTCTTCGGGCCACTGAAGGCGTTCCTTGGGGGCCGCCACTTCAGCTGCGACGACGAGGTCAAGAATGCGGTCCGATCATGGCGGCTACGCGCCGGTAAGGATTTCTACGCTGCTGGCATCCAAGCCCTCGTGAAACGCTGGGACGAGTGCATTAGTGCAGCTGGAGATTACGTTGAAAAATAAAACTAATTTCTCGCCTGTAAGTTTATTTTACTTTTGCGAAAAATGAAAAGTCCCGGTTTGACTTGAACACCCCTCGTACTTAACGGCATCTTTTAAGGAGAACCTACTGGAGAGTACAATGAGGGGAGTAGGCTTTACTGAAGGAAGGTCTAAACTCTACACTGCCCACTCAACCGAACACAATTTATGTTACAGCACGAGTGCGAGCCCATATTACACATATGGAAGGGGAGAAATATAAGCGAACATAGCAGTGAAAGTGAGTCAAATAAGGATGTCCATCAGGCGTCCACTCGGGCGAACTTCGGACTCGTGCCGAAACTGATATTTTGTCCATAAGTGGATTATACCTCTAACAGAGCGTTTCTAGCTATACTTGCGTAAGTGCATGGGCAGCGGTGCAGCACTTTCATTCACTTTGGTTCACTTCCACTCAGTGACAGAGGAGTATGCCGCCACGAATGACTAGGCTGATGCAAATGCGGTGAGCTGTGTTGCGCTCTATTGAACATAGTGACCGGCCTGGCTTTCAAAGGTTCGTGGAAACACTTCGTGTAAAATAGGCACTTCTGTACGGTATGCGCGTAAGGGTACAGACTTCTCGAGTGCGACGTTGAATGTTTAGATTATAGACCACATCAAAAGGACAACATTAAAGTTCGAAATCTTAGCTACACTGTCTTCATTCTTCTTCTTTTTATATTTTTTACGTATAAGTTATGCCTTTCCGATGGTGTATGTGGCTGACACTTAAATTTGGTGTACCGATTTGGCGTACGGTTTGTAGCAGGGTTAGATCAATTACGCACGATCAAGTAATTTACGCACATTATTAATGAATTTGTTATTAACTTACTAAAATATATATAAGAAATAAATTCAAGATCAGCCAAATTAATTTTACGCACAAAACCTCGCGGACCCCGCCCTCTCGCACTTTTCCTCTTCGTATCTTTTTTTTTTTTCTTCTATTTCCAGGAGCACGATGCTCAACTCAACGTGCCGTTCGTTATCGTTATTAGTGAGTTTTAGTGCATGGAGCGCTGTCACCTTTGCGTACGAGAGGGATAGCGATAGTAGTATCGCTAGGTATAGGATAAAAAAAAGTTTATCATGGAGCCCCAGGTGCGTATCAGTTCGTGTGCGCTTACCAGGGACACGTTGCCTCTTTGACAGTACACGACAGCAGATTAGGAGCACCGAACCACACTTCTCATTTTCTAAATTTTCACGGTCTACCAAAGTTTTGTAACGAACTTTTATACCCCTCCCACACGGGCAGACTTCAATGATGGTTGAAATCAATGGCCGTTGAACAGACGCGTAGCGCCATGAAGCGTGCACCGCGTCAACCTGTCAGGTAGCACTGGATCCGATGCTTCTTGAGAAGATGACACGCTACGCGCATGGTGGCGCTACGCGAATGTTCAATGGCGGTTGGTTTCAATTATCATTGAACACTGCCCGTGTGGCAGTGGTATTAAAGTGTCACACCGGAGTAGGTTTATTTTGTTTCGTGCCATTAATTAACCTCATTCAAACCAGTAGAAAGCTATACACGTTCCTCCCATCCACCGCTGCAGTGTTCTAGAGAATGTCCCTAGTGTGAAGGTTACACGATAAGTGGGACTTTAAAATTTTCACTTTCTATACCAGGTCGCGCCCGAATGCTCTATGGGGCCACACTGAAAAAATTATGGTCAGCTTCCCTCACCGTCCACTCTGTGCCGCAGTTAATTGCTTAGATAAAGTCTATCCGGCATGTATTCGGACTTTCGGAGCGGACGTCGCGTTGCTGCGCAGACTGGCGAATCTGATCCTGCGAAAGTCTGCCCGTTGATGTCTTATTTTCCCTCCGCGCACGTCGCTAATGAGGCGGGATGTCCAAAGCCGGTCCTTATTACTCTGCATTATGCTCGTAATTAGAGTGAGCTTCTGAGTGCTCCACTCATCATGAAGTACGCGTAATAACGTAAAAGCACTGTACAGGGTTTCACTTCGCTTCGTCCCGACAGCGTGTGAGGTGACGGAACGGCGTCTAGTATCCACTATTCTCTCGTGAACGTTCCCATATTGACACCGCAGCGCCGTCTCGAGAGGAGAACACGTTGAAAGTTGTTGACCGTGCAAGCCAGAGAGAAGGAAAGCATACGGGCCGTGCGCTAGCTTCCTCCTACGTGCGCTTGCCTTCTCTCCGGCCTGTGCTGACCGCAAAAGTGATGGGTGTGAGGTTGACTGGGAGGCTCTGTATAGCTTAGTCATGACTATAGAGAACGGATTCTAAAAAAGCATGGGAGTCACCCCCAAAATATTTTTCTTTTGTGTTTTTCGCTTCGGCGTCTTCTGCAACGAATAAAATGAGCTCATGCGAAAGAACGATGAATGCAGGTGATCTACAGAGCAAGCGCAAGGCTCTTTTTCGCAAACCTCCACCAAACCACCACCACCGCAAACCTTCACGTGCAAAGACCGCATCACGAACGAGAAGACGTCGTGACGTATCGTGGACTCCAGCACGTGACCAGTGACGTCCAACCGCACAGCTCAAGCATGCATACGCGTGGGCCGAGAAGAAAAAACAAAGGAAAAAAGGCACTGAACAGTTTCTACGTCACGTGAGGCTCGTGTGTGTCTTTCGCGACTGCTTTAAGGGCGGGACACATATCCGACAAAATGCACGGCACGTCGTGCGACGAGTCGCACAGTTGCATGTCACGACTAGTCGCCTGCTGCATTGCAGATACATAAACGGCGACATCCCTACGACATGTCGCTCTGGACCGCCGTGTTGCTAGAACAGCGTGGACAGAGATTCGCTTGCACTCTATTTAACATACCGAAATTTGTTCACATAATATAACACAATAAACGAGAACAATTCATTCCATTTCATTTGTCTTTCAAGGTGCAAAATTAGTCCGTGTTTGCATTCAGAACGCACAGTGTCCGCCATTTTTTCTCGTACCCACCCACATGTTCCAGAGAGGCAGCGTCATTGGCTGCTTGGTTCGTGACGTCACCACATCCGTACGACAACCCGCCGACGGGAGCGGAAATATCCAAGCAGTTTTGTGCGCTGCGACGTGTCGTGGGAAGCTGCTGCGACGACCTATTTCGCCAGAATCCGTTCCAGAATGCCTTGCGCTGCGACACCTCGCACGACAGGACGCGCACTTTGTCGCGCATGTGTCTGGGCCTTTATACCGACTGTCGTCTGTAAATTTTATTGCGCAGTGACAATACACGCAGTGCGAAAATATTTTGCATGATGACTCCTGGTGGACAGCTTTACAGATGAGACAGGCTTTCGAGCTATGTTAAATGTCACTTGCATGCGCCTTGAAGGCACCTAAAAAAACAAGAACAAAAATGCGTGTCAGGCGCCCAAAATGGCACTAGAACAACAACAACTTTATTTTCGACCTTGGAGAGTGGGGAGTTTCATCGCCACAGGCGATTCTCTACCCCATTGCTGGTTGGAATGGGGGGAATAAAATAACGAGCCCCTTCACAATAACGATCGAAGTCCGATGGTGTCCAGAAATGTCAGAAGAGCTTTGAGCGCAGAGCGTTGCTCGGCTGGATTGGGCCAGGGACCAAGCAATGGCACTAGAAGAGGCGCAAAAAGGCACGAATTTTTTCGCAATAGGCATGATCAATATTGCACCGAGCACTACGAGCGATGTCGTCAGCATTGGTAGCTTTACGGTAACATCCTACTCTATCGCGTGCACTTCCAAGACAAATGCTGCTAAGAAATACTACGCTGGTATTATAGCTCCCGAAGCCGTTCTTCGATTGACTATGAAGATTCCACACAGCCAGCGAGACAGAGACAGAAATACGAAGAAAAATAGTATGGAGATTGCGACGTCCACAAAAACCGCTCTGTTCACATGACAACGTTTTTATTTTGGAACTGAACTGCAAGCACGTGCACACGTCTTCTTATTGAACGCATGAAGCCGAAACTGAGCACAATTTCAATTTGTTTCGGAGTGAAGTTCTGTCCCTTGTACTGTCACTATACGAATTGCTCCAAGCAGCACAACACCCTGGCCCAATATTGCGACAAGGTGTTGTGCTGCTTGGGACCCTTCATGCCGAGAACGACCTCATGACGTCTACCGATTTGATGACGCCCGACTGTACGAACACGGGTACTCGCGAGGAATACCGTCGGGAACAGAAGGAGCGCAGACTTGTATGTATGTAGAGTATGGTGTTTAAAACGCTGTATTTTAAACACTATTTCTGATATTTTGATATCTTACTCCACACTCTTTCGGGGGAGTATTTGTACTCTATTTCAGATGCGTATTTTCCGGTTTATAACGCGCGTGTTATACAGCAAAAAAGTGCTCTGAGGAGGTCCTGCGCTTTATCTAACGGTGCGCGTTATACACGGAAATATTTTCCTGCACAGTTCCCTTTCAGGTTGGTGACGTACAAATTCTAGCCTCTTCGAGGGTGTGTCCGGCTTGACGCTTTAAAAACTGATGGGGTAGTAAAGTGCATCAGTCTTCCGTCAGAATCACAGCAGATGATGCCTCCGAAATCCTCAAGAAGCTGTGAGGCTATGACTGAGAAGGGACGCGAAACCGAAAGCGGAGAGGAGACTGAAGTACGTACACTATGACACCGACTTTGTTGCACCGGAGTTCAATGGCTTTGTCTAAATGTGTTTCAAATACAGCATATGCGTATATGATGAATATAGAATATATATTTCACTTGTATATATATGATACATTGCCTTGGTTTATTGCGCGGTGCGGGTTATGCACCGCTGCGCGTTATACATCGAACTTTTTTTCAAAGTCGGCCCTTATAGACGAGTGCGCGTTATACACCGGAAAACACGGCACATTTGTGGTATTTTCTGCTCGATACTCTAACTACTTTTTGGCCGCTCAGTTTTCCATTTTCTGTCTTTTTTCATCCGCGTCCTTGCTGTTCAGGAATTTTCATTCCCGCGTCCATTCGAACCCCTACGTTGACCTTCCTGGAGAATCCGAATTCAAGGTTTCGCGCAAGGGGCACAATGGACCATTTCCATATTCGCGTCGCCCCTGGCGACGGAATGTCGAGCGTCGTGTCTTTCCCCCAATAATGGCGACGCGCTTTTCGAACTGGCACGTTGCGTGGGAAAGTAACAAGAGAAGATTGGAAGAAGAATGCGGAAAGAATGAAAGCGCATTGTACTCGTTACCAGACCTCGAACGTCCGCGTAACCTTGAAACCGATTATCTCCCCACAATGAACATGACAGCCTCTCGCAGGTGGGTCCATAGCGATGTTTTCCACTCAAAGATGGCGGACTCAAGGGCTGGGCATGCGCATACGGGCATGCGGCCGCTGGGCATGCGGGAATGGTCCATTCCAGGGAGAGCAAAGGTTTTATGATGTGTGCCCTGCAGCTGCAACAGAGTTCTGACCTAGATATTTTCTGTGGCTCCGTTTCTTCCAGCTCTAGAACACCCCTACTTGGTAAGCTTCTACTCTTTCTCCTTGTAATGTATGACAGATGGGTCAGTGATCGCCGCAGGCCCTATTGGGTTTTTTATAGTATTGAGGAATATAAAGAAGTCATAATGCACCAGTTGTCAGTTCGCAGAATGGAGTCGACGAAACAGGCGCGCTCACTCCCCTGGTCATGCCTTCTGACTTTTTTTGGAATACGTTTCGGAAACCGATAATAGTCATTTCAGTCAAATGCAAGCTTTGCCTACCCAATGGACCATTTCCATATTCGCGTCGCCCCTGGCGGCAAATATCGAACGTCGTGTCTTTCCCCCCAAACATGGTGACTCTTTTCGGACTGGCACGTTGCGTGGGAAAGTAGCAAGAGAAGAATGGAAGAAGAACGCTGAAGGAATGAAAGCGCATTGTACTCATTACCAGACCTCAAACGTCCGCGTAACCTTGAAACCGATTAAATCGCCAAAATGAGCATGACAGTCGCCCGCAGAGGGGTCCATAGGGATGTTTTCCACTTAAAGATGGCGGACGCAAGGGCTGGGCATGCGCATACGCGTTGTCGGAAATGGTCCATTAGAAGATGCCCTCGACCGGGAAGATATCAAATTCACGTGTTTCAAACTCAAACGTATGTTCAACTCACGTGCACGTGTTTTTCTACGACGCCTACCGAAGTATCTTAAGTGAATTCAAAATACTTTTGGAAGTATTTGCTACTCTAACTTAATTACTTAAATTTTGAAGTATTTATACTCTCTCTTAGTTATAATTTCGCGGCACTTTTTTTCTATATGCTTTGTGGGTTATCTTGTGCATGTCTGAAGGAGCGTCACCACCAGAGCTGCAAAGTAACTAACTACAAGTTATTGACCGTAGATGGGTAGAAATCCAGCGAACCGGTAGGGAAGTATGAAGGGAATTGCCTCAGAACAAGAGCAGCCGATATTTCGAACACACAACAGCCTGTGTTCGAAATATCGGCGGCTCTCGTCCTGAGGCAATTCCCTTCATACAAGTAATTGAGTTATTGTACTGTAGCAAACTACATTCTAAAACGTGTATTCTAACTGTAATTTAATCACATTTTCAAGCAACTTGTACTCTGCAGAAAGTTACTTCTTCAATCGAATTTCGATGCGAGGATTAGGACCTGCGCTGGAAAACGTTACAGAGTGGTTCTGATAAGAACTTGAAACAATGTCTTGCTGTTAAGCTGTTAATGTCAACGTTACTAGCTTGACTGCGCAGCGAGTGAGTATGGGTTGTTTCAGAAGTTTGTTTTCAGCAAGCACTACGTTTGGTAGAGTGTGTTCCAAAGTTTTACATGTTGTCACCTTCAACGCGAGTAGGGGATTAAGTAATTGAGAACTAACTCATTGACATTTAGCGAGTAACTGTAACGGAGGTACATTTCAGTCTAAGTAACTTTTCCTGTAACTTGGTTACTTTTAAGGAATTCACGTGACTGTAACTTAATTGCACTTTGTGAGCAACTTACACAGCTCTGGTCACCACTAATCGCAGATGCAGGGGCAGACACAGTCTTGCACAGGGTGCAAGGAATACAGGCGAAAAATAATTCACTTTCTGTGCCTGACGAAAAGAAAATGAGACACGTGGTTACCGGGTTAGAGCAGATTAATGAGGCTAGTTTAGTAAGAACAAGGAACACGGATGAAATGTTGTGTTTACTTTGCATCCTTACTCGGTATTGGTCTTGATTCTTATTGGTATTGGTTTCGGTATTTGGTTTGCATACATACGATATATACGCGCTCGTATAGAGTGGCGTAGCTTTCCGCCTGAGTCCACTAAAGAAACCACGTGTGCATCACCTTGAGCTGTTACCCCTTGTTTGGGAGAGGGGCCAATGAGGTCGCCCCAGGGCCAATAGCGGGGAGAGACTAAAACTACCCGCATGACGTATATTTTCCAAAGTTAAGTGGCTAGTACTGCACTCAACCATTTTGTGCGTTGTACTCAGCAAGTTAACTTATGTTAGACGGACGGCGAAAACTTTGAATAATTCGATATACCATAATTCAAGGTTTGCTCGCCGACGATTCACAATTGAAAGAGTCGGAAACGTATTTGCGTCCCCTTCCTTGCTCTAGCTCTTGTAGCTCCCTCTGCACCATTTGGTAAAGTGCCCAGCGCCTGATCACCCACAGAAAAATCCTGGATCCGCCTCTGAAAGTGCCCGTAGTGAAGTCATCCACAAAGAGCACGGGGAATAGGACCGTGCATTGAAACATATAACTTCAATCCCTAACAAGATGAGTGCTTTTTTTTTTCTTTTTGTCTGCTCGTTACGTTCGCCTTGAGCCCCCAAATAATCCGACCAAAACTCGAATCCGTCTTACAGTAGCAAATCTCATCAATTTCCTCATCATCCACGACAAATAGGTTGGAACATGTTCCCTAAACCGCATTGAGCGAAATGACCCCGAGGTCGTTTCGTTCAATTTCACATTTACCCGCTCATAAAAAAAAGGTTGCGTCGGTCTGCAAGGAAGATGGTAGTATGGAAGATGGTAGTGATGGCAGGTGGTAGTATTGTGATTTTCGTCGTGGCGCGTGACACACGTGGCGTTCGTTATGGAAATAATCTGGCATTTTCATCCACTTTCATGGAGCAATGTATTTGAAGCTCCGAAGTCGTGTCATGTCGTCATCTGCGTGAACTTCCCACTCATCATCATTTAAATAAAGTTGTTGTTTGATCTGCGAAACAACAAAGGGGACGTTATGAATGGAGGCTACGAATACAAATGCAGTTTCAACTTTCTTATCTTTCTTATTTTCCTGACATAACGTTATCACGATGTCGACTACAAGTTACTAGTACATCCTGCAAAGTCTGAGAAAGACTGGATTTCATACTGACCGTGAGCGACTTCGCGTACCGGTATCGGACTTCGTATATCTTCGAATACTACAGTGAGAAACAGAATATTTCGTTGAAATTTTTATTGAGTGGGTGAACATTCCATGTGCGCTCAGCCTAGGGTGTTCTTGTATAACCCTAATGTGTTGAAATGTCGTACGAGTCCAATGGACATGCGCTTGTAAAAGGGACTGACTGGGAGAGAAGGAAAGAGAACAGAAATGGTTGATTCCCAATTATGTGGTAGTGCACCACCTTGATCTGATCACTTTTTTTCTCTTTTACGGAAACAAAGTGGACACAAAGTTACACGACACGCAGCTGATTCCCCAATGCGAACTGTGATGCAACGTGCGAACATGATCAAAGTAACTCCGCATACTGAATGATTGCGTTTTTCTATCAAAACTAACCACACGCGCCACACTCAGCGACAGATGTCCTCTTCCGGGAGCAAACGTTCAAACTATTACTCGGCAAACCGATATTTGATTCGTGGCCGGATGTAGTCACGTACAAGAGACTTGACTATGTCGCTGGCTATTTACTTTGACAACGCAATCACTGGCCTCATATAGGATTCCTTTTGAAAAGTCACTGTTTACGCTGTCATGTTTGAACTGCATGAGCTCAACCTACCCACTACTACTCCCTATGTCAACATGCGGTATGCAGTAACCTTCGCGCTCATACGTATCTTATGGGCGGACATAGATCTCAAAGACGGAAATACGGCAGCCGTTTGTACCTTGAGACGAGTGTTGCGTTTGTCAGTTCGTGTGTTCCAGCCTCAAAATAGTTGCTTTCCGGTATAACCTATACTTGTTCCTTTTCCTGTTCCTTTCCTTATGAATGGATGGATTGTTGGAAAACGACGACAGCCGACATTTGGCGCGCACATCTCTCGCGCACCAGTTCTTCTGGTCACTTGCGTTTTCGCTTCAAGACAGTAAAGCTGTTGTTACTTTCACTCCATGGCTCGTTCCTTTCAACAGGTTATGGGCCCAGCACGCGTTGATCATCGGTAATCGTTCAACCGGGTCTGCACGTCATCTGCTGCTGGGTCGAGTTGGAAATGGGAGAATAAAGCAAATTCTCTGTGGCGAAGCTGATTGACGGGAACTACCAAGTATGGAAGTTGAAGATGAAAATGCTACTCATCCGTGAGGACACTTGGTCGTACGTTACGAGTGATGTCCCAGCGAATCCAACGATTGCATGGATCACCGGAGACAGTAAGGCCACTGTACAATCTGCCTCAGCATCGATGACACACAGATCGTGCAGGATTGTAACTGTAATAGAATGGATATTGTGGTTTTTTCTTTTGGAACGGGGGGTAGCTTGCCCCACCTAGGCTAAATTAAGTTCGTAAGTATAGGTGGTTTGTGAAATCACTTGCCAGTGCATGCGCACAAATTACAATTGCTTCCCAAGTGTATTCTTCCACCAACAAACATTTAGCAGGTGCTCGTGTTTTGTTCTAATTTCATGCTCACATCGGCCCTGCCGTTCCGAAAGACCAGTCTCACCTTGCACCAGTCACGGCCGGGTACCCTTATAGTTTAAGATCTCATGCTCCGCAGTCTCTTCTTGCCTATATATGCTATAAATGTTATCTATAATTTCCGAACATTTAGTCTCGTGGTATTATTATCCTTAGCATCGCTCTTCCATCTTCATACAGCTGCGCCTCTCCCTCTAGAATTGTCGTAAATTCCTTCCGGGCGTATTTTCTTTTTACTGTCCCCATCCACGCCAGTGATGGTTTCACTGGCATCTTAGTTGGCCATTGCTTTAGATCTCTACTTTGCTCTACACTTTCTCTACTCTTCCCGCTTTCCTCTTACGTCATTTCGTGCCGACGTTATTGAGGTACGTGCAGGGTGCCTATGCACGCTAACTGTAGCCAGTATTCTTAGAATAATAGGGAAATGCCTTTAAAAAACAATGACGATGTATTCATGGCGAAGAGGAGCACCGTATGCCGCATTTGTGACCTCCTGGAGCGTTGCCTACATGATTTCAGATCGATTTTACATTACATTAATTTTAAAGATAGAAGTTCGGGTTGACGGTTCCCTTTCTTGCGTTGATGCCGTTGCCGTTTTCACAATAGGGATCGAGCCCATACAGCGCGATGAAATGGCCCCGTAAAAACTGCGCATATACAGATAAAAGAAACAATGCACGTTCTCCCTCCCAGTTAAATGGGCGGTCGCATCTGAAAACCCATCTATGAAACCAATACCATTATGTTCGGCATCGACCAATGATCTCCTTCGCTAATTTTTTCGTCGGAAAAGTGCTGAGATATTAAAGCAAATAAATTTTAAAGATCAGTGCTGCTTCCGCAGCTGCAGAGGCTCTGGCGACGTGACATCACTCCCTAAGGCCGCGTACCCACATGCGGTAGAGATGCGCGCAACTGCCTGCCGCTTGCCGCGCGTATGCATGCCGCCCCAGCTATACTGCCTCCGCCCGCGACTCTCCACAGCGAGAGCTGCTGAGACCGTGTTTGACAAGATGGCGAACGACAGCGAAGTCGAGTTATTGACTGTAGTGAACGTTTCCGTTCCTACACCTGAGCTTTTTCGAAATCAACATCGCAGACAGCAAGAAACGCAGGCTTTGGGTTCACTCACTGTGGCGATAGCGCATTCTTTTCTTGTGAACAACATTTAGCTTTCAACTTCCTGAAACTACGACGGTCAATATGTTACACTTTATTTACCTTCACTCCAAAATTGTATTCCAGTGTCGGCCCAAAAAGTCATTTTAAAGTGACAGTCCGGTTGAAAACATGGGTCTGGGAAACACAGTCTTATGATTTCTAATACTCCCCACAACCGCCGTGCAAAATATTTCAGAAGAAATCGTATCGCGCGATTTATAATCAATTTTTTTCTATGCCGCGACGAGCCCTCGCGTGGCGTACATAAGAGCAAAAGCGCACGTGACTTGCGCATACCTTTTTGCGCGATAGTTGGTCGTTGCGTGCTAGCATTTGCCCATTATGATGCTTTTGAATAGTAATCGCACGTTACGCAGAGTAAAATGCAGAGTAGTGCCAATGTAAACACGGGTATCACGACGCAGCCTATGGTTCAGTACGCTCAGAGGAAAAAAAAAAAAAAACACATCTCTGCATTACCAGCAACGGCGCAGCCCTGCGCCCCACTGTGTCCATTGGGGACGTCATGCTCACGTGACGGATGACGTACATAGCTGTTCCTTGGGGCAAGGGTTATGCGAGGGAGAAAAACGAAACCGGATGTCTTCAGAGGAGTGGTTTTTATTCGGAGTCTCGAAAAGCACACCATTTTGTGAGCTGAAACTTTCCACACAGCATGTAAGCCTGCGTGGCAGTTGGACAAAATCCACTTCCGGTTTTCCCAGACTGTCCCTTTAATGCAACGTTCTATAATGTAGGCAGCAATGACATTTTATTTCCTTCATAAATTCTCCGGTTGAAAAATGTGAGCATCACTACGACATACCTTCCAGTCAACGATGCAGTCAATGCTTTCCATGCGGGAGTCCGGGAGAAAACAAGGACGCACACAACTTTCGTTTACTTCCTGATTGGACGACATGTGCGGATACCGCTAAAAATCGTGCACTGCGCGATCGCCAAAAAGCGGAACGCGGAGGTGACTTTTCCCGCTCAGCGGCAAGAGTTGACCGCGCCGTGTTCGCGTTTCCGCGCAGATTCTCCGCATACGGGTACGCGGCCTAACGAAGGAGTGAGAGGGCGACACTCACAGCAGAAAGGCGCTGTCCAGACGCCCCGTAACTCTGTGCCCGAACGGCCGCGGCAATGATCGCGTGGCAAGGTCGCACCCTCATTAACTCTTAGGGAGGGACGTATTCTCGTCTTTCCTGAGAGGGAATTCCGGCATGCTCTCAACATCCGCCGTGTGTCCTTGTCATGTATTACGTCGAATAACAGTCAAACTACACCCCCTTTCGCGTCGGTTTTTCGATATCGTGGTCAGTGGCCCACGAGGAACAAAATGACACTATCGTTTCGAAATCCACTGGAACGGATGCAACAGTCCCTTTCAGGGCAAGGGAAGAGGGCATTACTGAGGGTGCGACAAAGATGGCCTCCAAATGTGCCGAAAACTAAGCTCGCGCGGACTATACCACGGGAGCCATGAGAACCGTGGGCGCAGAAGCGTTTGTGGCAGAGCATTCAACGTGACTTCTCCCTTGTACAGCTCTACGGGGTCACTTGAGAACCCGCTGGCGGCTGCATGCCGGCACCCCATATATTGTTTCGGATCATGGGACTGCGCGACTGTGAGAGGAGGAGTGCATAGTAAAGCGTTGCACCCGGCGGGGGTGCTAGATGAGCTTACCACGAGAGAAGTGCGGGCATTGGAATGCTACGTTATGTTACATCTTGGGAGCGAGACTGCCACAAGGCGGGAGAGCGAAGTCTTGCTTCGTCGTAGTGCGAGCCTGCCGACATGAACAAGCGGTCGTTCTCGGACTTCCTGTGTTTGTGGCCGTTGTCTACGTGTTGTAGTAAACGCAGTTAGGCCTGTCGTCATCGCCACAGGTTTCAAGTGAATGCTTTAGATCGTTAAATCCAATGGCTCTCTAAATACACACACACAAAGAAGTGTGGCTTGTGCATCTTTCACTCGAGGTGCACGACACGACACGAATTGACACGGCATGACAATTGAATTTCTTTAATTGAACTCCAAAATTCCCCAAGTCAACCTAACGTGTTTTTTTTTTTTTTTTACAGAATTAGAGAGCCCGTAGTGAACTTAGTCAGATCCACTACGAAATCCGCTCGATATTGCAAATGGAACTGCCCAAAAAAAGTCCCGAAATTGAGGCTTCAAAGTTTCGGGTATTCAATGGCGCACCAAATCAGACGCAAAGGTTCGTGGAGAGGAGGACATGCTCCTGCCCCCATGAAAGATAGAAGGTCGAAAAAACACAGGGCGGGAAAAAAGAGGCGGAATCATTTTTGTTTGCCTCTTATCAACGTATGGTGGAATGTCACCTGCCTTGTTATCTGCGCGTCTTGTGCTGCACGCCGGTCCGGCGATAAACTGTTCTAGCTTCATGGGGGCAGGAGCATGTCCTGCCCTCCGCGCATTTTTCCGACTGATTTTGTGCGCTGTTGAATACCTGAAGCTCTGAAGCCTCAACTTCGGGACTTTTTTTGAGCAGTTCCATTTGCAATATCGAGTGGGTTTCTTGGTGGATCTGACTAAGTTCGCTACGGGCTCTCTAATTCTGTAAAAAAAAAACAGCATTTTTTTCCTGAATATTTCGTTTGCATACATGAGCATTTGGGACAGCCGCGAACTTAGCGTCCTCCGTCTCATCTTCCGTAGACGCGGCTGTGCTACTTCACCATTTCGCCACGGTTGCCCCTGAATGAAAACAAAAGAAATATTACACATTTATCCCATAAAATGGGATATTTAAGAAACGCACAGAGAAGAAAATATCTTAAACGCACAGGACAGATTCTGCTATCTGGAGATAAGAAACATGCGATGGTTTGCAGCGCGTGTGGCACGTGATCAGTGGCGAAACCACACTTACAAGAAAGCTTCTGGTTGTTTCTTCTCCGATGTGGTAGAAGCTATGCTTTTGCCTCCTTTGCTTCCTCAAACATGGCGGATCATCTTGAAATAAATCGGCTATAAAAGTTAAATTTCATATCATGTTTCATCAATTTCATATCATACCTCCCACAACATATCATGCTCATTCGTGTTTCATTGCCTTCTTTATCTGTTCCTCTCTCAATGAGCGCAAGTCATCCCCATATCCCCAGTAAACCACTAATATCCCTAGGGCATCCCTACAAGGTCGTGAACGGCCTGAATATCTGGGCATCCATGCAATATCTCTGGAATGTTCCAGAACGACATTCGCGTTTCAGTTTTACCTAGTGAGTAACAGATGTCTCGGGTACGTCTGCAGGATATCGCGCTTTGGATGTTTGAAAGGAAGCAGCCTGCAGTTCCCTGGGATATTCATGGGAGATCCGCTATTTTGGGCCTTGATTGAACGTCAGAGGAATATCGCCAGGACGTCGCCTGGAAATATACCGATAAATACGTGATGTTTGACATGTTCCACAGCACCGTTTTTCTTCTGCTTAGAGCAAGCAAAAACTTCTACGAACCTTACTAGATATCGGGGAATAAGTAGAATCATTATATATTTCTATCATTCGCGTGCTGCTGGCCGTGCAAAGTATTTATCTGCGCGTAACACTCGTCAAGCAACAGGGGAATTCGATCACTTTTACAGCTCCACTCAGCAGGTAAGCATATTATAGACAATAGCCTGAATTAAAAACATAGTATTAGTTAGGAAGAAATGTCAGAAACGTTATTGGTTATACCTTGACTCTGCAGTTACGTGAGCTAATTGTAAAGACACCTCCCTCACCGTAACAAACGTTTTACGCCCAATACACTTATAATGGACGCACTCCAACAACTTGTACTTCAGTATATGCTCTGGCCTCCGGCCATTTCGCCAAGAGAAGCCATTGTGAATGCACTGGTCTCCATTCAAATCCGCGTTCGCGGTGGAAGAGGCAAAACGGAAGCCTGCTGTTTTCTTTTTTTCTTTTTTTAGGGTGGGAACATTTTTAACAATAACCAGGGGCGCCGGAACAGGGGGAGCAGAGGGAGCGACGGCTCCCCCTCATTTACGATTGGGGGAGCACGGCTCCCCCAGTGTCAGCCCAGCGTCGTAATCTTCTACGGTATAACGGAATGACCCGTGCATGTGTTCTTTCGGCGGCCATAAATTTAGAGAGCAATAAACAGATATTCTACCACTGTCACTGTGTGCGGAGACCGTTTGAGAAGAGCTACATGCCAATGGTGTCAGGTTCACAGGGTTCTGGAGTTGACCATGGCAAGTTGACCATGGTTTGTGGTACAGAGTGGACTGTCGAAGTTTCAAAGTACAATAAATCAGTCAGACAGTGTGTAACGGGGGGTTCGAGTATTACCAGACTCAATCCACGTGGGGCGGTGGGGGGACAGAGGCGCAAACGGGAATCGCGAAAGGCACGCAACAACACTGACAACAACATTATTTTCGACCTTGGAGAATGGGGAGTTTCATCGCCACAGGCGATACTCTACCCCATTGCTGGATGGAATAGGGGGAATAAAATAACGAGCCCCTTCACAATAACGATCGAAGTCCGATGGTGTCCAGAAATGTCAGAAGAGCTTTGAGCGCAGAGCGTTGCTGGGCTGGATTGCGGCAGGGACCAAGCAATTTCGATAGGGAGAAAGGGCGAGAGTCCAGCTGACGAGGAGACTCGGAGAGTGTGGTTCGGGAAGGTTCGTAGTGAGGGCAATGAAGAAGAATATGCTCCAGATCCTCAAGAGCACCACAGTGGCAGCAGGTGGGAGAGTCAACTTGTTTTAAGCGGTAACGCCACTGAGCTGTAAAGGCCACATCGAGGCGCATTCGGTGGATTAATGCAGCATCTTGACGAGAGGTGTTTCGTGGCATGCGGAAAGCGAGCGTGGGATCAACTCTGTTCAACATAGAGGGGGGAAGAATGTCGGTTGTCGTTGGCGGGAAGCCAGGGGTGTCACTAGGCGTCGCAGAATTGAACGGCGGTCTCCTCTCAGCAGAACAATACGGGTCCGTTTCCGATACGAGAATGCTGCTTCTGCGGCGGTGTCGGCCTGCTCGTTCCCCACGACACCACAATGAGCTGGAACCCACCGGAGAACTAGCCTGTGGCCTGCGGCGTAGATAGTGTGGTAAGCCATTAACACGTCTGTGACTAGGGGTGCGGATGGGCCTCGTATGCCGGAATCTTCAATTGCTTGAAGTGTAGGTTTTGAAGTCTGTAAAGACTGCCCATTCCCGGGGTGGAAAATCAGCGATTTGTTGTAGAAAGAAAAGGATGGCATAGAGTTCCGCAGCTGTGGAGGAGGTTGGATATGAAAGGCGTCTTCCGTGCACGACGCCTTCGGATGGAATGACGAATGCTGAGGCGGACTTGTTGTTTCGGGATGCGCCATCAGTATATGCTGCCGTAAACGTAGAAAACTGCTCGTCTACCAGAGCATGAAAATGGGCTCGGAGGACTTGAGGGGGGACCTGATCTCTTATTTCCAGAAGGTTTGGGAGGCGTACAAAAGTGGGCGGTACCGGTAGAGACCAGGGTGCTTCCGGCGATATAGTGTCCTTAGTTATGAAGCCAGTGAGAGTCTGGCGTGTCCTCTGCGCTACTCGATAGAAGTCGCTTTCAGGGCGGTATCGAATTTTCCTGAGTAGCGGGTGGCGGGGAATGTGAGCACGCAAACGGAGGTAGTGCCGAGCCGTTTCCCGTTCACGGAGAACTTCAATCAGGAGCTCACCAGCTTCAGCCAGTACTTGCCGTGTTTCAGCCATTATTGGAACTCCGAGGCATCGACGAAGGCTTCGAGCAAACAGGGACCGAAGTGTATTTAATGAAGTTGTTGATATCCTGTGCAGAATAGGAAGGCTGTAAAGCACAGTTGCCCTCACCAATGCCGCGTGAACCGCGAGCAGGGAACGCTGATCACAGCCCCATCCTGGGCCAGAAAGATGTTGAATTGCGGGGAGCCATCGCTGCACTTTAGTTTCAAGGTGTTAAATGTTCCGAGCCCAGCGCAAGTCCGAGTCGATTACCACGCCAAGGAAGCGGGGAAAGCGTACCGGCTCAAGCTTCTTTAAACCAAGCCAAAGAGGGAAATTGGCCACAGCTTTACGCGTGAAAGGGAGCTCGACACACTTTTCGGGTGAAAGGTCCATCCCGAGGTGCGTGAGGTACGTTGGATATTGTTTAAAGCGAGCTGCAGGCGGCGCTGGAGAGCCGGGCGTGATTTTCCTACTGTCCGAAGGGCGACGTCATCTGCATACACGGAGAACGACACTTTGCGAGGAATTACTGATTGTAGGCCGGCCATCACCACGTTAAAGAGTGTGGGGCTGAGAATGCTTCCTTGGGGGACTCCTTGAGGAACAGGATGCTGGGGGCTTTGGCCTTGGGACGTACGGACAGCGACAGTTCGGTCCGTAAGGAAGTCTTGGAGCCAGATGAAGAGCCGACCGGATACTCCAAACGAGCGCAAGGCGTGCAGCACACAAATGTGCGAGACGGTATCATATGCGCGCTTGATGTCGAGGAAGACCGATCGAGCGATCCGTCGATGGGCTCGAGCATGTTGAACTGTAGAGACTAGGTCGAGAACTGGATCCATGGAGCTTCGGTGGCGACGAAATCCAGCCATTTCGTGAGGGAACGCACGTTGTTTTTCAAGCCACCAGTCGAGGCGATGCAAAACCATTCTCTCCATCAGTTTCCCCATACAGCTTGTCAGGCTCACCGGGCGAAAGGAGGATAGGGCATTCAGGGGCTTGCCTGGTTTCAGGATGGGAACAACGAAGGCCTCCTTCCATGTATGTGGTAAAGATCCTTGTTGCCAAGACGTATTATAGACATGAAGGAGAGCTTGGAGTGACCGCCCGTCAAGGTTTCGTAGGGCGGCATAGGTGATTTTATCGGGCCCAGGGGACAAGGCGGCGTTCACAAGCTTCAACGCTGCCTTTAGCTCGATTAGCGTGAAGTCGTGGTCCATAACTTCCGGGGGACGGGGCCAGTCTTGGTAAAGTTCAGCCGTCAAACTGTGGACAAAACTGCGGTGTAGGGGCGTGGTCGAGGCAGCCGCCGGAGTCGTTAGTATCACACAGAAGTCCGTCGCAAGCGTGTTTTCGTCTACACGCTGAACGATAGCCAAGGCCGCGAGAGGATTCTTTTGAGGGGGCACCTCCTTCAGAGATCGGATTGTCCGCCAGATCTTCGTGGCCGGATCAAACGGTCACGCAAGACACCCAGAAGAAGAACAGTCTCTGTTCGAAATATCGGCGGCTTCTGTCCTGAGGCAACTCCTTTCCTACATCTCTACCGGTTCGCTGGATTTCTACCCATCTACGCAAGACACCAGACATCTGGGGGAAATAAGGATACAAAGAAACCGCCCGGTTGAAGACAGAGGGTTGTTATAATGGCGGTTTGCGAGGCGCAGCCACAGATTTCAGTCGGTTGTGGCCAGGGTGCCCACTTCGAGCTGGCGTATAAGACCTGTAGTACGACAAGTGCGATGAACTAAGACGAAACTTCGCACCGGTGTTGTGTTCATGTGTCGGCAGTGGCAACGTCGAGGCAGCACCATCAAGTCCTCGACTGCAGTAATACAGGATTATTAAACGCCATAGACATCGGAGAAGGCCACACCTCTTGAAAGTGATATGTATCGCAGCTTGTTTCTTGTCTGATGTATAGTATGTATACGTTCACCCGTCATAGTAAAATATTCTGACTGTTCACCTGATTGGTGGTTCCTCGCTTTCCACCGTACCGATGTCCAAAATTACCCGTTGTTTTCGTTTATCCGGCTTTTCTTATTGAGTCGCCCTGAACGACAGCGTGACACCCAGTCAAAAGGCTGGGTGTCAAACGGACACATTCTTGCTGAGCTCCAGACCGGCCCAGGAAAGTCTGGTTTATTCGCAGAAGGCTTGCGGATCAGACGATATTCGCTTCCAGTCCCGGCACACGTACATACCGCGACGGCGATTCCCGGGGACAATTCCCCGAACTTCTAAGAAGAGGTCCTCGAAGAGGTCTAGGCACTGCGCAGAAGTAAAAAAAAAAGCCGGACTCACTGAAGTTATAGCAACTAACCCACCACCACAAGCGTTATTTAATTACAATACTTCTGCAATGTTATTTTAGATCTACTGTATAAATATGCACATGCCATTTGTTAGGTGCACGTTTACAGTTCGGGCAGCAACCCTGTATAACGCAAGCATGAGCCTTCAAGGAAAACAGGTGATGATGATGATGATGATGATTTTAAGGTAGCACGTTTCTTCGCTCCCCCAGTAGAAAAATAGTTGCGACGCCACTGACAATAACACCCTAAGTAATAACATTGGGCTATGATACTATAATATACTATATATACATGTAATATACTACAGTGATAAAACTACACACAGTATAAAAACTACTGAACTGAAACTACGATGAAAAACTACTGGCACCGTACAATATCCACCTCATATCCACATGTCCGTGAAAGGCATTGTCTGGGGATTCCTGCGATCATAAAACAAGGGTAAAGTCCAGCTCCCATGGATATCCCTTGGATGTAAGTTGCACCCTCACGAAAATCCACTGCATATCCAGATATCCATGTTGCGACGTCTTATGCACTTCTGTGTGCCGTTGGTGGTTTGCTGGGTCATCGTCATCATGTATCTCTCTCTCCCCTTTCTCACCTAAAAACAAACCATTACCTGGTCGTTTTCTTTCGTCAGAAAAAATCAGTGGTCGACCAAACTAAACTGCTGGAAATAAATACTTTGTGGTCCTGCGACTGAAAACAAACTGTCTACAATGCACAGTCGCACGGGGGAATTTTACCAACAGCGAACTTAGACTAACATGGACAAAAATGCCAACTGATAAATTGATAATAAACTAGCATTCTGTGCTGGCGTGTTCGCCCTGCTAAGCGGGGCGGCCACTGCTAAACTTAGCTATGATAACCTAAGTTAAGATGTAGTTTTCATTCGCTAAAACGACTCCGACAGATATGGATGACAGAGGTTATTCAGCGATGTCGGCTTTTTAAACACGGAATATAATCGCGTTTCTGAGTTTCTCTTAAATCCTTTGCCGCTGAAAATAACTTACAGCACATTCACTCGAATATCAACAGTTCTTAGCTATATGGACTTCACTGTAATCTCAAAGACCCCTCCAGTAGCCAACTCTCCTAGACACAACCAAATAAAATACGACGGTAGTTTCGTTTTCCGCAACACGGGCTCGGAGAGAGCATTAGCGCACGGGCAAATGCATTTCTTCTATAGCTGTGTCGTGGCACCGTTGTTCGAAGTCGGCCAAGGACTCACATTCTCCCAGGGTGTCACTCGTGACGTTGCCCACCTCTGTGAGGTCGACAACGGCGAGCCCTTTCGCCATTACCACCACCACCACCACCGCTGTTCTAGTGCGACTTTGTTTACATCACTCGCCTAAAAAGCCTTCGTTTCTCCGCTGGTTCCGAGTCTTGACTAAGGCTGCCCTTACGCATGTAAAATATATCTGCAAGCCGTCGCACAGAACTCGACGGTAAGAGGATTCCCGGATTGTACATCTCATTGTATCAATCACTCATTCCTCATTACTTTAACCGACACAGAGCTGTGGTTTGGAGGAGGTTCCGTTACATCGTATGTCACAGGGCCGGACACAGCATCCAGGCTTCGTATCTTGAAATTTTTTTCGACATTAGATAACATCCAAAACGAGTCCTTCAAACGTGCGCTGATCAGCGCCGTGTGTACAAAAGTCCAGCAACGGAGGACCTACGCAACTGCTCGTAAGACATGCGCAGGCTGCTGCAGTATCGCCGACACACAGCAACTTCAGCTACGCAACTTAAGCTAGTTAAGGAAGGGGGTTATACTGCCGGCTGCTCAGGTGCAGAGCGCCTACAGGGGCAGGTGTTCCGCATTCTGTGATATCATAACGAAGCTACTGAAATACATCGCCCTTACCGGATGTGATGTGCAAGCAGGTGAAGCTAATTTTATGAGCAAGTGTTCTCGAATTCTAACTATGTTTATATTTTCTCATTGAAATCCAGTTCTCTCAGCTCAGCAAAACACTACTTTTTGTTCTAACCAGGCTCTTCATATTTGAGGCCAGCATACCATACCTCTAGCCGTGTTGACCATGAATTCAAATTGCAATCAGATTTCTGCTCAGCAGTTTTTATTTATTTATTCTGTCTCGACCGAGGATGGAATGTTTTGCCATCGAATTTCGCACATGTCCTTTCTTACTTTGTTAAATACTGAGAGCTTGAGATCTTGTAGAACACCCCCCCCCCCCCCCTTCTCCTGATGTATCGCCTTTCAAACATTTCAGTTTAATAAATGAACTAGAAAAAAAGAAAGAAACGAAACGAAACGCGAAACTAGAAAAAGATAACCCACCTCGGTTCGAACTCGCAGGGCGACAACGAAACACGTGACCTTAGAGATATAGAGTTAAAAGAATATACAATAGCTATCGCAGGTCTGTCGTGTCCTTTTTTCGTCGTGGGACCTCCTGCAACTGCTCACAAGGTGGCAGAGCGCAAAGGACAGGTCCGTCTTTTACGTCTGATGTGGACACTTTTCGGGAACGCCAAGGTTTGGACGTATTTAGAGGACAAATACATGCCAGTGTATTCTGCCATGAAGCCAACACGGCGAGAATAAGTCTCCCAGGCAAAAAACTGTGACGGTCTTGGCCTTCCATTCCACTTGTGGACAATCGAAAAAAAAAAAGACCTCCGTCGTCACGCCTGGATGTGGACACTTGCTAACCGTCCGTGCTAACGGATATTTTATCGAAAGCAGACGGAATGCATGGCATCAATGGAGGGCGAGCATGCATGTAAAGCGAACTTTAAGGGTACGTGTCCGCAATTCTGGGAATGAGTGCCTGGATTATATAACGGACTTCAGCACTCATAAGCTGTTACTATGCATAGCCTAATCCCGTGTGCACAACGAGCAAGAAACAAGATCGGCTTGAGTAAAAAAGTGGCCCTCAAATTCGGGGCAGTGCATCGGTCTTCACGGTCGCTCACTTCCGAGGTGGGGTCCTCACGGCAAACTCCACGGTGCATTACAACATAATTCATTGCAGTTGTGCTCTATTGGACCCGCATGTGTAAACCATCATGCCATTACTGCGAACCATTATTATTAATTTAAACCACTGCGCGCACCGAGTCGCCAGGCAACCAGACGGCGGATTCAAACATCACCCTTCCTTCCCCAGTGCACTAAGAAGTGTTCTGCCTCTTGATTTTACACACTTTCATTTTTCTGAAACGCCTCTGTCACCGTTCGCTGTAGGTGTACCACCTTCCTTTCCTCACTAAGCCTAGTTCCGTCGTTGCGTACTCTCAATCTTCCCTTCCAATTCCCAGAGTTTCCGTGACGCCGATCTGTCCTTTGTTTTCGATTTGTGTGGGACACTGCGTTCCCGCTCTATGTATTTCTCCTGCACTATAGCCTAGCCGTCCTTTTTTTTTTTCTATTCTAAGTATTGGACAGACCATGTACCACATACAGCCAAGAGCTTTGGCTTCTCTTCTCGTCATATATGTACTTCACTGGCGTTGCACTATGGCTTTCATTTGGTGAACCTCTCACCGCGCCGGAAGGATATCTCGTTCAACGTGACTTTCTAACGCTATTCACTCGAGCGTTGCCTACTTCCGCACTTCTGACGATGGCCCAAAAGGCTTTGTCCCATCCTACAGTTGGCAATACAAAGGCCCAAGGAGCGATCCGGTGTTGGTATGGCAATGTTCGAGTTAATAAACTCATACCTTACGTGCAGACAAAGTCCTGCGGCTTCTCTTTTCCGTTGTATATGCGGTTCAGTACACCGTGGTCGCATTGTACTTCACGCAATAGTGTTGAGGAACGAAGAAATATATTTGTATTCGTCGTAGCTGTCGAGATACGTACAGACCTCTGAACACACAAATGTTTTTGACAAAATATCCCTTTTCACCTCTTCCTTCTTGTGGTGATTGTTGTATCAACAGATATACTTTTACAGTTCCTCTTCGCTTAATTTGTTGTCACAGTTGTTTCGCGACATAAAGCCCTTAATTATTATTATTATTATTTGGATGAATTTATTATAATGGTTTGCAAAGATATCACTCTGACATACGTTTGCAGACGCATAGTTTATGTACCACTGATATATAAATCTAGATTCCCACTGAGGCATAAACCATTACCTTACCATATACCTTAAAAGCTACAAGTTATTGCAGGGCGATTTGTACCCTAAAACTATAAAAGAAATAAGCGAACATACAGTTCAGCGCGCTAATATGTGCACCAAAGTCATTGCAGGGCGCTTCTTTTTTTTTTTAATTCCGTGTTAGCGCCGCGAAGCAACTGTGGCTATGAGCGGCATACAGACGTGGACAGATGGAGAGAGGACAGCAGGAAGGAGTGGGGGACAGGGGGGTTAGTATGCGTCCTGGGCCGACTTGAGGGGGAACTGTGCCGAAAACCTGGACTCTCAAAGTCTGACCTCTGGAAAGTCTTCGGAAAACCCAGGGAAAACCTCAGACAGCACAGTCGGTGACAGGATTCGAACCCGTGTCACCTTCCCGTCTCGGCGTGGAAAGCGATCATCCTAACCACTATGCCACGGGAGCTGGTATTGCTGGGCGATTCGTACTCTAAATGGCACCAAATATAAAAGTAATACGCGCATGTACACTTTAGCGCGCTGAAAAGTACATTAAACTCTGAACAGCCTTATAGTTTCCTGTACCGTTGAGCACTTGCCTGAGCAGCTATACTAAGCCAGTTTGCTGTAATTCTAATGTCATAGCACATCTGCAATTCTCTCAATGTGTGGGGAAGGGCCGATGTCCATTAGCGGCACACCAACAACGGGGCGCGGACAATTGCTCACATCATTATAAAATACCCTAGAGGCCACCCAGAGATTTTCATTTCCTCGTGAGTGCCCAATAAACAATGCCTTCAGTCAAAATATATAAGTATCCTCCCAGTAACGTGTCTTATGTACAGCGAACCGAATGTGGAGTGTCACTAATATACGCTGTGCCTTATGAGTGAGTGGTACTCAAACGTTGATAACGTTACTTCCGAAGTAAGGTGTCTACAGTACTCAATCGAATGATAAGAATCCGAGTCTTGCACGCTGGCATTGGTTTCGGTAGGCACGGTAGCTTCACGGTAACGTTATCAACGATCAACTGACACACACACACTTATCTCAGTGACTGATACATTACAAGGCTGGCACCGGTTTTGGGAGCATTTCGAAGCCACTTATTTCACCACAATGCTGCCACTTGAGAAGTTCCCCAAGCAGCACAATGTACTGAAAGTCGAGTGCAATAGATGGGTGGACGGTATGTGTCTTATCAGTGTTCTTTAGTTTCACGAGTGTGTTCAAGGTCTTCTACGTACCCGTTCCCCCCTATTGCACTCGAATTTCAGTACATTGTGCTGCTTGGGTCTGCTATGGTGAGCTAGAAGGACTGGTGTGCCGTTCGTCGGTTGACACAGGCACCCGCCGATGTTCCTGCCGAGAGATGGCGCCAATCGTATCTGGGCACTATGCTATCTAATCGCCTCTTGGGGCTGATTTCAGTGCTGCTCGTCACGTGATTACTCACCTGCCGTTAACTCATGAGCGTGCCTTTTCTTTGCTCTGCATGCAAGATTCACCTCGAGTGTCACCTGCTGCAGCAAACGAATGGCAAACATGGATATCAGTCAGTGATATTCGTGGACGCGTCGCGATCAGCAATCGAATATTGGGATATGTGTACTGTGATAACGATAAAGACGTGGTCTAGCTGCCGGTTTTGCTTTTGTGTAGTGATATTTGTGATATGTACTTGTCCTCCCCTTTACCTTCTTGGAGAATTGTGATAGAAATATTGCGAAAGTCGGTGTTGGGCTATGAGCTATATATACGTATATGTTAATTGCAGCTAACCAACGGAAGCGACAGAATTTCTGATTACAGTCTGCATATGAGCTGTCTGTAGAAGGAAGAAATCGGTAAGACAAAAGGACGACACAGAAAATATAACGATTTATTTATTTATTTCAGAGTACTGCTGGTCCCAGAAGGGACCCTGGAAGGAGTGGGTAAGGTACATTAATTACAATATGTACGCATAATATACACATCTAGTGGCGACAATTCGAAAGAAACTCACAAAACAGTCGCGGTAAAGGGGTACCGGCGTCGCGGCGTTTGCGTACGTGACGATCGGTGACAAGAGCGTTCTATATGTCGGTAGTGGCACCTAAGCAACAACCGCATATTGAGTTCCGGGCAACCGGGAATGTCGAGGTCTCTCCCTGCATTTCTTCCTGCCACTCGCTGTGCTGTCTGAGGCTTCCTGTTTTCTTCTTTTTTTTTTCGAAGACTTTCTAGACGAATGTCGGCACAGTTCCCGCTGAAGACGGCACAGGACGCATCTTAACCCCCCTTTCCTCCGCTGCTGTCCTCTTCCTATCTGTTTAACATTTAACCCAGTCACATTTAACATTTTAAGTAACATTTAACACTTGCTGTTTGGTGTACTGTATTTGATGTGTATCTTCTTTGTATTTATGTGTATTTATGTTCACCTTTGTATCTTTGAATTCATTAATGTTTGGTGCGCCATTTCCCAGACCTTCGGCTTGTTTATGGGCACCTAATCAAAAGTAAATTATTATTATTATTTGTCCATGTTTGTACGTGGCTCATAGCCACAGTTGCTTCGCGGCGCTAACACGAAATAAAAAATGAACATTTCTCATGGTGCTACAGACGCGGTTAAAATTATAGAAAATTATTATGGTGCATCTCAAAACAACCATCTTGGGAACTGAAAGTACACCTAGCACTTGGCAGTGGCATCTCCAGTCAAAGGTGTTAGACACCAGGAAGAGATCAAGTACTGACGTAGAAGATTCTTGAATTCTAGTGTAGCTCTTGACGGCTTGGGAGAGATCATGGCGAAAGGAAATATCCAGTCGTGCATTTCCATTCATTAAGTCTCCAACTTCGGTTAAGGTTTCCTAATTTATGTTCGGCAGGTTTAAATCACCCGCAAGGATAACTTTTCGATGATGTGTTCCTGTTGGAAACCATGTAAACATATAATGTGTTCAAGTAAAAAGGCATGCAACTGCTTGTCGTAGCCGGCCACGCTTAGGCGGGCAACGTCACGACTATTGCAAGGCTGGACTATATGTTCAACGATCATGACATTGTATTCAATGTCAATAGTTTCCATTTGAAACTACATTATACTCTTTTAATATCACCGGGATGATGATGACGAGGTCAAAGAAAAACATGGGGATCTCAGCTGCGACAGGTCGGACTGGCTACCCCAGGACGCCTACAAGTGGTGAAAATACGTACAAACAGATGCACGTATGGTGAATGGGTGAACGTGCAAAATGTAGGACAGAAGTTTCGGAACGAGTGAAGGTAAGATGGCAGATGTGAAGTAATATCACTGGGAGAGCACACCATGCACATATTTAGCAAGTCAGATAGGGCGGACATATATCAGGCTTTTCAACTCGAAACTGTATAATATCACGTTACGAGCGCTCTTAGGCCGCTTGAACGGTGGATACAATGAATTGAACATGAAGTTCTAGGATATCACATCAGTTCCATTCTAGCATTTTCGGTTAATAATAGACGTGTGACACTTTTTTTACATATGACTCCACAGTAAGAGTGCGCGCACATATAATACTCAGGTGCTACAGGCCCAGGGAAACTCTTCATGAGGGTCCATGTATACCCTGCACACGCGAATGCCGCTACAGCACCAGTACACAATGAAAAATTCATGTTTTATAACTGATACCCTGTTCCTTTATACGCAGTTAACTACACGAGCTGCAAAAGGAGCAAAAGAATTACATAACAAATAACATGTGCGGCAAGGTACACTGTATACAGGGTGTCCCCGAGAACGTGTCATTGAATTTCAGTAATAATAATAATAATAATAATAATAATAATAATAATAATAATAAATAAAAAAACTAGGCTACATAGAATCATGCGGTCAACGGCAGTTTTTGCCAGCTCCTGGTGTGCATGTCATGTAACCTAAGTTTAATTATGTAAATTTTTGCGGACTGAACTCGGAAATTTGCCAAGTAAAGGTTACTTTTTGCCTCACCAATGTGAAGAGCGTGCCGAATTTACTCAAATTAATGATAATTGACAGGAATATTGAGGAGTTATTGAGGAAAAGTAAACCGCATACCACGAGTTCTCGACGGAAAACCGGCCACCGTCACCGTTTTTCCGGTGAGCCGAGGCGAGCAATGGAAACTTCACCAATTTCTCGACGACAGCGGTGGACAGAAAAATCCGGCGAAGAGCGGAACCGGCCGATCGACGGAAGCCAATAGGACCGCTCCACGCGCAATCGTTCGAGGAGCGGACGTGGCGTATGACCAACCTGGGAACTGGGAAGCATGTTGTCGCCCTACCGCTGCTGTTTGAGGGCGCCTTTGTAGCGCTTGCTTCGCGAATATGCTTTTGCCGCTAGAACTTCTTCTGTGTGCCACTATAACTTTTTGTAGCAAAATATTTTGCAATCGTGTAGTTGTTGCAGTTGATTATAGTGAGTTGTGTAGTATTATTGTGTAGTTGATTACAGTGTAGTTGTTTATAGTGATTGATAGTTGTAGTTGTCTTGCAGTTAATTTGAAGTGAAAATTTAACACGGACTAACGAAACGCCTTCTAGGGTGCCACCGTCCGCCGCAGTGGAAATCTGTGCATGCGGTTCGTCCCACCGTTTTTCCGTCGAGTTGTCGTGCCGGTGGGAAAGTTGGCCGTTTTTCCGTCGAGAAATCGTCGTATGCGGTTACCGCTTTACTTGGCGAATTTCCGAGTTCAGCTTGCAAAAATTTACATGATTAAACTTAGGTTACATGACATGCACATATCACTGTCAATTATCATACATTTAAGTAAATTTGGCACGTTGTTCACGTTGGTGGGGTAAAAAAGCGACCTTTACTTATCAAATTACGGAGTTGAGTTAGCAAATGTTTACATAAATAAATTTACGTTACATGCCTTTCACATCAGGAGGTGGCAAAAACCTAGTAAGAACAAATGCCGTTGACCGCATGATTCTAGGTGGCGTAGTTTTCTCATTAGAATTCAATTACACGTTTTCTGCTACACCCTACATAATGCGCCATAGTTTAGCTAAATGACAATTGAGTTGAACCGTCTACCATCTGCCTAAAGTTCCGTGACAAACTGTTCCGAGCTGACTGTACACAGCTACTCAGGTTGGAAAAAAAAGAAAAAAGAAAAAGAAAGTGTGAAGCGAAAGAAACCATCACTAACTGCGTTTACATGGACGCGAACGTCGATTGAAGTCCCCGGTCGACTGATCGGGAGCGTCGACCGTCCACGGTTTACATGGTAACTAGATAAGGAGCCTTAGGGCTGCTGAAATTCAGTCGACCTTACTCACCAGCAGCAGTGTCGCCACGTCGTTAAAATGTTATCTCGGTAGTAAATATATTTTATTTTCGCAGTATATTTATTTACGAAGTGTCTTATAACGCATATTACAGGCTTTTCGCGGAGTCTCCTCTGCCATTTTTCGTTCCACAGTCTGAAACAAAGCTTGGTTCCGCTGCCGCTTCGAATCCAGCTGCGATGCGATGTCTAATTCCCGAATAATGGACAACATTAATTTAGTGCTTTCGTCGGTACATACGCATCGCGGTGGGTTCGAAGGGGTAGCCGGAACATCGCTTCCTTCCGTCGCCATGCTTGCTTTCCTCCGAGAATCCAGAATTACGCGGGCAATATGGGAAGGGCTCGCTGATGACGTAACGGACACCGATCGCCAGGTCGAGTGAACCGGTTTACATACCAAAAGGAAGTCGACCATTGTCGACTGAACTACCCCCTCCTAGCGACCTCCCTCCTCTGTGTCGACCGCCCTTTTCAGTGGACGTAGGCCGGTTTACATGAAGAAGGGAGGTCGATCTATCTGGCTAGGTCGACCTTTGTCGCCTTCATGCAAACGCACATAATGAGGCAAGCTCTCGGAAGCAGTAATCACTCTTCATTTTGTTTTCCCCCGTTTGTAATCACCCAACGAAAATAAGACACGGGGCCACGTGCATCGCAATATTCTGATATCTTTCGCTTGCAGAGATCGCTAGGCAGACGCGGAGAGGTTTTTCGCAGTAGCTTCCAGAAGGGGAGCCCTCTTTACTGATGACCTTCTGACCTAACCGGCGGCACAGTCTCACACCCGCACCGCCTAGTGCGTGCCTGGGGGGGGGGGGGGGCGGCGCCCCCCAGACCCTCCCAATCTGTCAAACCCAAACTGACCTAACCTCACTAAAGTCAGGTGAGCCCTCTCTGGAAGCTACTGCAAAAAACCAATCCCAGGCAGACGTGACGGCACGAAATGTCACGTGGTTTCGTTGCAAAGAGCTGCGGATGCTAGTAAACGGTCAGTACGCAAACCAAAGCAGTGCTGGTCAAAATATGTTCACTATAAATATAGTCAAGCAAACATACACCGTCGCACACGGGACATGTTGGACTAGTTCAATGCGAACCCGCCTAGTTCGCAGCGAGCGCATAGCGTCGGAGCTCAGGCGCTTTGCTTCAAAACGGGGGCATCACGCATTCTATGCGTTGAATATGGCGGTAAGCATACCAGTCTTTCTAGCTCACCATAGCTCACCTTCCACTTGCAACCATATTCGCTAATCTTTTCATTAGTGGAATAGCGATTCCGTTACGTTCTAAATCGATAGCGGAAAAAGTATTCCCGCTACGAATTCGACCAGCGGCGTACTCTTTCTCCGCTACCGCTACTGCTTCTACTTTCAATAAAGTGGAAAACGTGGAACACGGTTGGGGGGGGGGGGGGGGGGGGGGGGGGGGAGCAAAACGCCGACAAAACAGTTTTGCTTCCGTTTTATTTCATTTTCTTGGCATTCAGGCAGACATGTCTGGCGATCCCCCTCAATTTCAACCACTCGCATAAGTTAAGCCCGACTGAATATAATGAAAAATGACGGAACTCCCGCCTGATATCTCAAAATCTATCAAACTTTCTTGCGTGTATCCGTGTGCTTTTCTACGTTTAGCGAAAAGCATAGCAGTTTGCGATGTAAGGGCAGTGGCAGTGAGTAATATCAACAGCGGGGTTGGTTTTAGCAGTACAGGCTAGCAGTTGCAAAGCTAGTTTGTGCGCGTTGATGAAATATTTCAAATGACTATTTTAATTGTATTTTTTCGCCGCAGGTGTACAGTGTGCTGTGTCGTGCGGACTAGGAACACATAGAGATATTGCAAACACATCAAAATATATCCGTGGTCAATTTACGACAGAAAGGTTTGCCATGTTGGAAGCACACAAACAGCATACAAAACTGATACGGACAGCGAACACAAGCTCTTCCGCTTTGCGTGCTCGTCTTCAACATGGACTCCGGCCACCTTTACCGACTTTCTACACTACACTTAGAAAGCTTCGCTTTGAGTGTTTTAATTTGTTTCAGTACGGTGTGAAACAGACGTCGGCGAAACATTTCCGTCGACATTTAATAATTTTAGCTGATATTGGTCGTCGAATGACATTGTTCCGCACGACACGTGTGTACGCCTGCTAGAAGTAAGCTTTGCCTTCGTTGAAAATTTGCTTTAGTTGTTCAGTGGCGTAAGTGCCGTCTGCACAGTTTGTCGTCTTCTGTACGCTCTTCGTTCGTTACATCCCACTTGAGAGGAATGTTAATATCTTACGCACTCACAATTGGTAAATCACTCGTAAAAAAGAAAAGAAAAAAGGAAGTGATTCCAGCCTGTGCATGTGATGCGATATATTAGGCAGAGTAGCAGTCTTATGAGTCTTACAGTCTACAGAGAGGCAATCTTATAATAGGGTACTCTTGCGCTTTGAGGCCCAAAAGAAACAAGAAGTGGTCACTCCGCATTGGGCATAATACCGTTTGAGTTCTGGGCATGCGTAGTGACAAGCACTTCTTCCTTTGGCGTCCTAAAGCGCATGGGTACCGTTTGAATGATCTTTCTAATGTTAATGTCGGAAACGGCATCAATTATCTTGGCTGAAACCTGTGGCTCATTTAATGCTGCACGTTGTTTAATTGGAGGAAGTAAAAGAGTCCACCATCGCAAGATACATTCGACAACGATATGCCTGAACACCGCGGGTAGGTAGCGGAAACACAGCAGAAAAGTATTCGCGTTGCTTTGATTTGGTAGTGGTATCCCGTTACTTAGTTTCTGTAGCGGGCAGAACACTGCCTATTACAATACACTGACCGTTCTAGAGAATGTATAGGTTTCGGCTCTCAATGGGAGGGTCAGCACCGACATTTCAGGGTTCACCGCAGACAATGGAGAAGAGCATGGCCTGCGGCATTGAAACACCCAAATCTTCACCATCATCGCAATAAAGTCGCCGTTGTTGAAATAAGGTACATGTATTAATTAGTAAATTTGTCTTCCTTCCATTTGTTTACCAGCGAACGGATCCCAGTGTCATTTTACGTTGTTGCTCATAATGAGTGAATAATAGTCTCACCCAGTATAGTGGAATATCGTGATCCTCATGAGGTTTCGTGAATGTCGTCTGCATTGTACGTTTTCTTTTTGTTTGTCGATCGGTTGTAGATTGTTTTTACAACAGAGTTTACTTAGAGCGACGGGCTTTACGTGCCACATGGAGAAATATCTGCACATATTTTTTGCAGCTTGTAAGCTATAAACACAGCGCAGTAATAAAGCGACATCTCCAGCGGAGCTCTCCTTACCGACCGGACACGCATAAATTGAAATGCAACACCGAAATGCTTTTAAGCTCTAGACGTGTATTCAGAAGGTGATGTATAGTAATCGACGCCAACGTCAATTCACTCGCTCTTCCCTGGTTATGGTTAGAGCACGTATTACGCACTGGCAGTGCGTAGTTAAACTTTAAGCACTCGACAATCAACATTTATAGACAGTTTTCACATGCAGCAGATTGCTCCATGGAGCTTAAAATACACCCGTTTCCTCTTTTTTTTATACCTCCTTCCACTGCCATACTTTACGAGAAAGGACTGTACAAGCGCGGAGCGAGGTAGAAGAGTATGGTTGTGGTGGTGATGTTGGAGGCAGCCTGCCGTACTTGGCCTCACGCCTGTGGCTGTGGATACCGTCACGAGTATAGTTAAAGACGAGGTTCTGACAAAAAAAAAATAAATAAATGACGAGGGTGTGAAGTAGGACCGGTGGTTGTCCTGCACACCAAGTAGAAAACCGAAGTAGACCCAAGTCCTTTTTTTGAAGCCTCCAGCGCAACCTCATTACGCAAAGCAACCGTCCTAAATGAACTTTTTTCACAACTGCTTATGCGCATGCGCTGTGACGCCGACGACCTTGGGTGCGCCGGTCAAGGTAATACACGTGTCCTTTCCCTTTTATGTTATATCCGTGTTCAATAGATGGCGCTGGATGGGGGACGACAAGAGCGCGGACCAGTGGGGATACCTCGCGAACTCGTCGGCCCCACTGCAAGACCCTGGGTTAGGTCCTTTGTGTTATCCACGTGGAGCGCGCTCCGAGGGTGGTTCGCTGGAGAGTAGATAGGATACGACGCAAATATGTGAAAGGTCCTCTGAGGGCCCTTTTCCTAAATGGGACAACGAAGCGTGACCGCTCGTCAGGATGTCGGTGTAACGAATCTCTACATGATGAGAAAGCCACGAGACTAGGGAGACGACGAAGAACGGACACACACAGACGAATTCTCAAACACAGCTAGATCTCACTCCAATTACACATTACAACTAAAGCCTACTCACAGAACGAAGCAACTTTGAAAGAGTCCGCAACAAGGTCACGGCTTTGGACCCTCAGCCGCTTGGAGGAAGGAAACACAAGGAGCGGCTCTTCCCGCAAGACTAGCGCAGCCACACTCTAGCCGTCGCTCGACTCCAAATCGCCATTACGTCCTGTCCACGACGTGATCCTCTCTATAGTTTCGGTTCTGCAAGGCTTTGTTTCTCGCCTTTCTCGACCTTCTCTCCGTGTGATTTTGCCTTTCGAAAGTCATTTATTGTGAAAATGTGAGCACCATCGTAGAAACGACGTATGGTAAAAGTTGTTGTTGTTGTTGTTTGACGAATCCCATGTGTGGTAGCATCCTAGCCCGCTGTATAAGGAGGTCGTGTGCCCAGCATAAGCTAATCGGAGGTGATGTTGCTCTTCAATGGATCCCGTCTCATCTCAGCATCAGAGGCAACGAACGAGCGGACCAGCCAGCATCCTCAGTACACCTTAGCTGCAGCCAGTGACGGACGTCCACTTCCCCGAAGGTTCTTATGCAGAACGAATTGCAAAAACCCGCAACCTCGTGCGTCAAGAAATAGGCCTCGCGGAAAAACCACTCTAGTGCACCACCACTCTAGTCTAGATGAGACTTCTACACTGCACCTCCGTCCAATCAGTATCGTTCACCCTGCCTATATGCCTCACTTTGAGAGCTAATCAAGTCTCTTCTCCCCCATTTTTTTTTCTCTTTTCTTTTTTTTTTTTGCTATAGTCGTGACGATGTCTGTGTGCGGCCAATAACGGCAAGCTACTTCGACTCCCCCCCCCCCCCCCCCCTCGGCTGTCCTCTGCGTGCTGTGCATAGGCTGCCTAAGGCTACATATCCCAGCAAACCAAAGTTCATACCCGCGATACCACGTACTGGGGGGATGCGTTCTTTCCCGGGGCGACCGCCAATCCCCGGAAAAACTCCGAAAAACGCACAACTTGGCCACCCGAGTAACGTCCCTGCAAGCTCCCCACGGATCACCCGAGCGATCAAGCTGGGATGATACAGCGTGCGTCTTTCGAGGTATTGCAGTGAAGCATGCATGCAGCACAGAGAACGGAGTGGCCCCTCCTCCCGCTACCCACCCACTGCCCGCCGACTGCAGGGGCTCAGAATGGCGAAGGGCACTGAAACTACTGCGTTCGAATATCAGTAAAACATAATTATTTCCTAGGCATAAATGACCTTGTACACACCACGTCCTACAAACGAGAGCACATAAACACACTGTGGGAAGAACCTCTGAAACGCAGCGGAGGTGCAAGGTTCTACCTATTCTCGTTTAACAAACACATTCACAAACTTCTCTCTCGGAAGAGAATCAAGAGAGAGAGAGAAAGAGAAGAAGAAAAGGGTGGGCTGAACAGCAAACTGAGAAATATTTGTATGCAGGGTGTCCCAGCTAAACCACGGTTTTAAAACAGGCGAAGCGGTCTACACGAACAGCAGGTGCTGAACCTTGGTAACAGCGTGATCTGCCTATCCGTTTTTTTTCTCCCAATGCGCTAATAAATAAGCTAGAGATAACAAAGCAAACTTTCACTTATTATAGGGTCGATATTTGAACCAGAAAGCTTAGAATGCGTTGAGGAACACCTACCCCCGTATCTCAGTCAAAGTACACTTTTTCTTTTTTAAGAAAAATGCACCGCGTGACAACCTGGAAATCAACGGAACTGTTGGACACCTTTTCACACTACGCGTGAGCGCTATTCTATCCAGATGCACAAAGTACACGTAAAACTGATTGTCCCCTATGGTATTACTTCGTATTGTGATAATTTCGGGACCTTTTTGCTGCGAACATCGTCTACGCAAGGCATGCATTCCAGCAAACACTTGGAAATGGTGTTTACTCAAGACAGCCTACAAACTTCGAACTTACAGCTCGGCACAGAAATAAATTATTCGAAATAGTGCAAATTACTCACAGCTAATTAATGTGTCTCAAGGGAAAGATACATGTGAACAAAGCATACTGCTTTTCGAAACATTCAACAGCTGTTCTTGATATACAACACTTATTGCCTTTTCTTGTTACTTTTCTCGTTCCATCATATGTAGCTGAGACATACTGTACACCACAAAAGATTTCCATTTTTCCCGCGCATAATAGAGTTTCAAGGAACAACGTTTCAAGTCGTATCACAAGGAACTCCTCTGTACAGTACTCCAATTGGACAAATTGTGCTCCACATTATAACTCCCCTCTTCACTTTTGTCATGCAGATCCACTTGGCTGCGTGATACGGGCCTCCTGGGCTCCCTGTGAGCCGGGTCTGTTTTTCTTTTTTTATGGAATAGCACGCCGGCGTGCTGCATGGCTGACCTTTCCCCTTTTAACTTTCCTTTCCCTTTTTTTCTGCCAATAATCCCCTCCCCCTACCAACATGGCTGCGGAAGAGTATCACATTAAAACTCTCCTGCATAAATGTTCTTTTCAACAGAGATCTCTAGCAAAGAAAAAAATTGTGCTACACTGGATGTAGTAAAGAAAAAAAGACATTAATTAGCACTGCGAATATTAAACCCCAATAGAGAAAACAGGATTACAGGAGGCAAGTAATCCATCCACGATTTTATACACTGGATGGACCTTCGAGTGGGCAACCTTCTAGTCATTTGAGCGTGCATGAGAACATGACAAGACAGTTTCAAGGCTGCAAATGGTTTCAGTGTTGTAAGCACTTTAGTACGACCCTTGTTACTGACGTTCTCTGCCACATCATCTGACGTCCGTCTAGTGGTGTCCCTTTCGTCACTGCCCCTGTACCTCAGAAGAACTTACTCCCGCAACTCAGGTACACAAGAAAATGGGCAAATGAAAAATAGTTCTAACGTGTTTTCCTGTTCATTTGAGGCTTCTAGATGACGAAAGTACATCAAACAAAATTAATCTCTTTATTCATAAAAAGTTATTTGCTGGGACATATGTGTCCCTATGTACGTGAACGGTAAACATCGTATAGTTGCCGCTAGTGCTTTCCTCCGTTATGAAACTCGATAATGCCGTTCCTCGTCGTAGTAAAACACAGGTGGACGTCGCAGGCTGTGCAGCAGTTCACGGTGCGATTTTCCACCCTTGATTTCGCACAGTTTACACAACGCTTTCGTGCGGATGCTTTGGCCATTTCGTGGCACGTTGGTGCTGGCCTTGTGAGTATCTGACTGCGCTTCTGGGTCTGCACAATGCTCGCTGTACTGCGATGACGTCCGGAAAAGTTCCCACTGAGAGAGCGCGCCACAGCTTGTCTGAACTCTAGCGAGGTAAGCGGGGGAAGGCTAGGATTCTCGCTTTGAATCTTGCTGTAGACAATGTAACCGTTGTTGACGCCTACGTCAAGGAGGTCAAAAAACACCCGTAGGTAGTACTTTATTCTTGATCGTCTGTCCACTTCATACGTCACTTTCTTCTGATCCATGAGATCAACTCCACCCATTCCCTTATTGTATTCGCTCACGACCAGGGGACAACGAACGTCTACCTTTTTTTTCCTTTGTACCCGCGCATCGCCGCTGCACCGTGGCGTTCTCCACAGGAGAAATGAAGTTTGAAAGCATTAGAACTGCACGGTTGTCCATCCATTTGACGCAACAAATGCCATCAGCGGAGAAAGATGCTATGTCCCCTCGTTTCATGTCTTTGTCACTGGAAAATGCTTTCGGCATACCCTTTCGATTGGCACGTACAGTACCACATGCCTTTGTGTCTCGCTCAGAAAGTTGAAGCTGGAGTGCCAGAGAATTGAAGAAATTGTCGAAAAAGAATTCGCATCCGAGGCCCTCGAGGGTGCTAGTGAGCTGGACCACGACAGATTCACCAAGTCCCATCTCCATGCCTTCCGGTTTCTCCCCCGTGTACATGTCTCACTGAAAGAGGTATCTGGTTTCGGAGTCACAGCGGCACCACATCTTGAACCCCCAGCGGATAGGCTTATTTTTTAGATATTGTTTCATGATGTTGTGCCCCTTGAATTTGATCATGTGCTCGTCTATGGACTGCAGCTTTGTAGGGGCTAGTACCGCTTGAAACGCCTCATTACAGTGAGTGATCAGAGGTCGCACTTTGTAAGCCCTGTCGAACTCTGGGTCGCGTCTGCCGGGCTGACACTCGTTGTTTGCAAAGTGGAGGGCACCCCTGATTTGCTCAAAGCGGTGAAGTGGCATAACATTGTAAACGTATGGAACACCCAGATTAGGCAGAGTCGACGAGTAATTCATCAGTGCCGGCAAACTCATAATTAGGTTCATTCCCAGAAAGGTCCTCATCTCATCATCCGAAGTTGTGAAAAGGCTCCCCTTCTGTTCACAGTAGCGAATGGTTTCCTTTACTAAAACGTCTGACACCAGCTTGTCGAAATTCATCACTGCAGAAAAGACTTGCAAGGGTGTAACACAGAGGTGGGGAAATTACTTTTATTTTGTAATGCATTACCATTACTCATTACTTGTATAAAAAACTAATGCATTACAATACTCATTACTTTTTGCATGTTAGTAATGCATTAGTAATGCCATTACTTTAACGAAGTAATGGCATTAGTCTGGCATTACATTTACGTTTTAGGGCATAAGCCTCAAAGATGCTATGCATAAGTTTTCTTCCTTGCTTTTTTTGCTATAGGCAATAGCCACCCAAGTATCCCCAAATCGGTGCCACTAAACCCCCGCAGAAGCGAGGCAGATAGGCAAAAGCTATAGATAAGATTTATTGCAGATGATGCCCTTTCTAGCATCATGGAGCCCGCGGATGAAGCCGAGCCCTACAGTTCTGTCCTGGCAGAAAAACTACCTCTGACAGCACAAGAGACACACACACAGATACATTGGATGGTGATGGGTTGGGCGATTCACCGCCGCTGAGGCGGTACACTGCCCTAGTTCGCGTTGGGGGAGGATGAAGGGATGATGATGGGGCTTTCAAAGAGCCGTCGCCAGACCGGTGGAGCACAAGTACTCCGCCAGAAGACGAAGGCCCTGCGTCTGGTGGGCTGCGTTCGACCACGGACCGAGGATCTTCGCTAGGTTGAACGGCCGCATGTCAATGCGTTGCATAGAGAGTTCCATTAGGGCACGCTCGTGGTGCACAAGAGAAACTAACATGGTACTATACCAAAACAGCGAATCACTACAGCAATTGTTACATGTTGCCCTCATAGAGGCTATGTTTCTATTTCGTTGATTATCCTTTTCTCCAAATGCGCACAGGAGAAAATCTGTGATCATCCTGTAGACACTTGTGACACACACTGCTGACTGTTGAACTCTTGCAGAATTCCCCAGGCTGCGCCCTTCTCTTTCTTTGTTGCCCTGTGCTCATTGTTAAAGGGGGGTTGAAAAAAACCTGGATGTTCCCAATCTCCACGTGGCGCAATGAACATTCGACAAAAGTAATGAGTAATGCCACCCTGCATTACTCAGTCGAAATGTAATGCATTACCATTACTCATTACTCAAAAGTAATGCATTACTTTGTAATGCATTACTCCCCACCTCTGGACTGTAACATCACTGGCTTGCGACTGCGGAATGCAGAGGACATCGCCGTACTGGACGCTATGCTCACTTGAGAATCTTCGTGACTTGTGGAATCTTTTCCAGTTGAGTGTCTTACTAGCACTACACCAGAGAGTAACGCGTTCCAAACACTTTCCCTCCCTGCGACCGCCGATACACAACAAGGGGGGGGGGGGGGGGAGGAAGTCCGCCAGGCATCTGCAGTGTCAGGCCCACACGCCCACACCAGACACGAAACGCGAAGCGTTTATATTCGCTCGGTGCACTCCAATACACATTTGCCATTCACTCCGCACGCGTTCGCACAAGTAACAGTCACGACACGTGAACATCATACATCGACTAAACATTGTCGGCTTCAAAACCTATTATGAGGACTTCGAAACCGATCCGTCATCTTCAAAATCTATCGCGCAGACTTCAGCTTCAAAACCCATCCCGCTGACTTCCCCTTAACAACCATCGCGCTGACTTCAAAACCCAACACACGGACTTCGACTTCCAAACCCACACACGCTGACTTCAACTTCAAATCCCACCACACTGACTTCAACTTCAAAACCCATCACGCGGACTTCAACTTCAAATCCCACCACACTGACTTCAACTTCAAAACCCATCACGCGGACTTCAACTTCAAATCCCATCACACAGACTTCAACTTCAAAACCCATCACGCGGACTTCAACTTCAAATCCCCATCATAGCCCTTCATTCAACTTCAACATCAACTTCACATCACATCATAGCCCTTCATTCAACTTCAACTTCACTTCACATCATGCCGTTCATTCAACTTCAACTTCACATCACATCATGCCCTTCATTCAACATCACATCATTCTCTATGAGGTGATGGTGAATGAAGTCGGTGAAGGCCATCATGAATGAATTCGCCGACCTATGACCGCAGCATACTAAGTGAAAAGACCTCGGTCAATACGCCGACTTTCGCTTACCAGTGTCAGTGCTGACATGACCATGTTCCGTGAACATGGTGTTACGTGCCCTGGCTGCACAAACACATACGACGCTAACTAGAAATAGTATTCCACTAGCCGATCTCAGACATCTCTCTGACCTGCAGACGCCATCAATCCCTGTCGGACGCTCTCTGCCGCTTCCTGATTGGCCTTGTCCAAGAGAGAGGGAATTCCGGAATGCTCTCAACATCCGTCGTCTGCTGTTGCCATGCATTACATTAAATTGCACACAAACAACCCCACTAATTCGCGTCTGATTTTAGGCGCCATTGTGGGTGATGCACGAGGAGTAAAATGACACTTTCGGAATCGACCACGACGGATGCGATTGTCCCTATAAGTCCGGTTTCCCACTAGCCTTTTTTTGTTCCGAGTTAGCGCCGTGAAGCAACTGTGACTATGAGCGGCGTATGGATGTGGACAGATGGAGGGAGAACAGCAGGAAGGAGTGGGGGACAGGGGGTTAGTGTGCGTCCTGGGCCGAGTTCAGAAGGGACTGTGGCGACACTCGTCTGGGAAGTCTTCGGAAAACCCAGGGAAAACCTCAGACAGCCAGCCGCTGGTAGGATTCGAACCCACCACCTCCCACCAGTCTTCAGCACGACCTTGGTTACCGCCAACGAGCCTTAACCCGCTCAAAAATGCCTCTGGTAAACCTTCTTTTTTTTTTCTTTTTTGTTCAACCGTGCTTTGCACGGAGGCAAAACGGGCCCATTGGAACCTACGGAGCTCGATTGCCCTTCAGGTTATTTTTGAAGCAAACGGACGAAAAACACGGTAGTGTGAAAGCGGCCTTATGTCCATTTCACACTGCCTTTTTTCTTGTCCGTACGATTCAAAAATAGTACCGAGAGGCAATCGAGCTCCGGTGGATGAGACCAATGGGTCCGATTTGCCTCCGTGAAAAACACCGATGAGGAAAACGGTAGTGTGAAATGGGCTGTAATTAGAGAAGCAGTCCGGCTTTGGATTCGCTTACTTCCGAAATACGTTATCTTAAAGGGACGGTCTCGTACCCCCTGCCCCCCTCATAAAGTGTACCATTCGATTGGCCTTTGTTTAAAATGGAATACTGCGAATTTACCCGGCAAAACACATCACAGTTATTACATAACCGAATTAAATTGATAAATATTGCAGAGCACGGCACGATCTGTGTTGGCAACAATCAGAACGGCCATGTCGCCCCGCAGGTAAGTCCGTGATAGAATACAGGAATCGTCTGCTTTTGCGCGCGCTAGTGCATCGTGGTGAGCAGACGACTTTCAGAAGTTACTGGGGACCGCGGCAACTCTCGTTCATTTTCTTTCAGTTATCAGGTGACAAACGCACATTCTAAGAAGTGGCAAACATGGTGGTTTAGACAACTCTGTTAATCCCCAGAGACAAGTTAAAAGTCGCAGGGCAACCCCATCCACAACCACAAATCTGAAGTCGCCGGACATCGGCGCGCGCGGTCGCATTACAGCTCCGACCAAAAATATATTACGCTCCCTTCCATTACACTCCCTGTAGCACACTGATCATGTTTCGAAATGAAGTGTCGCTGACGACGTACACGAAGAAGGAGTGCGTGTTTATCTAAAACCCGCATTAAATATTCGCGGAAAGAAAACACGTGACTTAACTTCCAGGTATCCGATTATGTGCCACATTATCGGAGACCCCACAGTCAATGCTGGGACTACATTTTCCGCTCGCGGAGATATATGTCTGAGTGTCCCCATTTCGAAAGCAAATGGGTTGACTCAACCCAAGGCACTTCTGCAAGTTACAATTACCATGACAACGACGACATACCCGCAGGCCGACGTCATGCGTGACGTATGCATGAGAGAAGCGCAGGTTTGGTCGTCCGCTATTACGGCACGTTTCGACGAATTCCTCGATAACGACTTGGTTATTCCGAATGAAACTTTGACGGTTGTATGTGTACAGCACTCGTGAAGGTAGTTTTGGCTAAGTTTCAGAATCGCCCTGGCTGTATGAGACCGTCCCTTAAAAGGGACACACTTACATACACACGATGATACTACGGGCTGTGAAATGAAAGGAGAAGAGGGGGAGAAAGATATCATATAACCCAAAGGCTGCACTGACATCTCCAGTGCTGAAACAGTATTCTCTGTCTATGATGGAGAGCCATCGTGTTAGGATCGAAATTTTCACGGATGGGTCCACGTGAACGTTGTACCACAGTACACCAGAGATGCAATGGCAAGGCTGTCCCACAGAACATCGTGTACAACAGCCGAACTGGTAACCATGCAGCTGACAATGCAGTATGTAGCCGCACGCCAGCTGCCTGCGCAATGGGGTCATATACTGAGAAAAGACCGGTCTCCAAGCCATAACATAAGTGGCTGTATGCTGCCAATAGTACGTGACATTCCCATCGCATACAAGAAAGCAGCAGATGCTGGCCACGACCTTCTGACTCAGTGGATTCCTGGACTTGTTGGCATGTGGGGCGATGAAGCTGCAGATGAGATAGCAGGTATATAGAGCACCTATCGTCAACGGAAGAGCTGGTTATATATTCCAGGTCAGACGTGAAACACCTGCTAAAATTGCTGACAGAAGACACACGCAGAAAGCAATGTTTATAAGCCGACATACCCTTGCTTCACCAGAGAGACCCGGAGTTGAAATATCGTGTTCCGTCTAGGATATCGTCATCTGGGTTGGATTGGATTGGATAAGAAAGAAAGAAAAATACCGTGACCTATACCAACACTTCTGCATCGGTTGCGCCTTGACGTTCCGTATGGCCAACAGTCTCCTCGTGAAGTCGGCAGGGCTAGTTCAACAACTACGAGTTCCAGTGTGCGCATCTGTGGAACACGGAACACATCCTCATGCACTGCACAAGATATGCATCCCAAAGAGCTACACTGAAGTCTGCTGTACACCACTTGGAACCTTCGATATATAAGTCAAGGTGCTGGGTGTATGGGAACACAAGAAGAGAGATGCAGCGTTATCAGAACTTATCAGTTCATTGTGGGCGGTGATATCGAATCTGTATTTTAGGACCGCGTTCTAGACACGTGTCATCCGAGTTCCTCGTTATAGTTTCTCGCAATTCATTTCAAGCGAATGCAGCTACGCATGTGCACATACAGTTCGGCGACCGTGAGCGGTGATGTTTTTCTCTTTTTATTTTGTCATCTTTTCATTTCTCTTTTAAATTTTCCTTTTTCTCTTCTGTGGGGTTCATCCATTTACTGTTGCTTTATGGGAGAAGCAGAATTCGTCAGATGACGGATTTAATTTCTTCCCTTTTTCTTTACATTCATACTCAAACTCAACCTTTTTTTTCCTCTCTATGATTCTATTCGTTAAAGTGTGAATTGTTTGGCAACATGTGTGTGCATATGTCTGAGTCTGTTAATAAATCCATGAGTTGAGACTTTAGAGATAAAAGTTGTGTTGTTGTTGCTGTCTGTCGTTCCGTCCTTGGCTGATTGATGTGCCTCACTGTGTGTATCAGATACCAACTACCCCATTCCAACATATAGTGCAGCAAACGATTACTGCTCGACTACCAGTCTACGATGAAAGATGGAAGTCACTTTCATCGTCAATTTCTTAGGCACTTCAGGCTTTGTATGTATTTGTCCTTTCTATGTGATCCAGCTTCAGAACATCAGTTCTCTCTTGTTACCACCGCTGCATGAATAATAACCAATTAATCGGTCGCCAACACTAATAGGGCGATTGGTTGCAACTTTTATTCGATTCATAGCGTAGTAAAATGAACTATCCTATCCTCGATACTCGTGGCAAGATGTGCTCATGGAACCTTATGTTTCGGGGACCTGCAGAACCTTCATCCGTTGTAGTTCAAATTACGGAGAACACCGCTACGAGATACGGATATTTGGATGAACAACATGTCGAGATGAATACTTTAGGAAAGTTAGTGCACATCATTGTAGTGCGTGGGGCTCTTTGCATTGTAGCCAGTGATGTGTAGTAACGCCGGTGAAAATGGTCCATCGCATCATTATCCGATTTATTTGTGTGTGTGTGGGCGGTCTACTCAGCCCAGGTAATCCCACGAAGTTTCAGTGGTGAAACTTATGGTGTCCTCCAAGAGAGCGCAGTCTATATGCTAATGCGTGTCGGATCGAATTTTATCGCTCGAAAGATCCCAGGTGCGATGCGGGGATACCGGACTTAATTAAAAGGCTCAAAGAATGGAAACAGGCGCTCACACGAAGAGGCCTGAAAGTCCTCTACGTAAGCGGAACAATTTTAACGCACGACCTGCCTATTTTATCTCTCCCCACCTTGTCCGAATTACGCGAAGTGTGCAGTACTATGAATGTAGATCTTAATAGATGATTCGTGAAATCGGGTTGTGTACCTGCAGCTTGGGCAGCCATTGATCGGCTAACTCCGCTGGGTGCTAAGTATGCGGCAAGGGAAAACGTGCAATGATATGGTTCAGTGTCGCCGCTTCATACATCAGGTGCGGTGAGTATCGAGATACGCTACAAATAGGATCATATATTCGCTCCAGATTGCCTAGTTAAAGACAACAGCTCAGTTGCTGGAAATAGCGGAGGAGTGTCGTTTCATCAGCTGTCACCTCACGAGTCATAGGTAAACGGGGAAACACGTCGTGCGAATGGTTATTGTTACTATTACAGTCCTATACATCATCATCAACATTTCTGTTTTGATGTTACTAGTCACATAAGCGTAAAAAACAAAGAACAGTAATTACAATTGAGAAAAATACGTGGAGTTCGTGGCGACTAACATTACGAAAGTACAGAAGCGTCAAATGACACAAAGCTTCAATAAATTGCAACAACTGTGGAAGACTGGCGTGAAATTTGACACTTTACGTGCGTAATTTTTATTTTTATTTTTGAATAACTAACAGATTTTTCGGCTTGTTGGTATAACATAGCGAGGAACTGGATCGAGTGCGGCAACACGACACGGACAAAGCAGACAAACACAGAACACTCACTACTTTTAATAAACCCCAGTTAATTGGGAGGCAGTAAGTGCTCTGTGTTTGTTTGCAGTGACTGCCCTAGATCATAGCCTTTCGGCCGTCATCATTCCTTCGTCTGTTATCACACCATCTCATCTCATCCTGGCTATACAGTCGTGACGCAGCCTATATACATGAGGCGAATAACGGCAAGCCGGTTTTCGTCACCACCACCTACTTCGTCCGCTCCCTCAAGTTCCTCGTTACGTGTGAATACTTTAACCTTTTTGTAACAATGGTTATTTCCATGTAATTACCGAAAGCATATCGTGCTGTGTCTGTCGTTTCGTGTTCCCCAGTCTCGGGGTTTTACATTATGCATATCTTCAACATTATAAAACTATAAAACGTACACCACATAAGATCCATAGCACTAACCCAGCAGACAACGCATGCGACCCTCGTCACCACACTCTTAAGAGGGGATATCACCAAGGAGCCATCTCCGATTCACGACTTTGTCGCATGTAGATGGCGCCACACAAACATCCGGTCTCAGCAAGGTGAAAGCTCTAACAAATACCCCTGTTACAAGTTATTCCTCCGCGGGATTGTGTAGTTCCATTACCACGTGTGACCTCCTTGACTATTGAGGTGCTGGGATCTCCTGTCATGTGTGGGTTGCCAAGGTCAACTGAGCTAAAGGAAAAAAGGCAGGTCCGACCAAGGCGATTTCTTCTTCATTGTCTCTTTGTGGACTGCGTCTACTGACATTTTGGGTTGATGTTATCTTAGCTTTCCTAAGCCTTCCATGTCGGAGTTTTACGACACCAGCACGCAAAGTCCAAGTGTTACGTTTCGTTCGCCGCGCTCATTTCTATAAAATTATATTGACCAGCTGAAAACATTTTGCAGACAGACGGCTTTCGCAGAGCCAACTGCTGTGTATTCACACAAAAAGTGTGGTGCATTGATTGATTGATTGTATTAACCATATAAAATTTCTCCAATCTACAAAACACGCACGCACACGAGCCTACGCTTGATGTTTACGAGTCTCATACCATTTATTACTTCTCCTTTATTGGAAACGGTCATAATCGGGCATGAGGACACAAGTAGGCGACAAAACATTTTTGTTTACAACTTCTACTACAATGTCACATCTCCTTCCTATTTGATGTCTGGCATATGGGTGTCGGAATAAATGGTCCTAGGATCTTCATTTGAAATCTTTGTAATCTTCATGCACTACAAGAACACACAAACATTACAAACAACGGCGCCCTAGTTTTTTGTTTCATCAGCGCTCCAAGTGAACCAATAAAAAATCGATCAAACGGCCGCTGCCATTTCGACCAAATGTCCCGTGTTCGATCAAACGGGTTTCGACCAAACGACATTCGATCAAATGTCCCGGAACCTTGAATTGCATGTTTGATTCGGAATTTGAATAGAATATACGACTACTCGCTTCGGTTGACCTTTCCTTTTTCCCCTTTTTTCCTTTAGTACACCTTCATATCCTACCCCTTCCCGTGTTTATTCACACTGTAGTAAAAAGTCGACGTCCAAGGTGAACAAGCCCACGCGTATCAAAAGTGGATGTCCCTCAGGGGACATTTTTTGTTTTCTGTGGGCATTTCTTCCAATTGATAATTTTCCCGGTTGCATTTTTTTTCTAAACCCCTTACCGGACCATCTATAACCAAAAGCAGTGCAGATTTTCATATTCAGTGCAGTTAAAAGCTTGTATGCTTACAAAGACAGCACCATATAAACGTAGTATCCATGGTCCCTTCACTGAAAAATTAGCGGCCACTGTGCACAGAAAACACACAAGGATGATACGACATAGCTGCAGGCCTGCCTGTCGGAAAACGTGCATTGACATACCGATCAGGCCGGAAAAACCACTATCCACACACTATCTCCAGCTATCCCAAACAGCAGACGCTTTTGTCGTTCCCTCACCTAATCCCCCAAAATGAGCTGTTTCAAGGACTTCAACAGCGGAAAGAGAACCTGTCAGGAAAGGGAATTTAGGATAGGGTGTTGGATTTACGATGCTGCGTGGCGGAGGGATTCTTTTTACCCCTTTACCCGCGATGTGGCGCCACAGGGAGGCGCAAAATAAATCAATCAAGCAGCGCGTTACCTGCCTTCATGTTTTATCATATATCGAGAGAACAGATAATCGGACGCGGATGATCCTGATGTTAAAATGTTCTAGAAAGACTTTTGCTTTGCCGCTCCAGGAAAATTTCTGCATAAGTCATCTAGTTTTTTTAGAAGAGTGTGTCAAAGATTGAGAATCCAATTTTGGTAATTTTTTGTACTTCAGTAACGTGTTTAGAAAAATGGCTTGAGAAAACCAATATTTTTTTTCTGAAGCGACAGAGCGCATTTTCGAACGCTATCCAACAAGACCAGTCTCGTGAAAATCGGTTCATTATTTACCAAAAGAGACTGCAAAGTCTGTCCCATAGAAAATACATGGGGCCGCCGGACGTGGTATCCCCTCTTAAAATGGAACTTCACCTGATAGCACGCTGAAGACCATACCACTCCACTAAATGACACCGTTGTCCCTCCTGATCTATGAAAAGCGTGTGGGGCGCGCGCGCCTTTTTGTGTGTCAATTAACGTAACTGCATAAGCGTCACAAAAAGGCGTACGCCTCCCGTTTCCATCAAAGCAGGGGATAGAACGGTGTTTTTCGGGGTGGTGATTGCCTTAAGGAGAGTGTTACGCGATGAAGTTCTGTTCTAAAAGTGCAGGCAATTATTTTTGATTTCATGCTAGCGCCGCGAAGCAACTGTTCCTATGAGCGCCGTACAGACGTGGACAGAGGGAGAGGACAGCGGAGAGAAGTGGGGACAGGCGGTTAACGTGCAGTCTGGGCCGACTTCAGGAGGGAAAGGTGCCGAAATTCGTCGGGAAAGTCCGCCAGAAGACCCAGGAAAAACCTCAGGGAAAGCGCAGCCGGTGGTAGGACTCGAACATACCTCCTCGCCGTCTTTTCAGCACGACCTTGGCTACCACCAACGGGCGGATGCTGTTACGCACTCGGCCACGCCGCAGGTAAGCGGCGGTAATGTCATTGCACAAGGCATAAAAGTCACAATATGGGCTGAGTTGTGCTAAAAGCGTGCATAAAAGACCAGTGCCCCTCGGACCGTCGAACACTGTTTCATTACAAGAACAAAGAAAAAACAAAAACAAAAGAAAAATAAAAATAAAAGAAAAGCCAAGAAAAAACAGGAAGAGCTTCGTTTTCAGTATCTCGTGTGCAAAGGTCTCCAGCACAACACGCAAACACGTTATTTTCGCTTCGCTACACAGTTCGCTTCCAGTTATGTTGCACCGATCAATAGGCGGAAAGAGGACAAACACTGTAATAAATGCGTGCCTGTGGTCAGAGTTTGAAAGGAAGTAGTGTGCACTCAGGGAGAAAATTGAGTTCGTGTATATCGAAACGTGACGTCAACGGTGATCGCTCCAACAATGGCTGCGTTAGGTAGCGCCTCTCATGCTTTAGGTATTGACATTACCAGGTCACCTATAACGCTAGTCACCTCACCTCATGTGGTCACGTATACTTCCGTTCCGGGGTGTCGGATCGTCTTCGCTCGTCAAGCTCACCGAAGTGGAAGGAAGTACACGCAGTACGGCAAGCCTAATACACTCGAAAGCTGGCAGAACTATGTCACTGCGGTTCCGTTTCGATGGTATTCACTCCGTCACTATGTTTGTGATATGAAGTCACGGGATTTGACTCGAGTGGCGGACTGTGAAAGTGCGTTCGTTCGTTTAATACTTAGTCATGACTAGTGCGCGGATTTTCATGCAAGTGCATGTTTTTTTTTCTCGGTATGGTTTCGTGTGTGGACGATGAAAAAACACTTTTGGTCTTTGGTTGAGACTGACGAGAAGGGTTCTATAAGGTGCATATAAATGCATGCTTTGCAAGTTGCGACATATTTCACACGAAAAGCGCATACTTTGCCATATTTTCAGGTGCGAGACCTTGCTACACTTTTTTCATGGATGGTTTCGCTGGTTTCGGGACGTCGTTGGGGCCTTTTTCGCGAAAATTCTGGTTGGAATCGAATATTTTTCATGTTTCGTTGGGGTGAGGTGCCGTGTTCAGCCCTTCCCCTAGCTGCTCCATGTTCCAATGCGTGCATGGCCGATGGGCAGAACTTCGCCTTCGCCACATTATCGTTACGAAGACGGGCGGCGTTCGCATTTTACTCAGCATGATGCAGTGCCGAACGCAAAGTCATGACGAAACAAGCCTGAGCATGGGCAACACACACACACGAAGGAAAAAAACGAGCATACGTGTATGTACGTGTTTTTCATGTTGCCCATGCTCAGGTTTGTTTCGTCATGGGTTTCGTCCACCAGCTAGCCTGCCTTTACGCTATTTTATGAATCACGAACGCAAAGCCTTCAGCTCTGTGATTTATATCCGTGGCGCTAGTATTCTTTGTTCTGTGCGGCAGAACGAAGAGGGCTTTGTTTTACAGTGTTATCTCTAATAAAATACACTTTTTAATGCGTTAGCATTAGGAGTGTCAAAATGGAAAAAGCTGTATGCATGTGAACGATGAAAGAAGGAAGTCACTGAAAAGGTTAGCCAGCTGTAGGACTCGAACCCATATCTTCTGGATTACCGGTCCAGGGTTCTTACCAATTGAGCTAAGCTAAGACTTTTTTTTACACAACTTTTTATTGAGCCATGTAGCTACACACACAAAACACAATTCAATACAGAATGCACATATAAGGATGATTGCTGATGGTGTTCATTGTACAGATGAAGATCAATTATCTACAACTATATACTAGAGCACTGCACGGGCCGGGCTTGGCGTTTTTATGCGGGCCCGGGCCGGGCTCGGGTTTCAGCCACCGGGCCCGGGCCGGGTACGGGCTTGACCACGCCCTCCATGGTCGGGCATGTACGCGATCATATTTCACGAGACTGGACAGCTGAAGTTTCTTGTCACTTTTTTCCATTCGGTATGAGATACCAAGGTATTCTCATCTGAGAACTATCACTTTTTATATGTGATCATGCTTATTTCGTGTAATGGGTCTGGATTTCACACGTGCACTCACACACGTTTGGGGACGATTGGTGCGGCGCTGAAAACTCCGACACCAGGGTCAGTTAGGTTAGGTGCTCTGACATATTTCCTTCGCGTGAGAGTCAGGCACGAGGGTTAGTTAGGTTAGGTGTTCTGACATATTTCGTTCTCGTGAGAGTTCGAGAAAGGGGAACAAACACCGGTACATGCGCAATAGAGCGGAGATGAGTCTCTTCCTGAACCACAAGATATATACATATCGCCCACGCTACGCTGCGCGCTGCCTTCCCAAACGGGCAAGCACCGAGCTCAGGGCGGCTTGCCTGGCAGAAACACAGCCGCTCCTTTCGAGTGTACCTCCTCACTCTCTCCACCAATTAGCTGCGTCCTTTTCCTCGCTGCGCTGTGCTCTTTAGTAAATATAAATACGCATCCGGGCCTCGAGAACACGTAGAGCAGAGGCGGGCTGGGACCGGGCCTGAGCATGGAAACAGTCGGGTACGGGCTGGGCCCGTGCTGGAAATCCATAAAAGACGTCGGGCAAGAAGGTGTACCATATTAAGACCACCATTCGAGAGACAATGAAAGAGATTATCCCTTCGCGTACTTTCATATTTTGAATTCCATACGTAGGTGGCAAAGACTCTGGCATTTTATTGACAGAAGTCCTGCCACAGGGTAACGCTTGCAAAAAATACCCCACGCGAGAGGCAAGCCGCGTGTTACACACAAATGCCCGGGCGAACGTCCATAGCTCAGCATCGTTCCAACTTTGTACACTCTGCCGTAGTTTTGCGATGCGGGACTGCTAGTAAGCCGCCCAACAGCGAGCCTTGTCCAGGGGAACACCAAGGTATACGGACGTGGACCTTGACCACGACAGCCCAGCGCACTGCATACTTGAAATAGGCGCTACCCCTAGCCAAGTCCCCGAGCTCTTTGCCCAGCTCACCCGCGCTCCTGACGCGCAGAATTTACGAACATGCGCAATCATGCGACACACTTCACCTGGAGTGTAACAGAACAGGGTAACATCATCGGCATATACGAGTACTTTCATGCTGTAACAGTTTCGTACAAAACCCCGTATAAGTTTATCCTCAAGAGTCGATCGACAAAGAGGTTCTAGATATATCGAAAACAGAATGGGCGACATAGGGCACCCCTGCCTCACTGAACACAGAACTCTAATTGGAGCGGATGCAACCCCGTTGACAAGAAGCCGGGTGCTCACATCATGGTAATACATCCGAATCCACTTCAGCATAGTATCCCCTAATCTCACATGATTTAAGATGCTGAACAGAAAATCATAGCTTACTTTGTCAAAAGCCTTCTCGAGGTCAAGCTGCATCATGCCTACAGACATTTGCAGAAGTGTACAACATTCCACAATCGAGCGTGCCGTGTGTACGTTTGTAAAGACAGTGCGACCTCTAATTCCATACGCTTGATGTTCTCCGACAATATCGCTAGCAACAGACTGCAGACGCTCTGTGAGAATTTTAGCTAGTATCTTATAATCCACATTAGTCAGAGTAATGGGACGATAATTCTCTACCTTCCGCCTCGCGACAGGATTCGTTTTCTTTGGAATTAGTACAGTGTGCGCAACACCAAAAGATGCAGGCAGTACACCACGACTAAAAGCTTCATCCAACACAGATGTCAACAACGGCGAGATAACGGAACTGAACGTTTTATAAAATTCTGCACTGAGTCCATCAGGACCGAGTGACTTTCCTCTATTTAATGCACCTATCGCCCTAGACACTTCCTTTTGAGTGATGGGCCCACTGATGCTATCTGTAACCTCTCCAGAAAGCTGAGGCACCCGGTTGAGGAGATCAGACTACTGTGCCAGTCACAATAGGTGGGCGGTAACTAAAAATACCCCCTAAAGTAGTCGAGAAACAGCCCTGTTATGACAATTGGGTCAGCAACAGTAGCAGCACCCGAATCAAGAGCTGTTACGCGATTATCTAGTGCATGCTTTAATTCTGCGCCCAGAAAGTATTTTGAAGGCCTCTCTCCGTCAAGGTGCTTTTGCGATCGAGCGCGCACGGCAGCGCCAGCATATTTCGTGTACATGAAAGACTCAATATCCCTGTGCACAGACTGAATGTCGTCGGCACAAGATCCTGGCTGACGGGTTTCTAATTCTATAAGGCCGCGCAGTTGCCTCTGTAAGCCCCTGACTTGTCCAGATCTCCTCGAAAGACAACCTAACACCAATCCTTATCGCCTCGTCTTTTACAGCACATTTGACTTCTTCCCATCCGACCGCAATGCGGGGTGAAGCCCGGGCCGTAGCGACGTGATGGGTGACAAAGGTCGCAAGAGCTTTCTCGGAGAAGAGAGAATTATTTAGCTTCCATCTAGCATAGTCAATAGTTCTCCAGTTCTTGTGCCAACCCGGTACAATGAAGGACACACAGCTATGATCAGTGAAATGTGCTGGATCTACAGCGTAGCACACATCTCCAGATACACGAAATTAACGTAAATCCTGTCGAGCCACGTCCACGTGGAAGCTTGATTGTGCGTATACGATATAGAGTGACCACTGGCAGATTCTCCTATATCAGCAAAGCCATTCCTTTTTATCATTGTCCGCAAGCCTTGCACACCACAATCAGTCCCAGGTGCTCCCCCAATTCTGTCTCTGGGGTTCAACACACAATTGAAATCTCCCAGGAGAATGGTCTCACGACAACTGTTGCAGAACGGTGAAAGCCCCAGGAACGAAGCTGCTGTGCCCTCAGGTGTGCGAGGGGCGTATACATTAATGATTCTGCATTTTTCGTAACGACACGGATGTCGACAATTAGGAATTCACCAGCTCTACCTTCAACAACATCACCAAATACAAGACCATTTAACTTCGCATGAACATCAAGAAACACCCACCCGATTTCCGCCGTGAGAACGCATAAAATGTACTGTAGTATTTCTCGAACACCCCACGCGCGACATTTAGTCGCTCAAGGGATGATATCTTGGTTTCCTGGATAGCAACAATGTCTAACTTCCTGGCTTTCGCGAACTGTAGCACGTAAAAACAGTTTTCGCGGCTACAGAGGTCACGAACATAGTGGCAACTTAGTGGCAACTTTTGTACCTTCTATGTCGAAGAATGACGATTACGCCGACCACGCCTAGGCGTCACTGCTGTCCACTCTGTGGCTTCACTTCCACCAGAGTCATTCAGGTTACCGGAGGCCCCATCGGACTCCACAGACAGCGTGACGGAGACAAGATCGGAGCTGAAGCTTCCCGCTGTTTCGACTCAGTGGCCAGTTGAGGTTCTTATTGACTTCATGGCTGCTCCAGCTGGCGACGAATAGCTCCTGTTTGTCGGTGCGTCCTTGCTGTCCATCACTTCAGCCCATGATGAAGGGCCCATGCGATCTCGGCTGGTGACATTATGCTCACCATCAACAGGTGCTGTTCCTAGTCCTGAAGCAACTACAGGAGCCTGGGATGCAGCTAACTGCTTCAGCTCTGCTGATTTCTTTGCTGCCTTTAGGACTGTCACAAGGCATATCCATGTCAGCCGATGAATCTGGAGGGCGTTGCTCCTTCACGGCGTCGGCTTGGTCTTCGATATGGTCAATGAAGTCGTTATCGTTGTCTGGAATATCCACCATGGCCGCCTAAGACGTCGGGCAAAGTGCTTTCTCATGGCCAAAGCGCTTAGAGGAGCCACACTGGGGTACACGGCATTCGCGGCATATATGGCCTAGCTGTTTACAGCGTAGGCAGAGTTGCTGCCTGTCTTTACACAACACAAGCACTTAGCAGCCACAGATAGTGATCCAGTGCGGAACATCCATTGGTGTAATATCCCTCTTCAAGCGTAGCCTCACAGACCGAGACAATGTTCCGACATTGCCCAACTCAGGGTCAGACCATGTGATCTTGTTGGTTTGTACCACATTCCCATAGTTAACAAAGGAGGCACGAATGTCGCGTTCTTGGATGGCGGACGGGAACCAAGTTCAATTTCAAATGGAGAACCTGGTTTGTAGCTTCCAGCACAGCACATTGCTTTCCTTTTACAGTGAGCCTGCGGTGCGACATGAAGGCCGATTTAGCTTCTGGGGATTTGAACTGCAGCAGCCACACATGGTTGTATTGATATTGACCTAGGTATTCGACGTCGCTAAACTTCAGAAGGGGTCGAAGCTTGTGGTCAGCTAACGTGTAAGGCCTACCTGCGACATCCCCATGCAAAACAGCACAGAGGCTGAAGTCAAGAGCAGACGAAAAACGAGGAAGAATAGTCAGTAGGGATATCCATTGGAGCAGATGGACCAGAAGAAGATACAGAAGCAGAAAGTTTAGGTATCTGGCTGTCTGGGGTTTTTCCTGGGTTTTCCTCAGACACTTTCAGACATATGTCGGCACAGTTCCCTTAGAAGTCGGCCCAGGACGTACATTCCCCCAGGGCATCAGTCGTGACGTTGCCCATATACGTGAGGCCGACAACGGCAAGCCCTTTCATCATCACCACCACCACCAATTAGGTATCTGGCTCGTAGCCATTGGAACTCCGGAGCTCGGGGTAAGCGCGACCGCCATGCACGGGCACCTCCCCACACACCTCCGCAACGACTTCCAAGGGTGCGTCATCTGAAGGGACATGCTGTTCATGTTAGTTCTTTCTTTCTTTCTGTCTGTCTGTCTGTCTGTCTCTGTGTGTGTGTGTGTGTGTGCGCGCGCGTGTGGGATTGTGAAGCCTCGCCGAGACAGCGGTATAAGAGGACATGCAAAGGTGATATAAGAGGGTAAATGTAAATGTAATGTAAATTGAAATAGTCGAAGGTAACTGAGTAAGAGGCAAGAGTAAATGAAGGTAATTAAAGGCAGCTAAAACGAGAAAGTTGAGTTTAAAGGTAATGAATGTAAGACATATGTAATTAAGAGAAAGATTAAATGAAATTAAAGACTACCTAAGGTAACCGCAGGTAATTAAAGGTAATTAACGTCAAATAAAGAAGAATTGAGAGTAACTAAAGCAACTAAATGTAATTAAAGGTAATTTAGCGAATTCAAGACTACCTCATGTAACCTGAGGTTACCTAAGGTAAAGGGTAATTACAGGGAAATTGAGGCTAGTGAAAGATTAATTAAATGAACTTACATATAGTAATTGAAAGTGTAAAACCGGAAATCAAGCATTGGCTGGAGGTGGACAACCGGAAGTCAGGTCACACCGGAAGTGGAGAACCAGAGGTCGAGTTGGACCGGAAAAGGCGGGTAATGCTAACGCATTTCCGTTGCATTTACCGCTAAATCGCCAAGGAATTGTTTATTTAAATAGACATTTGATGCATTGCTTTCATACCAAGAACAATGAAAAATATTCTATATATTGAGGACTTTTACTGCACATTTCGAATATTTTCAATGCATAGTTGCATGCATATTTCGGGAGTTTTTAGTGCATATTTTTCGCGCTCTAGTCATGACTATTTCGACCCTGGAGTACATACTTAAAGCGCACTATGAAAGTGCAAGTATGACGCTGTGCGTCTCATGAAGTGCACAAGCACATCAAGGCTGCGCCAAAACCTTGTTATACACGAAAAAAATTTGAAAAAATAGGCCATGTGTGTTATCTATGAGTGCGTACGTGCTATACATCGATACATCTCCGCATAGAACAGCCAGTGACCTTGTGTAACGCGCAGGGTCATGACGGGTCAAAATCCTGTTGAAATCAACGGGTGCGTGTTATACACCGAAAATTACGGTTTATCCTAGCTGTTTATCGTTTATCTTGTGATACTAAGCACTATACTCAACACTGCACGTATTCAAACGGTTCGTACGTACTCAAAGCACTTACACGGCTTGCCTCGCTTCCTTCGGAGGGAACGCCGTCCAGCGTTCCCTCCATCGGCTCGTTTCCCCATTTGTTATCCCACGTGCAACGGAGCAGCTCCGCTTTAGTTCGTGGGCAGAACTTCGTTCACTAACACTGTGTATGATCAACGGATAGCTGCGCCCGGGCGGTCACGCTCGGGGATAGGAGAATCCCATTCACGGCGCGCCAAGTACGTTCTCTAGAGTCTTCGTACATTAGAGAGTTCTAGCAAAACCGTTGATAACGCGGTTCGCGTCGAACCGTATCAACCGGAACCTTCTGAGTCACATGCGACTGCGATTGGCTCCGCTAGGCAAGATAAACTTACGAACGTTTCGCTGAAACTGCCTACTAGCTCTATGATCCGGGCCGGAAAGCGATGGTCGTGGTGGTGGTGATGGCGATAGAACAACTTGCCGTAGTCGGCCACGCTTAGGCGAGCAACGTCACGACTATCGCGTGTGTGCATGGGAGGGGAGGGGGGTTGTGCGTCTTGGACTGACTTCACATGGAATTGTACAGACATTTGTATTAACGTCCCCCCCCCCCCCCCCCTGTTCTGAGGAAAACCCAGGAAATACACCCAGACAGCACAGCCGGCGCCCGAATTGGAACCCGTGTCCCTTCATAGTCTCAGCGTGGAAAGCGCTCGTCCAAACCACCATACGCCACGCGTGCCGGTACAGGTTGGGAAAAAAGTTAAGGGGACACGCGAGCGGCGTACTTTTTCTTCACAGCGACACTCGATCCAGCGGCTGGCGGAAGCGGATGGGTTCACTGTTTCGGAGGGTTCAAGGGTACGCTGTTGGCGACACACGGCGGTAGCTTCTACTTCCCATAGGCACACTCAAGCAACACCGGAACCACTACGGTTTGTCGCTACAGCCCACGCTTCCACCCCCGAAGCAATGAACTCTCCCGCTTCCGCCGGCCGCTATATGCTCTGGAAGTAACCGAGCGTTCTGCGCATATCTCCTCTCCCGGTTACTCCACTCGGAAAGACCCATTGGCTACGGCGGCGCCATCCCTCTTCCCTCTCACTGCGTCCTCTCATGCGTAGAGACGCACTTGTACAGCGTATAGAGTGCTGCACCGAAGAAAAAGTACGCCGCTCGCGTATTCCGTAAACTTTTGTCCCAACCGGTATATCTCCTATTGCTTTATATTGTCCAGTGACAAATACTGCAGACAGGCTTGCGCGATTTAAATCAGCTCGATTTTCTTCGCGATTAAAATTACTTCTATTTTACATGATTTAAATCACTTCACCCTGTTTATGTTTTGCTTGCAAATGATACCTGTCGGAAAATTAGAATAGAGATGAAGGCGTGACGCACTGTCGCATGCAGTTTATTAGAACAACCAATAAATTCAAGAACACTCGTCGTGAGATTTCCGTAATTTCAAAGCAAAACGATGGTGGTGGTGGTGGTGGTGAAAGGGCTTGCCGTTGTCGGCCTCACGTATGTGGGCAACGTCACGACTGACGCCCTGGGGAAATGTGCGTCCTGGGCCGACTTCTAGGCCGCAAAACGATTGATCTGGACAGCAGATGAGCACCTACTCCAATCATCTTCATGGCTTCAAAGCACGTGGCCGACTGACGTGAAACGAGCGCGGCCCTCTCTGAACTCCAGATCGCCGCGGTTTCGGTTTCGGCTCATTTGCATAGCAAAATTGGGCGATGAATATTTCAACGCGCACGCGCGTTTCAGCATTACAGACATAGAACGGCTTTCAACGAGGAATGTCTAGTATCCTGCTATCTCGCTTATCTCCGAAATCCTGTAATTAAATAATTCATAATGGATTTTAGGAAAGTAGTAATCTTGTAGTTACGCACTCTCCTCGTGAGGATGTCCGCCTGGCCGTATAACCGGTCTCCAAAACCGGTGGTAGTACTGCGATAAAGAAGATAAAAGTCGGCAAAGTCGGTTTGGCTACCTCGGAACGCCTACACACGGTGAATACAAATAGATGAACGGGTTATTTTTTTTTTATTTTGTGTTTGCGCCGCGAAGCAACTAGATGAACGGGTTAAATTCATGCAATATGTGCAAAACCGGCATCTGTGCTGCTCTCATCACGTTTCTATCAAAAATATGTAATGGATTAAAAAAACACTGATAACTAGTATCCGGTATCTTACATACACAAGGTACACAGGCTGGTACTGTTGAGTAGAATCAAACGTGGAGATAATACAGCTATAGCTTCTTCGCTATTCGGCGATATACATAAATCTATGAAATTACACTCTGACACGAAATGTATACTTCATACATGTAATAGAAAAATAAATCTTGCATCATTCTGCATTTCGTCATTTCTTGTACCTGACCAAATGCGGACTACTGCAAGAAAGCTTGTGCGTTAATAAACAGTAGTTTTAGTATTTTTCTCTGTTTATGACTTGTGTTGACCGCCCTTAACAAGGTTTCTACATTCCTCGATTCATACATGGGACAAATAAATCGAGAGAAAGTGAGATGTGCGTGAGCACCAAAAAGAAAAAAAACAACAACAAAGGAATCGCGAGAAACAGATTCCGAGCGCTTAACAAGCTGAAGTGATCGAGTTAAAGATGATGAAGTTTGAAAAGGCAGCAGCGCGGAACTCGATCGAATCCCGGGCGCTTGGACGCAGTCCGTGCCACACTCAATAAGCGCTATAATGGATAAGATTGGAAATAGTATTTCGTAAGCCATCCCTTTCTCTTCTCTTTTCTTTTTTCAAACTGAATAATGGGCGCCTTTTCTGCCTTTCTGTGCTCCTCTACTGTTGTCAAACTAAGGGGGGGGGGGGGGGATATGTTTATTAAGAAAAAGAAAGGAAAGGTCTGCCAGACGAAGGTCGGCTTGCTATTCCAAACACAAAAAAGGCAAAAGAAGGGGAAGGAAAGAAAAGGGGACGAAAAGAAAAATAAGAAAAGAAAAGGGAAAGAAAGAAGGAGAAAAGGGGAAGAAAAGGGAAAGTTTATAATTGCGGCTTTACGTCGCAGAGACAACTGTGATCATGAGCGACGCCACAGTGGTCGGGTGTGTGGATTAATTTTTGCCCATATGAGAGCTCTTTAACGTGTGCCGAAATCTCGACACATCTAACGTCCCTTGCGTCCTTGAACAACTTGTACACTTCCGTCAAGTTGCCACCGTCCTCGGCCGGGTTTGAACTCGCGATCTTGGCTTCAACAGGCCGACTGAACCACCCAGGCCGGCTCTCTGGGAATCCAGGTATTCTGGTTATTTGCGATTACGTTGGCAAGCCGGCATAATTGGCGAAAATAGTGTCCATTAGACCCATCAACTCGTATTAACTCCATGTGCGCCCTCGACTTCACGTTAATGCAGGCTATACATCCCGATAATTTTATTTTTCCAATTGGACTCATTCCAAGTGATCCCAGTGAAAGGAGTTAGCTAGAGCCACGGCGTCCTTTTTTTATGCAGGTGCTCAGCAAATGCAATAGGCCTGTCGCGCTGAAGTGAAGTTTTTCGCAGAGCGAGCTAGTGGCCGACGGGCAAACTACTCCCTAGTTCAGCGGCCTCCCATGTGCACATTTTTTCCTAGTTTTCTTGTGAATGCGAGACGTTGAGCAGCGCTCGAGAGCGAACACATCGCAATATTAATTAATGTGGGTAAAAGCGGAAAGGGACGAAACACAGACACTGAACTGTTTTAGCTGAACTGAACTGTTCCGTTTTAGCGCTTTCACCCACATCAATAATTCATCAACAGGACCAAAAGGTAGTTTTAAATGGCAATATTAAAAATGAGATTATTCTTGTTAGGTCGCAGGAAAGTGAAAGTCGCGCAGGTGAAATTCAGAAGATAAACATGTCTCTACAGCTTTGCAAACACACCGCGCGAAAGGCATCGCAGCCCGTTGGATTAGCGCTGTTAGCCATGTGATATCCATGCTCACAAGATTATCAATGAAATTACTTCGGATACCTTGATCTAGGGCACAGACAAGACGTTCACATGTCCTTTGCTAAACAGCAGGTGTCTTAAGTTCGGCAACAAATATGCGAAGCATCGTTGTTCTAGAAATAACAGACGACGGACACCTACGTTGTCTTTGAGCAGACAAAAAGATTTATTAAGATGATTTAACCAGGGGACCTCGTCCGTAAAAGCTTACAATCTCCCGCTAACTCTAATCTGGCATGTGAATAGGACAGCTCATGTCTGTCGTGTTCTAGCTAACATACGCACACTTCACGTCATCAAACGAATGTCGGTGGGGTCACATATGGTTTATTTTGCATAGTATTGCACATCAGTAAAATTGCAGAAAGGTTCTACATAGAGAGATTACAGCGTGTCTCGCGCGCCTGTGGCGCGTGTGTCGGAAAACTGCAGCGCCGCCTGGGTAGTGCTACAGGTAGGTATAGGGGTTTTCATATCACTTCTTAACCAACTCCCGACGGATGTGCGCGGAACATACCCAGATAAGTAGTTTAAGCCACACATAAAGAACTTCATAAAATTGGACACGTGCTATGGCTACAATTACAGTGGTAACTGAAGCTACATGCCACGAAATGGACCCTTCATAAGAAATTCAGATGCGGTACATAGCCGCAGCCATGTCTTAATCACATCACCACCACAACGCTGTGAAGGTGAACCTAGATTTGTGTTGCAGTAGCGAGCACACACATTTCCTGCCAGGCGCAGATGCTGGTAAACACGATATTAGCACGTTTCAAGTTCCTTATTATTGCACAGACATCACGTGGGAATGCTCACGATTGGGTAACCATGCGAGCCGTACCGTGCTCACCGAAGCAGAGAAACGAAGCATCGCTCAGGCCATAACGCTCACATAAATTGCCGTATTGACGTCTTGCGAAAAGAACGGCCACCTGTCAAAACGATCAATTTCACAACGGCGTTCGCTCACTGGCAACTTTCGGGGCCCCGATCGAAAAGGCTGCTGGCGCACTGCAGCACAAAGGAATCACGTTATCGCCGAAACGCCCTCGACTGGCCGTTATCGCTTTTTCCCTTTGCTTTCCTTCACATAGCAATTTTCTGTAGATTGCCCGGAGCTTTTGATTTTGCCGGATTTTCTTCCTTTGCACAGTGCCTCGTTTAAGACGCACGTGCTATAGGGTCTATAATCACACGATGCAACTTTAGTGGCGCACAACTATATTGCGCAGCTAGGTCGCGCCATGTGAAAGCGTTGTGCAATCCGGTTGCTATAGAGCTGGAGCACAGATCGTCCAACGAGCGATTCTCCTCGCAACCCTCAGGCGCAACCTGTCCATGGTTGTGCTCGTGGTGGTGTGATGGAATTGCTTGCCGTAGTCGGCCAAACTCAGGCGTGCAACGTCACAACTATCGCAAGAGGACCGTGCGTCTTGGGCCAACTTCATAAGGACCGCAACCTGCCCATCGCTTTGCTCCTCCTACGACGACATCCAGTCGCAATGGCTGGACAATGCGCCGTGGCTTTTGATATGTAAAGTTACTAAGACGACGCTAGCAGCATAAAAACACCCCCGACGGTTCATGTGAAATATTTCTGCAGAATGTGTTCTTCAATATTTGAGGCCATGCATATCCAGACCAGGACGAGGGAAACGTGGAAAATCCCCCGCTGTCGTGCTTCGTATGGTACGCAGCTGTTGCGTCATAAGCTCCCCACTGTACTAAACAAATACAGTTATCTTTGTGATAACTCTGATTACAACTATGGTAACATCAAACAACTGCGTACGTACTGGGTGCAAAACATACAGTTATAATATGCCTGAATCCTATGTTGTTGTTAAGGGAACATTTATTATGAACGTAATACACAAGCGGTCCTCAACACACACTAATTTGATGGCTACACTAAAGGACTATATACGGCACGCAAAACACAGGCAATATATACACACTATGCAACTATATAACTACTACATAACTATGCACACTATATACATCTAAATTTCATCAGTTATGTAGTCTGTAGTCTATACCATGTCAAAGTGTGAAAGTACAAAGAGAAATAATTATATACGAGTGTACACTATGTTATTACGTACGACGCTATGTACGACGTATCCTATGTTATTACCATTTCGTCTTTGTGTTATGTTTATCATTTTTGTGTTATATGTTACATTGCTGTTAATATTTTTGACACATGTGATTAGACTGAGGTACCAAATGCTCTTCAGACGTATATTTTTGTTTTCTGCAAATGTCGTGTGTATAACGGAATATGAATACTTTAAATTCTTTATAATTGTATGTCTAATAGTTTGTGCAATAAAAGGTGTAGTTATTTCTTGTCAATCAATCGTTCGTGAATGGCTTTTTTGTATGTGCAAGCTTCGTGGGCATGTTCATGTTTCTTTGCAATTTCCATTTCACGCCATGTACCGTGCGCTCCCCAGGCTGTTTTCAAGCTGCAGAGTAGCAGCCTTTTACTCGAAGCCACCACCATCTTTTGCTACATAGAAAGAAATCTAAAAAAGAAAAAAAAATACGCCATCGCAAACTGTCAACCATATTTTCAGCTCCCGCTCGCGTGCGATCGGATGAAGATGATGACATTTTCTAGCGCCACCTCATGAGTCTGTTCAACAGTACCATGCGATAGGAGCCTACTCTTTGCAATAGGAACCGTGCGACACCTATAGGGGACGCGCTGCTCCGTCGCGACAGCGACGGTCTTGGTAGTATCCGCGCATGATACCACGCTGCCCATTCTATGCATTCTCAAGTGGAACCACACGTTTGCGTAGCGACCGCCGTAATTAGAAGGGCTGATTTTCGAAGTCCGAATAATGCGGAACTTTGCGGGAGCGCGAACAAAGAAAAGGGAGACAAACTGCACAGAAGCAAACGCCATTTATAATGTAACAGTGCGCAAGGAGATGCAGCTACTTGCGTCTGTCTGTGTCAAAACACACCTCTAATGGCACGTCGAGAGGCTGGTTATTCGATGCTTCACAAAATCTAGCTTTCTAGTAAAGACTAGGCACATTTCTCTGGCACCAGCCACTTGTGACATCATGTTTTTGACTGAGCATCGTATTCCTGTCGTCCTATTTGCATATTACTGCGCATACCTTCGTTACTGATACCTACATCGTGCGTCCGCTTTATACGTGCAAAGACGTGCGGTCGCAACATATTGTCTGAACTTGTGCTTCAGTTTTTCCAATATCTTCAGAGATCCTCACAGAAGAAATCATACAGAGCGATGTAAACCACAAATATGCATCTCACCGTTGACATGAGCTTTTTACCTCGGCTACCGCCGAGGGTTTGCGGCACGACGGCTGTGAAATGGTCGGTGCGTATATACTAATCTTTTTGGACAACGTAGAACTTCCGTTCTCACTGTGAGACTCCACAACGAAATTACTGGTAGCTATAGCAATATCGCCCCTGGCGATGAAACACCCCAATCATTATCTCGAAATAAAGTTGCCGTTTGGTTGGTGCGTCTGACGGTGATACAGTATCCAGCTGCGTTTCAGCGTCATGAAAGTGGCAATTGTAAATCATTGATCACTTTGCAAGTCCTCATTGCGTATCATCGAAAACTAGAACATAGAACACACTTCATGCAATGGCCGAACGCGTGTCATGTACGCTATTTGCTGCAAGTCTAGTGCCCTCGGTGGTACTGGGCATGGAGATCATGAGAAGTGAAACATCCGGTCCGTAGTGAAGAATTCTTTTTGGTGCTTGCGCAGTTAGCAATGGAACAGTTCCAGACAGAATGGCGTAAATGCAGGCTAGCTGGTGGACAAATCGGATGATAGGCAAGCCTGAGCGATGGGCAAGACACGTAAACAAACACAAACACGAAGGCTCAAAACCAGCAAGACGTTTAATTGATAACAACGAACTTCATGAACATGTAGACGGTGCGCGGAAAGACAGCAGAGAGGGGAATAGGGAATTGAGGACAAAATGAGTTGAAGGAGGTCAAAAGGCTGGAGGCCGGGTGGAGCCTTCTTGTTTGTGTTTGTTTACGTGTCTTGCCCATCGCTCAGGCTTGCCTATCATCGAACAGTTCCAGTGTGGCCAAAAAATAATGTACGTTACTTGTAAAGTAAAGTAACTTGTACGTTGGGGCTTTTCGTTAAAGTAACTGTGAAATCTAACTGTAACTAAGTCGCTATTCCAATACTTTTCAAGCGTAAGTTTTCTAGCGTCGTTTTGTCGTTCTTTCGAACAGTGATTCACAGCACATGATACTACCAAGCAGGGATTTTCCCAGCGCCCCCTACACCCCCTAACCCCCCCCCAAGATCTTGCAACACCCCCAAAATGCCTGTCAGAAAGGTCAAAAATGCCAGAAAAGCAGCAAATATGGGTGTCACCCCCACTTACGGGAATCCCCCCAAGACGAAGACCCTGAGTATAATCCTGCTACCAAGCACCTGCGAGTGAAACTACGAGGGCTCACTCTCGGCCAGTCCTCGGCTGTAGCCAACAACAACAACAACAATAGGTGATGACGATGAGACGCGGTGTTTCACAGGGGTAATGCGGTTCCCTACCCCATCGCACGTGGATGCAATGTCTACTACAATGGGGGCTAGCGATCCACGAAGCCCCATGGTTGCCACACATTGCAAAGCAGCCCGTGAATCGGTGTAGACCACCCAGACACGCGGAGGAACTTGGTATATCTGCTGCAGAAAGAGCATAGGATGGCATACAGCTCCGCTGATGCTGATGATGTACGATGTGAGAGACGACATCCAAGTGAGACTGCATCAGATGGGACGACAAAATCACACGACGAACACTCCCGTGTGGTAGATCAATCAGTGAGCAGTGTGGTCAGGATATTTAAGGTACATTATGTCCGCTGCCAACTGCTGAAGAACTAAAGGTGGCACTTGACGCTTTGGAACCTTGAGGCCAGGGAGATAGGGAGAGTGATGGGAGCGGAAGCGACCACGGAGGAGTTGTACTGTTGGATGGATGAACGGAGGAAGCTTGGGCCTAACTTCCATGAGACACTTGAAGATAGCACTACGCCCATAGATTTTTGCTAGAAGGGGATGACGACGATGGTGCGTTCAGGGGCACATGTAATGGCGAATGCTTTCCGACTGCCGTAGGAATTCTATCGGTAGCTCACGGGCTTCAGCTATCACCCTTCGAGTTCCCGCGGCTCTCGGAACACCAAAACATATCCTGAGGCTCCGCGCAAGTATACACCGAATTCGCTGTTCTTGAGTCTTGGAGACGCCATGCAGGACAGGGAGGCTGTGTACAAGTGTGCCACGAACTAAAGCATGGTGGAGGGCGAGAAGGGACTCTCATCCATTCCCCACTTGGCTCCGGAAAGTGACGGATGACAAATATCCACCAGTGAGCCTTGGTGTCTAAGTAGTCGACATGCTTCTTCTAGGACAGGTTGGAATCAATGATGACGAACAGAAATCTGTGGTGTTTAACTTGCCTGAGCGGCGTATTACCAATGGAAAGCGCATATTCTTCTTAGTAAAAGCCAGCGCTACTGTTTTTTCAGCTGATATATCCATGCCTACTTCAGTGAGATACCGCTAAATCCTATGCAAGGAAAGCTGAAGGCGACTGCGTATGGATGGCCTCGATTCCCCAATAGTCCAAATACAAATATCGTCTGCATCATTGATGGAAATTTTAACTCTTCGGCTAATGCATGACTTTAGGCCTGCCATTACCAGAGTGAAGAGAATTGGGCTTAAGACACTCCCTTGTAGTACCCCACGAGCTAAACCAATCTTCGGCCTGGACCCATTATGCGTGCGAACAGAGTGCTCTACCGCGCAGAAAATCCGCCAGCAACAAGAACATTCTGTCACAGGCCTGGGCTTGCAGTAGTGCGTGCAGCACAAAGGGTGACTGACAGTATCGTAAGCTCTTTTGACGTCCGGGAAAAACGCCACGACAATTTTCTTCTGGCTCTTGGCTTGTTCGACGGAGGTGACAAGGTTGAGGACCGAATCCATGGCGCTGCAATGACGACGGAAACATGTCATCTCTGCAGGGAAAGCTTCATGTCTCTCAAGCCACCATTCTAGCCTATGCAGCACCGTTCGCTCCAAAACTTTACCGAGGCAACTTGTCAGGCTGACAGGACGAAACAAGGACAGATCAGAAGGTTACTTGCCCAGCTTTAACAGAGGGCAACTAACACATCTTTCCAACAACAACTACATGAATGACGACGGGATGAGATGATTCACAGCAACAATTGCGGTACCATACCTAAGTGCATGTGGGTGGGATAACGATGAAAATGATTAGGCATGCAAACTCTCACACGCGCATGACACACGCATCTTTGCAGCTCGCAGGTACTTCCCCGTTTCTCCATGAGGTGTTGTAGACATGGAGCAGACAGGAAAATACCCGCATCGCTAAGATTTCGGGTGACCCGATAAGTGATGCCCTCTGCACCTGGCGAGGAGTTGGCACGTGAAAGGCGTACGGCAGCTCAGAATTCGGCAACTGAAAAATCCGTGTCCATCACGTCGTTGATCACCGGCTGTCTACCAGCAATGGCTTCTCGGATCGCAAAAGTATGGTAATGAAGTATATTTCAGTTTGTGCAGCCTACGAGCTTGCAGAGACACTCTTACCAAAGCCGTATGCCATGTCGGCCTCAGATTGGTCGAGAGAAAAAACGAGCGCACCCAAAGGCCATCTTCTCTTCCGCACCACGCTTTTGCTTTCCATGTTCGCGTGAACTTGGTATTTACAAGCATCAGTAGTAACCGGCAATGTATTATTTGCTGGAAGGTACTGACAAGCAGCTCAGTGAACCCGACAAGCTCAAGCGACGTCTTGCGATGTACATAATTATATAAACAATTTGGTACAATAAATAATCTGCTACTTGTATGAGATCTTGTTCGCCTGACCCACTTCTTCACATATGACTTCAAATAGCCACAGTACAGGTAGCGCTTGTACTGACCAACCGTAGTTACTGCGTAAGGTAAGGTTATACCGTTACGGTAGCTGTAGAGTAACAAAGTTCCTTTAACGTGGTGACTGTGGCTGTAACTAGCTACATTTCAAAAGGAGTTTCTCCAACTGTAACTCGGTTAGTATTTTGTCAAACTAACTGTAACTGCAACTTAGTTACTGGTTTTTAGTAACTTACCTACGATTGCTATGCCAGTTGAATTGCGTGCAATCTTTGCTCGGACGAAGTTGCAGCAAATGGTGCATCTTGTGAATTGACCCTTAGGAATACGGCCAGTGGGAGAGGGTGACGTTCAAAAAGAACAGGAGTGAGGACAAAGGTCAGTGCTGAAAGGGTATACAGAGCACGTGCTCGCACAATTCGAAGTAGGCAGAAGCGTAACCTAAATGTTGGGAATTTTTGCTTATGTGCATTACTTTACGCAATTTACCAGTATCACCACGTACCATTAACATTTTGCGACAATAGAGTTAGAGCTTCAGCGCATGCAATCGCCTTTTGCGTACACATGGAAGTTGTGTGTAGACATTGAGCGTGTACACATGAACTACCGCATGTTTCATGAAGGTCCCCCTGCTGAATAATTCGTAAACCGGTGGGGCTATCGAAAAGCTTCCTTTTCAGTGAGCAGATCGGTGAAGAACTGAGCAGTGAGCGGTTCATTTGCATACGCTCATTAATTAACTATAACTCCTAACTTTTAAATTTTACCCCGTACGCTTTCGGAACATCTATTTTAACCACCTTCGGCAAAAAAATGTAGAAAAGAAAAAAGCTCCGCGTCGACACTTAGTGATTTTTAGAGTTATGTATTGGTTTTGGTTTACATATTTCTTGCACGGAGCAGCGCACCAATGCGCTCTTTCACTGAGCTGTCCGGCTGCTAATTGCGTGGCCTCGGTGGCTCAGTTGGTAGCGTGTTCGCCTTCTGATCCCGAGATCGCGGGTTCGAACCCGGCCGAGGACGCAGCAACTTGGTGGCAGGGTACAAGTTGCTTAGACACGTCGTCTTCCGCGAGGGACGTTAAATACGGGGTGCCGTGTGATGAGCTTTCATCGCACGTTAAGGCTATGGTCTCACTCCCCTCTTAAAAAGACGCAACTTTGTACCAGACCTGTAGCTCTCATTTTCGTCTGTCGGTGGTGAAACTGGTGCCATTCGGAAGCTATGATTCTTGACTCGGGGGGACTGTCTTCCGGTTTTCGGCCAGGCATGCGGTTGCGGCGCCAAAAGGCCTGGAACATGCCAATATCTCCGATTATGGGTGGTCTTTGTACGAAACTGGCGCAAAAGGGAGAGCAGATAGCGGCGCACAATTTGTTGCGTTGTGTTGTTCTGTGATACGTGGAGGGTGGACCGTCTCGCTCTTATTGATATATGACGCCGATAATCCGGAAGCGCCTTCAGAAAAACATGAAAAAATGCCTTTCTTTGGCTTCCTGTTTCGAGGTGTTCTAATGTCACCACACCAGCCTAGAAGTGGCAGTGGATGGGCAATTATGCGCAAAACAATTGCTGAAAATTTCGGCATGATTGGAAGAGCACAGCGCAGGTTATTACGTTCCCAAGCCATTCCGACCAAACCGAAACTATACAGGATTTTCGGTGGCCACATCGTGGCAGAGCATGTAACTACCGTGTGATCAACTCCAGTATTCTGCGAAAGGTGGCGCTTGCGTCACTTGTGTTCGTTACGTCACTCTGGCTGTGCCGCTGTGCTGCGGGACGCATTCATCTACGCCGTTTTGACAGGTGCTGACTGTCGTGTTCTGATGAACTGTTGGTTCTGTGAACTGTTGATACTGCGGTAGGCTGCACGTTCATAGTATCGCTGCCGCCGCTTCGTACAAACTGGAAACGCGCGACAATGACACGGCCGTGCAAGAATCCTCTGAAACCGCGGAGTTGCGGTCGGAAATCAGTCCGCAAGCTGCGTCGGCGGCTGGCGAGAGAGAAACGGTAAGTTGTATTGTAACCAAGTGATTGTAACTTTGTACTGGTGCAGTGCGCTTGCCCTTATTTATTTGTTATTCTCCGTAGGCAATCGAAGCTATGGTCTTTGCCCCCTTGTATGGTCTTAGGCATCAGTGGTCTTAGTCTAGTGTCATTGCCTTGACTCTGGGGGCAAGACTGAGAAGCACCTGCATTACGACTCTCCCCCGATTAATTTTTTTTTTTTTTTGATAGTCTGAGGTACAACACAGGAGTGAAAGGGTGAGAATGGACAGCGTTCTCTAGGTTTGGAACTATCTTCTGCTGTGTATCTCACTTCGATATTTCATTTCTCCCCATGAGAGCATTGCCAAGTTTTTGTGCATTTTGACTTTTTCAGATTACCACAGGGGTGAAAACTTTCACTTGCGGCTATCCAAGAGCGTACGATGTGATGCGGTTCAGGTCGACCCGGATGTTATCATAAACAATATATGCATTTACCAATTTCTAATGGCTGTGTTCCATCTCCTCTTTTTCTATGTTTGCTACAGTCGCCTCACTGCCTCATCCCGTTGTTTTACCCTCGCCAAGCAAATGGCCGCTTCCGCACGATGAACTCAGCATGGGCATGTTCATAGCAATATCACAATGCCCGTACTAACATACCTAAAATTTGACCCGTACATTCCTTTAGTCTCACCAAATGTTCTCGTCTTCTTTTTTTTTTTTTTACCTTCTCCAACGTTATGCGGTCTCGTGAAAAGTTATCGTATAGATTCTTCTCCCACAAAAGTATTCTAACACTTTGAACACATTATCCAAGAGCAGGAAATAGACCAACTTGCACGAGATTTCCGACCACTGACCTGCTGCAATCGGGTTAGCATGGCACACGGCCAGAAGAGGACAGATGACCGAGACAAATAATGGGAAAGCGCGCCCGTTCACATTCCTTCGGTTGTTGTACCACGCATAAAGCTGTTATTCGAAACGTGTCTCTTTTGTGCTTCCTTGTTTGTCTTTCTCGCATTCTCGCAACGTGTCCTCGGCCTAACATATTGGCCTTGGCTCATAATCGTTGTTGTGAACGAACTAAAATTCGTAGAACCCTATGTTTGCGCCTAGAGAGCAATACGTGCGTGTAGTGTGCCTGCGGACCAAATCTAGCGGTACAATGAACGACTGTAGCATTTCGTGCAGCACTATCTTCGGTGCGCAAGCAGCCATGGTCTCAAGGGAATATACAATTGTAATCGGTATCATCAACATAATTATCGTAATGAACCTAATTATTGCAATACGTTTGAACAGTTGCACACCTCGCCGTGCATGCTGAATCATATTCGATTACTGCAAGTGTCACTGACATCCTGCGTGTTAGATAAAGCTGTTAGGGGCAACAAGCAGGCTCCTACAAAAGAATTGTCACTGCTAGGCAATGAATGTGAACACAGAAAAGGCTACGAGCTAATTCTCTTCCGTCTCCCAAACACACGCTTCTTCGTGTTGTTCCTTTATTTCTTTTTTTTTTATTTTTTGCTTCATTGTTTCTAGTCGAACGGAAGAAACCGGGTTATGCACCAGCTTGCCTGCGTCCTGTCCCTTCGGTCGGCAGTTAGGTAGCGGAGTACCGCTATTCGCTACTCCTCTGAAACGCCGCTACTCATTCCGAAACGTAGCGCGGTACCGCTACCGGAAGGAAATATGTACCGGCGCTACTGCCAAGCTGCCTCGTAAGATATTGTTTTTTATAACGAACATGTAACCATGATGAGTAGAGCCGACACAACGCTTAGGCAATAAAACATTGTTTTATGCAGGAACAACAAGCACGAGAACTGTCGAAACCAGCTCTGAACACTTTATTCTAGGCAGGATAAGTTGGCACAGAAATTAGAAAATGTCACTTTGATCATGCCGGATTCTGAGACTTCAGACACGGATACCGCCTTGTCGAAGTGAAATGGCGTGGAATACGAGTTACGTCTTTTGTTTTGCCCACTAAAGTAGCTTGTACTAACATACCTGAAATTTGACCCGTACACTCCTTTAGTCTCACTATATGTTCTTGTCTTTTTTTTTTACCTTCTCCAACGTCCTGCGGTCTCATGAAAAGTTATCGGATAGATTCTTCTCCCACAAAAGTCTTCTAACACTGGGAATACGTTATGCAAGAGCAGGAAATAGACCAACTTACACGAGATTTCCGACCACTGACGCTGCAATCGGGTTAGCATGGCACACGGCCAGAGGAGGACAGATGACCGAGACAAATAATGGGAAATCGCGCCCGTTCACATTCCTTCGGTTGTTGTACCACCTGTCTAATTGTAAAAAAAATCGTGGGGGAATGCATAACGCTGTTATTGGAAACGTGTCTCTTGTGTGCTTCCTTGTTTGTCTTTCTCGCATTCTCGCAACGTGTCCTCGGCCTAACATATTGGCCTTGGCTCATAATCGTTGTTGTGAACGAACTAAAAATCGTAGAACCCTATGTTTGCGACTAGAGAGCAATACCTGCGTGTAGTCTGCCAGTGGACCAAATCTAGCGGTACAATGAACGACTGTAGCATTTCGTGCAGCACTATCTTCGGTACGCAAGCAGCCATGGTCTCAAGGGAATATAAAACTGTAATCGGTATCATCAACATAATTGTCGTAATGAACCTAATTATCGCAATACGTTTGAATAATAGCAATTGCGCACCTCGCCGCTGAATCATATTCTGTTGCTGCAAGTGTCACTGACATCCTGCGTGTTAGATAAAACTGTTAGGGGCAACAAGCAGGCTCCTACAAAAGAATTGTCACTGGTAGGCAATGAACGTGAACACAGAAAAGGCTACGAGCTAATTATCTTCCGTCTCCTAAACACACCATCTTCCTTTTTTTTTTGCTTCATTGTTTCTAATCGAACGGAAGGAACCGCGTAATGCACCAGCTTGTCTGCGTCCTGTCCCTTCGGTCGGCAGTTAGGTAGCGGAGTACCGCTATTCGCTACTCCTCTGAAACGCAGCTACTCATTCCGAAACGTAGCGTGGTACGGCTACCGGAGGGAAATATGTACCGGCGCTACTGCCAAGCTGCCTCGTAAGATATTTTTTTTTTATGACGAACATGTAACCATGATGAGTAGAGCCCAGACAACGCTTAGGCAATAAAATATTGTTTTATGCAAGAACTGTTGTTTAGAGCTTGGCTCTTGAGTGTCTCTTCACTTGTATTTCTGATATTCTTGCAAGGTTTCCACAGAGTAACATATTGGCTTTGGATCGAAACAACTGTTGTGTACAGAACTAAAAATCGTAGCATCCTATTTTTGCCCCTAGTAAGCAATGCGTGCGTGTACAATGAACGCTTGCGGCATTTCGTACAACAGCTGTCTCGTTGCAATCTTTTCGCTACGTGACGGACAAGCAGCCCTGCTGTCAAATGTCATAGAACTGTATTCGTTATTATTATAATACTTATCGCAATGAAACTGGAATTATCACAATAGGCTCGAATCATAACAATTGCGCCCTTCGCTGCGCATGACGAATCAAATTCGGTCTCCCAGTGCCACTGACAACTTCTATTACAGGGAAGCCTGTTAGGGGCGGAAAGCAGGCTGTTACAAAACAATTGTCAGTGCTAGGCGTGAATACTATTGCTCAGAGAGAAAAGAATATAAGCCAATCCCCTTCCCCAGAGCACGGGTCCAGGAAGAAATGTCCCCAGAAAAAATGTCCCCGGAAGAAATGCCCCCATTGACATATAGCATTTCTTTGCCTAGGTAGTCGCTGTGGGTCAGTTTTGGTGAATTTACTTCCTTGTGTCTTGCAACAATGCGGCCTGTACAGTCATGGGGCTCCCGAGATGTGATACCGCTAGACATATTGAAATATATTTTTGTCTGTCAATTTTGTTGCTTCCCCCCCCCCCCCCGCATTTTATTTCGCTCTTTACACATCACAGTGCACGTCGATCTGCGCACTTCTAAAAAAGAACTTGACATGCTCCTGGTCATTCCGAATGACGTCTTCTCTCCTGATTTCTTGAAACTGGACGTCGTACTACTTTCTGTGACACTTCACATTTGTGCTAATTAGCAGAGAAAATGTTTTTCCGTGTTAGCGCTGCGAAGCAACTACTGCTGTACGCGGTGTACAGGCGTGGACAGAGGACAGCAGGAGGGAGGGTGACAGGGGGCTAGTATGCGTTCTGGGTTGACTTCAGGGCTAAGTGAGCCGACATTCGTCAGGAAAGTCCGACGGAAAACCAAGGAAAACCTCAGAGAGCACACCTGGTGACAGGATTCGAACCCGTGTCACGTTGTATCAACGAACGTGAAATTGATTGCAGTGTATTCCCTACGAGAAATCGCAAGTGAAAGTAGGTCGAGCTTTCAAAGTAAAAACCCTTAGTAAGTGGTTAGGAATTTTAGTATTTATTTTGAGCCGGAGGACTTCAAGACCTGCAATATCACAACCGGGGATTTCGCAAAAATTCCACGCGTACCAAAAGTGGATGTTTCTCGAGGGCACATTTTTTCCGGGGGACATATTTTCCAGGGGACATTTCATCCGGGAACATTTTTTCCCTTTCCCCCAGAGCACGCGCGTCTTTGTCTCGTTTCTTTTTCTTTCCAACTAGTTTCTTTGTTTTCTACATGTGAGGGAACTGGACGAAGAATCAGAGCATGGAAGGAGGGGGCACCACGGTAAATGTTTATTATGTAGGCAAGGGGAAGGAGTGCTGTCGCATCCATTTTGCTACGAGGAATTTTTGTCGCACGATAACTATCTTGCAATGCAAATGCAATTTCTTGGATTGAACTCTGAAATCTGTAGACGGATCCTCCGTTTACTCGCAAATGCAACGATCGTCTCACGGCAAACTGTGGGCAATCAGCGCCGCGTAATGCGACGGAGATGACTGAAATAAACTAGTGAAATGACCACATTTCGTGGCGAAAGATCACACCTCTCGTCATCTCACAAAGCGATAACACGAATCGCAGCCAAATAGAAAAAAAAAAGTTATCTACCTACTAGTCTTACCTAAAAGTCACCTACTAGTCACGGCCGCTACTATGCGGAATACGGACAGGTTACATAGCGTATAATTGTCGACTTCCCTATTTTACTTCGTTTATGCCATTCCTTTGATTCTTATCATTTTGTGTGCGTACTGTGAGTTGAACTTCTAGTTTCAACACAAGTGGTAATTTCATACTTCATTTCAAGAAATCCTGTTTCTGTAAGCTGTATTGAGATAAAACTGCTACCGATCGGCACGTGAACAGACTCTTCACAGCTGACTGCAATTATTTAGTATTTGCGTCCATTTTTTATGACGGTTGTTTGATCATTTTGCATTTGAGATATGTATTTTTATATATCTCAAATATATTATATTTTGCACAGTCTTCGTCACACGCTACGCGCGCGGCAGCTACCCCCGTGCTACTCAAAGCACGAAAATCAACTCGCCGTCTTGCACGACAGTTTCAGAAGACTTTTACGAGACAATCCTCCCTTCTACACACGTATAAACAACGGGAACAATGGCAAACAGAAGAGACTCAAGGTCAAAGGGTCCAGTCGGGAGAATCGCGCGTGGGACAGCTGTCCGCAGGCGCGATTCTCCCTAACGGGGTCATCCACGGAAACCGCGGCGGTGGCGCCCCGCCGTAGCAAGTCCGTAAGTAAATTCAAGATGGCTACCGTGAGATCGTAGCCTTAAAGAACCCTCAGGTGGGCAAAAGCAATCCACAGACCGACCGCTGTGGCGTCGCTCATGATCTCAGTTGTCTCGCGACGTAAACACCCAATTATTCAATTATTATTGCTAATTGCGTGTTCATCCGCCAGGTTCACACGCAGGGGTAACGGAAGATAAGGAACAGACGGAAGAGACGCTCCCGTGGGTTCTCCATCAAAACGATAAAAGCACGCCACGCGGCTGTTCTTTATCTTCCATCACTCCCGTGTGTGAACCAGTCGGAGGAAGACGTAATTGGCAGCCGGAGAGCTGAGCGAAAGAGCGCATTGGTACGCTGCTCCGCACAAGAAATATGTAACCGAAACCAATTATTTACGCTATAAATAATCAATTGTGAACGCGGGCTTTTTTCTGTAACATGTTTCGCACGAAGGTTGCCATCGCTAAAACAGAGGTTCCGTAATCGTCCAAAGTAAAATTTAGAAGTCAGGAATTTTATTTAATTAACGAGCGTATGCAAATGAGCCGCTCACTGCTCAGTTCGTGGTCGATGTCTCAGGGATGCTAACTGAAAACGAAGTTTCTCGATAGCACCACCTGCTTACGAACTATTCAGCAGGAGACCTCCGTGAAACACCCGGTAAGACTTCCTTCTCGCACTAGAAGGTGACGATAATTGTTTTTGCGCAAGAACGCACGTTGTTTGTCGTGCAACCGCTGAAGGCAAAAACGAAAAATTTATGGAGTGGACCTTTACTGCTCGTTTAGGCAAACTTTATTAGCAGTAACATCTCGCTCTCGAGCACTCATCCGATAACAGCCTGTAGTTAGCATGAGCAAACTGCGTTCTCGCAAAGACGCCGCAGCGGTAGTCATATTAATTATACCGTTATTATTTTCTTTTCGCCCCTGCGCCTCTCTATAAAAAAATTATCCCCGTCGATTCGGCTGTTCCACTTAAAGATAACGAGGGTGCGACGCAACGTGCTAATGACGTAGACGCATCATTACTTCTCATCTCTTGATTGGTATTAGCGACTGTTTTCATCTAATTTTCCCGTGCGTTTTGAAAGTGAAAATTATAAGGACTGAATATTAATGATGCCTGCGGAGGGTTTCTGATGTGTTCCGTAAGCGCATCCTCATTTAAGCGTTACCTTCCTTAGCGCACAAACTTGACTGTCTCAATCTTGATTAAAACACTATAACATTTTATTCCACGACAGCTAAGGCGATGCGGGAGTTTGGCAGTCCGGAGGGCGATCCACTGTAATTGCGATGAGCACCGCTTGTGGCCGGTGACGAAAGTTATTTCCTTGTGCCTGTCGAAACTGATAACCAGAGTCGAGTCCATGTATCATTCATGGTCCACTTTGACACTACCATAATTATGATGTGCTTTTACACCAGCACGCAATGTGATTTGTGTACCTTAAAAAAAAAAAAAGAGAAAAGCTTTGCGACCGTCAAAAAACTTTAAGCATGTGCTCAGTTGAAGATTGATTGGTTTGCACACGAAAAAATAAGGAGACGTGAGTCCACAAGGTCCGCAAAGTCGGAACTGGCTACCATAGAACAGCTTCCAGTTGAGAAAGCTGTACCATCTCGATGTGGTACCATCCAGCTGTACCATCTCGAGTGCTTCTCGGAAATTTCTTTACACGCCTTCCACAGTCTATTGACTTTGAATGCGATAGCATTCTTGGTCTAGCACTTCAGAAATTCCTGTGGTCTGCACCGCAAACTCAGCTCGGTCGAGAGATGGCGCCACGGGAACCGTGGGCGCAGAAAATTTTAGGAAAGTGTATTCGACGTGGCTGATCTCCTTTTTCCGTATACAGCTCGCGTGCGGAGGGTCGCTTGAAAAGCCACTGCTAGCTAGAAACGTCTAGTGAAGCGGTGTATCTGCACCGGGCGTGTTTGCCAGCTGCAGGCATTGGTATGCTAGATTATATTACTTATTGGAAGCGAGATTGCCAAGACGGGAGAGCGATGTCTGGCTTCGTCGTAGCGTGGGCTTGCCGACATTACCGAATCGTCGTTCTCGCACTTCTCAGAGAATTTGGGTGGCCGTCAGACCTGTAAAAATTACTTTTCCAAAGTAATTGAATTACGATTACAATTACATGTTCACAAGAGTATATAAATTATAGTTACAATTACTCATTTTCTATTGCAATTCCATTACAATTACAATTACTGAAAAAGTAATTGCATTACACTGAATTACATTCACAAAGTTGACTGCAACGGGCAAACGACGTGCAAACTGCAAGACTTTATGTACATATTTATTGCACATGTTCTGAAAAATGGTGGTAGTGTTGCTTGTGGTAGAAAAACAAGCTAGAGAAGTCTTACACAAAGACAAGTCTCTTGCCATGTTAAAGAAACACCGAACATCACAGTCAAAAGGCTTTCTTTCTTCAGGTATGTGAACAAAGTGCAGATCATGAGTGCAGCTTGTAACGTCCATTGATTTTCAAGAGTATGGTATTCTCAAAGTTCTTGTCTGTAAGACTGCCACGTCTCCTTGTCATAACAAGACCACCAACCGACAACAGACGCTCCACTGGTGCACTGCTGGCAGGGTTATTTGGATTTAATCCACGTGGATTTTATCCGGTGGATTTTTTTGGATTTTATTCACACAATTTTATCCGGATTTTTTAGAGATTTCCTCCAGATGTGACGTGAAAGACAACCGGAATTCAACGACACACCGAAAACTCCCGGTTTATTTTCTTGTAGTATTGGCTGTTTGCAAAAGCCCAGGAACGTGCAACATTAGCTTTTAACTTTTTTTAACTTTGTTACTTTTCACTTAACTTTTTTAATTTAAAACTTTTCAGATTTAACTTTTTCCCGTTTTCTTCTACTTCTGTCCATTCAGGGAGAGACTTTCTTCCGCTTCCTGGAGGCACTGTAACGGGAGTGCGCCGAAACACGACAGCTAATCCAGGCGTGTAGGTGAGCAGGACAGGATAAGGTGTCCAGAAGGCCCTAACGCCCAGAAGGCCCAAATGATCATATGGCCCAGAAACCAGAAAGGAAGACTAACAGTGTATTTTTTTGACCGTATTTTTCAGTGTATAAGCGCCGTTATACATTGAAAGAAGTTCTCTGAAGAAGTCATGCGCGTCATCTAATGTCATCACATGCGCGTCATCATCCTGCGCAGGACTTCTTCAGATCACTTTTTTTTATATATAACGGAGCTTGTACACAGTAATATGCGGTACTTTTATCAGTGCGAGTTATATGCGAGAAATATTTTTCTGTAAAATCGCTTTTCAGGTGTGACTGCGCAGGAATTCCACACTTTGCCGAGAATCGCTACGGCTTGGTATTTTGCTCGGGAGTGAGATTTATTATGTTCATCAAGCAGTGCCCATTTTGGATAATTGCACTCGGTCACTTAGTGGAATATGCTCCTTCTGCATCTGCATCTGCGCATCTCACGTGAACACAAACAATGCTCTTCTTCCGCCTTGTGAAATGTAGTCTCCAAAGAGTTCAGTTACAGAATCAATTCGAAGGTGTTCGCCTATTTGATAGAGCGCCATTTGGTCGAACGGCCCCGAAAAAATGGGCCCGGAGCATTTGGTGACGGAACAAATGGTCTCGGAAAAAATTGCACCGATGGGTTAGAGCGAAAAAGACGGTCCCATGCGTAGGCGTAGTTTGCGACGTTCAGACCCCTCCCGAAATCGTACCTTTGGTGGCGCATCTGGAAAAGAGAAACGAGGAGTAAACCCTTCTCTCCTATGCAAATTTCTTCCTGAACCCCTCCAGAAATATTTTTTTCTGACTACGCTACTGCCGTGCTCGGCTTGGAAAGCTTCGCAGAAAAAGCGCTACATATTGTGCGTCATAGCAGTATTCAAGCGAAAGTTGAAAAGCTTTTAATGAGGCAAACGAGTCAGTTGTTCAATAAATATATTAGGCACAGAGCTTACCAATCTGTACCGAGCGAAATATTGAACGCAGTAAGGATTCAATATTTATTTGTATTTTACTTTTTGTCACATTTATATCTTATTTGCTTGAAAATTTGTTTCTTCATTTCAGTACTTTTATTAATATTTTTAGTTCAGTTACCTTTTTCTCCTCTGTCGCATTCAGCGTTTAATTAATATTGCGCATATGTGCCAAGAAAATACAGTATCTAGGTCACTTCTAGTCTTCCCTCCTGGTTTTCGGGCCATATGACCATTCGGGCCATATGAATATTTTGGCCTTCTGAGCATTTCGGCCTTCTGGATACCTTACCCTGCCCTTCTCATTTGACCCAAATGCTCAAAAGGCCCAAATTTTTTTCGGGTCTTATGAACATTTGGGCGTTCTGATCACTTGGGCCTTATGCAGACTTGGGCCATATGAGATGATACCAGGATCCACACCATTCAGCCCCGCGTGCATGAAACTCCACTTTTCGGAAAACAATAGAGACTGATACAGTGTTGCTGGGACAGGCAGTTCCGTAAACAGAAACTATGAGAGGTCACCCGAAACCAAGAACAGGAAAGCACATTTGTTTTTACCCTGTGTCACACTTCTAGCCTCGTATATATTCTCCAAAAATATCCGAGTTTTACCCAAAAAAGCCCACTGGAGAGGATCTTTTTAGAAATATCTGGATTTTTTTGAACCCTGACTGCTGGGCAGCATAACATTGTACTTCATGAACATCGAGCACACAAGGAAGATCTTTCAAGCACTCTAACGACTCTGAAGTGCGGGTCGATACCCACAATTCGTACTCCTTTTCCCATGGACCAGGAGTTTTTCTCCTTTCACATTCAAATGTAAAAAATCTGTGCCGAAAAATGTACCGATCTGAATCGAGCTTTGGGTAATCACTGTGAAAAAAATGAAAAAAAAAACCGGTGTGGAACTGACCCAAACTTTAAACATTGGGCCTTCCCAGATAGCGTTCAAAGTAATTCGGAAAGTAATTGAAAGTGCGTTACGCGTTACTTGTAAAAGTAATTCAATTACAGTTACAATTACATAAAACATAATGTAGTTCTGGAAGTAATTAATTACTGGGAAAGTTATTAATTACAGTAATTCAATTACTTGTAATTAATTACTTTACGGGTCTGGTGGCCGTTGTCTACGCGTTGCAGTAAATCCAGTTAGGCCTGTTGTCATCCCCACAGGTTTCACGTGAATGCATCCGAACAGTAGTTTCAGCACTCATCAGCCGTCACTAAACCCGTGCACATAGCGAACGAGAAACAGACAAGTTATCCTCTAATTCGGGTCTAATGGGGTAGAATTCTGCTCAATGAGCGGAAACCATCCCCATATCATCGTCATCATGTATTTCTCTCTCTCTCTCGGGTCAGTGGGTCTTATTTCTTCACGCCAAACCCCACAACGCGCTATCCTCTCTAGCGTTACATTGTAATAACTCATCGCAGTTATCAGCTCCCACATCTGACCCATATCTGCAAGTCATTACGCGCGATTTAAAATTATCTACGCATGTTCTTATAGCATCAGTTCAACGATTGCAGGGAGACCGCTATTTTTTCTTATATTCGCTTCATTTTAATAAGCATAAATCGTTTGTTCCTTCTTAACTAAACCTTAAAACTCACACACACACTGTCAATTGTAATAAATCATACAGTAAATAAGCGCAGAAGATTAACGGATTGCCATGTGATTCCTCGCGTTACCCGCGTAGTCTCATCGCAGTAGGACGGAATTTTATTCACCTACTGAACCCAAGGTGCGTTGTTGAACCCGACTGAGGACGGCTGCGTACTATCCCCCTAGCGACAACTTCGGGCACGCGTACCTGCTTCCCTATGAAACGTCATCTGTAGAAGCTGAGCTGTTTGCTATTTGCTGCCTTGAAGCTTTAGGGAATACCAAGCCCACATCGTGGCTAACCTTTATCTTCTCTTTTTTTTTTACTTTGCATTAAGCATATCCCCCCCTTCTCCACCTACTGCCTGGACGGTACTCACTGACAGCAAAGCGGCCCCAGATATCCTGGTATCTTGCTCTGTCAAGATAGTCTGCGATGTGCATTCCCTAATCCCCTTAATATGCAATCAGCTCCTGTCCTCGGGCCACACTGTGTGGTTTCAATGGGTTCCGAGCCATGTCGGCGTCTCCGGCAATACCGGCGCTGACGCCGCAGCGTAAGGTGCCCACGCGTTAGAGCCGGTTGGTGGACCACACATCTCGACATCCGCCTGCCAGCTACGCCTCTTCCTTACTGTCAACGCAAAGCTGTTTGCCGAGGACCCTGCCGAGACCAATCCATTCTTGAGATCTATTGGCCCAACGATGGGGTACACTATCTGCTACCGTGTCTCAAGGAGGGAAGAATGTGTTATACATCAGCTCCGCCTCAACGTCTCCTGCACTCCGTCAGTGCTGTTCAAAATGGACCAGCAAGCCACACCCTTATGTTCTACATGCAACATTGAGGCAGACATTCGTCACATTCTTCTCGACTGCCGCCGTTCCAAGTCCTTCCGCGACAAGCCCATTTATCACTTGACCAGCCTTATATACTCCATCTCTCTCGCAACACTACTTGGCACACTGAGCAGTGGTGTAACCGCGGCGCTTCTCCACTACCTACATGATACCGGTCTCCTCAGCTGCCTGTGCATCGTGTGTGGGGCGGCGAAAGACCTCTGACCTCTGACCCCACATCGCTTTACTCTTAACTACCCCAGGAATATGTAGTAAGGAGTTATTTAACAAGGAATAGCAAGCAGTCCATTCCGGCTGACGTTTTCTGTCAAAATAAATATATCCGCTCCGGATGAGGACGGCAGCATCTGACTGGCACGGCGCAAGTTCAATGACGTCTTCCGCGAGGGACAGTAAATACGGTTTGCCGTGTGCTGATATTTTGGCTCACGTTAAAGGGACAGTCGCCTTCACGACCGTCGATCCCGAAACTATGGCGGCATTCTATTCGTCACTGATCGCTGTTGAGGATAGCAAAATCTCACACGAATTAAGGGCGCACTTTTTGTTCAATTCGGTGAAATCCACAACAAGAGCAGACGCCGGAAGTGGAGACAATGGCGGTAGTCCCTCTCTGGAAATATGACTGAACCTCAGAATGAAACCGACCAATGGTGAATTATCTTCACGAGCTTGAGCTGCTCTTCCGGTGAGCGTCAAGGCACCTAGTAAGCGAATCAGACGAACTCGGGAACAATGCAAATCGTCTGTGCGCTGTTCTCTCATTGGCCCTTCAAACGTACGTCACCGTGATGTTCTTCCCGCTGGAGCTTCCTCAGCTGCAGAGGCAACGCCAATTTATAAAACACGTTCATTTATTATCTAAACACTTTTCGGGAGAGAAAATTGGTCAAATAGAGTATCGAACGCAGTCAGACATTAGAGAGTGTTAGTGCATAGTACGCTGTCGCTATTGCGTACGTTAGGGATAGCGTCGGTGGTTTTGCGCACGCGTAAAACAGAAAGAGAGCTTCGAGCAGCGTGCAGAACCACCACGCTATTCCTTACGTACGCAAAGGCGATAGAGTACGTTATGCTAAAACTCACTATTGTGGTACTCGTTTCGTACACACATTGCCATGAAGGACTAAATCTTGTGTCTTCGGTGACGTACTGTTTTTGTTCCATTGGAATCCATGTGTCTCCATGTGTCTCATGTGGCAAACCCCCCCCCCCCCTTTAAAAAACATTGTTTTTCTGTGTGTGACGCGGAAGTATCCTAAAATTAATTTCTAGTTTTGCAAAGTATGACGTCATGCGGTGTTCAACCAGTCACGCGTCTGGCAACATTGCTCATCCAAGTCAGTCCCCAAACATGGGGGCGAAGTCCGAGAAGGTGTGCTCGCGCAGCGCGCTGTTGCCAGGATGTAGACGCCGGAGTCCAGATGACGTCATCTAGCCTTGGTGAATCCGAAACCATGAAGCTTCGCGGTTTCATTCGAAAATTCTTTCGTGGAAGCGCGTAATGTTCACTAGCTGAATTTATATTTATGTTTTGAACTTCCGAGCGAGGTTGATTTATAATACGAAATAAAATAAATACCGTTGGTTTAGTTCGTAGTGACACTCTAATGGGAGGGGGAGGGGGCACGGAGGAAGGAAACAGAGGAGCAGCCCTTCGTCCGTTTTCCTTTGGAACGGGCGTGCCAGCCTCCTCGTTGCTTTCTGGGATGCTCCTGTCTACCACGTGATCGCTCATGTGGCCCCAAGAAGATGGCTGCTCGCATCACATAAAGCAGACGACGCGAGCTGCGGTTGTCTTGCCGTTATCAGCATTGTGCTGAACGCGCGCGTGCAGTTTTACATCTCTGTGTTCGTAGGTTTACTATTCTATTACAAGACCAGCCACGGTTTCCAGGAGTACGCAGGACTCGAAACATTACGCTTAGCAGCGGTGACTACATTTGTGTTTCTTGCTCAAGTGGTAAAGAATACCTTTAATCAAACCTATACAACAATGGAGGAAATCAAATGAATCTACGGCGCAGCTCCACCTCTCAAACGAATGACTCAAGATGACTGAAACACACACACAGGGGCCGAAACGACCGATCAAGTACTTACGAATGAAACGTTATTCCCGTGACAGAGCTGCTTTCCGTTGAACGAGAATGACAGCCGAGGCAGGAACACGTTACCATACCGTTGGTTTCTCGATGGTACTCACATTTTAACAGTAAATTATTTTGGAAAAAGCTTGGAGACCAGCGCGAGCGACAAAGCGTTCCAAAACCGAAACTATAGAGAGGGTCACGCTGTGGAGAGGAAGTAATGGCGGTTCTCACTCCGCGAGAGACCGCCAGAGGGGTCCCACGCACATCCGTGCCAGAGCCGTATATTAAAAGGGAGTCTGGCCATTAATGGGTCATGCCCATACCTGAAGCTCCACCCACTTTTTCAGCTTTGAGCGCTTGAGCTTGCGCATTGAGCGAAATGACCCCGAGGTCGTTTCGTTCAATTTCACATTTACCCGCTCATAAAAACAAAGTTGCGTCGGTCTGCGAGGAAGATGGTAGTATAGAAGATGGTAGTGATGGCAGGTGGTAGTATTGTGATTTTCGTCCTGGCGCGTGACACACGTGGCGTTCGTTATGGAAATAATCTGGCATTGTCATCCACGTTCATGGAGCAATATATTTGAAGCTCCGAAGTCGTGTCATGTCGTCATCTGCGTGAACTTCCCACTCATCATCATTTAAATAAAGTTGTTGTTTGATCTGCGAAACAACAAAGGGGACGTTATGAATGGAGGCTACGAATACAAATGCAGTTTAAACTTTCTTATCTTTCTTATTTTCCCCGCATAACGTTATCACGATGTCGACTGCAAGTTACTAGTACATCCTGCAAAGTCTGAGAAAGTCTGGATTTCACACTAACCGTGAGCGATTTCGCGTACCGGTATCAGACTTCGTATATCTTCGAATACTACAGTGAGAAACAGAATATTTCGGTGAAATTTTTATTGAGTGGGTGATCATTCCATGTGCGCTCAGCCTAGGGTGTTCTTGTATAAACCTAATGTGTTGAAATGTCGTACGAGCCCAATGGACAAGCGCTTGTAAAAGGGACTGACTGGGAGAGAAGGAAAGAGAACAGAAATGGTTGATTCCCAATTATGTGGTAGTGCACCACCTTGATCTGATCACTTTTTTTTCTCTTTTGCGGAAACAAAGTGGACACAAAGTTACACGACACACAGCTGATTCCCCAATGGGAACTGTGACGCAACATGCGAACATGATCAATTTAACTCCGCATACTGAATGATTGCGTTTTTCTATCAAAACTAACCACACGCGCCACACTCAGCGACAGAGGTCCTCTTCCGGGAGCAAACGTTCAAACTATTACTCGGCAAACCGATATTTGATTCGTCGCCGGATGTAATCACGTACAAGAGACTTGACTATGTCGCTGGCTATTTACTTTGACAACGCAATCACTGGCCTCATATAGGATTCCTTTTGAAAAGTCACTGTTTACGCTGTCATGTTTGAGCTGCATGAGCTCAACCTACCCACTACTACTCCGTATGTCAACATGCGGTATGCAGTAACCTTCGCGCTCATACGTATCTTATGGGCGGGCATAGATCTAAAAGGCGGAAATACGGCAGTCGTTTGTACCTTGAGACGAGTGCTGCGTTTGTCAGATCGTGTGTTCCAGCCTCAAAATAGTTGCTTTCCGGTATAGCCTATACTTGTTCCTTTTCCTGTTCCTTTTCCTTCAAGTACTTACGAATGAAACGTTATTCCCGTGACAGAGCTGCTTTCCGTTGAACGAGAATGACAGCCGAGGCAGGAACACGTTACCATACCGTTGGTTTCTCGATGGTACTCACATTTTAACAGTAAATTATTTTGGAAAAAGCTTGGAGCGCGAGCGACAAAGCGTTCCAAAACTGAAACTATAGAGAGGGTCACGCTGTGGAGAGGAAGTAATGGCGGTTCTCACTCCGCGAGCGACCGCCAGAGGGGTCCCACGCACATCCGTGCCAGAGCCGTATATTAAAAGGGAGTCTGGCCATTAATGGGTCATGCCTATACCTGAAGCTCCACCCAGTTTTTCAGCTTTCCGATCAATGAAGTCTTGAAATATGGGGCGCTATCAATCAGCCTATCCTCACCATTTTCCCCCTATCGAACATGGGCAGCACCATTTTGGGTGGCAAGTGGATTGGATGGGATAGAAATGGATACCACTCGCAGTTTGCAAAAGTAGTGAATTGTTTGTGCAAATTTGATAAGCGCCACCTAGGGAGCGTAAGGCACGTCGGGAATTGTCGTCTGCTTCCGTCGTTGTACCGCTGCCAGCAGAACCACCTGCTGGGACACGTTCTGTTGTCGGTATGATTTTTAAACAAATCTACATGAATAGTTGGAATATAAGAGGCAAGAATATTTATATCAATGAAATCCAACTGTTAAATATAAGATTGTACAGCACAGCGCCGTTTTTGTTATGATTTCGTTGTGATCGCCGTGTTCACTAGGGCTAACACCGGCGACAAAACGTATTATTTTCAGTTAGATATCGATGGATGAGCATAAGTTGAAACTAATTTCCGAGAAATTTATATTAGGATGTACATTTGCAACGTAAAATCAGGTTAGTCTGTGAAAATTTTCTGTCACGAAATCCCCGCTTCACTGTGTTTGTTTTCGTCGCCATTTTGGGTGGCAGTTTGGTGTCACGGCGACCCCCTTGGTAAAAAGCAAACCAATCAGAGGAGCGAAACTGTGATTGACAGGTCGAGTCCCTTTTTGTGACTCCTCCCAATGGCCAGACTCCCTTTTAATATACGGCTCTGATCCGTGCGTAACCGCCCGTTCCTGTGTTTCCTTCCTCCATGTCAGGAACCCTCACATGGGCAAAATGAATCCGCACACCGAACACCGTAGCGTCGCTCACGATCATAGTTGTCCTGCGACATAAAGCAACCGATCATGATTAATAGTGACAGTGCTATAGGACACGCGTTATGTTGAAATCCATATTGCACAATGCCAATTGTCAAATGTTCCGTGGGTACAAGTTGCTTGTCTTCCGCGAGGGACGTTAAATACGGGGTGCCGTGTGATGAGCTTTCATCGCACGTTAAAGAACCCTCAGGTGGGCAAAAGCACTCCACAGACCGACCGCTGTGGCGTCGCTCATGATATCAGTTGTCTCGCGACGTAAACACCCAATTATTATTAGCAAATGTTCCGTACAAATGTTTCGCGGAGCAAACAAGTAACAACAGAACACCCCAAAAGCAAAAATGAATGCACCATCTGTTTTAGCAGCTCGACTGCGTGGAAGAGCAATCAATGTGCAACAGTTATGCATGCAGTCACGCAACAGTTTTTATTCAACGACGCGAACCATAGGGAAGCAGTTTATTCGCCAAGTGTGAGCCAGGAACACACAAAACAGTCAGGTACACAATAAATTACCATATGTTGCGAAAGGAACTTGGAGCATCCAATACGAAGCACGTGCTGGAACGACCAGTTACGGGCAAATTGCAAGCGTAATTGGACTTTTTTTCCCCTCAATCTTGCAGAACCACATTCGCGATAATCACAAAGTTGAACAACACTGCTGAGCTTGCGTGTGAGGGCAGACACGCACCGAATTTTGTAATTAAACTCAGCTTATCGACCAACCAGTGAAGGCCCCAAAGCAAGAGAATGTGACACAAAGAACGCACAAAAACTGCGATCCTATCAACACGCTGCTGCTGTAATCAGTGCTCTGCTGTCAGCAAGTGCGTGCGTTTAATAGTCACATGAAAGTAGAGGTTGTGGAGACGTGGCGCTGGTAAAAAAAAAGAAAAGAAAAGTTGTATGACCATTTAGAATGAGAAACCTGGGAACATAAACACCCTGCAAAAAACACTCTGATTAGTTGCTGTAAGCAAAACAAGGACACGAAACTCATTGCCATCTTCATCATTGAACAGCGTCGCCATCTAGCGCCATATTTATTTAGGGGGGCATTTGTTCCGTGAGTAGAATGCTTCATTATTCTCCTTGACGCTTGGGGCGAGATCTGGTGAGCACTGTGGGTGTGCGATAACGTTGATCGATTTTTTTAGATAAAAATCTAATGACAATCAGCGGGGAATGGCCCGGATGGTTGGCATGCAGCAGGAACCGCTCTGGCGATCGGTACAAGTCCGGTCTGTACTCGGTGGATGTGCTTCGAAAGGCTGTCAATTAACAGTATAGCCTGCTGGGACGAAGACCCCTTGCGCATCGAAGAAAGCTCAATTTGCTGCCTATGATGGCGTGAGTAGTTCGTCAAAAAAAAGAAAAGAAGGAAAAGATAAATATCAGTGATGCGATGTGATAGTGGAAGAAAAAAAAAACGACGAGCTCAGACCGGCTACCCCAGATCACTTAGCCACAGTTAGCTGAAAAGAAGAAAAAGAAAAGGGAGAAAATCCGGTAGTTTGGGAAGAGGAGGGGGGAGAGACGAACATCTCGAACCATTGTTGCTGGGTTTCACGAAGTGCTTTCGCTCACTTGTATTTCGTCCGTTGAACCTTCCCAGTTGTGTGTGGAAATATTCTGCGACTATATGTTGTGCATTCCTTCTATAGGTAGTGTAGATCTTTTGTTTGTGTAATGTCATTTAATTACTGATCTCTTTCGCTCACCCTTTGCGATAAACGATAAATGCAAAACATAACTGAAAATGTCTTCGTACAGTAAAACTTTCGCTATTGATGGTTGTTGAAGAGCGGCAAGATATGCTCTCGACGCCATTCAACCATGTGTGGAGCCTCCTCCTAGAAAGTTTAGGTGAGGAGGGTAGCGTAACCACGGAACGCGGTAGTATATATGGGCGAATCTTATGTACCTTGAGTCCTCGGTATCGATCTATCAATTGCTTGGGTTAATCAATAGTTTAGTTAATGCTGAATTGGTTAATTAGTCAAATGAAAAAAAAATCTAATGAGGTATGTCATGAGCATTTAGCTCATTCACTAATTAGGGATTAATTAAGTAAACTAGTCGTCCGAATTGGTATCTAGTTAGCTGAGTCATTAACTAACTCGTAATAAAAAGTAAATAAGTACCAATTACTTTATTGAAAATGAGTCAGAACATTCATTGATCCCTTAATTGATGGACAGATGCATTTTCATGCGAGACCGTCTGCGTTATCTCCTACGGAGTTTTATATATATACATTCTCACAAGCTGCTCAAGAAGTTTAGCTGCTGCTTGGAGATCACGTGCTCCAGCGCGCCTGTAAGAAAATTGCCGGGAGAGAAGGATCTCCTTCAGGTAATCGCAGCCATGTCGTATAGTGCAACAAACCGCAATACATTGTCTGAGAGCGTGCAGTGTGCGTGTGTGCATGCGTGCGCGCGCTCTATGCGGCATATGTGTTCGGATGCGCGTTTCATGCGCGATCGACAACAGACGAATGCACAAAAGGGACACAAAATTACGGCAGAAATCACTGCGAAGAAACTGCTGTTTTAATGCGATACAATTTACGAGTTCACTGTGGGCACGAAAACAGTGGCTCGGGAACATGCCCGCGATGAGATCAAGATGCTGTCGCATTACAACGACAACCTACGCAACGATTTTTTATTCTCTTGTAATGTTGCGGTGGCGCACAAAACCTAATATGCAACACTTGTAACGGGCAGGGCAGGGGGGGGGGGGGAGGATGTCTTTACCCCGTTTAATTTCAGTCGTTACATATAGTATTAATTGACCTTGGTAGTATAATAGCATGTTTTCCAAAGCAGGACCCCCCTCAGAGCATCCTGGATCCGCCCCTGGTAACGGGTAATCAAAATCATTACTCTGCGTTGTATTAAAGGAACGAATACGTTGGAGGCGTAGGTTCAGGTCGTACAGCGTGAATGTGCACCCACCTGTTGTGGCACGCTTGCTTCGCACGAGAAAAAAGAAAATCTTCTTAGTTAGATCTTGCAGATAGAAGGCACTGCTCAACACTCGGCACAGCATCTGGTTAAATCGCCGCAATTGTTTTGGAATGCAGAGTTATTGTGTTTCGAGAAAACAAGTATTAAAGCAGAAAACGGTTTTATGGCATGGAACCCGACAGGCAAGTTGGAATCATATCCATGGTGGCACTCAGGGCAAAGGGAGGCAAAACGCGGAATGTTTGGCTTGACGCAATGTATCTCAGAGACGCACTGCTTAATGAACTCACACAGTACTGATAAGTGTCTCTACGTTCCCGCTTTGCATGATTTCAGAGTTGTCGTTATTGGTGGATGCGTTACAGAGATAAAAATATCTCATCATGGCTGGAGGGTAGTATCGCCTGTGCGAATCAATGAATAATCACTTAAAATCAATTAGTTAATAGCTCCTTTTGTTAGGGGCATGCCGAAAAAGTGACACGGCAGAACGGGAGACAATCCTCCTTGAAAGCCACTCTGTTTTTTTTTTTTTTTTTTGAAACGAGAACGTCCGCTCCAATTTCAATCGCCGACTTTTACTATGCAAATGAGCCGAAACCGAAACCACGAACATCAGGAGCGCAGGGAGAACCGCGGTCATTCCACGTCGGAGGTCCACGTGCTTTGGATGGATGGAGATGTTTGGAGTAGGCGCTGGGCGCGTTTTCTTATTGAACTCTGACAACTCCGAGTTGCTCCAAGCGGGTGAAAAATCCCAGTGTTGGCCAACGCTCCTTGCGACAACTTAGTTACCCCAACGTCTCTTTTGCCACTTTGTTCAGCCCACTCCTGTTCAACCAGGGGGCGGTTGCGACTACCCTCTTGAGCTTTCTTGATGCCTCCGGCCTCCCGACCAGCCTCTAAGGCCCCCTTTTGTGCGTGTGTGGTTTTTGTTGTGTTTTTCTTTTTCTTCCTCTTTTTTAAAGGAATAGCAAGTCGGCCTGGGCATGACTACCTTTCCTCCCTTTCTTTTTTCAATAAACATATCAAAACAACCCCCCCCCCCCCCGCCAAAAGTGTTGCCCAGAGTAGCGGAAATAATGTCGTAAGTCTGCGGCGAAAAATAGCCAGAGTAGCCGGAGAGTGAGTAACTATACTCTTCTGCTTCTGAGGAGGGTAATCCGGGAGTCATGACGTCACCATCTGCTATACACAGTAGCTGGGACTTGACTGCTCACGTGTACAGGTTAGTAAGCTAAGCACGCAGTTTACGAAAATGTCTGAGTGCTGAATTTGCGGTCTAGAAATCGAGGGCTGGATTCAAATAGTCGGACACATCCACGACCTGCACGGCGTATCTTCGTTAAATTGTATTTTGCGGCTGCGCAGGATGTGTTGCACAGAATGTCGTACTTGTTCATAGGGTCTGACTTTTTTGGGTTAAACCCGATTCCGCCGCGAATTACGTCAGTTGTCAAGTGGACTATAGGTGTGCACTCTTTAGTGGCAGTCCGTATGCATATTTGGTTTAAATAGCATTGGGATGGGAAATTAAATTATGCCAGGTGATGTCTGACATTGCAATAAGTGTTTGGTGAGTATAATTCTTGAATGAATTGAGGAATGCGTGTCTCAACGTGCATATTTTACTGCGGGTCGCTTGCGATTTGTTGCAAGGCGGTGCTCGAAATACTCATGCTAGTCGGCCAGTCAGCCATCTTGAGCGCAGAACAACTCCTACCGTTCGAAAAATCCAGTCGAAGGTGGCTACTCTAGGGGTCACGTCATACCCAACTCGTGGATCACTCGGAGTTGCCAGAGTTCAATAAGGAAACGCGCCCTAGATAAACCGCTTTGCGGCCCAAGTAAGCCGCCGCCGGCGAAGGTGATGCACGCCTGCAGCACGTGGTTTTGGTTTCGGCTCATTGGTTCATTTGCAAATCCGGCGATGAATAGTGTCATAGTGTGGAACCCACTACCGGTACACGTTGTTAATTCACCCTCACAATTCGCCCTTCAGCGACACCAAATAGCTCATACCAAGGAATATAAGTACTTTGGTGTAAGTTCCCCCTACAAAGAACACTACCTGGAAAAACATGAACTCAACGTTGTTAGAAAACCGAACCGACTGAAGGGGCACATCTGGAATTTAGCGAAACACCCATACAATCAATATAATCAATATACAGTAGGAAGAACACTTCGGAAATCGACAGCGGTACCAGCCCTCACTTATGCGAACGATGCTCTCATCTTCTCGGCAGACAATGCGATCCCTTAGACCGTCACCAGCGAGAACTTGGGAAATGGATTTTGGCGGGGAATTTCGCGACAGCGAATGTAGCTATTCAAGGACAAATTGGCTGGTCGACCTTTTCGCTAGGAGACGCAAAATCGAAAACGCACTACCATGGACTACTGATTCACCTGGGGGGAACTTCAACCGGAAAGAAAACTTTTCACCATATTCGCTTTCTTGTACTAAATACTAGCTGTATCAGCAAAATTAATCAATACGACAAGAGTGTACAGCTGGGCAACGCGGAAACACAAAGCCCGAAACGAAAAAGAATGGACTACTAAATCTACTACTACGTAATGGACTACTAATCACTACGCAAAATATCAAGAGGGCAAAGATCGCAGAATGAAATCGAAACGCAGAGAAAAAGAGCAGGGTCTCAAATATACTACAGTAAGCACATGAAGAAAGCAGATTTGTATCCCAAATACACAGGAGCTAGAGAAAGCACACTCCTCTTCCAAGCACAAACCGGCTGTCTCCTGGCAAATACTCGAAGGAACGTACTACTTTGCCAGCCCACTGCCAATTATGCGGGAAAGCATTAGAGACCCCGAGCCATATCCTGACTGTGTGTGACGCATTGCCAACACACGAGTCGAACAAAATGGCAGGAGACGAAACATACATCATCGATAGATTGTATTGGTAACCAGAAACCGAAAATGAAACAACAACGGCAGAATTCACCGAATGACTCAGACAGACGCAGCGTCACCTGGTAAAGTGGGAAAAGCTCGAGAAGAGGAAAATAGCTCAAAACCCCTGAGGATACTAGCTCAACTCAGCACCAAATCGCAGTGCCGTGCTTTATTTCATTCTACACCTATGACCTCGCTTTGGAGTCTGCCCTGCATCAAAAGGGTTTAGGTGCTCCCTTGTCCCTACTATACTCTACTCTACTAATGTGAACGCTGCTGACACTTTCGTAGAACTGTCAACTTTCTCCAACGAATAAAAGGAACACACGTCGCATGTGTGGGAAAGAACGAAGTAGAGTTGAAGAGAGTGGTCCAGAAATGCATGATTGCATGCACGCTGGTGAGACTAGACGATGTTTCGTACTCGTAATGCCTGAGAGCCGCCATCACTCTTCTCTGCGTGTTTTCTCTTGCTACTTTACCACACGACGTGCCAGTTAACATGAGCGTCGACGTATGATTACTGGGGGAAACACGACAATCGACATTTAGTCGCTTGGGGCGACGGGCATGTGGAAATGATCCATTTTGGCTTGAGGGAAGATCGCGGAGCTCCCAAACGAGGGCACGAGCCGAAGGGTGCGTTTTTGGGGAGTCGTTGACAACATCTTCAAATTTCTAGAAGAGTTTTTAATGTCTTCAAAGGTCTGCCTCTGGAGAGTCCGGACTGGCCGACGTAAAACGAAGAAAAAGCAGCTGTAATTTTGCGATAGTAAATGAAGACATGCCCCAAATTATCTGTGTGACGCGGACTTTCTGTTTGGTTTATTTGTGTCGTCTATTTCCTGCGTTTTTCTCGTTAACATGCTTTGTTCATTATTGTGTGTGATGCTGAGGAGTGGAGCATTTCGTTAAGCAGATTATAAGAGGCGACACAGGTGAACGTTTTCGTTCCGGGCATCTATTATTCAGAATAGTCTCTCGCCTGCGAAGTCTGTCCTCTCGTTAAATGGGAATAAAGAAAAACAGCCTCGTAGCCGCATGCATGTGAAATCTTCTAACTCTAGGTTGGTACAGAGTGACCTATTTTTAGTGCGGTGCCTCCGAGACGAAGTTCATTACAGGGACGGTCTCGTACCCCCTGCCCCTTTCATAAAGTGTACCATTCGATTGCCCTTTGTTGAAAATGGAATGGCAACAATAAGAACGGCCACGTGGCCCTGCGGGTAAGTCCGTGATAGGATACAGAAATCGTCTGCTTTTGCGCGCGCTAGTGCATCGGCGTGAGCAGACGACTTTCAGAAGTTACTGGGCACCGCGGCAACTCTCGTACATTTTCTTTCAATTCTCAGGTGAAAAACGCACATTCTAAGAAGTAGCAAGCATTGTGGTTTAGAACAACTATGTTAATCCTCAGAGACAAGTTAAAAGTCGCAGGACCACCCCATCTACAATCACAAATCTGAAGTCGCTGTCCATCGGCGCGCGCGGTCGCATTACAGCTCCGACCAAAACTATATTACGCGCGCTTCCAGTACACTCCCCGTTGTACACTGATCATGCTTCGAAATGAAGTGTCGCTGACGACGTACATGGAGAAGGAGTGCGTGTTTATTTAAAAACCGCATTAATTACGCGCGGAAAGAAAATACGTGACTTAGCTTCCACATTATCGGAGACCCCACAGTCAATGCTCGGACTACATTCTCCGCTCGCGGAGGTACATGCCTGAGTGTCCTCATTTCGAGAGCAAAGGGGATGACTCAACCCGAGGTGCTTCTCCAAGTTACAATTACCATGACAACGACGCCGTACCCGCAGGCCGACGTCATACGTGACGTGTGCATGAGAGAAGCGCAGCTTTCGTCGTCTGCTATTACGGGGGAGGGGGGATATGTTTAATGATACATTTTTAGCCGGGGCGTCAGTCGTGACTTTGCTCACCTGTCTGCTATTACGGCACGTTTCGACAAATTCCTCGAAAACGACTTGGTTATTCCGAATGAAACTTTGACGGTTGTATGTGTACAGTACTCGTGAAGCTAGTTTTGGCTAAGTTTCGGAATCGCCCCGGCTGTACGAGACCGTCGCTTTAACGGTAGTTGTAAACGTGTAATGAGGTACGTCTCCTGGTCGATGGGAAACGGGAATGAAAATAGCTGACATTCTAAGAAACTGGACTTGGAAATTCAGGCAGTAACGACTTGTGATTGTTAAATGTTCGAAATGGGGTATATTTCATTTTTTTAGTAGGTACATGAGATAAAAAAGCTGTCCTCTGGGTGACATTGATGATAGTCCCTTACAGGCTACACTCTAAACCCAGTGACGGATAGGTGATGTCTGATCAATTGGCACAGTTTTTTTTTTTAAATGTGACAGATGACTTCAAGAGGCACGCGGTGCCTGCGAAAGCTGCTGGTGCCCTGTGGCCCTTGAAACAACTGGTACGGCATCCCTGCTGGCGCCAGGAGCCACAGTGCACCGGACGTGTTGAAGGGTTACTTGCACCCACTAATACACGAGACACATTGTGCATCTCGAGTTCCCTAACAGAAAGATGACCTCCAGGCTTCGCAAAAAAAAGAAAAAGAAAGGAAGAAAATGCTGCAAGGACATGGAACATGAAACACGAAATCTTATTGGCTTGCACATACCTTTAAATTGCATCCAGTACATCATCGTTTGCCGAATGGAAAGATACGGGGTTCACTAATCCCAGCACACACATATGGAGCACACGTTGCACGGACACAACCGATCCGATGCACCAGGCAGTCCTCCAAACGTCGAACACACAATCCTCGAAACTGAGAACAGGCTGGCACTGCAAAGCTCAATCAAGGTCATCCTTAGTGACGAACACGACAGTTCCTCAAACGAAATGGCCGGCAAACAATGGTATAAGCAAGTGGCACCAGACACGCTTCGATGTGAGAAGCAGTTGCAATTTTGCACACGTATGTGTGACCGCGAGACAGGAAACAACCTGTCAAGAAACCGAAGTGAATATCACGCTGGTATTGTTGCAACGTGAATGCTGGAATAGTACAACATTTTGTAACTCACGTCCTTGCAATCGATACAGTCCCACGGTCAACTATAACGAAAGAATACATTAACCTCGCGTGTAATGTCGCTTCACCGATGTAGCCGATCCTCTCCTGCCGCCATTTGCAATGCGTCCACCGTCTGCAACACAATGTACTTCGATGGTTAAACACGAGTAAAACGCAGGCGTCGTACGATGCATCACAGCTAGGTTGACTTACCTTAAAGGGACTATCGCATCCGGAGACATGGGTAGGAAATGGTTACGCGAATGCTTAGCATCATTCGACAGTCGATTTCACCGATTTTCACTGCTGAGAAATCTTTGGGTTTTACATAAACGAGCTTTTTCTATCAGTGAAACCTCCGATGACATCATTGTGACGTAGGAGCCAACAAGACCAATACGAGGGCGGCGCGCCGCCGGCGCCGTTCCCCCATTTTCTCTCGGAGACATCGTCTGCTTTGGAGATGGCGTTGTGCATGGCTACGTGTATGAAACAACCTATTTCTTCGAAAGTGCTGTGAATTTCGCTCAGTGGTGAAATTGCAACATGTCGTTGAGTTCGGGAACGCGTCGTGGTGTTCCTGACAGCAAAAAATCGTCTGGGGCGAACCAGAAATGACATTTCACGAGCCCAAGGACAGGGACGCCAAACGAAAGTTGGAAGCAGTAATCGCCGGCAGGCTTCTTGTCGTGGCAGAAGAATTGCACGTTTGGCACGTTTGTCCCTCGCATTTTGCTGACGAAGCGTACGTGGAGGTGGACCTATTGCAATCCCGTATGGGAGTGTCAGCAAAATGCAAGAGGCTAAAGCCCTATGCTCTGCCCACATTGTTCTATGAGCAAATGGACACCACCGACGTAGCGGATGAGCAGGTAAGCATTTGTTTCCAGATGTTGTTTTCGAATGTACATCGGAATATGTATAAACCGCGACCGGCAATGATGTACCAGACCCTTTGGGCCCCAATAGCACCTGACGTACGGCATCCCTCTAACTTTTCCGGTTGCTATATTCAAAAGTTTATCAAATTACGAGGGGTGTTGAAGTCAAACCGGGACTTTTCATTTTTCGCAAAAGTAAAATGAACTTACAGGCGAGAAATTAGTTTTATTTTTCAACGTAATCTCCAGCTGCACTAATGCACTTGTCCCAGCGTTTCACGAGGGCTTGGAAGCCATCAGCGTAGAAATCCTTACCAGCGCGTAGCAGCCATGGTCGGGCCACATTCTTGACCTCGTCGTCGCAGCTGAAGTGGCGGCCCCTAAGGAACGCCTTCAGTGGCCGGAAGAGATGGAAATCGCTGGGGGCGAGGTCTGGACTGTAAGGGGGATGTGGCAGCAACTCCCAGCCAAGTTCCTGTAAGGTGCGTGTCGTGAGATGCGCGGTATGCGGGCGTGCATTGTCCTGTGTGAGGAGGACTCCTTTGGTGATGAGGCCAGGCCGCTTTTGCTTCAGCGCCTTATACACATCCCTGAGAACCTGGTAGTAATATGCACTATTGATGCACTACCACTGGGCAGAAAATCAACATGAACAACGCCAGCCTTGTCCCAGAAAACCGTGGCCATGACCTTACCCGCAGACGGGGTGCTTCGGAACTTCTTGGGAGCTGGCGAGCCCGGATGCTTCCACTGTTTTGATGCGCGTTTAAACTCAGGAATGAAATGGTGCGCCCACGTTTCATCGCACGTGATGATCCAATCAAGGAACGGCTGTCCTTCAGTGTTGAAACGGTACCTTAGCTCTTGGGAGATTTCCAATCTTCTCTGCCGGTCAAACACGAGGAGCTGCCTCCGGACCCAACGGGCAGTAACTTTCTGAAACTAGAGGTGTTCATGAATGATAGTGTCCAATGTTGCCACAGAAAGGTCCGTCTTACGATCCAGTTCGAGACATGTTATCCGTCGGTCCTTGAGAATGAGGCGCTCCACAAGTTGGATGTTCTCAGGAAATCTGACACTGGGCTCTGAACCACCCCGGCCGGGATCGTGCTGCACAGATGTACGGCCGTCTCAGAACCGTTTGTACCACTCAAACGCTTTGCTGCGGTGAAGTGTATCGTGGCCATACTGAGCCTGAAGTCTTCTGTGAATTTCAAATTACTTTACGCCTTCATTCACGAGAAACTTCATGACAATTCGCTGTTCGATGTGCGCGCTCACCTCGTTGTCGGCGATCTTGTCCAGCACGTGTCTTCTGTTTTGCACAAACTTTGGACCACCACGTGGTGAACGCGGAGGCCTGTCGCGTGTGAAAATGACGAAAAAGAAGTAGCGCGAGCCATTTATACACCCAGGAGACAGAAAGTCCCGGTTTGACTTGAACACCCCTCGTATCTATCTATTATTCATCAATTAAAGATTAAAGTTTAAGAAAATGTTTATCCCATCTTTCTTTGCTCATGTAACCCAGCATGTACTCACCATCATTTTTGTGAGCAAGAGAGAGCCAAGGAGGCAGCTTTCAACAGAATAGCCCCATTCGGCATTACAGTTTTATGCATGATATTGTCCAACATCAAGTGCTCAATTTCTATCACAGGTGGAGAGAAGCAGCTTGATGGTAATGGTAGCAGCAATCTGCTTCACGTGGTGAGTATAACAAGCTTCTGTTTATTAGGAAAGTTTAATATCTGTATTGTACACTGGAGGAATTGAATTCTGAGTCAGAGTGAACGTTCATGTTGTGAAACCGGCAGCTCATGCGTAGTATGAGCCACTACGGGTGATATACAGGGTGTTCCATTTAAGATTGACCCCACCTTTAAAAAATAATGACTCATCGCAGAAGAATGAAATCAGGTGCAAAGTGTTACCAGTGACCTGGAACATTTAATGGTATTTTTTAAATTAACTGATTAATTAATTTAATTTTCTAACTTTTTAATTAGGAGGATCACACTGGAGATGTCAACTGTGAAGTTGTGGGCGTTGACATGAGAAAGCGAATGCACTGTGTTGCAACTCTCTAGCTCATGCGAGTCTTTTCTTCCCGGGCCAGCAGAAAGGGCCCGGAGTTCCGAAACTACGACGGAATCAGTTTCCGTCGCGCGAAAAGAGCGCTTGATTGCAGCGCTTTCTCACGGCCGCTTGACGAACAAGCATTGATGCCGTCCGTTCCGCCTATGCTGTTATCTGTCACGGGTGTGGGGACACAAGCGAGGTCACTGCGGCGCTTTATATCTTGATTCTTTGTTTTTTAGGCGTGAAGCGACACAAAACACGGGAAGCGGAACATATCTGCTCACGGCTTACCTTGAAACACGAGCGCGAGATTATTAAATCAATAAGAAAGAAAGAAAAGCTGTGGACTATCACTGTGCCGACATTCTTTGTTGAACACTCTGAGGGACAAACAATGCCCTACTCCAACGAACAGAAAGCGGACATGGTCCTTGCCCTAGGTGCTGCAGGGGACGAGAAAAAAAAGGCAGTCAAGAGGATTTCAGAGGTGGCACCCTGGCACAAGACCACACCCATCGACTATTGTCCGTCAATACGAGGCGCTGAAGCAATATGGCAGGCTCATCAAGGAGCGTTGTAGGCCAGCGGAGCTGTCAGACGATGTTCGCATCAACATCTTGGCATTTCTTGAGGCCTACCCTGAAGCTAGCCTCCGCGATGCGAGCAGGCAGACAGACGTCCCGTTGTCCACGGTGTTTAGAGTGGTAAAAGAAGCAGGCCTCCATCCATACCACATACAACTTCACCAAAGGTTGGAGCAAAAGGACTTTGAAAGCCGGTTGGACTACGCCAACTTGGTTTTGCAGATCGTCGATGAGAACCCCCAATTTCTAAGAAATGTCATATGGACTGACGAGGCAAATTTCTCTCGTGACGCACAGGTGAACTTGCATAACGCTCATTACTGGAGCACTACTAATCCGCATTGGCTTGGAAGGACGCGCCACCAGTATAAGTGGTCGCTCACTCAACGTGTGGGGCGGTATCTGCGACGGAGCTCTCATTGGCCCCGTCTTTCTTGATGGGACACTGACCGCGGTGAGGTACCTCAATGAGATTCTATTGGGCCCCGTGGAAGAGGTCTGCGCCAACGTTCCACTGGCACGGCTTGGCAAGCTGTGGTCTCAGCACGATGGCGCACCCGCCCACAGCTCTAGCCAAGCTCGTGCCTATCTCGACAGGGCATTTCCTAGCCGATGGATAATAAGGTACGGACCTGTGTCGTGGCCTGCGAGGTCCCCAGACCTGACGCCGTTAGATTTCTTTCTGTGGGGATATCTGAAGGATCGCGTGTACGACCAGGAGACAACAACACCTGACGCCCTTAAGGCGAGGATCACGGAAGTGTGCAGTGGAATCCCCGCGGCCACGTTGCGAAGGGCAACGGAGGACACAATTAAGAGATGCATGTTTTGTGTGACTGAGGAAGGCGATCTTTTCGAACACCTGCTCTGAATGTACAGCTCGAAGCAGAGTTAACTGGAACGCCGCTTCGACCAGCGGAGCAAGGGGGGAGCCACCCTGGCGGCGTCTAGTAGAAATAAAGGGCGATGAGGTTTCGACATTTCCATTCTAGTCGGAGGGGTGTTCGCTGTGGCGTGCCGAAGAGTGCGCAATCAGGTTGGCGTTATCAACGCTGGGCTCGTTTGTTTTGGACGACCCTGTCTGAGGGATTGCGAAGAATCGATTATATCCCGATGGCGCGCGCCGGGTTAGCACGTGCGAACCAGTCGTATCTCACCTCTCCTAAACTTCCAAAATTAAAATTAAGGTGAAGTGATTCAGATGAGGAAATTTTTCAGAAAAAGGATTGATGTGGGACAAAAAAAATCAAAATGCGATTTACGAAAGGTGGGAGAGGCAAATTTGGGGAACGTGCAGTCGATGTAGGAACGAACCTCTGCTGACGGAAATTGAAGTGAGGATAAAGGTCATGGTGAATTTGTCTAGCTCTGATCATCATTCACTACACTAATAATAGAAAACCTTCACGGTGACTCCCTGCACTGTGTGCCAGCATGCACACAAATATTTGTGTGCACTAATTGGCTGTTCTTCCGAGAAACTCCCGAGAAACGCGAGATGCTACACCATGAAAGCATTGTTTTACTATTATTTAAAAACTCATTACGATGGTTTCGCGATTACCATCGTTAATTATTTCAAGCCTCTTCGCATCCTCTATTCTGAGCTCAGTAAATTTTCCGAAAGATAAGTTGTTACTCATTTCATTCGATCACACAATGAGCGTTTCGGATGACGCGTGCCCATGCGCCAACCTGTTTTCAGGCGCGTGCCATAACATCGATTCTCCGCATTATCTCAGACGCAATCGCCCGCTCAAAACACTAACAGGCGCAGCGTTGATAACGCCAGCTTGATTGGGCACTGTTCGGCACACCACAGCGAACACCCCTCCGACTGGAATGGAAATGTCGAAACGCCCTCTCCCTTTACTTCTGCTAAAGGCCGCCAGGGTGGCTCCCCTCTTGCTCCACCGGTCGAAGCGGCGTTCCAGTTAACTCTGCTTCGAGCTGTACATAGTATTGTTTCGGTCATGTTAAAATACCTGTGCAATGTTCTGTAAAATAAGTTGAATGAAAAAGAAGGCATGCTATTTTTATCTACTCGTTTAATTCTTTGTTTGCTTGAACAAACTTCGGTTGCCAGTTTGAAAAAGAAAAAAGACGATGGCTTGGTTAATAGCGTTTCCTGCTTCCATTCCCAAGGTCGCGTGCTCTGAACGCGTGCGGAGACGCAAGGAATTTGTTTGAAGGCACGGATTGCTTAGGCATGCCGTCTCCTGGTGTGACTTACATACGATCTTCCGTGTGTAAGATTCCACCCACGTTAGAGAACTCCAAGTGGGCAAAATTAATTCACAGGCCGACTACCGTGGCGTCGGTCATGATCACCGTTGTCTCCCCAATAGTCATAAACCCCCAATTGTTACTGTTATCATTTACATGCTCGCTTGCTTCCTTCGTTGGAAAATACATAACTTCTGCTACAACGCAGAGAGTGGGTGCAAATGAAAAGGTGTAAAAGAGCGGCTTCATAAATTTCATAGCCCGCAGCTTTTCTTTCTTTCTCATTGATTTAATAATCTCGCGCTCGTGGTTCAAGGTAAGCCGAGAGCAGTTATCTTCCGCTTCCCCTGTATTGTGTCGCTTCACGCCTAAAAAACAAAGAATCAAGAGATAAAGCGCCGCAGTGACCTTGCTGGTGTCCCCGCAGCCGTGACAGATAACAGCATAGGCGGAACGGACGCCATCAATGCTTGTTCGTCAGGCGGCCGTGAGAAAGCGCTGTAATCAAGCGCTCTTTTCGCGCGACGGAAACTGATTCCGTCGTAGTTTCGGAACTCCGGGCCCTTTCTGCTGGCGCGGGGAAAAAAAAAAGACTCGTATGAGCTAGAAAGTTGCAACACACTGCATTCGCTTTGTCATGTCAACGCCCACAACTTCACAGTTGACATCTCCGGTGTGATCCTCCTAATTAAAAAGTTAGAAAATTAAATTAATTAATTAATCAGTTAATTGCGCGACAAAAAATCCTATTAAATGCTCCAGGTCACTGGTAACACTATGCACTTGGTTTCATTCTTCTGCGATGATTCATTACTTTTTAAAGGTGGGGTCAATCTTAAATGGAACACCCTGTATATTGCTCACATACTGTGAAGGCTTGATGTTGTTATATAGTGAATTTTTATTTTTAGGTTCTAGAGGTGAGGCTTCCACCTGCGTCACACACTGAACGAGCCAGTGAAACTAAAAAAGGCCCTTTCCAGGGCCACCACATGTTTTATGCAGAGACAAACACTGCGTTATGAACCCTCCAATATGCACAATATTGTTTTTGGTCCAGCTGCAAACACTTTTCTGAATTGTGTTTGTGATTCCAATGAACTTTTTCAAATGCAATTTTAGTAACTGGCTATGAACGGCGTCTAATGAACTATATGCACACCTGTGACTTTTAGTACAATTCCAGTTACAGTTACAGTGCACAGGCGACACTCCAAGGGTTCAAGAACATGGTGGCATTGGGCATTGATATGTGCATGATAGTATTTCTTTTCTCTTAGGCTTAATTTTTTTCTTGTTTCAGCACATCAAGCATCACATCTGCACTGCTCGTATATTGTATGGAAAGAAAGAACCTGTTACAACTCTGTCAACATGAACCTAAATGCCAGCTCTCTACGCAGCAACTGAAAAGATAGCAAGGAGGCGGGAAATAAAATCTACTGACATAATGTAATCAGCTTTTGTTTGGCACATTTAATATTTGCAATATCTGACTACAAGTCTGCACTGCTTGTGAGACATGCTTCTTGAACTGTTACAAATCGTTAAAACTTTTGAAACTGTCAGTGGATGCACATATGACTAACACTATGACCAGTATAACCGCTCAATAATTTGAGACTTCACACTGCAACATTTCTTCATCACATATGGTTATGAAAAGCAGGAACCATCGATAATGCTTTGATAGTGTACACAGTTACGTCTTCTCAATAGCAAACCAGCTTTTATGAACATACAATAACAACAATGACAACAACGATAAGTCCTACAATGGATATGCCTGGTCTATATACAGTTGCCCACTTGACACTTATGTTGCTCGTATTATCCACTACATGAAGTAGAGGGGTACAGCGTCCTGATCCTGCGCACAGGACATCCTGGTATCTGCCTTCGGTTTCTTATGCCAACGTACCCCTAAATCGAGCTTGTGAAGAAGCAATACGCAGTGAACCGGAGGCGCCTGTGTGAAACAATAATAAAGAAGAACGTTTTAGTAAAGCGTTATCCATGTGCTCGGAATGAAATGGCAATGAAGGAATGAAATAGGATTACCTGAAAGTGTCGTCGCCATCGGACGGTTCGTTTTCACTGCCTGCACCTTCACTTGCGGCAGGGTCAAGTGGCAGATGGTCTGTGGAGTAAGGGTCGTAATCTAACACAATTTCTTCAACGCTGTAATCCCCAGAATCGCTTGGAAGCGACGCGACGTCACTTTCGTATTACGGCGATTCAGACATGACGCTGGCTGTCTGCTCGCCGCCTCGCATTTCAGATGCTCGCCGACCCCACCGATCAGGTGTGCGAGAAGACGTGCTCTCATTGACCCTGTTGGGCGTGACGTTTTCTAGACTTTGGGGAGAGCTGGTGGAGAGGGACTTCATACTCCGTCGTCTGCTCTTTCGATCTATATCATTAGATTGCTCAGCATATACGCAACATATTCACTTGGGGTTTTCGCTGCTCTTGTCGGGGATCACCGAGAAATATTGTGGTACTAAAGTTTAGGAATCGACCGGGATGGATGCGATAGTCCCTTTAAGCAAACATTAAACCTGTACTTAAAAAGCAAGGCTGTTGTAGAGGAGGTGGTGTTCCTCTACATGAGTCCTGCTGCTGGCAGGCGATGATGGAATGTCTCAGCGGGCAGATGGTCGTGGCCTCACGCTATGACGGTGCCGTAGAACTGGCTGCAAGGCGCACTAGCGCGCGGCAGCAGAGGCGCGTCGTCGTCGTCGTCCACGGGCCGCCACATCACTCCCCCACTCAGACGCGGAGCGGTGCATGCTGTTGAGGTCCGCGTTGATGCCATGAAGAGGAGAATGAGGACGACTCGTGGATGGTGGACGACTGGACACACGGCTTCCGATTGTGGCTGTTGACGCAGCAGCAGTGGGATGGCGGGAACAAGAGCGCCGCGATCCGGGCGGGTTCCAGAGATGAGGTGTGAGTGCTGTGTGGTTGGGTGCTTGAGTGGTTGCTGATTGTGTTGAGTGGCTGCTGATTCCGTTGAGTGGGCTGACTTGCTGAGCGTTGATTGTTGCTGAGTGAATGCGTTGAGTTGAGTTGCGTTGCTGAGAGCTGATTGTTGCTGGGTGAGTGGGTTGCTGAATGGGCGACAGTACCGCGACCTGTACGTAAGCGTGGATGCTGTTTGTCGCCAGAGAAGTACCGGGGAGGACCATTGTGAAGCGGATGGAGGCCGGAAACTCAGCTTACTGTGGTCTCCCTGCGGGTCCGGAACAGTAGTCTGGCTTATACATTAGGAAACGAGAACACATGTTGGTGACGTTCGAGGAATTAAGGATAAAAAAGGGGTTATGGCGACGGAATGAGGACACAGCTGCGGAGTACTCCGCACCTGTACTCCGCACCTCCGTACTCCGCACCTGTGTCCTCATTCCGTCGCCATAACCCCCTTTTTATCCTTAATTCCTCGAACGTCACCAACATGTGTCCTCGTTTCCTGTGTATAAGCCCTTGGGCTCGCGTTATGTTGCGCTTCTGATACCCCTGCTTTTGTATTTATGTTCTTTTGATTTTTACCTGTATATGAATCCTTTCCACCACCCTGTTACCCTCTCCTGCCAGGACTACCCCGTCAAATGTATATATATGCCGGTACCATGTTTATGTAACCTGAAGAAGTGCAGTCTCGTGCACGAAAGTCTTGTTTACCATGTGTAAAGAAATAAGTTGTTCCTACCGTTTAATATCACTCTTTGATTTACTCACCACCGGCAACTTGACATCGCCTATTTTTTCTGCCTTCGTATCTTCTTAACGAATTTTAGGTAATAAGTCATCTAGTAGTTACACACACCTGTCGACAGAATGCCCTCCTGGTCGTATAAGCGTCCTGCAAAACCGACATCCGTCTCTCCCTTCTCTCCCACTCTGTATTTGGCCATCGACAAAGTACATTCCCGAAGCAGGGCTAAACTGCGTTGGCAAAAGTGAAGCGGACTGCGTACAGCTAAAGGGCAGGGAGCACTTCTTTATACAGCTAACGGTGTTACACGTGTGTTGGTGTCCTTTCGACACATTACGGCTGCATATGCCCTCGAAGAGCATTCGTTGCCTTTGTCCACGTATTTTAACGTTACATACCCCCTCTCCCCCTTTGTTTCTGCAGGCACGGAGATACTGCCGTCCATAAAAGGGAGCTTGTAATCGGATTGCTTTGTTTGCATTAGCAGAGCTGTGTCCTCCCTTAGCGTTTGTGATAAACCCAAAGAGCAGTGCGTCGACTTTGCTGATGCAGTTACATGCGTGGCGACGCAACATATCTATGATTATTGGCTGTGCGCATGCTATCATACTCGCTGGAGGAATATCCAGGGATCCGGTGGCATCAGTTTGAGAGTGAAGCAGATCGTGAGCCAATATCGCGAACAGAGAATGAAGAAGAACAGACCCTGTTTCCAATATCGACCCCCGACCTCGGGCTTCCTCTGAACGTCCTATCGTGCTCTTTGTATTACAGGTAAATAATAACGTCGCGTCGTTTCGCTCCTTGTGAGCGTACGAAGAGAGAAAATGACATCATTTTCGCTGAACCAAGTTTCCATAAATGATACAGAAAGAGAACTACTAATAGCTTAATGCTTTCCATAACATTGCACTTTAAGAAGAGAGAAAAAGAAAGGAGTCGGGAGCAGAAGTTTACACGTTTGACCCCCTTTTTGCCATCGACTCCTTCGCCCCGTCCTCGCGACCCTCTCTGTCTCACATATATTTGAGATGAGAAATATGGAGCATTATATAAACTCTAATGCAATACCGTTAACCAATCGCTGTTGTTGCAGAGGAGAGTTTGAAACATCCATAAATGCCGTAACTGCACTGCTAATAAGATGGACAGCGTTACACAGACGACGGTACTTGCCGGCACACTGCATTCGCAGCGTGAATCGATCTGAAACCGTACTGAAGCATGTCGAAAATAAGCCTGCCAGCCGCACTCTGTCCGACCTCACAGCAGTGTACTAGTTAATCCACAACACAAAGGCGGTGGTGGTGGTGGTGGTGGTGATAGGGCTTGCCGTTGTCGGCCTCACGTATGTGGGCAACGTCACGACTCACGCCCTGGGGGAATGTGCGTCCTGGGCCGACTTCTAAGGGAACTGTGCCGACATATGTCTGAAAGCGTCTGAGGAAAACCCAGGAAAAACCCCAGACAGCACAGCCGGCACCGGGATTCGAACCACAACACAAAGGCAATGTGCGGCGACACAATTGCACAGCCAATAAGCGGAACTGCATTTACTTTTCAAACCACGACCAATCAAACAGGCACCGTTCTGCGTACGCTCCTTCTCCACTAATTTTTACTGCTCACGTGTAAAGGGAAATGTTGGGGACTTACTTAATCACATATTCGTCCTAGTGCTACATAACTGGCCTACTCCATTCCTGTTTCATTCGTCCGCGTATAGCGCGTGATGATGATACCAATGTGTCTTCGTTCGGGGATTGAGAGGAACTATTATGCTGACTTCTTTTATGTCCGAACCGTTTTGTTGCGGACCGGTTACCGCTATTATTTTTTACGGTTCTGTTTCGGTTCGGGTTCAACAGGCGTCATGAAAATTTGGGTTCGGGTTCGGTTCCGGCAAAAATAACGGTTCGGGTACGGTTTTCGGTTCGGCTTCGTGTTCCGTTCAACACCCTGGTTTTCATCATACATGTTCCCCTTCAGGCATAAACGTATCTATCTACCCTTATCTAAACGTATCTACTCTTCTCAAAGTCTCTCGCACTGTGTCAGATAGTCAGATGCGTTCTGCGCAAGAATGTTTCATAAGAGGGTAGAATTGTCAAATGTTATATGCATACTTGCAGAAACATGGCTGCTTGATACCTGGATCTTTTCACCCCTTTCTGTATCACTTCTGTACCGTTCTCATGAGTGTGCCTAGAAGACACAACTCACTTGGACGTGGCCGGTTACTTCGAGAGATTAAAAAATACACGAAGGAACGAAGAAAACGCTGATCGTTCACAAGACGAGAAGAAACGATAACCTGAGCTACAGTTGCATCGATTCCATTGCGGACACAAACTGACCGGACTGGTGAGCAATATGGTTTTTCCCCCTCTGGTTTTCTTTTCTCTCTAAGATCAAGCAGAGAAGTAGTACAACGTAGAACGAGTCTACGTCATTCTGCTAAGTTGTGGAAAAAATAGCGGCAGAAATTGCTGTGCAGATTGGCATTGAAATGCGATAACATTTAAGAGCTCATCGTGGGCATTCTCCGATGATGGGCAGTCGAGGCCTGTAGAGAATGAAGCAGCTGATGTAGTTGGCCACTACTAACTTGTCTATACTCCCTGGCGAATACACAATCTATTACACTTTCCGTACGGGTTGTGGTAACGTTATCGTCACTGGCTAGATGTAAATCGAAGCCTTCCTTCATAAAGTCCGCGAACCAATTGTTCTAGGGCTTATTAATATCCGTATTGAAGTCCCCCACGACAATCATGGGCAGGTTGTGTTCCTTCACGTTTTCTACGGAGTTGTTGCTTGGGGAATAATTGAAGAGTTTGACAAGAAGGAACATCTTGATCTTGCCTTTAGGAGATCCCGGTGTAGTGCATACCAGCACGATGAGGGTGGAGGCATCTACAGTCACTAAATGAGCTCCGCTTCAGAGTATCGACACTGAGTTCCAAGAGGGAGCATGCGCCATCTGTTTCCGCGCCACGGTAGCCACGCGCACGCGCACTTCACTTCAAGACACGATGACATCTATCGCTTTCTCTTGCAAGCAGTTCATCAAGATTGACGGTCTTGAGCTCACCTGGATATCCTCGGGAGGCTCTGGAGAGCAATACATGAATTATCGTACAACACTCATACGCACTTCTCCATCCCACAGCGAACATTATGTAAGCTGTCTTTGATCCTCAACTGGGCAAACAAGATGGCGCCCCTGCTCTCCCTTGGAGCTAAGTGTCGATACTCTGATGCGAAGCTTATTTAGTGACTCTAGAGGCATCCTTGTAGTCCACAACGACGCATAGTTCGCGTAACTTCGCCAATGATCCTGGCAGTGGCCGTTGTACAGACAGCATCCCAATGAAGGCTACTGTGGGATGCTCGAATGTCTTCTGTGGTGAGTAGCTCGCGACTACCCTATTCCCAGAGCAGGAGGGACCGCACACACCTCCCTCTCCTGTACCACCTTCATCCTTCGCCTTTTCTTTCACTTCGCCTGGGGGCACCGAGTCGCCACCCATGAGCAGGCTGATCGCACCTTCCCCAAACATCATTCCCCCCCTCTACGACGCATATGTCACCAACTTACTCTGCAGCGGCTATAGAGCGTGTTCTACCTTGCCTACTTTGAGATCGACAATCTTGGTTGCTAAGATAGTTTCGTCATTTCTCGAGTAGGTGGCGGCGCCGGCACTTCGGTTTCTCTGTTGGCAAGGCAAACGCATCGCAAGCCTTCCATATGTCGCGGTAGGTTGATCCAGGTCTCCGAGAGGGCGAAGACGTTGAACTTGGCCAGTACCGGGTGTGTCGTAATGTCCGTCACATGTGCATTGAGGCTATACACGTTAACGGCCCACATGTTGTCGTTATCCCTGTCCCGCAGCACCACCTTTTCGGAAATCTTGAGAGTGGTAGATAGACATCATGGAAACTAACTATAGTAGGTAGTACTAGCGCGCGTCCCGCTCGCATTGTAGATGAAATTACTGATCTTTATGCCGTTCTCGGTAGCCCAGTCGGTAACGTGCTGGCTAGTTGAGCTCAAGGTCGTGGGTTCGATCTCGGTCGAGGGCGGTAGCAATGTGGGGGAGGTAAACATTGCTTCCAGCGCACGAAAGAACCCCAAGTGGTCCAAATTATCCGCAGTCATGCCCTGCGGCACGTGCAACATGTCGCCACACTGCGCAGAGAAACCTTTCGTGTAACATCGCGGTACCATTATTATTAGTGATCTTCGTCGTTTTCCGCGATACATTGTCGTGCGCTTAATGTGTCGTATTTTACTAAAACCCGCTTTGTATTGCTCTGAAGTCTCCCTTGCACGCAATTCTCGCTGCGTCTCCACGCGCTTACGTTTGAACCGGAGAAGTTCTTCCGCCGACAACTGCTTGCGCCGGCGTGGCGCCGTTGGGTCAAAGGTGTAACACCTGAAAGCGCGCCTTCTATCATGACGGTTTTGTAGTTGCGCTTGAGTACGTGTAGGAATTTCCACCCCAAATCCCACGTGGTTCCCAGGCCGCAGCCCAAGAGAGTACAATGCAACGTACAAGTTAACGAACAACAATCATTTTTATTTGCTTGCATGCAATTCTGCCGTGTACTGTCCCCTGTCTGCTCGACGCTATGTTGCTGTTATGAACGCTCCACTCCTTGAGCTGCATCTTCTCTCTTAAGGCCAGTTCCCACATACAGCGCTTTGCTACATAGCACTAGAAAATTGCGCTATATTTTCCTCCTCGCATTGCTACGAACCGCTATGAAACCGCTCTTGTCGACGTAGAGCCCCGGTCAACTTTTCTAGCGCTATATTGAGCGGTGAGTCTGCGTTAACCAATCGTGAGCTTCTTTCAGCCGTGACGTCGCGGAAGCTGGGGTTTGTTTTGCTTCCGATCACTCGAAGCAGCAAGACGGGAATGCGACGACGACGACGGCGACGTAAAAATGGCCACGAGTTTCGTCTGCCAATGCACGGGTGTTTGGTTACTATAGTCTGGTATCGCGATCACAGCATCGAAAGTGTCATCCCCCTTGATGCTGCGGATACCGGACGCCGACAGTAAGCAATCATGGTAGCACCGGTGCATCACGTCGCAAAGAGATATCCCGTGACCCCAGCAGGATAGCGCTATGTGCTCGGTTGTATGTGAGAACGGCAAACGGAAAAACAGCGCTAGGTTTCGGGCGCTATTTTCTAGCCCTATAGAGCGAAGCGCTAGATGTGGGAACTCGCCTTTACTTTTCTCTCTGCGTCGCGCTGCTGGCGCCTGCCGCATTTAACGGCTTCTCTCCCTCGTCCAGGCTAGGGAGTTTTTCCACGTTTCGTGGCCACGTTTATTATCGCCCAGGAACGTTTCGGCGTTATCACAACACACGTGATCTCCAAACAGCAGCCAACGAGTGCCGGCAATACGCTGCGCCATACTCAGCCTCAAGAAAACTCGGTGGGTTCGCAGATAAACGGTACCGCATGTAAAAGTATATAGGGCAAACGGGCAGGTGTATAAATTCCAGTTTAAGAGAGCAGAAGAATAATACTAGGACTGATGCGGGAAATCTGTATATGAATCCCAGAGATTGCCAGTGCCACTCCAGCAATGGGGCAGAGTATCGCCCCCGCCGATCACTCACTCCCCACTCATCACCCCGAAATAAAGTTGTTTTTGTTGCTGTATACAACAGCATTGGAAAATCGTCTTGAGGTTACCCCAGAAATCGTGAGGTTACCTCAGCATATCTTGAGGTTGTCTGAGGTTACCTCAGAACTGCCTGTGGTTCTTCTGAGGTTACCTCAAGAAATCCTGAGGCTCTACCTCAGGACCTCAGACCCGGCTGTGGTTCTTCTCAGGTTACCTCAAGAAATTCTGAGGTTCTGCCTCAGGACCTCAGACCTCGCTTTCGCTCTTTTGTGGTAACCTCAAGAAATTCTGAGGTTCTACCTCAGAACCCCAGACCTTGCTGTGGTTCTTTTTAGGTTCCGCCTCAAGACCTCAGACCAGGCCGTAGCTCTCCTACGGTTATCTCGGCGAATCTTGAGATTCAACATAGGGCCTCACACCTTGGTACAGTTTACAGCCTTGGGAATGTCTGTGGGAATTTCTCAGGGGGCCTTTTCGTTGGAGAGGTTCGCAAGGTGTTTTGGAGTAGAATTTAGTTTGATAACTTGTACTTTAATTATGTTACCCTGTATGTTACCCTGTTTAATTATGTTACTCTGAGGTAACCTTCATTAAATTGGCAACGTGAATTAAGCCTACACCAAACCGAAACGCCAAAACGCAAAATTTCATAAGTGTCATCCACATAAACCATCAGGAAGGCATAAAGTCAATTATATTCGGTTATAAATTAAAGCTCTGCTAGCACAAAGCGCCCACAACGAACGTTACACAAAAATCACAATGAACGAATTGCTAAAGAGCAAGCGAGCTGGAGATTATAATTCACATTACTAAAACCCGAGGATAGGGAACTACGAAAACAGCCGGACCGTGTCCGCTGCGTCTGTTTGCCTAGCTCCCTTGTCTCGAGGGTTTTGGTAATATGCAAACAGAAATCACATTACTCGTGTGAAAAATGCACTACCGATTTTTGCATGACCAGTCATCTGAAAACACAATAAGCGCAGTATAGGGTAAACGGTAGAATTTCACGTGTATTTCTAGAGGCTATGACGGATAGATAAAATTGCAAGCAGGAGTTGTTGCGATACTTTCTGCTTCTAGGAGCTTCACACAGGTTGGCATACGCCGCAATGACATGTTGTGCAAAGAATCTACAAAAGATGGAATGTTTCGTTTCGTTTGGTTCTGAAAAAAAAAAATGAAGAAATGAAGGAAAACAACCATGCGGGAAACATGCATGCGCCGGTGTTGTTTTTAAAGTTCCACTCAGTGGCTTCGCTCCAGCCCCATTCCTATTTCTCCCTCTTCCGTATTTTTTTTTTTTTTTTTTTTTTTTGCTTGGGGGCAGTACACTATGTTCCACTATGTTTGTAACGCGTTCTCGGAATCGCCTTCGTCTGCTTAGTGCAGTTACGCGCCAGCTTCCATGGCATGCGTGTGTATTTGCTTCGTCCTGTGTGCCGCTTATTAATAAGGTGCCATGATGACGTGTGTATACGTGAGTTTCTCGACGACATTCGAGTTGTTACTTCTGTGAACGACGTGAGGAATTTTTCTGAAGACAACGGTCGCACAGATTTTCAATCGGAACACGATATCCAGTGCACGCTACTTTCCGGAAGGAGGGCGAGAAAACCCGTGGAAGCTTCTTTCTGGAAGGTACGTGAAGGAATTTTTCTTGTATGTAGTTTTTGCTGTATGTGTGTGCGTGTGTGGGTGTGTGTGTGTGTCTTGTTCCAAAGGAAAAAATATGCTTGAATATCTCGGGAATGGAAAGTGACAGTTTAGAAGTTGATGTAACTTTGAATTTGTAGAGTATTTGTGATACCATATTTTCAGATTCCCTACGATGCATTTCAGATCGATTGCATGTCGCGTGATAGGCACTGAGGATATCGCCAAGGCCTGCAGCGAACGAAAGCGGATAGGAAAACCGTCAAGGCGTGAGCCGGAACAGCAACAAACGCGGAATAATGTGAGTGTTTACATACCTTGAACGGTGTATTATCGGCTGTCCTTCTGTTGCTTTTCATTCGACAACGTGCCTGAGGGCACTGCTCACCAGACTGTTTATCCCTCTGGTTTGACAAGCATTTATCTTTACTTTTTCTTGTTGAAAACGTATACGCATATTCTTGGTATGCATAGAGCTACTAAACGTATTTGGAGACTCTAGGTATGCCTGTGGTCGCAACCGTCTGCGTTTTCAGTAAGGCAGTTTACCGTAATGAACTTTTATAGTTTTGTCACTGCGTGGAGCAAATTACTTTCGTAGATGCAGACATGCCCACCCAATTTGGTAATCACTATTCGGTATTTCGTGTATTATTTTGTATTACCTCTTTCGTTATCGTACCTGAACTGATTTTTTTCTCTATGTGCATACCTCCAGTGCTTCAAGAGCAGAACGGAGAAAGGCGAAGAAACCAGAAAGAAAATGAAGAAGAGTCGCGACACTGAACGACAATTTAAAATGTCTGAAAAATATTTAGAACCTGATGACCTCAATAACAATAAAAAGTATTTGAACACGAAGTTGTGCTAGGGGCGCTCTGTGTTGTCCAATGCTTTCAGGTCCAATCTGTGGAACCTCAGGCCCTGAGGTAACCGCAGGGATTCAAATTCTGAGGTAACCCGAGATCCTCAAGCTCTGAGGTAACCTCAGGAATTATTTTCAATAGGAAATTGTTGCCAGTGCGAAGGCCTGTTTCGCAAAACATTGATTAAAGGTAGATATACAGATATACCAACAACGGACACAGTCCGTGGTTGGTATAGCTTCTTCTTTCTTCGTGGTTCTTTTTTCTTCTTCTTCAATAAACACATCTCCCCCCGCCTCAACCAAGGAAGGGTAACGGACGTATTTTCGTTACCGTTTCCATTTTCGTTACTGCTATATTTTCGTTTCTGTTATCCGTTTCTGATACGAGCTTTTCAATTTCGTTTCCGTTACGGTTTCCGATAATGGAACGGCAGTTACAGAGCTGCGGGAGGACAGCCCGTCCGGCTCTGTCAGCACCCTGTTTTGCCCAAGTATTGCCTCGGTGTCAGGCGTACACACTACACAAGTAATTTTACTTCGTTGGGAAGCGTACATCTTGCACGATTTTTAAAGAAATGTAGGAACATGTCTTCAGTCAGTCTTCTGTCTTCAGTCACTCTGAGTCCAGCAACCAAAGATGGGCGTAACCTTCATCCCATGTCGCATTCATAGGCGGAGGCGGAAAGTAAAAAAAATATTTAAAAAATCGTAGGCTGTTATCCTCGTGCTATGGTGGAGTCTATGTTGTGTAAGTCTCATGTCTTGATGTCATGTAGGTAGATAATGTCACGAGTAGGTAAGCGAGTGATGCACCCTCGATATCCAATATTGCGCTTTGTTTCCATGCTCTCGTGTAGTATTTAGAGCATTTCAGGGAATAGAGTCATCAAAATACAAAAATAAAATGAAAAGTTACTGAAATGTCATCGCACAACAGTAATAGCCATTACCCGAATTCAATACCGGACGATAATTTTCGTTTCCGTTTCTGTTTGCGGTATTGGAGGACAGTGGTATGCGTTTCCGTTTCCGTTACCCTTCCCTGATACCAACCATGACAGAAATCCATAGCAAATAACGGAGAGATAATTTTTCCGGCCAGGAACATTTGTCACATATTGGTACCATTTTTATTTTATTTCAATTGATGGAAATTTACTTTCTTTTAATTAAACTCCGAAGTCAAGCTAACGTTTTCTGTTCGGATATTGGTTCCTCGGGGTCATTTTACTCAGTGTAGCACGCAACAACAATTGCTGAAATAAATTCGCCGAAAGTCAGCGGAAATCAGTCCTTGGCTCCACCTCTTTTTCGTAGGCTCTAGTTTGAGCGCAAAACTGGGACGAAGGGAAGTTACATCGATACGCCAAACGAGGGGTGAGGGTTAGAATTCTAACCCACAGAACAAACACGCGCAGTGTGTGCGGGAATCAGAGCTATCAGAGCGGTGCTGTTCCGGAAAGATTTTTCTTAAATCTTATCAAAAACGACGTCACCCGAAGTTTTGACAGGCAGGGAAGGAAAACAATTTTTGGAGCCGTTTTGTACTCCAGTCTCGTATCGTGTCAATGTAGCCTCCATTCGTCCCACGAAGCCAAGGACTCATTCACGCGGATTTTCGGCGAATTCATTTCATGTCCTTGCGTTACGTGTCTTATCAGGTGGTATACTGAGTAACATGACCACGAGGAACCCGTTTCCCCAAAGAAAACGGTAGGTTAATTTGGGAAATCTCGGAGTTCAATTCAACAAATTAAATTTCCATATACTTTAATGAAATAAAGATGGCACCAATATATTGCAAATGTTCGTAGCAGCGAGAAAATCCCTCGACTGCGTGTCTCTCTGTTGCCTACGTTATTTTCTATGAATTTCTGTCATGGTTGGTGGACCACCCCGTATGAATCAAAGAGAGAGGGAGATGAGGGAAGCGTTCTTGGTAAAGCAAGGAGGGCGCACGTATGTCGCCGTGGGGAGTGTAAACATTTCTGATAGGGAACGAGATTATTTGGTTGTACCTTGAAACGGGAGTGTGAGGCACAAAGTACAGTTGTTGACGGACGGTGTGCGCTCTGTATTTGTGTTGTCTTCAGTGTTTGGTTCAAGTGTGAAAGTCGAGTTTTTTGGGCTTTTATTCACAATGTCTTACCACCACCAAGCCCGAAGTAGTGTTTTATTGTATTTCCCATTTACAATGAACATTAGTGACGGTATTCTGACCGCTGAAAGGTTTGGAAACATAAACCAACCACAGAATGATCTTATTACAATGATGAGTAGCTCATCAGTAGGTACCTCATGATCTTTTAATAAGAAAAGGCCTATACTCAACCACAAGCAAATGCAAAGTACGTTGTTCAAAGATGACGAAGCCTGACGACGGAAAGGTGGGCGACTCGGTGAGTCACTTAGCTGACATATAGTGACATGCGCTTGCAACCCCCCCCCCCCCCCCCCCCCGTAGACAAAGTCAAGACGTTGGCCACTTACGCGACTACGGTAGGAAGAGAACTCATAGTGGCCATGAGATCTCGAAAGATGCAGATGTTGCCTAAGCCATTCTTCGCTCGCACTCCTTCCCTCCGAACTCGCCTTCGTCGAAAATAAACATACATGACCTAATTCCCTTCCTTTTTCCCTTTTTCTTTTCGTCTGATCTTCCTAGTGCTCGTGTCTACTTCTTTCGTGTTTTCTCTGGGCACTCCCTTTGATGTTCGATAAAGAAGCAGTATGTAGGGCATGCGACAAACGCTTCGAAGCCAGTATACGTATACCCACCTTCAAGTGTGCATGCATATGTTCTGCATTCTCATTATTGTTATTATTATCATGCAGTTGAGCTGTACTGTTGTAGAGAGTATTTTTTTCTTAAAGTTAATTATCTAAGTGGGAAAGTTGAGCTCCACCCTAACCACACCACTATGAAAAGCGTAAAAAAAATAAAAAAACAGAGATGGAGGGGGGCCAAAAGTGACTATAAACATTCAAACAGATCATTACTCGAAATCATACGGTCATATGACTCCATCAAGTGTCAAAGTGCTCCATTGCTTACAGTTAGTAAGGGTACTCTTCCCGGGGAAGGGAGTCACATGATCCGAGAAGGGAATTATATATGCGTCAGGGTTTGACTTCACCAAAGTTGAGTCACCTGGATCACGGACCCGGATGAATCCCTGTTTTTAAGTAGAATAGACCTCTCCCTATTTAACAAATGACGTCAGATGGAGCGCCGTCAACTTGGTGGGCTGGAACTGCTATAGCAAAAAATCAATGTCACAAGAATGTCACAAGCCACGCTTAAATATAGCTTTTCATGTTGTATGATTTTTAGGCAATGGACCTTTTTCACAATGGCCTATGCGCATGCGTATGACCTTGAGGCGCCGGAGAGGATTGTCTCCGTCTTCACTAGATGGCGCACTATGGGGACGACAGAAGTGAGGACCAGTGGGGAGACCGCACGAATGGCGCGACCTTGTCGGCCCCACTCTGGACCGGTTTTGGTCCTTTGTGCTATACACGTGGATTTGTTTTGACCCGCGCCTAGCATGGTTCGTTGGAGAGCCGCTAGGATATGATGCGTATGTGAAAACAGTTGTATGGCCTTCTTCTGCTCCATCCCATCTGTAGCCGTACCTCTAAAGATGAATACCCGGCTCTTCCATCTTCAGGAACCTGAAGGGCACGAGTTTCTCTCGCAGTGCACGTGGTGTCTCTATACAAAGCAAGCGGGAACATTCCGCATAAGACTACGACATTGACCTTCCGGACGATGCAACCAGTCCTAGGGTGGTACCTTCTTTTCTTCCTGCGGCGGACTGGGAAGGTGAATGGAAACACCAAAGTGACCGTTTCTGTGTATCATTAATACAAAGAAGCGACCCTTGACCTTCGTGAAGGAAAAACGGCTTAATGATATGGTGGTGCTCTCTGTCTGCGCCGTTTCGGTTTCCTATGTGTACCAGCGTCACGATTACGTCACGGTGACGTTTCTTCGGTACAGGTCTATTGACAGATATGCCCAGGAGACTGGCAACTCATGCTTTTGATCCAGGCTTGTTCTCTGAATAAAAACTAAATCTGAAATTGAAGATGATATCAAAGTAGGGCGTACGTACATTCCATCAACAATTACTTTTATTTATGCCTTTTTCGTGGGAAGTAAGATCTCCGTCTCGACTTCTCGCAGTCGGTACATACACTTACGAGCTTCTTTGCAAATATTTTTGTCGGCCATGTCCTTTGGCGCGAAGTATCACGACGATTTTCGACCAGCAACCAGCTGTCACCGACTTTCCCTTCGACGACGGCATAACAGCACGACGTTTAACGAGATGGGTGGATTGGCTACTGCCTAAACTACCGCGCATTTCGTGTACTCACTAGAACGACATCAGGCGCACGGCATAAATACTTGATGAATACATAAGCCAATTGTATATGCCTAAAGTAATCTGAATAAGGGCTTAGTTAAACTTCTATACTACTTAATTATTTAGACATTTATTTAGCGACACACTAACACCAATGTGTCTAAGGGTCGATGCACACAACGCAACTTTTGCCTGCAACTCGGTTCCCGCTACAGCTGCGCGCAACCGAAGTTGCACCGAATAGATCCCTTCCATACGGCGAGCAACTAGAAATGTCGTAGTGGTCACTGAGCTAACCAGATGGCGCGAAAGATATCATTGTCATCATTTCCGTCCAATCGCACTGCCACTTCTACTTGTTCCGACTTCAGCCCACTGGGAGTTCCACAATTTCCATTGGTCAGCGATAATTTCATCGTCACACGCGTCAATGTACTGGGGCTGCGCGCAGCCTCATCTCATCATCGTCTCTTCATGTGTGTGCGTGTGTCATCGTTCCGTGTACTGCCGCTGCAATAACTGACACATGGAAGTCTTCCTGATAGGACGCGCTTGCAAGGAGGAACCGTGTGATTGACAGGATGGCGGTTGGGGGTTTTCGCCACCACCATCACCACCCGTTTGACAGGTTGCACCTAGTGTTGCAGGAGGGATCGCCTGTGCAGCTCCTGCAACTCGTGTTGCTCGACCGGAGCGTCGCCGTTCACACGGTGCAGCCTTGTGGAGCAACCTCGTTACGCCCTACTAAAGTTGCATCGTGTGAATCGACCCTAAGAACACGAACAATTGACAACAACAACACGACACCATACGTATGATACATTGTGCAAGTGTCACTCGGTGAAAGTGGCACTAAATTAGCCAGTCTGTCAGGGGTATTAGGCATCTTGTTCCTGTTCGTCCTCCTTTGCCATCAAGTGTAGCTTTACGTGCAATTCGTCTCCAAGAACAGTTCAGACCCACCAATTTATTTAAAGCCTCAAATCTTCTCAGAACTCATTGGCATTCAAGTCACACCCTTGCACCGGCGCAAACAATTGTAGCTACTCAGATAAAGAAGTGCGAGGTGAAAGGAAGGGCCTCGATATTCGCGGTTGAGAAATTCCCAGTCACGAAAGAAAGGAAACACTCGACTGCTTCGTAAGTTGATATGCAGTGTTAAAAAGTCGGATATCATTATTTAGCCTCATAGCTTGACGGATTTTCGATGTCCGTCGAGGTCGCTTTAGCGAATGAAAGACACATTTTAGCGGCCGTTAGGCTTACATGTAGCACTGGTTACTCAATATTATCAATATTCAAGGTGCCGAGAGAGCTGTTTTGTTGCGACATACGCGCATAAGAGTCCTTGCGTTGCCCTTTAAATGCTTCTTGATGTGTACTGAAACAAATAAATAAATAACACGTGTAAAGGGCGGCAACACGTGTAACTATAGAATGAACATCGTGTTATAAGCGCAGCTTAACAGGACAATGGGGAGACAGACGACGCAGCGCTCGCCCGATGTACTAGAAACGTAGATAGGTAATTAGGTTAAGTGCTGTCTGTCTCAGCCTTTGTCCCTGTTAAGCTGTGTTTGTAAGACGATGTTCATGTACTAACAAGCCCAAATTGCTGCATTACTTAACTGCATGTCTAGTACATCGGGCTAGCGCTGTGTTATCTGTATCCCCTTTGTCCCTGTTAACCTGAGCTTGTAACACGATCTCAATGTACAAACAAACCTAAATTGCTGCATTACTTAACTACATGTCTAGTACATCGGGCTAGCGCTGTGCTATCTGTATCCCCTTTGTCCCTGTTAACCTGCGCTTGTAGCACGGTCTTCATGTACCAACAAGCCCAAATTGCTGCATTACTTAACTACATGTCTAGTACATCGGGCTAGCGCTGTGTTATCTGTATCGCCTTTGTCCCTGTTAACCTGAGCTTGTAACACGATCTCAATGTACAAACAAACCCAAATTGCTGCATTACTTAACTACATGTCTAGTACATCGGGCTAGCGCTGTGCTATCTGTATCCCCTTTGTCCCTGTTAACCTGCGCTTGTAACACGGTCCTCATGTACCAACAAGCCCAAATCGCTGCATTACTTAACTACATGTCTAGTACACCGGGCTAGCGCTCTGTTATCTGTATCCCCTTTGTCCCTGTTAACCTGCGCTTGTAACACGATCTTCATGTACCAACAAGCCCAAATTGCTGCATTACTTAACTACATCTCTAGTACATCGGGCTAGCGCTGTGTTATCTGTATCCCCTTTGTCCCTGTTAACCTGCGCTTGTAACACGATCTTCATGTACCAACAAGCCCAAATTGCTGCATTACTTAACTACATCTCTAGTACATCGGGCTAGCGCTGTGTTATCTGTATCCCCTTTGTCCCTGTTAACCTGCGCTTGTAACACGATCTTCATGTACCAACAAGCCCAAATTGCTGCATTACTTAACTACATCTCTAGTACATCGGGCTAGCGCTGTGTTATCTGTATCCCCTTTGTCCCTGTTAACCTGCGCTTGTAACACGATCTTCATGTACCAACAAGCCCAAATTGCTGCATTACTTAACTACATCTCTAGTACATCGGGCTAGCGCTGTGTTATCTGTATCCCCTTTGTCCCTGTTAACCTGCGCTTGTAACACGATCTTCATGTACCAACAAGCCCAAATTGCTGCATTACTTAACTACATCTCTAGTACATCGGGCTAGCGCTGTGTTATCTGTATCCCCTTTGTCCCTGTTAACCTGCGCTTGTAACACGATCTTCATGTACCAACAAGCCCAAATTGCTGCATTACTTAACTACATCTCTAGTACATCGGGCTAGCGCTGTGTTATCTGTATCCCCTTTGTCCCTATTAACCTGCGCTTGTAACACGATCTTCATGTACCAACAAGCCCAAATTGCTGCATTACTTAACTACATCTCTAGTACATCGGGCTAGCGCTGTGTTATCTGTATCCCCTTTGTCCCTGTTAACCTGCGCTTGTAACACGATCTTCATGTACCAACAAGCCCAAATTGCTGCATTACTTAACTACATCTCTAGTACATCGGGCTAGCGCTGTGTTATCTGTATCCCCTTTGTCCCTGTTAACCTGCGCTTGTAACACGATCTTCATGTACCAACAAGCCGAAATTGCTGCATTACTTAACTACATCTCTAGTACATCGGGCTAGCGCTGTGTTATCTGTATCCCCTTTGTCCCTGTTAACCTGCGCTTGTAACACGATCTTCATGTACCAACAAGCCCAAATTGCTGCATTACTTAACTACATCTCTAGTACATCGGGCTAGCGCTGTGTTATCTGTATCCCCTTTGTCCCTGTTAACCTGCGCTTGTAACACGATCTTCATGGAGCAACAAGCCCGAATTGCTGCATTACTTAACTACGTCTCTAGTACATCGGGCTAGCGCTGTGTTATCTCTATCCCCCTTGTCCCTGTTAACCTGCGCTTGTAACACGATCTCAATGTACCAACAAACCCAAATTGTTGCATTACTTAACTGCATGTCTAGTACATCGGGCTAGCGCTGTGTTATCTGTATCCCCTTTGTCCCTGTTAACCCGCGCTTGTAACACGATCTTCATGTACCAACAAGCCCAAATTGCTGCATTACTTAACTACATCTCTAGTACATCGGGCTAGCGCTGTGTTATCTGTATCCCCTTTGTCCCTGTTAACCTGCGCTTGTAACACGATCTTCATGTACCAACAAGCCCAAATTGCTGCATTACTTAACTACATGTCTAGTACATCGGGCTAGCGCTGTGTTATCTGTATCCCCTTTGTCCCTGTTAACCTGCGCTTGTAACACGGTCTTCATGCACCAACAAGCCCAAATTGCTGCATTACTTAACTACAGGTCTAGTACATCGGGCTAGCGCTGTGCTATCTGTATCCCCTTTGTCCCTGTTAACCAGCGTTTGTAACACGATCTTCATGTACCAACAAGCCCAAATTGGTGCATTACTTAACTACAGGTCTAGTACATCGGGCTAGCGCTGTGCTATCTGTATCCCCTTTGTCCCTGTTAACCTGCGCTTGTAACACGATCTTCATGTACCAACAAGCCCAAATTGGTGCATTACTTAACTACAGGTCTAGTACATCGGGCTAGCGCTGTGTTATCTGTATCCCCTTTGTCCCTGTTAACCAGCGCTTGTAACACGATCTTCATGTACCAACAAGCCCAAATTGGTGCATTACTTAACTACAGGTCTAGTACATCGGACTAGCGCTGTGCTATCTGTATCCCCTTTGTCCCTGTTAACCTGCGCTTGTAACACGATCTTCATGTACCAACAAGCGCAAATTGCTGCATTACTTAACTACATGTCTAGTACATCGGGCTAGCGCTGTGTTATCTGTATCCCCTTTGTCCCTGTTAACCTGCGCTTGTAACACGATCTTCATGTACCAACAAGGCCAAATTGCAGCTTTACTTAACTATGTTTCTGGTACACCGAGATAGCGCCCTGTGTTATCTGTATCTCCTTTCACCCTGTTAACCTGCACTTGTAACACGATCTTCATGTATGAACAAGCCCAAATTGCAGCATTACTTAACTATGTTTCTGGTACATCGAGCTAGCGCCCTGTGTTATCTGTATCTCCTTTCTCCCTGTTAACCTGCGCTTGTAACACGATCTTCATGTACCAACAAGCCCAAATTGCAGCTTTACTTAACTATGTTTCTGGTACATCGAGATAGCGCCCTGTGTTATCTGTATCTCCTTTCACCCTGTTAACCTGCGCTTGTAACACGATCTTCATGTACCAACAAGCCCAAATTGCAGCATTACTTTACTATGTTTCTGGTACATCGAGCTAGCGCCCTGTGTTATCGGTATCTCCTTTCACCCTGTTAACCTGCGCTAGTAACACGATCTTCATGTACCAACAAGCCCAAATTGCAGGATTACTTAACTACGTTTCTGATACATCGGGCTAGCGCTGTGTTATCTGTATCCGCTTTGTCCCTGTTAACCTGCCCTTGTAACACGATCTTCATGTATCAACAAGCCCAAATTGCAGCATTACTTAACTACGTTTCTGGTACATCGGGCTAGCGCTGTGTTATCTGTATCCGCTTTGTCCCTGTTAACCTGCCCTTGTAACACGATCTTCATGTATCAACAAGCCCAAATTGCAGCATTACTTAACTACGTTTCTGGTACATCGGGCTAGCGCTGTGTTATCTGTATCCGCTTTGTCCCTGTTAACCTGCCCTTGTAAAATGATCGTCATGTATCAACAAGCCCAAATTGCAGCATTACTTAACAACGTTTCTGGTACATCGGGCTAGCGCTGTGTTATCTGTATCCGCTTTGTCCCTGTTAACCTGCCCTTGTAACACGATCTTCATGTATCAACAAGCCCAAATTGCAGCATTAATTAACTATGTTTCTGGTACATCGAGCTAGCACCCTGTGTTATCGGTATCTCCTTTCACCCTGTTAACCTGCGCTAGTAACACGATCATCATGTACCAACAAGCCCAAATTGCAGCATTACTTAACTACGTTTCTGGTACATCGGGCTAGCGCTGTGTTATCTGTATCCGCTTTGTCCCTGTTAACCTGCCCTTGTAACACGATCTTCATGTATCAACAAGCCCAAATTGCAGCATTACTTAACTACGTTTCTGGTACATCGAGATAGCGCCCTGTGTTATCTGTATCCCCTTTCACCCTGTTAACCTGCACTTGTAACGCGATCTTCATGTATGAACAAGCCCAAATTGCAGCTTTACTTAACTATGTTTCTGGTACATCGAGCTAGCGCCCTGTGTTATCTGTATCTCCTTTCTCCCTATTAACCTGCGCTTGTAACACGATCTTCATGTACCAACAAGCCCAAATTGCAGCTTTACTTAACTATGTTTCTGGTACATCGAGCTAGCGCCCTGTGTTATCTGTATCTCCTTTCTCCCTATTAACCTGCGCTTGTAACACGATCTTCATGTACTAACAAGCCCAAATTGCAGCTTTACTTAACTATGTTTGTGGTACATCGAGCTAGCGCCCTGTGTTATCTGTATCTCCTTTCTCCCTATTAACCTGCGCTTGTAACACGATCTTCATGTACCAACAAGCCCAAATTGCAGCTTTACTTAACTATGTTTCTGGTACATCGAGATAGCGCCCTGTGTTATCTGTATCTCCTTTCACCCTGTTAATCTGCACTTGTAACACGATCTTCATGTATGAACAAGCCCAAATTGCAGCATTACTTAACTATGTTTCTGGTACATCGAGCTAGCGCCCTGTGTTATCTGTATCTCCTTTCTCCCTGTTAACCTGCGCTTGTAACACGATCTTCATGTACCAACAAGCCCAAATTGCAGCATTACTTAACTATGTTTCTGGTACATCGAGCTAGCGCCCTGTGTTATCGGTATCTCATTTCACCCTGTTAACCTGCGCTAGTAACACGATCTTCATGTACCAACAAGCCCAAATTGCAGGATTACTTAACTACGTTTCTGGTACATCGGGCTAGCGCTGTGTTATCTGTATCCGCTTTGTCCCTGTTAACCTGCGCTTGTAACACGATCTTCATGTACCAACAAGCCCAAATTGCAGCATTACTTAACTATGTTTCTGGTACATCGAGCTAGCGCCCTGTGTTATCGGTATCTCATTTCACCCTGTTAACCTGCGCTAGTAACACGATCTTCATGTACCAACAAGCCCAAATTGCAGGATTACTTAACTACGTTTCTGGTACATCGGGCTAGCGCTGTGTTATCTGTATCCGCTTTGTCCCTGTTAACCTGCGCTTGTAACACGATCTTCATGTACCAACAAGCCCAAATTGCTGCATTACTTAACTACATCTCTAGTACATCGGGCTAGCGCTGTGTTATCTGTATCCCCTTTGTCCCTGTTAACCTGCGCTTGTAACACGATCTTCATGTACCAACAAGCCCAAATTGCTGCATTACTTAACTACATGTCTAGTACATCGGGCTAGCGCTGTGTTATCTGTATCCCCTTTGTCCCTGTTAACCTGCGCTTGTAACACGGTCTTCATGCACCAACAAGCCCAAATTGCTGCATTACTTAACTACAGGTCTAGTACATCGGGCTAGCGCTGTGCTATCTGTATCCCCTTTGTCCCTGTTAACCAGCGTTTGTAACACGATCTTCATGTACCAACAAGCCCAAATTGGTGCATTACTTAACTACAGGTCTAGTACATCGGGCTAGCGCTGTGCTATCTGTATCCCCTTTGTCCCTGTTAACCTGCGCTTGTAACACGATCTTCATGTACCAACAAGCCCAAATTGGTGCATTACTTAACTACAGGTCTAGTACATCGGGCTAGCGCTGTGTTATCTGTATCCCCTTTGTCCCTGTTAACCAGCGCTTGTAACACGATCTTCATGTACCAACAAGCCCAAATTGGTGCATTACTTAACTACAGGTCTAGTACATCGGACTAGCGCTGTGCTATCTGTATCCCCTTTGTCCCTGTTAACCTGCGCTTGTAACACGATCTTCATGTACCAACAAGCGCAAATTGCTGCATTACTTAACTACATGTCTAGTACATCGGGCTAGCGCTGTGTTATCTGTATCCCCTTTGTCCCTGTTAACCTGCGCTTGTAACACGATCTTCATGTACCAACAAGGCCAAATTGCAGCTTTACTTAACTATGTTTCTGGTACACCGAGATAGCGCCCTGTGTTATCTGTATCTCCTTTCACCCTGTTAACCTGCACTTGTAACACGATCTTCATGTATGAACAAGCCCAAATTGCAGCATTACTTAACTATGTTTCTGGTACATCGAGCTAGCGCCCTGTGTTATCTGTATCTCCTTTCTCCCTGTTAACCTGCGCTTGTAACACGATCTTCATGTACCAACAAGCCCAAATTGCAGCTTTACTTAACTATGTTTCTGGTACATCGAGATAGCGCCCTGTGTTATCTGTATCTCCTTTCACCCTGTTAACCTGCGCTTGTAACACGATCTTCATGTACCAACAAGCCCAAATTGCAGCATTACTTTACTATGTTTCTGGTACATCGAGCTAGCGCCCTGTGTTATCGGTATCTCCTTTCACCCTGTTAACCTGCGCTAGTAACACGATCTTCATGTACCAACAAGCCCAAATTGCAGGATTACTTAACTACGTTTCTGATACATCGGGCTAGCGCTGTGTTATCTGTATCCGCTTTGTCCCTGTTAACCTGCCCTTGTAACACGATCTTCATGTATCAACAAGCCCAAATTGCAGCATTACTTAACTACGTTTCTGGTACATCGGGCTAGCGCTGTGTTATCTGTATCCGCTTTGTCCCTGTTAACCTGCCCTTGTAACACGATCTTCATGTATCAACAAGCCCAAATTGCAGCATTACTTAACTACGTTTCTGGTACATCGGGCTAGCGCTGTGTTATCTGTATCCGCTTTGTCCCTGTTAACCTGCCCTTGTAAAATGATCGTCATGTATCAACAAGCCCAAATTGCAGCATTACTTAACAACGTTTCTGGTACATCGGGCTAGCGCTGTGTTATCTGTATCCGCTTTGTCCCTGTTAACCTGCCCTTGTAACACGATCTTCATGTATCAACAAGCCCAAATTGCAGCATTAATTAACTATGTTTCTGGTACATCGAGCTAGCACCCTGTGTTATCGGTATCTCCTTTCACCCTGTTAACCTGCGCTAGTAACACGATCATCATGTACCAACAAGCCCAAATTGCAGCATTACTTAACTACGTTTCTGGTACATCGGGCTAGCGCTGTGTTATCTGTATCCGCTTTGTCCCTGTTAACCTGCCCTTGTAACACGATCTTCATGTATCAACAAGCCCAAATTGCAGCATTACTTAACTACGTTTCTGGTACATCGAGATAGCGCCCTGTGTTATCTGTATCCCCTTTCACCCTGTTAACCTGCACTTGTAACGCGATCTTCATGTATGAACAAGCCCAAATTGCAGCTTTACTTAACTATGTTTCTGGTACATCGAGCTAGCGCCCTGTGTTATCTGTATCTCCTTTCTCCCTATTAACCTGCGCTTGTAACACGATCTTCATGTACCAACAAGCCCAAATTGCAGCTTTACTTAACTATGTTTCTGGTACATCGAGCTAGCGCCCTGTGTTATCTGTATCTCCTTTCTCCCTATTAACCTGCGCTTGTAACACGATCTTCATGTACTAACAAGCCCAAATTGCAGCTTTACTTAACTATGTTTGTGGTACATCGAGCTAGCGCCCTGTGTTATCTGTATCTCCTTTCTCCCTATTAACCTGCGCTTGTAACACGATCTTCATGTACCAACAAGCCCAAATTGCAGCTTTACTTAACTATGTTTCTGGTACATCGAGATAGCGCCCTGTGTTATCTGTATCTCCTTTCACCCTGTTAATCTGCACTTGTAACACGATCTTCATGTATGAACAAGCCCAAATTGCAGCATTACTTAACTATGTTTCTGGTACATCGAGCTAGCGCCCTGTGTTATCTGTATCTCCTTTCTCCCTGTTAACCTGCGCTTGTAACACGATCTTCATGTACCGACAAGCCCAAATTGCAGCTTTACTTAACTATGTTTCTGGTACATCGAGCTAGCGCCCTGTGTTATCTGTATCCCCTTTCACCCTGTTAACCTGCACTTGTAACACGATCTTCATGTATGAACAAGCCCAAATTGCAGCTTTACTTAACTATGTTGCTGGTACATCGAGCTAGCGCCCTGTGTTATCTGTATCTCCTTTCTCCCTATTGACCTGCGCTTGTAACACGATCTTTATGTACCAACAAGCCCAAATTGCACCTTTACTTAACTATGTTTCTGGTACATCGAGCTAGCGCCCTGTGTTATCTGTATCCCCTTTATCCCTGTTAACCTGCACTTGTAACGCGATCTTCATGTATGAACAAGCCCAAATTGCAGCTCTACTTAACTATGTTTCTGGTACATCGAGCTAGCGCCCTGTGTTATCTGTATCTCCTTTCTCCCTATTAACCTGCGCTTGTAACACGATCTTCATGTACCAACAAGCCCAAATTGCAGCTTTACTTAACTATGTTTCTGGTACACCGAGATAGCGCCCTGTGTTATCTGTATCTCCTTTCACCCTGTTAACCTGCACTTGTAACACGATCTTCATGTATGAATAAGCCCACATTGCAGCATTACTTAACTATGTTTCTGGTCCATCGAGCTAGCGCCCTGTGTTATCTGTATCTCCTTTCTCCCTGTTAACCTGCGCTTGTAACACGATCTTCATGTACCAACAAGCCCAAATTGCAGCTTTACTTAACTATGTTTCTGGTACATCGAGATAGCGCCCTGTGTTATCTGTATCTCCTTTCACCCTGTTAACCTGCGCTTGTAACACGATCTTCATGTACCAACAAGCCCAAATTGCAGCATTACTTAACTATGTTTCTGGTACATCGAGCTAGCGCCCTGTGTTATCGGTATCTCCTTTCACCCTGTTAACCTGCGCTAGTAACACGATCTTCATGTACCAACAAGCCCAAATTGCAGGATTACTTAACTACGTTTCTGGTACATCGGGCTAGCGCTGTGTTATCTGTATCCGCTTTGTCCCTGTTAACCTGCCCTTGTAACACGATCTTCATGTATGAACAAGCCCAAATTGCAGCTTTACTTAACTATGTTTCTGGTACATCGAGCTAGCGCCCTGTGTTATCTGTATCTCCTTTCTCCCTATTAACCTGCGCTTGTAACACGATCTTCATGTACCAACAAGCCCAAATTGCAGCTTTACTTAACTATGTTTCTGGTACATCGAGATAGCGCCCTGTGTTATCTGTATCTCCTTTCACCCTGTTAACCTGCACTTGTAACACGATCTTCATGTATGAACAAGCCCAAATTGCAGCATTACTTAACTATGTTTCTGGTACATCGAGCTAGTGCCCTGTGTTATCTGTATCTCCTTTCTCCCTGTTAACCTGCGCTTGTAACACGATCTTCATGTACCAACAAGCCCAAATTGCAGCTTTACTTAACTATGTTTCTGGTACATCGAGCTAGCGCCCTGTGTTATCTGTATCCCCTTTCACCCTGTTAACCTGCACTTGTAACACGATCTTCATGTATGAACAAGTCCAAATTGCAGCTTTACTTAACTATGTTTCTGGTACATCGAGATAGCGCCCTGTGTTATCTGTATCTCCTTTCACCCTGTTAACCTGCGCTTGTAACACGATCTTCATGTACCAACAAGCCCAAATTGCAGCATTACTTAACTATGTTTCTGGTACATCGAGCTAGCGCCCTGTGTTATCGGTATCTCATTTCACCCTGTTAACCTGCGCTAGTAACACGATCTTCATGTACCAACAAGCCCAAATTGCAGGATTACTTAACTACGTTTCTGGTACATCGGGCTAGCGCTGTGTTATCTGTATCCGCTTTGTCCCTGTTAACCTGCCCTTGTAACACGATCTTCATGTATCAACAAGCCCAAATTGCAGCATTACTTAACTACGTTTCTGGTACATCGAGCTAGCGCCCTGTGTTATCTGTATCCCCTTTCACCCTGTTAACCTGCACTTGTAACACGATCTTCATGTATGAACAAGCCCAAATTGCAGCTTTACTTAACTATGTTGCTGGTACATCGAGCTAGCGCCCTGTGTTATCTGTATCTCCTTTCTCCCTATTAACCTGCGCTTGTAACACGATCTTCATGTATCAACAAGCCCAAATTGCAGCATTACTTAACTATGTTTCTGGTACATCGAGCTAGCACCCTGTGTTATCGGTATCTCCTTTCACCCTGTTAACCTGCGCTAGTAACACGATCTTCATGTACCAACAAGCCCAAATTGCAGCATTACTTAACTACGTTTCTGGTACATCGGGCTAGCGCTGTGTTATCTGTATCCGCTTTGTCCCTGTTAACCTGCCCTTGTAACACGATCTTCATGTATCAACAAGCCCAAATTGCAGCATTACTTAACTACGTTTCTGGTACATCGGGCTAGCGCTGTGTTATCTGTATCCGCTTTGTCCCTGTTAACCTGCCCTTGTAACACGATCTTCATGTATCAACAAGCCCAAATTGCAACATTACTTAACTACGTTTCTGGTACATCGGGCTAGCGCTGTGTTATCTGTATCCTCTTTGTCCCTGTTAACCTGCCCTTGTAACACGATCTTCATGTATCAACAAGCCCAAATTGCAGCATTACTTAACTACGTTTCTGGTACATCGGGCTAGCGCTGTGTTATCTGTATCCGCTTTGTCCCTGTTAACCTGCCCTTGTAACACGATCTTCATGTATCAACAAGCCCAAATTGCAGCATTACTTAATTACGTTTCTGGTACATCGGGCTAGCGCTGTGTTATCTGTATCCGCTTTGTCCCTGTTAACCTGCCCTTGTAACACGATCTTCATGTATCAACAAGCCCAAATTGCAGCATTACTTAACTACGTTTCTGGTACATCGGGCTAGCGCTGTGTTATCTGTATCCGCTTTGTCCCTGTTAACCTGCCCTTGTAACACGATCTTCATGTATCAACAAGCCCAAATTGCAGCATTACTTAACTACGTTTCTGGTACATCGGGCTAGCGCTGTGTTATCTGTATCCGCTTTGTCCCTGTTAACCTGCCCTTGTAACACGATCTTCATGTATCAACAAGCCCAAATTGCAGCATTACTTAACTACGTTTCTGGTACATCGGGCTAGCGCTGTGTTATCTGTATCCGCTTTGTCCCTGTTAACCTGCCCTTGTAACACGATCTTCATGTATCAACAAGCCCAAATTGCAGCATTACTTAACTATGTTTCTGGTACATCGAGCTAGCACCCTGTGTTATCGGTATCTCCTTTCACCCTGTTAACCTGCGCTAGTAACACGATCTTCATGTACCAACAAGCCCAAATTGCAGCATTACTTAACTACGTTTCTGGTACATCGGGCTAGCGCTGTGTTATCTGTATCCGCTTTGTCCCTGTTAACCTGCCCTTGTAACACGATCTTCATGTATCAACAAGCCCAAATTGCAGCATTACTTAACTACGTTTCTGGTACATCGGGCTAGCGCTGTGTTATCTGTATCCGCTTTGTCCCTGTTAACCTGCCCTTGTAACACGATCTTCATGTATCAACAAGCCCAAATTGCAGCATTACTTAACTACGTTTCTGGTACATCGGGCTAGCGCTGTGTTATCTGTATCCGCTTTGTCCCTGTTAACCTGCCCTTGTAACACGATCTTCATGTATCAACAAGCCCAAATTGCAGCATTACTTAACTATGTTTCTGGTACATCGAGCTAGCACCCTGTGTTATCGGTATCTCCTTTCACCCTGTTAACCTGCGCTAGTAACACGATCTTCATGTACCAACAAGCCCAAATTGCAGCATTACTTAACTACGTTTCTGGTACATCGTGCTAGCGCTGTGTTATCTGTATCCGCTTTTGACCTGTTAACCTGCGCTTGTAACACGATCTTCATATATGAACAAGCCCAAATTGCAGCATTACTTAACTATGATTCTGGTACATCGAGCTAGCGCTGTGTTATCTGTATAAGCTTTGTCCCTGTTAACCTGCGCTTGTAACACGATCTTCATGTATCAACAAGCCCAAATTGCAGCATTACTTAACTACGTTTCTGGTACATCGGGCTAGCGCTGTGTTATCTGTATCCGCTTTGTCCCTGTTAACCTGCGCTTGTAACACGATCTTCATGTATGAACAAGCCCAAATTGCAGCATTACTTAACTATGTTTCTGGTACATCGAGCTTGCGCTGTGTTATCTGTATCCGCTTTGTCCCTGTTAACCTGCGCTTGTAACAGGATCTTCATGTATTAGCAAGCCCAAATTGCAGCATTACTTAACTATGTTTCTGGTACGTCGAGCTAGCGCCCTGTGTTATCTGTATCTCCTTTCTCCCTGTTAACCTGCGCTTGTAACACGATCTTCATGTACCAACATGCCGAAATTGCAGCATTGCTTAACTACGTTTCTGGTACATCGGGCTAGCGCTGTGTTATCTGTATCCGCTTTGTCCCTGTTAACCTGCCCTTGTAACACGATCTTCATGTATCAACATGCCCAAATTGCAGCATTACTTAACTATGTTTCTGGTACATCGAGCTAGCGCCCTGTGTTATCGGTATCTCCTTTCACCCTGTTAACCTGCGCTAGTAACACGATCTTCATGTACCAACAAGCCCAAATTGCAGCATTACTTAACTACGTTTCTGATACATCGGGCTAGCGCTGTGTTATCTGTATCCGCTTTGTCCCTGTTAACCTGCCCTTGTAACACGATCTTCATGTATCACCAAGCCCAAATTGCAGCATTACTAAACTATGTTTCTGGTACATCGAGCTTGCGCTTTGTTATCTGTATCCCCTTTGTCCCTGTTAACCTGCGCTTGTAACATAATCTTCATGTACCAACAAACCCAAATTGCTGCATTACTTAACTACATGTCTAGTACATCGGGCTAGCGCTGTGTTACCTGGCTCCCCTTTGTCCCTGTTAAGCTGCGGTTGTAACACGATGTTCATGTACCAAGAAGCCCAAATTGCTGCATTACTTAACTCCATTTCTAGTACATTGGACTAGCGCTGTGTTGTCTGTCTCCCCTTCGCCCCTGTTAAGGTGCGTTTGTAACACGATGTTCATGTACCAAGAAGCCCAAATTGCAGCATTATTTAACTACGTTTCTGGTACATGGGCTGGCGCTGCCCTTATGAAAATGAACTTTGCCTGTCAATTGACATTGTTTGGACATCCTTTGGGTTGTTTGGTATTTCTTTTGACTTTGACTTTCTTTGGACCAATACCCAAACAAAATCTATAGACCACCTTTGGCTTTTTTTTTGTTTGACTTTCTTTGGCCGGCAGCCCAAACAAAATCTATAGACCAGCTTTGGCTGTTTTTTGGTTTGACTTTCTTTGGCCGGTTGCCCAAACAAAATCTATAGACCACCTTTGGCTGTGTTTTGGTTTGACTTTCTTTGGCCGGCTGCCCAAACAAAATCTATAGACCACCTTTGGCTGTTTTTTGGTTTGACTTTCTTTGGCCGGTTGCCAAAACAAAATCTACAGACCATCTTTGGTGTGTTTTTTTTTTCTTTGTTTGACTTTCTTTTGCCTGTTGCCCAAAGAAAAGTTGTTGGCTACCTTCGGCTTATTTTGATGTAATTTTGCCTGTGACTTTGGATTGTTCTACGATAATTTAGTGATACGTGAAGATACTCCAGCATGAATTTTGCACCGAACACATAAGCTAGGTCTCACTACTGATGATGTTCCAACGTGAAGATACTCCAGCATGAATTTTGCACAGAAACCTGACCGAACACATAAGCTAGGTCTCACTACTGATGCCGTTCCAACGTGAAGATACTCTAGCATGAATTTTGCACAGAAACCTGACCGAACACATAAGCTAGGTCTCACTACTGATGCCGTTCCAACGTGAAGATACTCCAGCATGAATTTTGCACAGAAACCTGACTGAACACATAAGCTAGGTCTCACTACTGATGCCGTTCCAACGTGAAGATACTCTAGCATGAATTTTGCACAGAAACCTGACCGAACACATAAGCTAGGTCTCACTACTGATGCCGTTCCAACGTGAAGATACTCCAGCATGAATTTTGCACAGAAACCTGACCGAACACATAAGCTAGGTCTCACTACTGATGCCGTTCCAACGTGAAGATCATGAATTTTGCACAGAAACCTGACCGAACACATAAGCTAGGTCTCACTACTGATGCCGTTCCAACGTGAAGATACTCTAGCATGAATTTTGCACAGAAACCTGACCGAACACATAAGCTAGGTCTCACTACTGATGCCGTTCCAACGTGAAGATCATGAATTTTGCACAGAAACCTGACCGAACACATAAGCTAGGTCTCACTACTGATGCCGTTCCAACGTGAAGATACTCCAGCATGAATTTTGCACAGAAACCTGACCGAACACATAAGCTAGGTCTCACTACTGATGCCGTTCCAACGTGAAGATCATGAATTTTGCACAGAAACCTGACCGAACACATAAGCTAGGTCTCACTACTGATGCCGTTCCAACGTGAAGATACTCTAGCATGAATTTTGCACAGAAACCTGACCGAACACATAAGCTAGGTCTCACTACTGATGCCGTTCCAACGTGAAGATACTCCAGCATGAATTTTGCACAGAAACCTGACCGAACACATAAGCTAGGTCTCACTACTGATGCCGTTCCAACGTGAAGATACTCCAGCATGAATTTTGCACAGAAACCTGACCGAACACATAAGCTAGGTCTCACTACTGATGCCGTTCCAACGTGAAGATACTCTAGCATGAATTTTGCACAGAAACCTGACCGAACACATAAGCTAGGTCTCACTACTGATGCCGTTCCAACGTGAAGATACTCCAGCATGAATTTTGCACAGAAACCTGACCGAACACATAAGCTAGGTCTCACTACTGATGCCGTTCCAACGTGAAGATACTCCAGCATGAATTTTGCACAGAAACCTGACCGAACACATAAGCTAGGTCTCACTACTGATGCCGTTCCAACGTGAAGATACTCTAGCATGAATTTTGCACAGAAACCTGACCGAACACATAAGCTAGGTCTCACTACTGATGCCGTTCCAACGTGAAGATACTCCAGCATGAATTTTGCACAGAAACCTGACCGAACACATAAGCTAGGTCTCACTACTGATGCCGTTCCAACGTGAAGATCATGAATTTTGCACAGAAACCTGACCGAACACATAAGCTAGGTCTCACTACTGATGCCGTTCCAACGTGAAGATACTCTAGCATGAATTTTGCACAGAAACCTGACCGAACACATAAGCTAGGTCTCACTACTGATGCCGTTCCAACGTGAAGATACTCCAGCTTATTTTGCAAAGCATGTCTCGTTGCAACTTTTACTAGCAAATAGTGAAATCCTTATTTTTGGCACTCTGAGTAAAACGACCACCTGTATCAAGCTATACTTAACGTCCGTACAATTTCATGAGGAATTTCCAGAAAGCTGTGAAAAGTATCGGGAAAGAATTGCACAAAACTTGCTTCTGTATAAAAGAGAGCCGAAACTTCACTTTATTTTGCTTCAAGAACAAGATTTTGGTGCACAACACACATGTACTGCTTCCCCTCCATATAAAAAAACATACATTTCTTTGGACAGAACTCACGCATATCTACAACCTTGTCTGTTGGTTCTACCTCAACGATAGTAGCGATTTCTACTTCTCTGTTAAGTACTGTTAAGATATTTTTTTTCACTTGATACATGGTTACTCTTAGTGTGACATTTTTTTCACAACTACATCCTGGCAAATCATGGTCACTACAGGAAACAGAAATTCTATCCAGGCGCCCAAAGTCATTGCTGTTTGCAAAATAACAGTTGTTCCGTCTAGATTTATCCAAGGCATAGATGCAAAACCTCAAAGAGCCTACTGACATTTTTTTAAAGGTAGCCACATTATCCTGTGTTTCCCCCTTGCCATAAAGACGAATATTCCTGAACTCTTGAGTGTGTTTGTGCTTGCGGTGTCCCATGCACAGGACATCATTGAAAAGTTCTCTAAACGTCTCATTTGCTTCCGTAGTGGATGAAAGTTTCAAGAGCTGTCGGGACATCAGGTACTTTTCACAAATTTGTTCACCAACATACCGTGTGCCCTGAAAGAATTTCAGCAGTTTCCCATGTGTGCTTTCAAACGGAAAAGTAGAATAGTTCCACAAGGGCCCCCAGTTCTTAACACTGTCAATCATGTGTAACAAAATGTGTGCGTTGTAAGTCATCTTATTTTTTCCGTACAACTTCTGATATTCTGCCAAGAAATGAATCAACTCATCTTGAAGAATAGAGAGCTTGTGAAGCGGCACAGAATCAGCAAGAAGTATGTGCATGATTTGAACAAACCTGAGCCAATTTCTGTAGTATTTTTTTGGCAGGATGTCCTTCAACACAACTGGAGAAAAAAAAAGCAGAAAATTTCTCCACTCAGATGCCTTCCAGTATTTACGGTGTCGAATGGATCGTGGAAGCCTGGAGATTTCCCAAATGCACTTTAAGCTTTGAAGTCTCTGGTCTATCTCCGAAACATTCTTGCCAAGGTGATATTTATGTGGCCCTTTGTGGTCGAACCACATGCATGCTGTTGCTCGTACAAAGCCAAGGCAGACAGCATGCATGTAGTCAACCACAAACCCGCCTGTCACACTGAAATATGACAGAAAGAAGAGCAGGGTAACACCTTTCACTCCACTGCTGTTATTGCCAGTATCATCTGCTTTCTTTCCATTTTCCTTGAAATTTTCATCATTTCTCCTAGCAGGCATGTTCTGCAAAACAGGATATACTCGGCAATGACCGTTCCCTACTTCAACTACTTCCCCTTCGTGCTCGCACCAAGGGCAGCCTTGCTTGCCATTAAACTGGACCATCTTTAAGAGCTGGCACCTGGCTACACTATCCACAGTGCATGGACCAGGGAACACCTTTGAACACTTTCTTTCCCCAGAGCATGATGTCCAAGTGAATCCATCTGTGGACAATCTATTCACTTCATCCACGAATGGCCTAAGGAAAGTGTCCATACAGGGCTTTCCAGGCCCAAACCATAGGCTTGCCATGATGTGATTCTCTATCCTATTAGCATATGGCAACTCATTTACTTGGAGTAACAGTGGCCAAATGTCATACTGTGACGATTCAAACACAGGGACACCATCGGTACTCCAAGTAAATGAGATGTCATCACCAGCCAGGGGAAGACCTCGATATGCAGGACTGCCCGTTATATCGCCAACGTTGTATGAGGGCAATGGACGGCCTGTTAACAGCTTCTCATTCTTTTCTAGCAGGTCACGTAGCTGGGTTTCAAGGTCAAGTGAAATGAAGTAGTGTCCCGTTGCAAATAGCTCGTCTCTGCTGTTGCTTCTGTTGCATTTGTGGCATGTTATGGGCTCATGTGTGGAGATATCAGAGGAGTTTTCACAAAGGTATTCTGAGCAGTCAGGGCAATAGAAGTGAACTGTTAGTGACTGTGCTGCTGAGGTGAAGTGCTTGAAAAACTGATATTTTGTAGATGGGAACTCTGTAGTGTCCGGGAGATGTGCTTCAATCACTTTGAGCAGGTTCTGTGTTGCCTCCTTTGAGCTGTGGTACTTTAGTGCGTGGCCCATGACTAGAAGGAGGCTTTCAGCTTTGGTTATGCGGGCACCTGCATACAACCTGTCATCCTGGAAGAGAAAAAGACGGACTGTGTAAACACTACACTACATAAAGATTTTGTGGGTCACACTTTTCTGTGCGCCATCTCCATACACATACAGATAGCAATACAAACTTACATGTTCACAGCTGCCATCTGCCTCGGCAAGGGACCCCGCTAAAGGAGTGCTACATCCGCCACTTGACGAAAACGTGACATGGATGTCGCTGCGTGGGTGTTCGGTGCTGAGTGAAATCAGATTCGCAGGTCTACCATGGGCCGCGTTCACGTCATCGCTATTGCAGTTTGGTCGCGGCACATGTGTGTTGGCGATAGTGTCCGCATCGCTTGGCCCCGTGTTCCGATCGCCGTCAAAATTAACCGTCTCCACTCTCGAATGGCTTGCTTGAGCATGTTCCGGTGGTGTCCGGTGACCATGTTCTTGAAAGTCTATTCCCCTTTTCTTCCAGTTCCATATCGTACTTCTCGATATCGGATTGTCTGGATTTACTGCCCAGTCACGATATACTCTTTTCGGCATTTCAACACACTTTCCACCGTGCACGCACGAGCAGGATGTCGTCCATATGCTCGAAGAAGAAGAACCTTACATATTAAACTGTTTGACTGCACAAGCTGCAAACACATACACACACCTACGACGCTGCGAGAAGTGGACGGAAGCAACACGGGAAAGGAAATCCGACGACGTCGTCCGCGTGACCGCCGCATTCAGCAACACATTCAGCCAATTCGTTCTTGGTTTCACGAGATTTTTACTTATGTAGTCTTTATGTGGGTTGAAGAACGCAGAACCTGTCTTTTAACGAACAGCACACACGCTGTGCATGGATGGACGGATGCTGTGGCCCGCCTTTACATTTGAAGCGGACGGTAGCTTGCGCCAGCTAGAGCTAGCCTTGTGCACACAGTTTCTCAGACGCCGCCTGGTGAGTAATAAATAATAGTCTAACTTCTAGTTTGCTTTGGTGTTTTTACTATTGTTGATAAATGCAGAATAATTTGAAGCTTTTTATGTGCTTCTACCCCTCTTGGGTTTCGCTTATAATGATGGTCAGACGTAGATGTTGCTGGGAGCATTACATGAAAACTAGTTATCATCATCATTATAATGCCATAGCCTGGCCAGTCCAAGCCGCTTCTTCCTCATTCACAGTCTGACTTGTCTGACATGTGATCTGTGCGGCGCCATTTCCAAATAGTTCAGTTTTCGTGTTTCGCGTGCTTGCAAAGTTATATTTCTTGGGATGCATATTTTAGTGAAGTGGCCAGATTTAAATATGCTGGACGTATACCCCATAGAAAATCTCGTTGACATTGAAGTGGGATTAACCATTCTGCACAATCCGGAAACTGTGTGCAAGGTAAAAGGCAAAAAAATGCTTGTGAAGTGGAGGGATGACGCAGATCCCTCTGAGGCATTTATCATTGCTGCAGGTGAGTCACCTCTTGATTTGTTTTGACATACTAATCATATTCAAAATATTTATCGAAAAAAGTAATCACAAAGCGCATGGTCCGCAGCACGTGATACTAGTAGTTTCGCTTCATAGCTCCATGCTTCACAATTGTCGAAGATACGTATGCTTTCCAATTTTCGTTGTGTTATGTGTTAGCAAAGAAGTTCGCAAATAATTCTCAAGCTGCTTTAGAAAGATATTTTTAATCTTGTGTTGTAAAATGTCATTTCCATGTAGGAACGCCGGATGAACTTGAAAAGAAAAGAATGAAGTTCGTCAAGGCCGTCAAGCTGGTAACAGACATGTATGGCACCCTTGTAAGTAACCACAGTGGTTATATTTGAGTGAGAATTTACAATTGTGGCCTTAAAAGAAAAAACTAAGAGTAGTGTCACCATTCTGGGATTTCGCACAGTTGATTATCAGCGATGCATAATCGTAACGGAATGCTTATACATGTCATCGTAAGGCTTAATGCCACAAAAGAAATGCATTTGTTCTTTGATGTTGGCTGACTTCTATGCAGGGTGAACCTGGCGTGTGTACTGATTGCACGCAACAGAAAAGACACATTGAAGATCTTGAACGTGCAAATAGAAAGCTGTCCAAAAAGCTCAGAAAAGCAAAGGAGAACCATGGTGAGTTTCTGGACTGTTTTGATGTTGACAATTGACCCATTGTTTGACCACATACCACAATTAAATTGAGCACCACTTTTAGAAATGTCTAACATGGTGGGCAAAATTGAAGAAATCATTGCAGCAGCTTCAACTCAACAGGCTGCAGCTGTGTGCACTGCAACAAAGGTATGAATCTGTTTCTCTATGCCCATCCTGTATCTGTTACTGAGAATGTGGTTGCAATGTACAGCCTTGCAGTGTATAGAATTCCATTTCTTCAACAAATATTTTGCGGCTATGCAGGTAGACATTGGCCTGGGAGTGTGCCTTGACGCAGGCGTTCTGCATCGTATACAACGAGCAGCAAAGGGAGATGGAACGAAGTATGTATCAGCTCGGGTCACTTTACACATTTGGGCACTTCCAACATTCCTGCCCCCATATGCTTAGTTCAGTTTGTGAATTACTGGTCCATTATGTACTTGCTGTGGTACCCTTTTCTAAAATGCTTCTTTGACTACAGAATGGCACGTTCACTGATGCGGGCAGTATTTCTACCTGAAGAGATGACTGGCCACACCCTTTATGGGAGGCCGTGCAATGCGCACAAAGATGCAACACCAAAACCTTCCATTGATGAGACAAGGAGGGAAGCAGTTCTTGGTACGTGCTCTCTACAATAATGCAACACATTATGCTATTTCTCTGGTCATAACTCCTAGTCACTGCCATATTTTCAGTATCCCTCAGTGACTAACTTCACACATAATTAGCTGTTGGATGCTGCTGTAGTAATTGAGTATTTACAGTTTCAATATTCAGGCTACAACATTTTTGTATCTAGAGTGATTCATAACATGCATATCCGATAACTTTCATGGACACGATGGCTGCTAGTCGTTAAAGGGACAGTCTCGTACCCCCTGCCCCTCTCGTAAAGTGTACCATTCGATTGCTCTTTGTTGAAAATGGAATACTGTGAATTTACACGACAAAGCACGCCACAGTTATTAAATAACCAAATTAAATTGATAAAGATTGCAGAGCATGCCGCGATCTGTGTTGGCAAGAATAAGAACGGCCACGTCGACGTGCGGGAAAGTCTGTCATAGGATACAGAAATCGTCTGCTGCTAGTGCATCAGCGTAAGCAGACAACTTTCAGAAGTTAATGGGCACTGCGGCAATTCTTGTACATTTCCTTTCAGTTCTCATGTGAAAAACGCACATTCTAAGAAGTCGCAAGCATTGTGTTTTAGAACAACTTGGTTAAGCCTCACGGACAAGTTAAAACTGGCAGGACAACCCCACCCATAATCACAAATCTGAAGTCTCCAACCATTGGCGCACGCGGTCGCATTACAGCTCCGACCACAGATATATTACGCGCACTTCCATTACATTCCCCGTTGCGCGCTGATCATGCTTTGAAATTAAGTGTTGCTGACGACATACATGGTGGAGTGCATGTTTATTTAAAAACCGCATTAAATACTCGCACAAAGAAAACATGTGACTTAGCTTCCACATATCCGATTATGTGCCACATTATTGGAGACCCCACAGTCAATGCCAGGACTACATTCTCCGCTCGCGGAAGTATATGCCTGAGTGTCTCCATTTCGGGAGCAAAGGGGATGACTCAACCAGAGGTGCTTCGACGACGTACCTACAGGTCGATGTCATACGTGACGTATGAATGAGAGAAGCACAGGTTTTGTCGTTCGCTATTACGTCACGTTTCGACAAATTCCTAAAAAATGACTCTGTTATTCCGAATGAAACATTGACGGTTGTATGTGTACAGTACTCGTAGAGCTAGTTTTGGCAAAGTTTCAGAATCACCCTGGCTGTACGAGACTGTCCCTTTAAATCCAACTGCTTAATCCTAGAACGATGGTGGCTCGCACATGATGCTGCGCATCATTCACAGAATATACTAATCATGATGCATTTACTTTACAGGATACACATGCAAACAGACCACGACGAGCTTACGGGAAATCAAAGAAAGCCTGGCATCAATGTTGAGCAAGATGAAATAGTTTTGTATATATCTATCTAATAAATTTCCTCGGTTCCTATTTAAATGCAATTGTCCATGCTTATATACATGCAAATTGGGTTCTATTTGCAGCTAAGGCGACGGGAAGTGTGGGTTCGTTGTGCAGGGGGGAGGGGTGGGATTGGTCAAAAGAAAAGCCAATAGATGTTTAAAGCAAAGCTGGTTCACTTTCTAAAGGAAGTCCAAAGGACGGGGGGGGGGGGGGGTGTTAGGTGTCAAAAGAAAAGCCAATGACTGTCAATAGATGTTCAAAGCAAGGTTTCTTCACTTTCAAAAGAAAGTCCAAAGGCAGTCCACAGCAATAATGTATATTGAAATTCTTTTGAAAAATTTCAAAAGGAAGTCTGTCCCAAATAACCATTAGTTGTCCAAAGCAATTCCAAAGGATTTTCCATACAAAATCTATAGAATTTCAATATCATGCCTATTGACTCTTTTGACTTATTTCCATAGAATTTCTATAGCATGGACAAATATTTTTTCATAAGGGTGTGTTGTCTGTCTCCCCTTTACCCCTGTTAAGGTGCATTTGTAACACGATGTTCATGCACAAACAAGTGCAAATTGCAGCATTATTTAACCACGTTTCTAGTAGATGGGCTGGCGCTGTATTGTCTGTCTCCCCTTTGCCCCTGTTAAGGTGCGTTTTGTAACACGATGCTCATGTACTAACAAGCGCAAATTGCAGCATTATTTAACTACGTTTCCAGTACATGGGCTGGAGCTGTGTTGTCTGGCTCCCATTTGTCCCTGTTAAGCTGCGATTGTAACACGATGTTCATGTACAAACAAGCGCAAATTGCAGCATTATTTAACTACGTTTCTAGTAGATGGGCTGGCGCTGTGTTGTCTGTCTCCCCTTTGTCTCTGTTAAGGTGCGTTTGTAACACGATGTTCATGTACCAACAAGCCCAAATTGCTGCATCACTTAACTACGTTTCTAGTACATTGGGCTAGCGCTGTGTTGTCTGTCTGCCCTTTGCCCCTGTTAAGGTGCGTTTGTAACACGATGCTCATCTACTAACAAGCGCAAATTGCAGCATTATTTAACTACGTTTCTAGTACATGGGCTGGAGCTGTGTTGTCTGGCTCCCCTTTGTCCATGTTAAGCTGCGGTTGTAACACGATGTTCATGTACCAAGAAGCCCAAATTGCTGCATTACTAAACTACATGTCTAGTACATCGGGCTAGCGCTGTGTTATCTGTATCCCGTTTGTCCCTGATAACCTGCGCTTGTAACATGATTTTCATGTACCAAGAAGCCCAAATTGCTGCATTACTTAACTACATGTCTAGTACATCGCGCTAGCGCTGTGTTATCTGTATCCCCTTTGTCCCTGTTAACCTGCGCTTGTAACACGATCTTCATGTACCAACAAGCCCAAATTGCTGCATTACTTAACTACATGTCTAGTACATCGCGCTAGCGCTGTGCTATCTGTATCCCCTTTGTCCCTGTTAACCTGCGCTTGTAACACGATCTTCATGTACCAACAAGCCCAAATTGCTGCATTACTTAACTACATGTCTAGTACATCGCGCTAGCGCTGTGTTATCTGTATCCCCTTTGTCCCTGTTAACCTGCGCTTGTAACACGATCTTCATGTACCAAGAAGCCCAAATTGCTGCATTACTTAACTACATGTCTAGTACATCGGGCTAGCGCTGTGTTATCTGTATCCCCTTTGTCCCTGATAACCTGCGCTTGTAACACGATCTTCATGTACCAACAAGCCCAAATTGCTGCATTACTTAACTACATGTCTAGTACATCGCGCTAGCGCTGTGTTATCTGTATCCCCTTTGTCCCTGTTAACCTGCGCTTGTAACACGATGTTCATGTACCAAGAAGCCAAATTGCTGCATTACTAAACTACATGTCTAGTACATCGGGCTAGCGCTGTGTTATCTGTATCCCCTTTGTCCCTGATAACCTGCGCTTGTAACATGATCTTCATGTACCAAGAAGCCCAAATTGCTGCATTACTTAACTACATGTCTAGTACATCGCGCTAGCGCTGTGTTATCTGTATCCCATTTGTCCCTGTTAACCTGCGCTTGTAACACGATCTTCATGTACCAACAAGCCCAAATTGCTGCATTACTTAACTACATGTGTGGTACATTGGGCTAGCGCTGTGTTGTCTGTCTCCCCTTTGTCCCTGTTAAGCGGCGTTTCTAACACGATGTTCATGTACCAAAAAGCTCAAATTGCTGCATTACTTAACTACGTTTCTAGTAGATTGAGCTAGCGCCGTGTTGTCTGTCTCCCCTTTGCCCCTGTTAATGTGCAGTTGTACCACGATGTTCATGTACGAACAAGCCCAAATTGCTGCATCATAAAGTGACATTGGCTTGATCCCGGACAGGCCCTGGAAAGCTGTCATTGGAGTTCTTGAGAAGGTCTTGTATTGAAGCGGGTGACCACATTTGAAGAACACGTTGTTTGTTTTCGGCGACTCAATGCACCAAGCAGACGACCAACGAGAGATAGCGTAAAGTGGTCTATGTTGAAGGCAGTCAGAATTATAGGCTAAATTGAACTATAATTGGTTAACTGAATCCCCAAACCTTTGAGAAATGATCCACAAATTGCTGTGGTCTAAACCAGATATTTATCTCGTACGAGCCAAAAATGACAGGCTACATATTTCATCAACTTACCGCACCCAATGGGTAAGTTGAGGACATCAAAATATTGATGCCGGATTTAAATTTGGTCTTTTGTTTGGGCCAGCCGAAACGGTCAGTCACGAGTAATGCACATGAAAACACAGGGCAGTGACACAGGATCATAACGGCGATGTCATATTTTTTAGCCGAGGAGCAGAAGTGAGCAAACTGGAAGTCAATGCTCGCGAAAGTTACAGATGGACAAAAAAAGGCCCCTCTTACCTCGACCATATCTGCAAAAGAGCGTCTGACGTCTATCTAAAAAGTCACGTGCAGAACGTCAAGACGTTACTTCAAAACCCAGATAACGACTGTGCTCACCCTGGTGTCACAGACGAGAAAAAAAATTACTGCTAAGAAAATGCCACGCGAAAAACCCAAACTGTCCTCAACTTGCCCCCGTTTCCAAGTAGCCCCACTTTACCCTATCAATATGGGTTAGCATAATCCGCCAACGAGCGAGCGTATTTCGGATGCTTTCAACGAGGAGTCTTTTTGCACGACATTCACGGTACGCCATGTGCCAAGCCACCGGGGTTTGAGAAGCTGGTGCAATTCACTTCCGCTGTAAGCAACTCACCCGTTGAGGTAGTTGTGAGGGTGCAGCAAGAAATAAGTGAATGAAAATTATGCAGACTTTCACGCGTGCGTAAATTACGTCCTGGTATAGACATGCGTGTGCACACTTAAATAGATTTCAGGAAAGCCTTCGACTCCGTTTCCCCACTTGCTCCTGATGCACAAGCTCTGAAATTTGACTGCCATTTAAACTGCTGTGTGCTAGAATGGTTAAGCGGCCCGGAATCAGGAAAGCAAGACGTCCAATTCCGCTGGGAATAGAAATAAACCTGAACACGTCAGGCAATCCACAGGGGAAAGTTCTTGCGTGTGGTTATCTAGAGTCATTAAATAAGCTTCGCTTCAGAGTATCGACACTGAGGTCCAAGGGAGAGTAGGAGCGCCATCTTGTTTCGGCACCACACCGGTATCATCCCCATTTGAGGATCAAAGATGGCTAACATAATGCTCCCCGTGGGACAGAGAAGCGTGTATGATTGTTGTGCGATAATCCATGTATTGTCAACCAGAGCGTCCCGAGGATGTCAAGGTGAGCTCAAGGCCGCGAACTGGTGCTTGCAAACGAAAGGAACATTTCACCCGTCCACGACAGATGGCATCGTGCGCTAACGTGCGCATTGCGCGTGCGTGTGGGTAGTGTGGCGCGGAAACAAGGTGGCGCATGCACGCTCTTCGAACTCAGTGTCGATACACTGAAGCGTAGCTTATTTAGTGACTCTATGGTTATCGAAACTACCCGTTCTGAATCCTCCCTTCTCACATTGCCCTTCTTCAAATGACCCTGCTCAAAAGGACTTTCTGGTTTTATCCCGTATCGGAACTGCCTCCCTCAAAACGCCCTTCTCGTATGACCTCATCGCACAGAGCCATCGCCCATCGCCCCGGTCCTCTTTTTTTTTTTTTTTTTCTTTTTTCCCTTCTATAGAAAGTTGACATGCGTACTGCTGACGATTCCCTTTTGCGTCGTTTTTGTCCGTACTAAACATTTTCTCTCCCCATCAGATGGAGTTGGTGTCCTCACGGCGGCTGCACGGCGACTTTAAATTCCGGAGCTCCCGTTTTCACGGTCTCGAAACAATGAAAATGTTCGATTGCTTCGTATAAGATAACCACTCAAATTCACCACTCAATTAACACTCAATTAACCACTCAAATTCACGGGGACCGAAGAGCCTGTTAGATAGTTTATTATTAGGTTAGTCGAAGCTCGGTGTTAACATTTTTGTGTCCAGCTGGGGCTTAGTCGCTTCATCGTCGTTACGGTCGTTACGAGCTAACGACTGGCGGGATATTCAAAAAGATTAAGCCCCGTGGGGGCTTAATAGCTTACACGCGTTACAAGCTAACGAGGGGCAGGACACTCGTCGAGAAGGGCTCGTGGTAAAACACGTGCACGGGCTCTTTGCGCGATACGTGAAGGGCGTGGTATACGTCACGCGCAATGTGTCACGTGCCCGTCTTTTTGAATTTCCCGCCAGTCGTTAGCCTCTAACGACCGCTTGTCTAAGTTCGTAGTTGGCATTTTCCTGCGTGCGACTGCGCGGTTTACAGTCGGATAACATTTATTTCCAGTAGGGATTTTGCAGCGCCCAAGCATCACAATGTACGGAAAGTTTAGGTGCATGGATTGGTCGCTTGACATTGCAGGAAGACGACAACAATGATGCACCCGTCCACCCCTACGCACTCTCACTTTCGGTACAGCCTCAGAACAACCTGTTTCCTTAATTGTGGAATCTTAGGAGTTGATAATTTGTAAACAAACACGCTAACACGGTGTCGACCACGATCGCTGCAAAAAAAGTCGCAAAACTGTTGTTCTGGGTAGTTCTGCGCCGAGTGCAAGGCGAGGGGAGTTTTGAGAGTGGGCAGAGTGGCGACGGGTACAAACGCGACTGGGTTGTTTTGAGAAAAACCGGCACGGGTTGTTTTGCGCCGGGCGTAAGGCAAGGGGAGTGTTGAGAACGGGTACAAAGGCGACCGGTACAAACGCGAATGGGTTGTTTCGATATGTACACCCGTTCTTGCACTGTTACTCTTCCTAGCATTTCGAAATTTCTTCCCCTGCAATTCGCCGACGATTTAGTCGTGCATTTGGAAATTAAAATGGAGCTAGACCCACTTAAAGGGACAACGATGAGATCTCAGAAACCTCTGCAAGCATATGAATGGATTCCTAGCCGCTAAACCATTCGCCATGTGGAGTGTGAACTGAACATTGATTAGAACAACGGATATATCACTAAAAACCACGGTTAAAAAAAACGACTGCTTCGACCCCGCCGCTGCCGGCACGACTGAGACACTGACTGTGACGTCAAAAGCAGACGACCTTGGCCACTGTCGGGCTAGCTTGGTGCAACCTTGGAGTGAGCAAAGGATGTAAGTGACGTCAGACCGCTTGCAGGGGCAGTGCCTGGCAGAGGGTGTGCCCGGCGACAGCTTGATGCTTTGCTTTCATCTTTTTTTCTTTTTTCGTGTGAACTGCTCCCGCGTTGAATGCAATATGGCAAAACTAGAATACCTTTCGTATAATAATCCTCCTTGCGAATCGTTCTCTACTGAGAACTCAGATTTTTTGAGAATCTCTTCATAAACCCTTTAAACTATAAACTGATCCTGACAAAATCAATCACTGGTGCAGTCGCTGGGATGTCAATGTAAACATCACCATAAATGAATAACCACGCAACTTTTACTACAAAACGATTGGTCATTTCCATCTCTTATTCTATTAATGAAATGCCAAACGAGCACTAAATTAGATAAAATATTTGGGAATTGTCTCGGCAAATGATTGAAAATGGAACGGGCATTTTGAGCATTATTGAAACAGGCTAATCGTACGTTAAACCTAACAAAGCGACACATTAATAAAGAACAAAAAAACATCAGCATAGTTAGAGCAACTATTTACGTTTCATTCGTCAGGTCTATGTTAGAATATCCCTGCATTTCCTCGGATCCCCACAATAATAATTTGATAGACAGCCTTATGAGTTAACAAAATAAAGCGGCCCGATTTGTTTTCAATATAATTATACGCAAATATCAAGTATCATAGCAATAAATTGTATAACTTAAATGCGATGCACTAGCAATTCATAAAAGGAATCCAAGACTCAAATTCTTCCACAGCATCTACTATAATATGACTGGTATCGATAAAAACCGTTATCTTTTACCACCCACCTGTCTTTCGTCGTACGACTGTGCTATGGAAATGAAAGGTATATTCGCTTTAACTGAATTATTAGAGTACTCATTCTTTCCCGACGGAATACTCCAACCAATGATTGGAATACACAGCCCTCCTCCACTGCCTCAATGGAAAATAAGGTGCACTTCTTGAGGAGCCTCCCTGAAATGTAAAGTCGTGTTTTAGTTACGTTTAAGTTCTCATGTGTTTTTTGTGCATATTGTGTTTGATTTTCCGTGTTTATGCTAGTTAGTTGCCCTCGATGCACGCTCGTAACTCGCTCAGTACGGACGCTGTTCTCTGCTGCTCCTGTTACAAGCTGTAGCTAAACCCCTGCAGTTAGCCTTCGTGACTTCCGGAATCGGGGCCCTCATTAGGGCCAATTTAGGCTTCTCCTTATGGATGACGATGAAACCTTGGACAGGGGACCAGTTCTTCGAAGCTTCGTGTTCGCTATGGCGAGATAGAAGTAGGTTACCGGTGTCCCGAAAGCCGTTTGATACTGCGGATGTCTTTGTCTTAACGGGAGAGCCAGGCCGTATCAAAGCGGCCGAGGACACAATGCACCACGACTGGTCAGAGTCCACAGAAATTGCGACATCCCACCCAGCGGACGATCAACGTTATCGCTTCCGCCTGGTGACGTAGAGGAAGAAGCGATCTAAAGGAATCCCGGTAGTGTCCAAGCCTATCAGTACGGCACACTCGTTTTAGAAGGTTAACCCGAACTCCGGAGCTATGAACAGCCTCATCGCTGCTCAGGAAACCATAACTAACCATCGTATCAACAAGGATCATCGACTGTCAGCAGTATTCCACTGAGTGACGCGTCCTCCAGCGCCAACATGAAGCCACTGGGACACCCTCACTCTTCAAGCCCTCATCACCTTTTTAGCAGCAACAGGGCTCCATGCATCGTGATCTCTGGACATCCATCATCATTCAGCATATTTTCCACCTCTTTCCTGGGGAATAGCAAGCCGCCGCATGGGTGGCTAACCTTTCTCTTCTACTTTTTTATATATAATAAACATATCCCCCCCCCCCCCCCCCAGGCGATGGGATACGGTGCCGCCTCAGCGGCGAAACATCCTAAGTACATCACTTATTTGTGGTTGTTGTTGCCCTTGATGTGCATGGTATGTGTCGATGAAATATACCCACGTTTGTGCACGTAAAGCATTGCCTGCCTACCGGACGAACCTCCAAAGGCGCACGACGGCCGAGTAATATAACAGCTGCAGAGCGCAGGAGCGCACTACTTTTTACTGAACGGTGTCACTCCCTTTGCGGAGTGTGGCGCTCCGGATGCACTCTGACGCTGCAGCATGCGGCCCAGCCTGTCAGTCGGAGCGCGTAAGTGCTGCTACTGCTCCGGTGCCATACATGTGACACATTCCACTCCTCCTCCACATTTCTTGCGAGCTGAGCCAACGCCACCAAGATGCAGAAAGCCTGCTGCTATAAAGATGAATTTTATGAATACCTCAATTTCTGTTTAGCTGACTTTCCACTCCGTATACGGTTGAAAGTAACTGGCACCTGTTCAAGACCAAGGTGACGCAGCTCATCAATAAACATATCCCACAAATAACCATTTCCACTCGTTCTCAAACGCCTTAGTTCAACAAAACGCCTAGACGGCTTCTTAATAGGAAGAAACGGTTATTTCGTCGCTCAAAGCAATCTCCTAGCCCGTCGAAATTTGGACGCCTATTATGGACCACTGAAAGCTTACAGGCTAGAGCTTCATGATGCCAAGAACAACTATTTTAAGAACACTGTACCCGAAATGCTAAAACGCAACCCTAAGCATTGGAACTTTGTAAATCGAAAGAATAACAAAGGAATCACATAACGTAGTCCAGACGGTGTTGTAATCCCCCCACCAGAGTGTGCTAATGAATTGAATGATGCGTTTATTAATACCTTTTCCTCTGTTACTTCCGACAATCTTCCTGAATTGTACCGGCCTCGGTGGCTCAGTCGGTAGCGTGTTCGCTTTTTGATCCCGAGATCGCGGGTTCAAACCCGGCCGAGGACGCCAGCAACTTGGTGTCAGGGTACAAGTTGCTTAGACACGCCGTCTTCCGCGAGGGACGTTAAATACGGGGTGCCGTGTGATGAGCTTTCATAGCACGTTAAAGAACCCTCAGGTGGGCAAAAGCAATCCACAGACCGACCGCTCCGCTGTGGCGTCGCTCATGATCTCAGTTGTCTCGCGACGTAAACACCCAATTATACTTCCTGAATTGAGTGTTCACAATTACATTATCATGGATCCTATACTTATTGATACCTATGGCATTATTAAGATAATTGATACTCTCAAACTATCTGCTAGTTCTGGGCATGATAGTATTAATAGAAAGTTTTTGAAAAACACGGCCTCATCTTCGGCATTATTTCTAACTCAAATTTTTATGCAGTCGCTAGAGCCTGGTTGTATTCCTGACGATTGAAAAGTCGCGAAGGTGGTTCCCTTGACATTTCCGTTTTTTTTTTTTTTCACGCTATTAAACATACCCCCCTCCCCTTGGTTCCCTTGTTTTAATCTGGTGATAGACACTGCGCAAATAACTATCGCCCCATTTCTTTAACTAGCATCCCCGCAAAATAATCGAACATAAAATGTACTCACACTTGGTCCAGCATCTTGAATTTAACTCGGTCAACATGAATTTCAGAAACTTTTGCAAAACCCAACCCCTCTCTTTCCTAGATGACATAAATCAAGCCCTTGATCGCAGGTCCTGCACAGACTGCATATTCAATGATCTAACTAAAGCATTTGACAAAGTCGCGCACAGGTATTTACTTCACAAATTAACAACACTTAACGTCGACAAAAATGTTATAGCCTGGATTCACTCTTTCTTATCTGATCGCTCACAGTACGTCATTACTAACATTGGGAGTTCAAACATATCTGGAGTACCGCAAGGCTCCGTTCTGGGCCCCTTACTTTTGTTATCTATATCAACGACCTTCCTAACCTCTTCTCCTCTTCTGTTCTGCTCTACGCTGACCCATGCAGCACAATGTACTGAAAGTCGAGTGCAATAGGGGTGGACGGGTAGGTGGAAGGCCTTGAACACGCTCTTGCAGCTAAAGAACATTGATAAGGCACATACCGTCCACCCCTATTGCACTCGACCTTCGGTACATTGTGTTGCTTGGGTAACTACAACTTCTGACTCATACTTAGTAGCGACAGACCTCGATACGCTACTAACATGGTGCTCCACCTGGCACATGGAGCTATACCTCGGAAAATGTAAGCACATGAGAATATGCCGCAACAACGAATCTTGTCACACATACATAATTAATAACACTGCATTGGAACGTGTTTCTACATATGAATACCTTGGCATTTACATATCTTCGAATCTATCCTGGAAACCACACGTCGAGTATATAACCAAAAACGACACACGCACTCTAGGGTACATCCGCCGTAATTACAGCCTTGGTCCACTAAGTCTAAAACATATGTTATACCGAGCACTCGGGCTTCCGAAGCTTGAATATGCTGCTTCTGTGTGGGACCCGGGACAGGCGACAGTCATTGCTCAACTGGAAAGTGTACAAAACCGCGCAGCACGATTCATTCTCGCTAATTATGCGAGGACAGCCAGTGTTACCACCCATGAAAGCTAGTCTTAACCTATCTCATCTTTCATTTCGACGCAGTGTTACTCGTCTTTGCCTATTTCACTTTTTTTTATCATAACCATATCCTTCGACACTCTTTAATTTCTCGTCCGTCACATATCTCTTCACGGCTGGACCATGCACAGAAGGCTGACATTCCCTTTTGCACGACTAATACATACTTTCAGTCAATTCTGCCCAAAACTTGTTTCGAGTGGAACCACCTTCGCGGCTCTATTTCATTCCTTACTGACCGTTGATTATTTAAGAAAGCTTTTTGTGATCATCTGCACGCCACATAGTGATTAGTGATTGTTTTTGTCTAATTGTTCATTGTTTGTTTTGTATCTTCTGTATCCATCCACTTATATTTGAACTTACTGTTACGCCCCTCCCCTCTCTAATGCTAATAAGCCCGGAGGGTATCATAAATAAGTAAATATATAAATAAACCCCAGGTCCAAATTATCCGCAGTCCTACCTTGCGGCACGTGCAACATGTCGCCACACTGCGCAGCCAAACCTTACCTGTAACATCACGGTAACGTTATTCGGGCTTTGTATCTGGGGGCGCTTCTCTTTATTCACTCGGAACAGAGCCCGAGCGGGATGGAAGTACGTCATGAAACTGGATACCACTGGGTCTGGGGAAACGCGCAACAATGCGCTTGTGCAGTACCTATTGCTGGTGTCGTCTGCGGGTGTTGTTTACAATGCATCCCTCAACAGACGGCAGTAGCTCATAAGCACCAAATGCTCATAACCTCCAAACGCTCAAAACCTCCAAACGCCCATATGCACCGAAAAAAAGTTTGTGGTTTTGAGCGTTTGGTGGGAATGAGCAGGAGGGGAGAAGCTGCTCATAAGCACCAAACGTCCAGAGCATCCGAATCCTCATATGCACCGAAAGGCGGGAGACCACAAAGGCCGGGTCTCCTTCTCCCGCATTTGGAACAAGGCCATAGGGTGAGAAAGGTGGAATGAATAGCGAATACCAAGGCCGCTCAATGTGTCAGTTTGAAGTTTAAGTAACAGCTTGGTCCTGCTTGTATGTAGTCAGAATGAATTTTTATGGAAGTTTATTTTTATCTTTATAAACGAAGTTTATGAAGTTCGAATTTGGCTGAATGTGTGGGTTTGAATGGGGTTATCGTGAGTCAATGGGTATTTGAACGTGACAAACACGTCCGCCGTAGTGTCCGCCCATTTGGTCGAACGCCGTTTGGTGAAATGCCGTTTGATCGAAGGCGTTTGGTCGAAGGCGTTTGATCGAAAGCCGGTTGATCGCCGTTTGTTCGAAAGACGTTTGTTCGAAGGGAGTTCAAAACTGCATGCACTGTGTCATCCGCACCTGTTTTTCTGTAACTTTTGACTCGGGCATACGGAGCGGGCAATCAGTGTACTCTGCTTTTTTTTCATTTTTATTATTATTATTTTTTTTACAGAGAGACCACTGGTTACTTGCAGACATTTGTAATTTACGAACCAGTCGGACACATGCTGAAGAAAGTTGCCCCAGGTTGGGAGCAGCCGATAGACTGTGCTCCTTCTGAGCACCCTTCTCATTGCTGGTGACATATTTAAAGGGAACGGTCTGAAACGGGATAGCCATTGCGCGAAAGCCACGCGAAGTCTGTGGATGCTAAAAAGGAAATTTCGCCATGGCACAACGAAAGATATTAAATTAAGAAAGGATATCACCCGTCGTGGCCCCATGTATTTTCTATGGGGCAAACTTTTCCATTTTTCTCGATAAATACTCGTCCGATCTTCACGATATCGGTCTCATTTGATAGCTTTTAACAATTATGAGAAAATGGATTTTTCAAATTTTCAATTTTCGCTTGGATTTTTTGTTGAGACGTTGTAGAACGTGTGGAAAATAGCCAAAAATTGACCTTGGACTTCTGAAGCGAATAGCAGAAAAAGTAATCATCCTATGCGACATTTGCTCAATCCATTTTCTTCTAAAATGTGTCCTGAACGTTTTGGTACCACTATCTTGCGTGTAAAGTCAGCCGTTCTTGAGATAAATGAGAATATCTGAGGGTATGTACAGCGCTTCCTCGGGACAACTTTTTTTGCCGCCCGGTGCTGCCACGACGCGGGCTTTACGTCCAGAAGGTATTTATCCGCCAAGTGCGACCATTATTTCAGCATACTATCCGAGTTTCCCTTTCCCAGGAAAAAAAGGGGAAGGGCGCTAAGCTCCACTACAGCGGGGCTATTCTTTTTCCTGCTGTGTGGCTTATCCGCGCCGGCCTTTGAGAAGCGGGCACAAGTGGGCATGTAATGACTCAGCATGCTATTCTCGGTATTGGGCTCGTCCTTGCAGTTCGGACTGTCCCGTCGATTCGCTTGGTTCCTGTGTGCGTGTTTGTTCCGAACATCTGGAAGCGTCGAAAGATACGTTTGGTGCAGGGACGAGCGGCGATGATGGGCTGAGCAACTGAAAATTCGGCACCCGCCAAAATAATGATGATAATAAATACTAGTGAGTAAGCACAACATCCCGATTGTCTTGCGGCCTCCCAAATAGATTTTTTTCGCGCTCTCTCTCTTGTTGTTCTCACTTTGTTGTCGGGAATTCCCTTGTAAGGTTGGTAACAGGTCAACAGTAGACGGCCACCGATCCTTTTCACGTTCGAAGCATTTCTATCTGGGTTTGTGGACGCGACCTATGTATGTATAAGATATCGCGTTCTGGCACAGATAACAACGTTGGTACAGCTTGGGACAAAACTTTACGGAACACGGCGCTGGCGTGTTTCTTCATCGGAGCGGCCTCCTGCTAGCCATCAGGAAGAGATCGAATAAGAAACGGGTGATCAGCTATTCTCTTCATCTCCCAGTATGTCTGTCCGCTACCGTTTGCTGCTAGGCTGTCGCTCCAATGGAGAAATGCGACGCACCGGTGTTCCGTAAACTTTTGACCCAAGCTGTACGGTTCAAGTCCGCCCACACACACAGAAAAAGGGGGGGGAGGAAAGAAAAATAAAGATGTAACAAAGAGCATTGACCATTGCTATGCGCTGCTCGTTTGCGAGTATGAATCGCGTTGTGCCCCTGCAGTATGTTGCTTAGTTTTCAAGAGTGTCATCTTATCTCAGCAATGAAAACAATGGAAAACTGAATTTGGTCACATACTCAATCGTTTGCTATAGTGCACTTAAAGTATACGAACAGCGCGGTTCTGTTGAGCACCCAAAATGTTTTTATGGACGTTGAATGATTCTGACAAAACTACTTAATTCATTAATTATTATTTACCGGTTTAAGGGCTGAGTTGTCAATGAGACAGTCTTTCTTTCCGCTGCTTATGGGGCATGCACGAGCAACACGGAGCACCCTTTTACCGCCATTACTGGTCGTTATTGTTTAGTTTTATATATTACAAGTACCATTCTTTTCGTATTTTTATTTGCTAGCATTCAGATTATTTGCTAAACGTTTGTTCTGGCATTAATTTATACTTCAAGACGTGCACGCGCAACAGGGAACGGTTGCATCCCTGCGTCTGTGCATAACGTATAAGATAATGGTAATATCATATGTTCAACTCCAGCGCAAATGATCGTATTGGGACATTCCAACATGACACTTTTCCTGCGCGAAGATACAAAAGGGAAAAGAAACATGTATACGATGTGTATGTGTGTGTGTTTTTTTTTCCTTATTAAGTACCGAGCGAGAATAAATACACAAGTCATACTCTCGTGTAAAATTTGTACACAAAAGGAGGTGTTCAGTCAAAAGTGGCGTTCAGTCAAACGTCTTGAACAAAACCGCATTCAACTGAGCAGCATTCGGTCAAATTGGCGGACCACGTGCTAGCCACTAGGTGCCGATTTGGAGATTGTCGCAAAAATGTAGTTGCTGAAGGTGCACGTTCATGGGGTAGACAGTTGGTACCATCACATGCGAAATTCACAACTTAGTAATTTTTGTTTAATTGGTGAGGGTATTGCAAACGAACATTGCATAGCATAAGTACAACCCCACTGATGGCAACACAGAATAAATTATTTCGCCATCGTGAACCGTTTTCTAGTCTTCCAGCCGGGAGATTTTGGTGAACCAGCAAAACGATACACAAGTCGAACAGAGTGCAAACCAAGGAAGCAGCCGACAGACACATGAATAGATGCGTTTGTTCCCCAAAAGCTGCGTTCTCCTCAAGAACCCCTCTTTTCTTAAGAGATTAACCGCGCATCCCAAGCGAAGTCGGGGCGAATAAAAACAACAAGGTCACGCATGCTGTGGGGACTACATGCCCCCGCGGTGTATCGCGCGCTTCTTGAACAACGGCACTAGTTACAGCACTCGGGGCCCCTAGCGCCACCTCGTGGCTGGGTAGACCCCGGCGCCACCTCGTGCCCAGAAACGACGAAACGCCGCAGGGTACATCCCCTCTTAACAGCATAAAACACCTTAGTTCAACTTCGTTTAGTGTATGCATCTGCAATCTGGGTCACTACACATGCACGCTATCCGAATAAATAGAGAAAGTACGAAGATCTGCTGCCCTGCTTATCTGGTCTAGGTTTCGAAGGATTTCTTCGGTTACATGTCTGTTGCAAGAACTAAACTTCGATTCACCTGCACATAGGCGAAAAGTAAATAAACTAACACTGTTCTTTCTCCTATACAATGGTCAGTTGATTACAAACAATAATACATTGTTAAAATTTATCCACATTCAACAGGAATAAATAATCGAAAAATGTCATTAATTTATTTTTTATTTATTTGCCAAGAATGGTTAATACTTGAAATCAATTATTATTTGACAAAGGGTTGGGGGATTAACATGTATGGCATGTTTAGTCATTATGTGTCAGAGCGGAAAAGCCTATCAGGTTGTCGAACGGGCTAGTGTGAACAACACGGGCCCTTGGACCGCTTCTTGGACACGAAAAAGTGGGTTAGCATGAGGAATGTGTTTACGAGAAAGCTGGTTACACGCAGTTAAATGTTGCTCAGGATAACGGCATTTAGAACTCCGACGTTGCTTTTTTTTTTTTCATTTTTAACACTCCAAGTGAACCAATAAAAAATCGATCAAACGACCGCTGCCGTTTCGATCTTCGATGAGATGTCTTTCGACCAAATCATATGTCGGAACAGTTCCTTTAGAAGTGGACCAGAATGCGCATTCCCCAAGGCAGTCAGTAGAGACGTTGCCCACCTCTGTGAGGCCAACAACGGCGAGACCTTTCATCGTCACCACAGTGAATTAAATTCACCTACCTGAGGTAGAGTATAGATGGGTAGAAATCCAGTAGAAGTAGAGTATGTTTGACAAAACGTCTAAGAGAAAATGTGGCCGATGAACAGATATCAACATGGAACGCCGTCTGGAACGCCGGAACAATAAATGCTGCACGCCATTTAATGAGGAACATAAAAGCGGTTCCACTTGCTCCACCGCTGGTATTGTACAAATTGCGTCTGTTCTTTCTGTTACTGTCTTTATTTTGCGGAGTACAGACAACGCGACAAGATCAGGAAAACAGTTCTGCAATGTCTGCTACCTTCTCCTAAAAGTGAAAAAAAAAAAAAAGGTAGAGTCGTCTTTCTGCAGAACGCAAGTTCAAATCTCAGTTCTTTCTTATTCTCACTGATCAGGCCATATCTTCTGTTTTGTCGACCGACTCGTGGAGTGGTAAAAGTTGTTTGGATTTCTGTAAAACGCTAACAACTTGGGGCAGTGTCAATGGGAACTTGAACTGGAGAGTCGCAGCAAAAATTTTGAAGTAAAAATGGTAGACATCCTTGCCAGCGAACTTATAATGGAATATCGTTTTGTGTCATTGAGAAAAAGAGAGGACGCCAAACAATTTTTAACGTACACATACAAGAAAGCCTCCAGGAGATATATCTGAATCCTTGCATTTGCGTCAGGAATTTATTTTCTGACCACACCAGCTACTGTCGCTGATGCTGAAAGAAGTCTCAGCACAATGAAACTGACCGATCAAGAATATCCTGCGCTCAATTAGCCATAATAGATGTCAGGCTTTCTGACTTCGTAGTCAACCGAAAACATGATTATCATGATATCTCTAGACTATGACGCGTTGATTAACGAACTTGCGAAGAACAAGGCTCGAAAGAAGGGTTTTGCGCAAATTTTCACTGCAGGCTTATGTATGCATAATATAAACCCTATATAAATATCGTATTCCAGCTTCTGCACTGTAAGTGAACCCGGAGATATGTTCGGAGGGGACCACGCTCTTTGTTGCTACAGCCCTGGGAGCCGAGTGCCTTTCGAGCTAGAATCAAGTCTTTTGTCCTAGGCGGCCTCCATGTGTATGAAAATAAAGCTCAAATTGAAATCCATAAACGAGAAGGCGTTATTCGTTCCGGCTATATACAAGCAGGACAAAGCTGTTACATAAACTTCAAACTGACACATTAAGCGGCCTTGGTAGTTACCATTCATTCCACCTTTCTCGCCCTATGACCTTGTTCCAAATGCGGGAGAGGAAGACCCGGCCTTTGTGGTCGCCCGCCTTTCGGTGCATATGAGCATTCGGATGTTCTGGACGTTCGGTGCTTACCCTGTATTCACACGAGACAGTTTTCTGCCGGCTGACGCTCAGGCGGCAGGGAACGTCACCGCTCTCTGGTGCCACGTGACCGGCGCTCTTCGCCACGTCACTACTTTCTGATCTCCGGAGCGGCAGTCGGATGCAGCCGGATATCTTGTCGTCCCGGCACAGATTCTGACGACCGACGGCGTCTGCTGCCGGCAGAAGGAGAAGGTAACGCAACAGATACTTATCGCGCTTGCTTTTTATTTCATTAGGATTGCTCTGCATGTGCCCCATACAACGACATTCACTGTACTATTGACAATTCTGAATTGGAACGCCAACGATACTTGAACCCTGTATTCACACGAGTCAGTTTTCTGCCGGCTGACGCTCAGGCGGCAGGGAACGTCACCGCTCTCTGGTGCCACGTGACCGGCGCTCTTCACCACGTCACCACATTCTGATCTCCGGAGTATGGTGACTAGATGAATACTGTCTGGTGTGAGGAGCGCCGCAGCCGAGGCGGCCCGTTCGCGGAAGACGTCGTCAGGTGGCGCGCCAACACGGATGTATGCGAAGATTCTCCCGAACGCTCACGAAGCGTGTCTGCTGAACGGGCCGTTTTCGCCCGTGTGGCCGAGAAGTCTTGCGGAGGAATGGAACAGTGAGGGGTAAATACAATGGAAAACGAATAGCTTAAAACACATTGAAGATCGCTTATCCAAGCATGCAAAGGATAAGGTACTCAGCTTGGTATGTCCCATGCGTAGCTCGGACTTGACAAACCTGATGGCAACTTCCCTTTTCAACTTTTATATCTCTTCCTTTTATCAGTTTTTTTTTGTCCATTCTTACTTTTAGTTTTCTTTTTTTAATCTCATAACAACAAGGCCATAAAGTTTCCTAACAGTCAGTGAAGACACGATCATCTGCAAATTTCAGCCTGGCAATGTCAAAACAAGATTTATTATACACAGCAACAGAAATAACCTGTTTCGTCCCCTGAGTCATGATATACAGGGTGTTACCCTATAAAAGTCTACCCGTGCCGCCATGCCGTACTCGCCAATTACTCAATGCAGGTGGCACATTGTGCGATCTTCATATAAAGCTCATAAGGACATGTAATCTTGGTGAATTTCGAAGTGATTAAGCGCCGCAACACGAAGTTATAACTCAAAACATGAGATTCCCGTAGTCAAAACAATCAAGATGGCGGCGTTGAGAAGAGCACTTGCCATGCTGCTCCCCAGACGACGACGTGTCGCATATCCTGCCAGCCGGATGGAACTGCAGTTTTCATTTCGCTTTCGTGTAACTGTCGTATTTTGCTCAGAAGTAAGCAAGTGAGGTACGAAAAATGCCGACGTACTCAGCAGACGACACCCAAAAGGGATGTCGTCTGCTTACTGATAGACGCCATCTTGGCTGTTTTGCCTACGGGAACCTCATGTTTTGCGCTATAACTTTGCGTAACGGTGCTCAATCACTTCGATATTTGCCATGGATGAATGTCCTTATGAGGTTTATACGTAGACAACACATTGTACCGCCTGCATTGAGTAATTGGCGAGCACGGCATGCCGACGCGGGTAGACTTTTATAGGGTAACACCCTGTATATGTACATACATATGCACACAATGAAAACAAAGAACATCTGTACACGAGTCTGAATGCTCACATAAGTGTATTCACTGGAGACGCGCCTCCTTTGAAAGTTTCTGCTTTTGCTCCGCTCTGCGCGAGAACGGTTAATGCTCTTTACGAGGAAGTGCATTCTCATCACAGCATAGAATTTTACAATGTTCATCGTGAAATATTCACTATGGGCTTGACGGCCAACATTCCCCTCGGCCGACAATCCCCTAGCCAGTGATGGGCAAAGTACCTGGTGTCATTAGTACTTCAAGTAAAGTACAAAGTACTAGGCAAGGCACTTCAAGTATTCATCAAGTACATTGTGAATTTAATTAGTATCACTTTGCATTTCACTGTTTAGTATATGTGTCTTACTTTTTTGGCAAAACTTTAGCGAGCATTCTTAACAAATGCTCTAAAGCCATAAAGTCCTAGGTTAAGTGCTAAACCGTCAATGTGAACTTAATCAGATGACATAATTTGCAGTTACATGTAGAGAGGTAATGTGTCAACTGGGCTGTGATTGTATATTATACCCTGAATGATCGAAGATCACCCGCCTAGTGTGGTGTTCCGGAACCAATCTTCTGCTATAACAGGTTAGGAAATTTCACGGGGGGGGGGGGGAGTATAGGTCAACTGACATTATATATATTATTAATTATATATAATATAATAATATACTTAATAATATATAATAATAATTATATATATATTATTATATATTTCTGGGCATTCCATGCGCTTTTTGAAATACAACATGTTTAAAAAAGAATATGAAGAAAGTAAAAAAGGATGAAGCACAATGTAAGCCATCATTTTTATACGACTGTGATCTGCATCAATGTAATCCATGTGACCAATTAAAAAAAACGTAAAATGTGAAAATTAAAGCATGTGTGTCTTTTAGAGTGTTCATCATGTGAATGCAATCACACATTCTGACATAAAATGATTGTTAATTGCCAATGAAGGAAACAATATAAAAAAGCATAGAACCTTGCATTGAAAGAACTGAAATGACAATTGACCAAGTCATTGTGCTGCCGGTTGCAGTATCATAATGTGTGGTTGTCTGTGCATTCCATTCGTTTAACATAATCATAGAAGTGTTGATACCTTTTCAACGTTCCAAGCCTCTCAACAATAAATTTGCTTCAACAAATAAGCTCTTTAACAGCACAAAAAACCTTTTTGGTAAAATGTCAGACTGGGACTCCACTGGTACTGCATCCCACCAAAAGCGCTAAAATGTGGCAAGAAGACGAAAATACACAGATAGCGCTATCTGAGTGTTTTCGTTTTCTTGTTGTCATTTTAGCGCTGTTAGTAGGGTGCATTTTTGATACTCTTTTGTGTCTTTTTGTCTGGAGTCCAGTTTGGGTACTTGAGTACTTGATGGGAAAGTACTCGGGAAAAGAGTACTTTAAGTACGGTACAAAGTACACGGTTTAAAATGTACTTAAGGTAAGGTACAAGTACACAGAAATGTACTTAAAGTACTACTTGGGTACTTGGTACATCAAGTACTGCCCATCACTGCCCATAGCGCATGCCATGACTTCTAGTATAGGCTGTCTGCATGCCCTTTACGACATGAAAAGAACCTTGTGAAGGTATCTTCAAGTTTGGAGACAAGCCTGAAGAGTGTTTCTGAACAGTAGCGTAGGCCACCCCTGTTGAATTCGTTCATGTACGACGACGGATGACCTGCGCTCTGTTCGTTTTTGCACGCTGCTTTTTCTTCACACTGGCGTTAGACGTCTTCTCGAGGTTCACCATTCCACAAAACATAAAGTTTACGACGATAAAGTAAAATAAAGCACTTCAAAGACGCGACAGCGTCGTTATCCCACCCTCTGATACGTCACGCACGAAAGAACTCCGCCCGATGACTAGCCAGAGCGCACAGAAACTAGCATACATCCGTGGAGCAGCGCGCCTGGTGGCCGTCTTCCGCAACAGTCCCGCTCCGTCGGGTAGGAGTAGGAGTCTGCGGCCGCTCCTCACACCAGACAATATTCATCTAGCCACCATATCCGGAGCGGCAGTCGGAGGCAGCCGGATATCTTGTCCTCCCGGCACAGATTCTGACGACCGACGGCGTCTGCTGCCGGCAGAAGGAGAAGGTGACGCAACGGATACTTATCGCGCTTGCTTTTTATTTCATCAGGATTGTTCTGTATGTGTCCCATACAACGGCATTCACTGTACTATGGCCAATTCTGAATTGCAACGCCAACGATACTTGGCTTTACCGCGAAAGTGGTGCAACGACACACCGGCGCAGCAGCTTCGGAACAATTATGCAATGCATAGATAGTTGCCGACAATGTAGTGTTGCGTAGGAAGATTTTTCTCTGCGTGAGGCGAAACAGACACGGAATACAAAGCATGAATTTTATAAACGCGGATATTTCTTTCGCTGGACAAACGCTGACTACACATAATCGTTCGCTTGCACCTTTCCAATACATGTATAAAAACATAATAATTAGAAGCCAGTCTTCCTACGGAAAGGAAAATAAAAATTGATTGGATTAAATTAATTAAATTAATTATTGACTACCTGTAGCTCGACATCACAGCATCATCGCCAATCGATCACTTGTCGGCACGCTATCGCGCCTATATTGGTGCTCAGCATCGAGATACGCTTCATTTGTGGAAAATAAAATCTAATGTGACAACGTTTATTCTTAAAATAATCCGACAGGCGTTTGGGTCGTCCACACGGAGATTTGGCTGCTGTTTTTTTAATCCTGTTTTACATTCCATAACGCTTCTTCGGAATATATTCTTTGGCCCATATCTTGTCCCGTTTCTCACGTGAATGCACTCTGCGTCATCCACAAGGAGCGCAAGTGCTATAAGTTTTTTCTTTCATTGGTCCATCCTACGCTAGACATAGACGAAATGCGCAAGCGCGAATACGGAAGGAATCACCAGCTCCCGTGGCTCAGTGGTTAGCGTGCTGGCCATGTCACGTCGAGACTGGGAGGTACCCGGGTTCGAATCCCGGTGCCGGCTGTGCTGTCTGGGGTTTTTCCTGGGTTTTCCTCAGACGCTTTCAGACATATGTCGGCACAGTTCCCTTAGAAGTCGGCCCAGGACGCACATTCCCCCAGGGCGTGAGTCGTGACGTCGGGGCAAGCCCTATCACCACCACCACCACCACAGAAGGGATCGGAAAACTGACAGCCGCCGGGAAACTGACTGCTATGCAGGTGTGAATGCTAGAGAACCACAGGGGGGCCATATGTCACCAGCTCCGGTGGCGCAGCGGTAACGCGTGCGCTTGGAGACTGGGAGGTCCGCGGTTCGAATCTGGGGTTTTTCCTGGGTTTCCCTCAGATGTGTAATAGGCGTATGCCGGCACAGTTCCCCTGAAGTCGGCCCATGGACGCAGCTATCCTCCCCCCGAGCGGATTCCGCTCGGTCTTCGACTTCACCCTTTCCTCTCCTCCTCTCCACCACCTTTCCCTTCCCGAGAAACATGCCGCCTAATCAGGCAGGCAGACCTCTCGGGTTCCTCCCAACGACACTCCTCCTCCTCCTCCCCCCCCCTCCTCCGGCCATATGTCCGCCATTTTTGTAACTACCCTCAAGCGGTCGCTTGTGGCAACGCCGCCACAGACGCGATTGTGTTTTGCTTTCATCAGTCTTCCGAATTTTTTATGGCGTATCCATAATCGAACATGGTACTTTGTTGTTATCCGGGCTGCAGTAACCGTTCCACGTTTGCTGGCAAAGCATCTGGCATAACATACCACCAGTAAGTACGCCACTTGGAATGTGCTTTCAGTTGTAGTCTCACTTCCCGACTACACTTCCTAGCTTCCCTCGAGAACCGTCTCTACGATTGCCGTGGGAACATGCGATCGGGAGACCAGACCTTGTGCCAACAAAACACAGCGTGGTCTGCTCGAAGCACTTCAGAAACGAAGACTTCGACAGAGCTTCGCTAACACGGGTCCGTCTACGTGAAGGCGCTGTCCCCATTCCTTCGCTGCAGGTTCAGCAGGTAGGCATCGTAAACAAAATGCAATGGTGTAGTCAATTACCGGTGGCTGCATTGCCTCCAGTTGCTAGGGAAGGAGCCAGACGTTGCTGAAGTGAGCGATCCCGAACCCAGCGCACAAGAGGCAAGATCATTGATGACAGTATGTGTATTATAATAAACAGCACATCTTCTTATTATCCCATCACAGTTGCTTGAGGAACAGTCAAGCATGCCAGGAGTGAGGATGCCAGAACCCAGTGCACAAGAGGCAGGACATGTGAGCATATATATCATGTGAACAGTATATGCCTGCGACATGGTTGTCTCAATCTCAGTTTCATGCCCAAGCGGCTCCCCGTGAGACCTGGACGAACTTGTGTCGGGAAAGTAGTAGCAAAAAGTTAAACTAGGTCCCACTGCCAATGTGTACTCCTTCATTCCCCATGGTGTTCACCAGGAACTGCAGAAAGGCTTCACAGTGGTAGAACCCAGATTTCGAACAACTGTGTCGCAGGCAGTATACATATGAGTATCACAGTTATTCTCATATTACAGGTGCACGAGGTCGCGGATATGCCTTCTGTGCCTCCTTCACCTGCTTTGGTAAGTGCTAAAAATCTCCTGAAAACGTATTGCAGTGGTTCTGAAACCACGTACATTATGGCATGGGCGACTATCTTTATGTGGAGTCGCTTCAATAAAACTTTTGATGAGTCTATGCCTGTAGAAACTGTCTTATTTTGAAGTACAGGGAGTCCAAATTGCTGTCCTTTACGCAGGTTGTTGAACGAGAGCGTGTCACGAAAAAAATATTTGAATCTGCTACCTGAGTTACAAACAGGCTCTGTGTCAGGAGTATCACCTGTTTGTTACTCAAGTATCAGGAAAGTAGCATTCGTTTTTCTTTTATTGCTCTCTTTAAATATTTTTTCCTGACACTCGCTCACTGAACACACTCATATCTATATCCTTTTCCTCCCCTCTATAGGACATATCGGTGGGTGACGTACATGAAGACATCAGTGGGGTGAGTTATTGACTTACCTCCGCATGCACATTCTCATGGTGCTGTTTAGCATCTCAACTTGGGAAGTTTTTCATTACAATATCCCTTCTCTTAATCTATAGGACAGCACTGGGTTTGACTGCACACATATTCTTACATGTGACGAGCAAAATGACCCATTGGTAAGACATATCACCGACTACGCAATAAGTATTTATGCATGCAGTTCTTAGGGCCGGCATTTAACTTGTGGGTACGTGGGTTTTGACTGTTGGTTTAGGTGTCATAACTTGTGCATCTTGTTGCAGCAGTAACGTCTTTTCAGCATAATGCTATCTTTTGTATTTCGCTTCTAGAGCTTCACTGATGACACAGTTTCAGTAGGGACACCTGGGCCATCCGTTCAGTCATCCAGGCTGTCGTCTGTAGTAAGTCTTATTGCACTTTTGGTAGTATCTAAATGCTGCATGCAAGGGAGGTTAACCGCTACAATTAAAGCAAGGAATAAAGAGAGCTATGGAGGGAGCGCACCACATTATCTTGGTTGGAGAAGGTGTGGTGGAAACGGAGGACAAAAAGTGGCGGAATTGATGTTACTCCACATGTGCAATGTAAATTAGAGGATGTAGTGTGGTGCCATTAGTGTTGGTCAAACAAAGGCCGGGGGGTAGAGGGAGCGAAGCACATGAGCAGCTAGCCAAGAGAGGAGTTTTGTTCAACCAACAGCTATATGGCAGCCACTCTCTCCTTTGGCTTCTTTCCTCCATGAATTAGGGTAAGCGGACTCTACAAAGTTGAGCATCTTTATGATGCGCTATGATTTATGCTCCTATCTGTCTGACCTTTTCAGGGCACTTCCCCGCTTGCCTCCCTTACCAGCCCAAGCACCAGCAGCGGCGTGCTCGTGGTAAGGGTAGTACTCATAAACATAACACTTGAATATGATATTATACGTTATGTCGTGAACTGGCAGTACCTGATAGGAAACAGATGCAATATCTTTAGTCAGGTTACAACTTGTGACACGGACGTCTGAAATCTCAGTTCCACGCTATGGCTATGTTCTGCAATTTCTGGTGGACACAGTGCTGGGAATGAAGTATAGTAAAGAGTAGAGATGGGACGAATCCAGAATCTTGCGAATCCGAATCCCAGGAATGTTCTGCGAATCCATGAATCTTACGAATCTCGAATATTTCAAATCCTTTTTTTAAAAAGAGTTTCAAAAGCCAAGAAAAAAAAAAGACTTCTACTGGAGGGTGCTTTGAAGCAGAATATGACACATTTGTTCAATGAAAAAAAAAACAAGTTCAGTTTCGGGTGAAAGTATACCCATATAGTATATCTAACGTATTGTTCATCGACTACGAAAAATTCATAAATTCTCGTGTCTGAATTATTTCCATAAAGCTAAAGCAACAATCAAAAGCAAAACCATGTTACTTTTAAACTTGTAATGTAACAGTTCCAGCCTGAACTCTTTCAGTCCAGAGCAATGTAAACAAAGAAACAAGAAAACACCCATCGGTCAATGAGGCTTTTGGTGGACTCCGGAGGCGCCAATTTATAAAAGAATCAACCAAATGTGGTCAGTGGATTCGAAAGACTCGATTCGCCGTTTTGGGCACTGGGATTCGGATTCCCGAATCTCGAATCCCTGCCTAGGATTCGTGGATTTGAGGATTCGCGGATTCGGCTGGCACATCCCTAGTAAAGAGTAATATTAGGACGCAGTCTACATGTTTACTACTACTTTCCTCATACTGTTCTGTTCTGAACTTCTGGAGAGTCGCTAAGGCGTCATACAGAGATTTCATGCAACTGTGTCCATAGCTGTACATGCCTGCTGAACAGACTGACAGTTACATTTGCGGCTGACATATACATGTCACATCACGAGAAACTGGTCAGACCACTTCACGAAGAGAGTGTTAGAAAGATACTTGAGTTACAAACATGTGGTACATCAAGAGCAGCACTTGTTTGTGCCACAAAGGTAGCCTCCAGTTTCTGTGTAGCACTCTTATTACGAAGCACTCTGGTCAGTTTTTCATGATGCACTTGTATAGTGTGTAACTATTGATACGGGCAAAATTAGCATTTGTTTTGTTGAGTGGGGCAAATAATAATGCACTGTGCATAGTGCAGTTTGAAGTTAAATATTTTTGCATTAAGAAGTGCCTTCAAAGGAAAGAAAATGAGATAAATACGTGTATTTGCAGACAGTTGGATATCATGGGGAACTGTCCAGTTCATTCGGCATTTGTGCATGCTGATGATTCTTACTAAGCCTCATACATGTTACAATGAATTGTACTCAGTCTGAGCCAATAAAAATGGATTCTATCGACCACAATGCCATGAGGTCCTTGTGATTTGCATGCCTGATACTTTGTCACCTGTTGCGGCTGCTACGATTCAAAGCCAAATCTCTTCTTTATTCGGTAAGTATACTCTATATACCAAAGGAAGTAAGTATTTTGTTTCACGTGCATGTTGACACTGAGAAAATATCTAAAGTTAGGCGCAATTGCTCATATGGCAATTTATACTCCGTGCTCTATTCAAACTCCCTTTATGAAGTACCAGCACGCTCTTCTCCCTATTTTGAGTCATGAGGGATTTTCTTTTAATTGTACTATTAAGCCAATACAAATGCATGTCACCAGAATCTGCAAAAGGTCGCAGTACCTGAAGTAGTACGCATGCTCCGTTTTGTGACTTGCCGGAAAAACCAGTGGAGCCTATGCAATAAGGTACCTGCATGTTGTCCTAGGATAACCCAGCTGAGGACACACCTGTGAAAGCCTTCCCCGAAAAAGAAGTAAGACGGATTGGCAATCTGAACACCATCAGCAAAAAGCGGATCAAGGCATTGCAGCAAGCCCAACGCCGTATAAAGCAGAAGGTTGCTAAATTGCAGCACATCATATCAGATTTGAATTCCACAAACATTTTGCTTGAAGAACATGCAGGCTGTCTTGAAAACATTGCTGGGGCGAACAAAGATCTGCTGATGCGACAAGTAGCGAAAAAGGAAGGAACCAGTTTGCCACATCAGTATAGCCCTGAGTTGCCTTTGCACTCACCCTTCATTTCTACTCACCGCGTGCCTACGACTACGTGCGTAAAACGTTTGACACATGCTTGCCCCATCCACGCACTATAAAAAAGTGGTACCAGTCGATTGATGGAGAAGCTGGATTTTCAAAGGAAGCACTGTCTGCATTGGAAATGAAGGCTGTTACTAGCTTAAAGAAAGGAGTACAAACTGCGTGCAGCCTTATGGTTGACGAAATGGCCATTAGAAGACACATTTAGTGGGATGGGAGGAGGACGTACGGGTATGCAACTGCTGGGCCAAATTGTGAAGATTACAGCGTAGTTGCCAAAGAAGCTTTCGTGATGCTGCTCGTTGCACTGAGTGAACAGTGGAAGTTACCCATTGGCTACTTTCTGGTTGATGGGATTACCGGAGAACAACGAAGTAACCTTGTACTCGAAGGGTTGTCACTTTGTCACGACGCTGGCGTGACAGTTGTTTCCCTAACCTGTGATGGTGCTGCAGCCAACCTATCTATGCTTCAAAGCCTTGGTTGCTCACTGCAGTACGACAGCTTACGCACAAGCTTTCCACACCCCAACACTGCGATGCCTATAAGTGTTTTTCTTGATGCGTGCCACATGTTGAAGTTGGTGAGGAACGCACTCTGCCACTTCAAGTCGTTTGTTGACGAAGATGGGCATGAAATATCGTGGAAGCACATTGAAGCCCTTTACTCAATCCAGCAGAAAGAGGGACTTCATGCAGCAAATAGACTACGAACAGCACATGTACATTGTCAACAACAGGTCATGAAGGTCAGCCTTGCTGCAGAGCTTCTCAGCACATCAGTTGCAGATGCCATAAGTGAGTGTCGAGACCTGGGTGTACCTGGATTTGAAAACACTAAAGGAACTGAGAGGTTCTTGAGGATAATTAACAACGTATTTGACGTCCTAAACTCTGTAAATGTTCACCAGAAATGTTGGAAGAAGCCGCTGTGTCCTGGAAATATTGAAGATGCTCGAGTAATGTTCCAGATGGCTACATCCTACATACGTGATCTTCGTAAAAGTGAATGTGGAAAATCTGGGCCACTTCTTGTGCAGACAAAGCGAAAAACCGGATTCCTTGGCTTCCTTGCGTGCTGCAATAGTAGCATTCAGCTCTACGACTTCCTTCTTTCCAAGTCCCTTGTCAAGCATCTTCCCACACACAGGGTCAGCCAAGACCACCTTGAACTCTTCTTTGGTTTGATAAGATCACATGGTGGCTACAACAACAACCCAACCGCAAGGCAATTCGAAGCAGCTTACAAAAGGTTGATTGGTAATGCCGAAGTAGAAGCCTCTGAAAAGGGGAACTGCCTTCCACTTGAAAATATCTCAGTACTTCACGTCAGCAGTGTGACACAACCTCCTTCAGAAGATGTCATAAATTGGACATCGAGAGGACGAAGCAACACAGCTGAAGGAATTCTCCAAGATGACCTTCCTGACCATGATTACTTCTCGGACCCAACGGAGCCAACCATTTTTGGGGACAGAATAATTGTTTTCATTGCGGGACATATAGCATGCCGCCTACAAGAATATTTGAATTGTGAAACCTGTATATCCCAGCTAACTGTGCCCATGTCTTCCATCCACCATTCTCTCATGCAGCGAAAGGACAAGTACGGTGAATTTCGGTACCCATCTGACGATGTTATCACAATCTGTAGGAAAGCGGAAAGGCTGTTACGAAGGGCTCTCCTTCAAGAGGGCATATCGTCAAACACCCTTCTGCAAAGGGTACTCTTGCAGGTTATGGAGTCCACTTTGGACAGCAGTGTCTTTAGCCAAATACGGAGTGAGCACTTGCTTGAACAGACATGCCTTGAAAATCACTTTTTTCACTTGATAAGGTATGTTGCCCAGAGGTATTTAAGCATACGTATGCGTCATGCAGCCAAGACACGTACAGAGGAGCTGCATAAGCGTAGGTGTCGCCAGCTTTTTACAAAGCTCACCCAATTCAACGGGCAGTAGGCAATACTTGCAGAAGGTGTATCATTCGATACATTTGATACGTCAATCTGGGGTTTGTAAATAGTGCCACGTTTCTGTATAGTTATATAGCTAAAGCTATCAAATGCAACAAACTATTTTTTATTCTGTATCACTTTTAGCTACTTTTCTGTCCTCCTGAGCCTTGTAGATGTTGTATATGGAAATCATGCTGTGTAAATAGTGAAGTTCGGTTTAGTCAGATTTAGTTGTGTTACTGTGAAAATAAGACACTCGCAGTTCTGTGTTATGTTCATTTTATTCTACCGTTTACACCCTGTCTATTTTTTTAGAGGCCCTTGTTTGTTTATTTGCAGTTTAGTCTGGTTTTGCACATTTTTCTGTATTCCAGCATTCCAGCAGTCATCCTTGTCTAGATTTCGTTGCACCATTCAAAGGTGGAAACTGTGTCCTTATAGATGTTATTGGTCATGTTACTGAAGTCTTCAATGAAAGAAATCGAAGAAGAAATCTGCATCCCCAGAAGAGGACTTCATTTGTCTTGCTTGGCGGTGTGAACGTCTTATTTTATCCGAACTGTAAGGAAACATATGGCTGTCCTCCTGTACTTGATTTGCTTCCAGTATGATGTAAGCTAATTACGACAGTCCACTAGAGGCAAATGAAGTTATAAAATGACAGGCAGAGGCGGAAATCGCGTTGTTTACACCTGGCTTGAGCGCCGACCATGGGCGCCGCCATGTTTTCAGGACACGACAAGATGGCGTCGACCAGCACGCTATCTCTATGGGTTGAATGTATTGTAGGGCACCCCTGTATAGAGAACGAACGGGCGTCTTCAGACGCGTAGTGGCCTTGTTTATCTCGGATCTCCTCTCACTCCTTCCCGACTTGCTGCCGGCAGAAAACTGAATCGTGTGAATACAGGGTTATGAGCAGCTTCTCCCCTCCTGCTCATTTCCACCAAACGCTCAAAACCACCAACTTTTTTTCGGTGCATATGAGCGTTTGGAGGTTTTGAGCGTTTGGAGGTTATGAGCATTTGGTGCATATGAGGCACAACCCCAACAGACCGGTCATCTCCGGCGAATAGGAGGATTAGTCACTGTGTTGAGTACATCACTAGAGGGCGGTGCGGGTGTGTCGCCACTTGAGGGTTCTAGCAGCGCGCTCCACGCGTTCGGGTCGGGTTCGGCATGTTCGGGTAACCAGATGTTGTGACTGAGGCGACAAATAAGTCTGGTGAAGATATAGCTTTTTTAATATGACCGAGCCGTCCGAGAGCCAGAGCAGAACGGATGGCCCTCGCGCTGGTGGCGCGTAGCTTGAACTGAAGCGCGGGAGGACAATTGGATATGGGGCTGCCGCATCGTCACTGTTCAGTTGGAGATCATGGTTGGAGACAGCCGGAGAAAGGGGAAGAGGGATGTGAAGTAGAGCGCTCTTCTGCGTCCGACGGTGGCAGCAACCAAGGGGCCTCGTTATCATGCTTCTTATGGCTATAGTCTCTTGACCGTGATACGTTCGCAGCGTAGGCGGCCAGACTTCAAGCTCTTGGGGCATGTCGAAGTATGGCTCGTTATGGTCAGCCCGAAGCGTTGAACGTTTGTAACTGCAGTATGCATTAAGGGCATATAATGGTGGTGCTAATTGTGATACACTTAGCATTTTTTTTGTTGATTTGCGTAGTGTACGCTGATTTGGTATTGAGCAGCGACTACAGTCGGGATTCTGCACAGTGCTTTGGCGCTCAGTTCGTTCTTATCCGATACTTGATAGTTCATAACGCTTAAAACCGACAGTTTTAACAGTTCAGCGCCGAAGTTTTAGCCCTTTTTCACCAAATCGTGATACACGTAGTTTTTGTTACTTGAAGTCCAGACAAGTATTCCCGTACGCACAAGAAACGGTGGCGTGTACCAAGTGCAGTAAGGAGATTTACAACTGGCTACGACATTTTTATTTTGGTCGGCTCCTAAAGCGTTCGCAGCTGCACAGTATGCATTAACAGCATTATTTCTTTGTACGCTACAATGACGGCGATGTAAGCAACGCAATTAGGCTTAGAATGAAAGCATTTGCAACTGCGGTGTGCACAAGTTTGGTTTCCTCGTTATTAACAGCAAAGCGAATGTTTATTATGCAGTTGTCTCTTTTAATACGCTACGCACTGCATAATCAATTTATCTTACAGCGCAAAATCTCACAGATATTGGGGATTACTGTTTTTGATCTCCACACACTGCTATCACTTTGTGGACCACGCACACTTTGAGTTGGACTGTGTAATACAAGACAAAGTAAACAATTAAACACGCATCGGAGTAAACCCCATGTTCATATTGTGTCCATAAATGCCGAATATAACCTGGGACAATAAGCACTTCTGAAAAATGCTTACACTCTGCGTCATAAACAACAATAACAACCTTATTACAAGATGATGAACAGGGAGTTTCATCACCAGGGGCGATACTCTACCCCATTGCTTGTGGTGATGCGGGGAATGAAATAATGAGCCCCTTCAAATATGGATCGAAGTCCTATGGTATCCAAAAAGGTGAAGAGGAGCTTTGAGGGCAAAGCGTGAGAGGACTGGATGTGGCCAGGTACCAAGCAATTTTGTGTGAGAGAGGGGGCGACAGCCTAGCTCGTTAAGGGCTCTGGAGAGTACGGTTCGGGAAGGTTGGTAGCTTGGGCAATGAAGAAGAATGTGCTCTAGATGTTCTACAGCACCGCAGTGACTGCAGTGGGGAGAGTCAACTTGCCTCAAGCGGTAACGCCACTGCGCTGGAAAAGCCACATCGAGGCGCATTCGATGAACTAATGTGGCATCTTGACCAGAGGTATGACGAGGCATGCTGAAAGAGAGCGCTGGATCAACTCTTCTCAGCAAGGCTAGGGGTAGAATGTCAGCGGTGCATGGGCGGGTAGCCAGAGGAGTCACGAGGCGTCGAAGTACGGACCGACGATCTCCTCTCAGCAGCGCAATACGCGTCCGTCTCCGAGACGAGAGAGCTGCTTCTGCGGCGCTGTTGGCCTGTTCATTCCCTTCGACACCGCAATGGGCTGGAACCCATTGGAGAACCAGCTTGGGCTCTGCTTCGTAGACAAGTTTGTAGGCCATTAACACATCCATGACCAACGGTGCAGATGAGCCTCGGATGCCAGAATTTTCATAATTCTCTCTGCGTCGTACTTCAGTTGGGAATATAGAAGAAGTGTGAAGCAAACAAATCAACACTTTTGGCAGCTAAAACATTCAGAACGGGCTGGTGAACTGCTTTCAGGGCACTGCTCAGCAGCATATTTTTCTAAACTGTTTGCTACACAATGCTGACAAATGAAAGGAATCCGAAACCAAATCTCATGACTAGAAAAACTAGAAGTGTACTACAAATTTTGGTAGTGTAACATTTTTCTGTTGATGATATTGCAACGACGTCTTGGAAAAGACTCGGATCGGTGCATTTCGATTGGGAGATGAAGCAAGGGCAAGGCACATCGTTGTGCAGCAGAAGTTCTCTACGTTAGTCTAGGACCACGCTGTTCAAAAAAAGAAAAGAGAGAAAAAAGCTGCTTTGATTAAATTAACTGCTCCTGCTACAAACAAACTGCAATTGCATTGCTGTGAACAAGGCTTTTGTGTGGAAACGTGCTATGGCACAGGATGTGACTGGTAGCACACACATATAACTACAATATGCTTCAATTAACTTTTCTTGATAAATAACAAAAGCCTCAGGCCCACAGCTGCGAATATTTCCAAACGAGTGTGTTTGACAGGTAGCGAAAATGTTCACAACAAGCTGGTGAATTGCTATCGGGACATCGTAGGGCCTAATGGCCGTAAGGGGCCTCAAGCAATTAAACATTGGATTAGGACAAAGCAATACCAGTAGATGAAATGAACAGAATCAAACACGGATCAAAATTCAACATGATGATAAATAATGCAGAAAGAAAACAGAAAAGAAAAGAATAAAAGGACGAGACACCAGACAGCATACACAGTAAATCTTTTTACACATTTTTTCGCTCAAAACAGGCGTATTCTTATAAAACCACCCTTTTCTATCCCGCAAACTGTAGCAAATGGTGTAAAAAGAGCATTACTAAAGGTGCAATATCGACTACACCACGTTTTATCCCATGTGTAAAGTGAGGTGTTGAAAAAGGTGTTTACGTCCTTCATACCTTTTTTACACCCCACTTGAGCTCGGAATATGGTGTTGAAAATGGTGTTTTAATTTGTGAAAGAAAAATTATACTGGTTTCATAGCTCCATTCAGCAGTTGATCACATTAAAAACGATAACTTGAGTTTAAAACACAGCATTTGACAGGGAAGGATGTCAGGAATTTAAATGGTATCCTTGACTCGTTGCAAGCATTCGTTTTAATTTCAAAGACGAATTCCCGTCACCGTTACAGGCGTTTACCGCGCTACTACACTTAACGAACGTGCCCCCAAGAAATTGTATTTCACTGTATATGATCCATCCGCATCGGCTACCGAGGGTGCCCAGGTGTCTTCAAGCTTCGGCACTCACGCCTACGGTACCTAACGCGGCGTGCCTGTGGCGCATTGCACTCCGGGTTAGGTTGTACGGTTGACCCACTGCTGGAAGCCTGCCGTGTTCAGGGTGGTGCGTGCAATAGACGCAAGAACGTCGAACGGTATGTCTCGGTATGCTGCTGCGGGAGCTTGTATTACATTAGCCATTTGAGAGGGAGTATTTCCCACAAAACAAGTCCATCCTGAAAGGTGTTTTCAATAGAATACTCCCCTTTTAACGGTGTTTTTGTTTTTAAATGCTCATTATAAGAGTGTTTTATGAGGAATACACCTAATTAAAGTGTGTTTTAGACAACACCATTGATTCGGGTGTAAAGTCAACACCAAAATGGTGTGCGCCATGGGACAAGCCATTTACACCACAAAAGTGTAAAAAAGTTGACTGTGTACGAACATGTTGGAAGCTGTTCATGTCTGTTGTCTCATCCTTTTTTACTTTTTCACCATGTTGATTCAACAAAAGGCCCGGTTTCACCAACCCTGATTGATATTAAAACCCAATGAATTGAATTGAGTTGAATTTCACCCTTAACCGTGCTTCACCAAGAGTAGTTATTGCCACTGAAACGTTCTTCATGTCACTATCTATAACGTTGATAAAAAGTAATTGCGTGTTAACTTCAAGTTTTAGCTATCTTTGATCTCGGCTCGAAGTTAACCAGCGTGGTGAAACCGGGCCTAAATAATCTTGGGGATCGAAAAGTACTGCTTCGCGGTGATCTTGTGGCCACAAATGTAAATACTCACTCGCAAAAACAAACAGTTGTCATAGATGCTCGCACTATGCATCATAATTCACTTGACAAAAAAGAAGAAGAAGAAGAAATAAATACATTTCTATAAAATCACTTTTGGTAGCCAAAACGTTCATAACAAGCTGGTGAGCTGCCAATATGACACCGTGCAGCATAGTGGGCTTGAAACAGTTTCACCTTTGAGTAGAACGGAGCAAGACTAGTAAATGAAGCAAACAGAAACAGAATAAGCAAACGGATAAAAGCATTGTGACACTTGTGTTGCAACAGTTGTATCAGTGTCTCATGTTTTGCGGTTGCCTCATGATATAAAACTGCAAATTACCAATCATGTCATGTTTTGGCACGAAGTAGACAAACGAATGAATTTGCTTCCTAACTGATAAATCAAGACCGAATCTCATGGCAAGATGAACCAGAAACACGCGACTTGCTCCAGAGGTGTGTAATGTTTATTCCGTGGTGATATCTCAAGTATGACGCGTTGAGAATGGAGCACAAAGGCTGTTCCCATGTCAAGTAGGTTTGAGCAATTGGAAAACCTCTGACGTGACTGGCACTTAAGAACGCAAGTGTGAGGTAGGTATTACTTATGTATTAAAGATGTTTGTGGAATACTGGAACATTATGGAGAACGAACATGAGAACATGCATGCATGGGGCCTACATTTATTATTCATCGTTATGACTTCACTGAGTTTTCAGAATGCCATTCATTTTTAGCTTTTGTTTGTGGTTTGTTATGTGACACCTAGGCAATATTTCTTTCCAAGGCTTTTGTCAACGGCAAACCCAAGAGGGTGTTTGCATGCCTTCCCTAACCATACATCATATAATGAAATAGGACAGAACGAAACTAAATACACTACATAGCACGCATGGTGAAGAATTGGAAGTGTCATGACAAAGAAAATCGAGCATGACCTCACTAAACTTAACAGGATCTTCTCGTTTTTTTTTTCACAGAGTAGTTCAGGACATTCACGAAAACAATTATATCCATTTAAATGTTGTGGCTGTCATAACCAATGTGGTGCGTAAATGTAGAGATTGTGCTTATGAGATAGGTGACGATAATTTTCCTCTAGAACAGTTCGTCCAGCATCTCGCGCAAATGTAGTGACGCGGGACACTTTCTCAGCATGAAACGTCGTAGCAGACGCTGCGTAATAAACAAGTAATAAAATAACGATCTTTCATTATCCCGTAGGGATTTCAAGTTCTGCCATCGTTGTACTACACATCCGCCCATGTCGCGCGTGGCAAAGTTCAGGCACACAATCATGTGGCAACACATTTTTTCCTGTTCATAGTGACGTCACACCTTTGCATACGTGCCTGTGGCTGTCCCACAAAGATGAAAACGTCAACTTCAGTAAGCACTTCGCACAAAATACATCAAAACATACTTCACAAATCATCACTTATCCCCATAACGGAAAGCGCGGTCCAATCCAACCCGCAGTACAGCCTTGTCACCATGAGATGTGCGGCGCGATGATGGCGGTGCTGTATTTCATTCAAAGGTTAAATCTTATTATGAAGTAATTTCTTTTTTTAACGTATTAGCCTACCTGGGCTAATCCTTGTTCCTTATTTTACAAACTGGCAAAAGCGTGTCTTGGTCGACATATGGTTTGGTAACTATGATAGCAATACGCGGCACGAAGAGAAAACCGAAACCTTTACTTTGCGTCCTTACTCCTACCTCCTTTGGCAAGCTTTGCCTTCTGAGGAGCAGAAAGGCGGTTGTCTCGTAAGAAAGTACACCTGCAAGTGAAGGCAAACGAGAACCACCACATGCACTTTGTGTTTCGGAGACACCCGTGTCAAAAACATTGTTGCCAGCTTATGGGTTGCAAAGCGTTGATTTCGAAACTAACGGTAAATTACGGCTCATATGGATCGGACATTCTATTTACCATGGAATATTTGTTGCGCTTTGTTTTGTCGGTAACGTCTAGACCATTATGCTGCAGTGCGATATAGGAAGAGGTAGGGAATAAAGAGTCTAGTCGCAAAATACGCGAAAAACTACACGAAAAATGTGGCGATTATATATATACACATGAGGCAAACAACTACTGGAAGAATGGTGTAACGCGGCAATATCCCAGGTGAAAAATGTTTGCAGTTACAAGTGGTTTACGAAACAATTTCTATTTGAAACCACTTTGTACCTAAATGGTTGAAGGTGGAAATTGTTCCATAAACATTTCGAATTGCAGACATTTTTCACCTGGGATGGACTCCTATTTAAACGCACGTTGGCGCAGCAGTGAAAGTATCTACGTCCATGCTAGTAACTGACCGGGGCAATTTGTTGCACCGGGAGGGGAAACATATATATTTAAATGCATCTAGCCGTGTAACGTTTTGTTACAACGGTGTTCTGGACGGCATGGTGTCCTGAATGGGGGGAGGGGGGTCATATGTTTAATGTAATGAAAAGAAAGGAAGATGGAAATGTAAGGCAGGCTCATGCCGGCTTGCTATGCCAAAAAAAGAAAGAAAGTCAAAATAAACAAAAAAGAAAGAAAAGTAAAAAGTAATATACAGTGTCAATACATAAATTATGGTGGTGAGCAATAAAGGAATTTTACGCTGCACTGCAGGGATTTCTGCGGTAAATATTTCATACTTCTTGTCATTAAAGGAGGTAAGAACTCTTACCTGCAGGTATTTAGTTACGGGTTTAAATGCTTGTAATATTGTTCTTCTGGGCTTTGTAATTCCATTTTCCATTTATTGTTCAATACTTCTTCGTAACGTGTGCAGCGTTAATAAAAAAACTCACTTTTTTTTCGGATACGGGCAAGTAGACGTACCGCCATCCAGATACCTCTATCCATTCTTACGCCATTTGAAAAGTTGTAGCACCCAATCAGACGCCAACACGGAGGTACACATAACGTTCTGCTGCGGAGCCGTAGTGGCCGTGATTGAGTGCCGGCAAATACAAGGCCTTCGGGGGGTCCGGAACCTCGGACGGGGCCTGCACACACAAAAAACGAAAAGACGTCACCTCGGTTGCTTACGTGGGCGAAGGTTATAGTGGGTAATCCCGGGAACCCAGCCCTGGGCAGTAGTCTCTTCAGGGGATTGATGACCAAGCCTGAGTGTACTTAAGGGAGGGCGGCCTTCCGATGTTGGATCGGGCTCCTCCTCCCACCTGCCGTTGTCCGAGATGCGCTGACGTAAGGCCTTGAGGTCTTGTACGTGGACGGGGCCCGTTTACTCGTTGTCGCTGCAACGCTCGAGCCTGTAAGTGACCGGAGTTAGCTGTGCGCAGTTAGAATGCATGTGAAAGGCCTTTGGTTAGCTTAGGTTTAGGTCCGAGTTACTTTAACTTGAGTACGCGCGCCAGGTATTCATATGGCACACTAGCTATGGGGACTGTTGTGTAATTTCGCGAAAAGTCGGTAAATATAATGGGCTACGATTGGTGTGTGGTTCACGATACACTGTCTCTAATTAAGCATGTTTGTAACAGATATTAAATACTTTGCGTTTTGAGGAAGGTGGTCATTTACAACGAGGTACATAGTTCTTTCGCAGGAAGTGGTTGCAAATGAACCACATCGACATGTCGCGCGAGTAGAAATGGACGTACTTTGCAGACGAATGTCGGCACAGTTCCTCCTAAAGTCGGCCCAGGACGCATACTAACCCCGCTGCCTCCCACTCCTTCCTACTGTCCTCCCTCCATTTGTGCACATCTATACGTCGCTCATAGCAACAGTTGCTTCGCGGCGCTAACACGGAATAAAAAACAAAACAAGAAAGGAACGTGTTTTGTCGGACCTCGGAGGTTTAGGTGAAGCACCTTCAAATCACCGATTCGTAAAGTGTTCCATTCATACCTTTCCATGTCACAACATTTTCTTGATATTTTCACCCCGTTTCTTTTTAGTGCATTTTCTCGATACTCGCTTGTTTGTTTGTTTGTTTCAGTAGAACGGACAACAATGAACTGAATACAACTAAAGGGACCGAAAAGTGAAAAATAACCCCCCATATTTTTGCCCACTGTAGTGCACAACATCGTTGTTTGATAAGACACAGAAAGCAGTACTTCTCAATTCGGCATATTTTTTACGTATAAATATTTTGAAGATTGCCGGAACATGGATGGTGCTGCCAGCGAACGGCGAAAAAGAGCAACTTGGGTTTTCGGGTCCATGGCTCCCAGGGATTGGTCAACCCTTACCACGTGAGAGTTAATTTTGTAGAGAACAAAGTTGACGCACATTATCTTACAGCTAAACGCCATTTTAAAAATGACGCTCACTTCCATAGCTTTTACGTTAATAAAGCATTCAGCTACTTTGCCGCTACGAGCTACGATCCGCCGCGCCATCTGCAAGGTCATCTGTGTTATCGCGTTTATTGTTTACATCGTGGGTGGTCATGCTGGTCGCGCGTAGCAGAAAGTCTAAGTGAATGACATGTTCGTGGCTGTTGTGTCAATTATTCGAGAGACCTACATATCCCTGGTGTAGTTTTGGTGTTGGGGGATGCAAAAATCATGTTCGTTCACCATCGGCGCCGGGCGTTTTCTACCACAAGATTCAACAGGAGAGTGCGCGAAAACGAATGTGGTTTGAAACACTTAGTTATTAGATATAGCAGTCGTGTCGTGTGTGCTGAGCTCATTTTGCTGCCGATGACTACGAATATGCCGTAGAAGGCGAATTGCGAAGATGTAACGAAGCACACTGATGCTCAGTACTCAGAGATTTTGGTTCACCGAGGTGACGAGTTCAACACATCGTCTTAGGTACGTACAGGCGTCACACATGTATAAATTATAAGACGTATTCCATTTAACTTATGTTATCCTACTTGTCCCGTATTCAACATTGTCAACATCAACAAATTTAATTTTAGGGGCCTTCCAGTGTTGAAGTGGCGCAAGACTGCTTCGTGCGTGTGTGATCCAGGCACTCAAGTTGACATGACAGAAATAGCTGAAAGCAGGTATGCAAAGTCCACAGATGGAAGCACTAGATTTGTTACGTGTTGCAGACTTTGTGACATTTTTTGGAGTCTTTGAACTGGTGCACAGAATATTAGTATGACGTCAACAATAGGAGAAGAAACCGATGAGTACTACTATAGCTTGTTTGAAGGGTACAAGAATACTTCCTGTTGAGGTGTATATATGACTTTATGGCTAAGGAACGCTAATCAATTTTCTAGAGATGCATCCTCTACACTTGAATGCCCAATGAAACAGCGAACGTTCATTGTCTTTGAAGCCCCACTACTGGAATTGTTCAATGTGTGTAAGAGCTGTAGTGAGCCATGCAAGGTTACCACATCATATTGGTCCTAATTTTGCAGAGTTCCCCTATCTCGGACGCAACTGTCATTTCTCTTTATTGCTCTTCCGATCCTACCTTCTCAGAGGTTAGTGTGGTTCACCATACACTGCATGGGCACTGCCTTTCTCTACTCGTGCTTTCGGTTTCTTGTTCTGTTGAATAAATCTTCACTTGAGTTTGTAGCCATCACGCTGTCTACTGTGTTTGCCCCTCATCTATATTTATGTGCTATAACGGTATAGAACATCAACATGCCAACAATCTACCAACAACTACCAAACAACCTTGCCTAGTCCTACTTTTGGAAGGAAACTACACGATGTGGTAACATCCACATATTTTAGTCGACGCAGATTTGCTGTTTTTGTACAACCTTCATTGTACATTTCTTTTGTCTCACTTAGCACGCCTGAAGAAATGTTCTCATCTTCATCAAGATGACAGGTCATTGTTTGATCTGCAGCTTTATTGTTCCTGCAATCTTTTCACCAACAGAGAACACAAAAGTGAACAAATGGTAAAATATAACTAGCTTGTTAAATTCAAAAGCAAAAGGCAAAACTGTTTATACGTCTCTTGTTTATTTTGTTGCAGGTTTTATAACACTATCAAGTACGTCAAAGCATCAGAGGGCAGGAAGTCCTACTCTGTTTCCTAAATCCCTGGACTATAAAAAAGAAAGATATAGTTTGAGTTGTGACAAAACGTTGCTTCTGCTCTTATATTATATTCCAATCAAATGTTACGATGCATTTGTAGTGTACACTGAAGCCAGTTTCAATTTGCAGGGCTGTCAAAAGTACTTTACAAAAGTACATCTCAATTGCAGTGACAGAGAACTTATGCAATAAATTATTTAGCCATTTTGGAGTACTATGCACACCAATGGTGCATGGTTAACTTTGAACCCAGATCAAGGGTTAATAATAATTGAAGTCAGCCCTCAAGTCCTTCTTTACAAATGTTAGTTGGTGACGTGATAATGAATCAGTTACAAGTACTCCGTTTATCAAAACAGAGTTAATTAAGTGTTAAATCCCAATATTGCTTCAAATATTAATTGACATTTGGAAATGTGGTCACTAAGAAGTATACTAAAAGGTTATGAACACAGTTCAGCTGAATGACACTGATGAAAATTATCTTACTTACTCCTCCCATATACAATTGAGACATGAGTATAACCTACAAATACATCTATGCCCACAGGTTACTTAACCCTCCAGGAACAAACTAGTAATTATAATATGCTGTGACAGCAAAGAAAAAGCAATGAGAAAAACTTGCAGCTAGCAGGAAATGAAAATATGCTGATATCAACATTTCTACAAGTCTGCACACTGATGGGAAAGCATCCTTAATTGCATGCATGACGCAGATCGAGATCCAGTGGAGTACTTTCTATTGTATTTTCTCGGAACACCCCATATCCTTCTTGTGAATGGAAGACAGGTGGTATAACGGAATTTCCTGCAGAAATAAGGGTTTTCCGTCCAATTTGCCGTTCAAGTAGCGCGTAAAGACCACACGGCGCTGCCGTGTATTTTGCCGTGCTCTTCGGTTTCTCGGATGTATGTAAAAGACACTTGCAGTACTTCGGTGTCAAGGCACAGTATTTCGAAATATTCGTTAGTTCTGATGCAATTGTCTGTCTGCCTTCCACACGCATTCTCTACTTCTCGGCAGCAAAAACCGTAGTATCCATTCGCAGTATCCGTCGGTTTGCATTTCACACATTGACACTTGCACGACGAAAAAACATTGTTTGTTTCAGCTTACACAAGTGCTTCTCCCTGATACATGGAAATTTCACAAATCAGTCCATGTTCACGGCACGGGGAGCTACTGCTGAGGACGAATGTGACTCCGACTAATCTCTGGACTAGGAATCTTCTGCTGCGAAGAACACACTTTCCACCACGCTAACGCACGAACAACAGTTCTGTGTGAGCGACAGTTCTCGAATGCGGAATTCCAGCGCACTCATGTTCAAGAGGCTCGACTATCTCGACGTAGAAAGTGGTCACAAATGCCCACTGCCATTTTCGTTTTCGCCGGATTAGCGCCCGGAAGTGCGCGTATTACATGCGTCCTCGACAGATGGCGCGGGGTCATGCAATTGTTGACAGACTGCTCGGTTTCCTACTAGGTCCCTGGACATGCAATTATGGAAAATTGGATTACAGAAAAACCACAGCGATTTCAGCGGAGTTCTTTGATATTTGAACTTTTGAAGGTTCAAGCTTTTCCCTGAACATAGAGTTTCGATAGGTTTATATTCACTTTTCGGGGCCTTTAAACTTCGCTCTACCCTCGACGCCATGTGCCAGAAAGGATCAATTTTGCCACGAGGGATGTTCTCTCTACTTCTCCCTCCCGGAGTCATCTCAGCTATTCCCTCCTTACAAAGCGTCTCTGAACACGCTAAAGTACCAATTAGAAAGCGATTCAATTGCGTAAGCCATTTAAGTAACTGGTAACTTGCGCAAATGAACTAAGAAAACGAAACGATAGCGAAGATCTTACACCGTTAAAAAAAATGTTTTATATTAAGGAGAGAGCAACTGCGAACTTTCTTAGCGGAGCAGTTCCCGTGATTCGATTACGGCTTCCATTCCACCGTTGGTGTACGTTACACAGTCACCGCCAGTACGGAAAAAAAAGTCACAAGGAAGGCACCGGAATGGCAAGAAACAGAGATGCCTCTGTCTACTGTGCTCACTGCTATATATGCTATCGCGACAAGTAAAGTCTGGAATGGTGCTGTTGTTGATGCACGTACGTTAATAAAAGCTTTAGCTTTATAGGGCCAACTGCAGTGCATGTCCGTCCGCCGCTTTAGGGCCGCGTGACACCTCGTGACTGCCAGCACAACGTGATCGCAAGACTGTTTTTGTAGTACTTGTGCAACTAAGTAAAAACTAAGAAGAAAAAAAAGACGATGCCACAAAACACGTTCTCAATAAAGACAGCCTTAGAATTAGAATTTAATCTCATTTCAAAAGGAGTTCCGCCAAAAATCAACCACCAATGATGTCCCTATAAGATTCCCTTTTGTAATGCGTTATGCGTTCGGAGTAAAAGAAAACAGTGTTTGTTTTGTTTTGATTTGATTTCGTGTGAGCGCCGCAAAGCAACTTTGGCTATGAGCGGCGCTCAGATGTGGACAGATGGAGAGAGGACAGTAGGAAGGAGTGGTGGACAGGGGGATAGTATGCGTCCAGGGCCGACTTCAGGGGAACAGTGTCGACATTCGTCTGGACACCCTTCGGAAAAGCCAAGACAGCACAGCCGGTGGTTGGATTCGAACCCACCACTTCCCAGTCTTCAGTACTACCTTGGCTACCACAAACGAACGGGACGCCGAAATAGGATGAAAGAAAATAAAGCTGCCGCATTTTTATTGGTACAATGTCCACAGATGCAGCCAATAGTGTGTTTTTTTTTAAAGATAGCTGATGGGTGACGTGATATGACAACAGGAGCATACTTTCTAGTGGACACATGAAAACAAAATACTCTTTATTGACCACAAAAAGAAAGAAAAAGGAACACATAGCATTTTCAGCGTTAGACAACTCGAAGAAGGGACTTTATGACAACCTGTTTCCACAGATGTGAGATAAAAAGAAAAGGAATAGATAATGTTTACAGTAAACATTACACAAGTTACATAGCGAGTTTTAGCAGAAGGTAGAAGTTTCAGGATAACGTTTGCGAAAATATGATAAGCCAATTGTCTGATTACATTGGAGCGTTGCTGACATCTGATTGACTGACAGCGATACGGAGTCGGAATCGGATGGTACAGCTCGAAGCACAGTTAACTTGAACGCGCCTCCGACCTGCGGAGCGGCAAGAGAGCCACCCTAGCGCCACTTAGACGAAATGAAGGGAAAGAGTGTTTCGACTGTTTCAGTTGTGCCGCGGGGGTGTCCGTATTGGCATGAGCTGTTGACTCGGCCTTGCATTACCATCAGCTGCTAAGAATTGAATTCGACCTGTAATGATTACAATCAGTGCTAGCCAACTCCATCTGTCGGGCATCATAGAGGTATCATATCAATGATATAACAGCATCGCATCCTTACGATATCGGCCAGCATACACCTGGAATAGGCACAACTGGAACAGCCGAAACACTTTTTCCCTTTATTTCATGTAAGCGCCGTTAAGGTGGCTTTCTTCCCGCTCCGCGGGGCGAAGGCGCGTCAACTTAACTCTGCTTCGAGCTGTACTTAAGAATTATCTAATGGCATCTTCGACTGGTAGCCACCGATCGCACTATTGGTCAAAGCGGAGCGCTCTGACAACAGCTTCGGCCAGTTGTTTCTTTCTTCCAACTTCTTTCTCGCTCCAGCTCGGGGCGCTCTGGCCTCGAGCATTGGCACCACAAATCTCAAATACCATAAGTGTCACCTCTTGGTGGAAGGAGAAGAGAGGTTGGGGAGTTTGGGGAAAAAAGAAAGTTCAGTGCCGGTTCTCTTTGGCTCCATTCAAATAACGCAACTAACGCGCGTTGACAATATACACACGTATCTGGCACACAAAAGCGGATTCCTGTAATGTAAATTTCTTTAATCGACAGTCCAGACTCAAGCCAAATCAAAACAAATTTGTGACACTCTTCCTTTAATGCTCAGCGTCACAGTACAAAATATTTTTATTAAATTCACAACCAATCACAGCTAATTTTATAGCTAGTGCTTTCGCTGCACTGTCGGTACTTCCGTTTTCCGTTTTGCCGAGCAATCAAGCCACCGATTCGAGGCTGAAATTTGTGATTACTCCTACTTCTTACCGTATCGCAAAACAGTCCTCAATCCTCTAAATCTCACGTCCGCCGAGGAATGATAGCTGCTGTTGTTGGAGGACATTTTCATTGGACATCTGCGTGTCTCTTACAGTCGAGCAGGACCCTGATCTCAAAATCAGTCGACGGCTCCAGACTGTGCCTTAAAGGAGCCAGGAGAGCACTTTAATCACTAGCATTTTTTTAAACAAGCGGTTAGTAAGTCTATTAAAATGCACCATGCGAAGTAATACTATCAACAGGTGTATAAATATCGCAGAATTCGATTTTGAAAATCGCGACCGTGCGCAACGGTGGCAATACCCGGAACGAGCCGTCGAGCCGCTTGCGTCATTTTGACGTCAGAAAGGTGGAGCCCCTGATTGGTTTCGAAGAACGTCGTCTGCTATTTTTCACTCGGAACCCCGCTGCAACAGTGGAAGAAGTTTCTTTTGCTTTTTCATTGGTTTATCAAATACAGTAAACGAAGATTGGTCTACAGACACTGTTCAAGATTAGACCGGAACTGTCGGCACAGTTCCCCTACAAGTCGGCCCAGGACGCACATTTCCCCAGGGCGTTAGTCGTGACGTTGCCCAGATACGTGAGGCCGACAACGGCAAGCCCTTTCACAATCACCACCACCTCCACCACCACCACCACCGTGAGATTGTAGAGGCCTCCTCATTGAACTCCCCCGAGCGAAGTCAACCAAAAATCGGTCAACCTCTCCCCGCTTGACCTTGCTTTCCCTAACGCGACCTTCCGGAGCAGGTGGATTATGAAAATAAACTTCAGGTGCCAGTTGAACGCTGTTCTGTCCGTGTCTGTGTTTTGTATGCTGTTCGTTATCGTGGTGACTGTTTCTTGTTGTGTTGTTGGTTGTAATGCGTGTAAACACTTTGCAGCACTAAGCGCTGCTTCAGTTCACGCCTCAAAATGATCGCTGCATCGCTATGACCACTAATTCCGTCCGCTATGTCATTATATCAATATACGCTATATCACTAATTCGCTATGATCACTAGTGCCCGTCACTTTGACTAGCCACTTTATTAGTCATTCAGTTAATCCCTTATTCAGCTGGAGGAGTGCTCTTGCCCATACGTTGTCAGATACAGTCCAGTGAAATCTATCGCAATATGCCGTCGCCGGCACATCGTGGCATCAGGAGTTGAACATTCATTGCCTGAGTTGCACACCGACATAGCAAGCAGTGTCATAAGTCCACCACAATTTATGGTCAACTTACCAATCATCGAGCTAAACCAGAATTGGCCGATGCAGACTACAAATGTGGACGACGCAGACACACAATTTTGAGTTCATCCGTGCTCGGCGCTATTTGTTTTATCCACCATATAGTGACCGACAATGCCGGTTAAGTTTGCGTCCGGCGACATATCAGCGTGCACTGAAACAACACGTGACTAGCGTAAATTTTAGCTGATTATAAAATGCACATTTTGCGCGCGAAAAACTACCAACGGCAAAGTGTGACTAACCCAGCCATAATACTGCAAGCACACAACTAACCAACCAACATGTCGCCCTGCTAAGCCAAATGGCTTCTAAATGTGTCTTTCGTTCGCTAAGACGACATGGACACATATAGAAAATTCCTGCGAAGCAGCATTTCCCCTCTTCCTTGTTTCCAGAACATGAATTTCGAGAACAGGGGTTTCACGACCAGGAATATCGAGGTCCTCCCTTATTCATCCCTTGACAGGGAGAAAGTAGGGGGAAAGAAAACGGAAAGAAAGAGAAGAGACCCTCAGCACTGACACGGATAGAAGCGCGGTCGCCGCTTTCAACTTTTATTACGTCACCAATGATGTTATTTTCTTTCTCCTCCTCGTTTGACCCGGAGGAGCGAGTCGAGTGGGAACACGCGCGGCGATGTTCAAGTGTCTTTTTTTCTACGAAAAACATCGCGCACAGAGAAAATGTTCGTGTTAATCATCAAGTTAAGTTACCTGCTTCCACAACGCGTCCCGAACGGAAAATGTTTGAGATGGCTTTGAGAGCTCCTTTAAAGCAGGGTAATTCGATCGCGCTGAAATGCACCTTGCGACTCCAAACTGGTGTTTCATCCTTCTTTAAGCAATGCTCAGCCAACCGCGGGCACCTCGATCGTTCCGTAAACGGCTTGTTTCATCACCATATCTGTCACATGATATAACACATGTAACGGGCTAGGGTACTGCTCCACTGCTGTGAGACAGCCGACGTCATAGTCATCTTTTGTCTGCTATTGTGTTCCGCCAGGTTATTGCTGCCAGAGATATCGCCACACCACGCAATGTACGATGTTGTAAGTCGGATGCGAGCGGCATTACTTGGAATTGCGCAGTTCAGCGTTATAGTTTCCGTCTTGCATGCCGTCCAACCTCCTTCTTTTATTATGGCTCGCTTCACACGGTGCGACGATTGTAATGGTAATGCGGAGGGCGGACAAGAAAAAGAATGTGGGCGTGGAGTCGCGCTGCCGCAGCTGTTGCAGCTCACGCAGCCGTACGTAACTCTACAGACACGGTGCAGGGAGAGTTGCACGTAACGGGTAACGGCTACTTGCGTTACTAGTAATCATTTAAATTTTTTGAGTAATTTGTAACGTAATCAGTTATTTTGCTGGCCAAGTAATTTTTTGAGTAATTGAATTACAATTTTCAGTCATCAGTTACCAAGTAATCGATTACTTTGAGACTAAAGAACCCATATTGTTCGGAAGACAAACAAGTGCCCTCTACAAATTGCAAGACAACCGTCTTAGCCATACCCAGCGCAGAGGATATACACTCTAAAAAACTAAACTTCACCGCATAGCACGCTCTGCGCCAACCACTGCCACGAATGATAGGGTTATCGCTTCTGATTCGTAGAGAGAGGGAGGCGTACGCCTTTTTGTGTGAATTATCATATCTCCAAATTGACACAAAAAGGCATACGCCTCCCTCTCTCCTCGAATCAGAAGCGATAACCCTATCATTCGTGGCGATGGTTGGCGCAGAGCGTGCTATGCGGTGAAGTGAAGTTTTTAGAGCCCACATCTGTGAGGCCGACAACTGCGAGCCCTTTCACAACCACCACCAGTTTTTAGATTGTAGTGGAAGGGATGAGGTCGCTCGACGCCTTTCTTGTTCCGCCACCGCCCCTTGGTCCATCCTTGCAGGCCACCGAATAATACAGAAGGGGTTCCTCCGGTACAACACTGCAGTTCCGTCCAGCGCAATGGTGGAGAGAGTGTTGAGCGTGGCTGCGGACGGTCGTTCTCACAAGAAAGCGCGGAAAATTAACGGACGAAAATTTTGAGACGCATGCTGCTACTGAAGTTCAGCACTGCCCTAATTAAATAAATGCTGCTTTGATGCTGACTTTGTTTTTGCAGTTTATTTTACTGTGCGTCATATAAATATAGGTCTGAGCTTTAACTCACGCAATTTCTTGGTACCTTGCAGCTCGCAGTGTGCTCGCGGTTAAGCACGACTGCGTTCAGACACTTCTGTTTGTACTTTTTCTCTTGAGATATCGAAAGTAATTGGCAAAGTAACGCGTTACTTTTCTAGACGTTACGTCATTACTTTTTTCTGGCGAGTAATTTCTAACGGTAAAAAAAAAAAACACTTTTTCGTACTGGGTAATGGCAGCGGTAATCAATTACTTTGTTTTAGTAACGTGTACAAGTTTGGGTGCATGCCACTTGCGTGCAACTGGCGGTGCCGTGTTACGGAGGGTATTAATCATGAAATGATGACTAGGCGAGCTGGTGATACTGATACATATTGAAAAACCCGAGACTACTCTACCTAACCTATCTATCAAACCTGTTCCGATCTTGCGTGTTGTACCCGGAAGACCTGTACGCGTTACTCGTAATGGCGGATTAATTACCGTTACTATTACTCTGGTGGCGAAAGTAATATTTTTAACGTTACAAATTACTAGGCTAAATAGTTATAAAGTAACGGCTAAAAAGTAACGCGTTACTTTGACAATTAATTTCCGCAATAATAAGTAGCATGGCTAATTAAAGTTCGCGAAATTACACATACCTTGAGTTGCTTTCTGTGATTGGAGTCCGTCGCCTTCGAACAGGATAGGAGCCTTCCTTTATGTAGGCAAACACATTATTTATTTAAACAACACATTGTTTTCGTCTTTTTCCTCCGTCACCATAAACATTTCCAAAAAGCTGAAGCCATGGCGATAAATCAGGAGAGTTAGTCGACATGGCAGTGTCGAAGAGGAAGGACGATGCCAACTACTTGCTCAGTGTTCTAACAACACCTCAGTGGATCTCCTTCCAAGGCGTTGACCCTTGAGGTCTTCACAATAGAAGCGCTCAGCCGCGCTACATTCTAACTTGTAAATTCCAGGTAACTCACTATGTCTAAAACTTGACAACTTTACATACAGCAGGTTGCGGTAGGAAGAGATTAAAGGACGACGGAACCGAAAATAAGCTGCAGAGCTGTTTACCTCATATTGCGGTGTGTACCGAAACAATGCGGAATTCGACTTAGATTTACGTATATTAGTTGAAACGCCGCCATAATCTCGATATAAAATTCGGCCGCGGAGCACTCTGAGCCCCTGGTGAGCGTCGACGCGCCGTCGTAGCAGATCACTGAAGTGACGCACGTTGTCTCTCCCGTTGGAGTTCCTGACTTTCATTTCGCGGTTGTTTTGCGATCGGAGGTTGATTTTCGCGACAAGAAAAATTGTGCATGCTTGTGAAGTGTTTCCTGTCTGTGCTACAGCATGTTACCGACTTCCTTTCGGCAACCCGGGGACAGAGTGTCCCTTGGACGAACGATACACGGATAGACAGCACAAACACAGCGTCAAACATCGACTGACGTTTATTACAAAGACAACACTTCCGAGGCTGGCCCCCAAAATCCTTCCAAAGGAAGGTGACCTCATTCCCCCTAGGGGTGAGATCTTGCAGCTTACACTGCTGGCTGTCTTACCTTGCGTTCGGCCATGATATGTTTCAGAACAAACATGCTCTACTAGTCGGTGGTTGTTTCCTGGGCCGTTTTGGCTATTGGCGCTTGACTGGCAATCGAGAGATGCCTCGTTCAAATTCCGCCGATGTCTGACTTTTTTTTCTGACTTATATTTCAGTTGCTTCTGAAAGACAGGAAACTTATTCTCGCCGCGAATCCGTCTATGCCTACTTGAAGACAGGTGAAACAAGACAAGTAGTACGCAGACTTATTGTTGCGAATGGTTCAAAACAAATCAGGAGGTGCTCATTAGCTATGGCTTATCAACGAAGTACACCACGCTGAAAAAAGGAGCGGCCCCTTCTGTATTTTCACGGAAACGGATGGCACAAATCTTTACCTCCACTTGGCATTTCGGCGTACGTCTGATTCCCGCTGCAGGGGGGGGGGGGGGAGAAGAAGCATAGGTACGAACCCATCTCTCATCGGATATATCGCCTTCAGACTTCCACGATATCTCAGAATTGAACATCTTGAGGCGTTGTTCGGAATTCACCGTGTTTATCCCGTTTACCTGGCAGCCACACATGCAGCTCGAGGGATATTTGACGTCACGCGCTCCTCCGATTTTCCCGCAATGCTTTGCGACAGCGTGCGCGCTCCATGGGCGGTCGTGTCGGGCGGGAGGCCCAGCGTGTTCGTAATCGTCAAAAATATGCCCATCCGTACACTGTACTCACAAAATACTAGTGGCATCATAATTCTACGTAAGATTTACACCTTGTTCGGATCATTTCTTGCAATTGACAAATTTCGCTTCCGTGACCTTTAAAGTGTCCCCAGGCACTCAAAATGCATGTGTGCAATGGCTGCAGCAGGCTAAAACAGCTCCCCATAGAGCCCATAGTTTGAGATAATTCACACAACACTGGGAACATGACCAATGAGAGTGCAACGTTGTAGATATTATGCATAGCCAGTCGGCCAATCAGGAGCCGTAAGGTTTGGCTGACCTTTCGATTGGTTCTGGCTACCATTGACTTCTACTGGATTTCACACTTGCCGCCATTATTCGGTATTATCAGCTAATGACTGAAGCGACTTTTGGCTAAAAGAAACATTTATTCACGCAAAGCACTGATTCAAAGATATGATGCATGGATGCACTGTGCATACAAAGTTCGCTGCGTTGCTGATACACTCTAACCAAGTTCCAACTTGACGCAAAACGAACACACCGTTCAATTCCTAATACCGAGCCAGTCTCATGAGTGCGTACTATGTCATGATGAGGTTCTTCTTTCGCTGCTGCAGTGCATCATACATTACACCAAAGAGGAAAGAGCTTGTGTGGCACGTAATCCTGTCTTTGTTGTCAGTCCTCGAGAGGGTACCCGAACGTGTTCTTCACGCTCCATCGCTTCAACTCATGCAGCATTCCAGCTTCGCAATTGATAGACGGTTCGTGGGATAGCAGTTGTGTCCAGAAACAGCACAACACGCGTAGAATCACGCCGACGCGCGAATCAGCCCGAGAACATATTTCTAAAAACTGTTCTGTCGATTGACACCACCAAAACACAGAACACAGGAAGACGCCGTGCAGGCCGTGCTATTTCGAAACAATACTGAAACGGCCGAGAGGCTGCACGCACATGCGCCCGTACAAAATGCGATTTCAAAACGTTGTCCACCAATCGAAGCGCGAGCACAGTTTCGGCCAATGGGCTTGCAACATGGCATATGGGCGCAGTGGTACATATTCTAGATCCGCATCCGCGGGTAGCTCCATAAGCACCACATGCTCATAACGTCCAAGCAGAGAGTCGAACCGAAACGTTTATCGGTTCGGTTTGAGTTTAGGTTCCACGACAAGGGTTTCAGTCCCGGTTCAGCTCCGGAAGGCAACTATAATGGTTCGAACCGTTTTCTTGTCTTTTTTTTTAAACGATTCGGTTCACGCACCGGCTCAGTGGCCACGGGTGGGAATGAAGCAGAACAGGCAGGTTAAAGCACACTTCTGTTTGTGTGGTGCAGTGCTTGGTGTGGACAGGAAGGCGTCAACGGTCGTTCAAGATTTTGAAAGATCTTGCGCGATATGAAAGACAGCATTAGTAGTGGTTACGTCATGAGCATAAGCATGAATTTTCGGTTTGGGTTGACTGCCCCAGCACGTGGCTCATGTCGCGGTGGGTAGTAAACCCACCCTGTTGTTCGCAGAATCTCGGCAGGAATACAACAGTCAACCAAGCCTGCCAACTTAGCCTAAATCATTTAAGTCATTGAAATTATTGATTACCGGTCTGTAGACGCGAATGCACGTTAAGCAGCAAACGACGCTTCATGGTAGTTGGATTGGCTCGCTTTAGCTTCCTGGAAGCAGGGGTTTTAGTGTTTTTAATTAAGTTGAATTGGAACGGTGCGATTCTGAGCCCAGTGTCTTTATGTAAAAGGCGGGTTATCGTGTTATCACTGCACGTCGTTGAGAATGAATTGTCTGTGGAACAAAGACAGAGCATGGGCAAGAGCAAGTGCAAACAGAGAGTTCGACCCATTTTTGACCCATTGGCGATCCTTAAATACGATGTCGGTATGTTTTTACCTCTTTTATTTCAAAAGCAGAAGGAAAACCGGCATGGTGTGTTCTTTTCATTCTGACCAATATGAGGGTGACTGGCCGTTTACTTTGTAAGGGGCTTATATTAAGCTCATACGCGCTATGTGTCAGCGATCAGTTCTGCAGTTAGGGTGGGCACCCTGTATAGCTGAAGCCGATTAGTATATTATCATAATATGTGTCACATCATGAATGCTACCCAAAACTGTCGTTGATCCCTAATCCTTATATACAGTGTGTCCCAGCTAAAAGGGAACAGATTTTTTAAAAAATATATATCACTTTTTTTTAGATGAAGTTACTTGCAATATAGCATATGCTGAAGCACATTCCTCAAAGGGACAGTCCGGAAAAACCGGAAGTTGATTTTTTTCCAACTGCCATGGAGGCTTACATGCTGTGTGGAAAGTTTCAGCTCACGAAAGGGCGTGGTTTTCGAGACACCGAATAAAAACTACTCCTCTGAAGACATCCGGTTAAGTTTTTTCTCCCTCGCATACTCCTTGCCCCAAGGATCCTCTATGTACGTCATCCGTCACGTGACCATGACGTCCCCAATGGACACGGTGGTATGCAGGACTGCTCCGTTGCTGAGAATGCAGAGAGGTGTTTTTTTTTTTTTCCTTCTCTGAGTGTACTGAACCGTAGGCTGCGCTGTGATACCTGTGTTTACATTGACGCTACTCTGCATTTTACTCTACATAACGTGTGACTGCCACTCAAAATCATCATAATGGGCAAATGCTATCACGCAACAACCAACTATCGCGCAAACAGGCATGCGCAAGTCACATGCGGGTTTGCTCTTATGCACGTCACGCGCGAGCTCGCTGCGGCCTTTACTCAGGACCAACTGCGGCATAGAAAAAAATCGATTATAAATCACGCGATACGATTTCTTCTGGAATATTTCGCACGGTGGTTTTGATGAGTATTAGAAATCATAAGACGGTGTTTCCCAGGCCCATGTTTTCGACCGAAACCAGCAAACTCCTAAGGCAATGTCCTAATTAACTTTTATTAAATAATTTTTAATTATAAAAGCTACGACGTTGTTCCAATGAGAACATCTGGTCCCTTTCGTCACCTGACACCGTAGCCTTTTTCAGAACAAAAGTTCGTTCGATAGATCGTCCGCAAAAATTCGTGAAGGAACACCTTTTCTTTTTCTTTATTTTCATTGCGCATTTCCAGAGGCGCGTCTTCCCTTCACTCTCAGCGTGAGAGGGTGAATGAGCACAGTGCCACCTCTTGCGTCGAAGATGAGCTTTAACTTGCGGAAACGAAACAAAAACAAATGTATTGGGTGACGCTATCGGAACTTCCGTTATCTTGGGTTACGTTTTCTGTTTTCTTTTAATCTCTTTCCAGGACGCAAGAGGCGATAGTGTGTTCTTTCACCCTCTCACATTGGGGGTGAAGCAAAGACGCGTCTCCGAAGATACGCAATCAACAAAATAAGCAAAAAAATGGTGTTCCTTCACGATTTTTTTGCGGACGATCTATCGAACGGATTTTCGTTCTGAAAACGGCTACGCTATCAGGTGACCAAATGGACCAAATGTTCTCACTGGGACAACTTCGTACCATTTATTATTAAAAAGTTAATTATTGCCGGAGTTTGCCGGTGCCCTCCTAAGGAGTGTACTTCAGCATGTACTACATTACAACTGACTTCGTCTCGAAAAAGTGACACATATATTTTTAAAAAACCTGTTCGCAATTAGCTGGGACACCCTGTATATTTATGTGTATCTCTTGGACCGTAGTAGTCATAACAGTTTTAAGTAAGTAAGTGAGTAAGTGAGTGAGTGAGTGAACAACTGCCTGGTTGTTTTTTTATGACAGAAGAGGAAGAGTCGTGTGTGAGAGAGTGTCTTTGTCACTCATTGGTTTTATTGTAGATAGCCATTTGTGTTTTCCTAAGTGATCTGGAGTAGCCGGCTCTCGTAATGAGTGCCTATTTCTCCATTTTTTTCTTTTCTTATCAACTCAACTCAATGGAATAAAAAAACAACTATGAAAGTAGTTTTCTATGTTCATGCACAACATGGAAAGTTCCGCCCCTAGTTCCGTATGAACCGTTATTTGAACCGGTTATCGGTATTTTTAACGGTTCAGTTCCGGTTCAGCTCCAAGACTATTTCGGTTCGGTTCAGTTCTGGTTCGACAAAAACTAACGTTTAATAACGGTTTTCTGTTCGGTTCGACTCTCTGCCTCCAAGTGCTCGAAACCTCCAAACGCTCATATGCACCGAAACAAAATTTGCGGTTTTGAGCGTTTGTTACAAATAAGCCGGTGGGTAGAAGCTGCTCGGAAGTACCAAATGCCTAGAACCACTGAATACACATATGCATCGAAACACTGGCAACTACAAAGGACAGCTTTCCTCCTCCGCATTTGGAACTAGGTGTCGGGGAGGAGGGGAGGGGGGGGACATGGTATGAATGGCGGCTACCGAGGCCGCTTAATGTGTCTGGTTGAAGTTTATGCAAGATCATCGTTATTTTGAGTCGACGAGTGTTTGAACAATCGCTGACAAACACGTACACCGTACCTTGTCTGTTGTCATGGGCTATCGGCACGCGACATTTTTTTATTTACTGTCAAGTCGATGTGTCTGTGACTTCCTATGAAATTGGTTACGGCCACCAGTTGGGGCATCACACAGTAATGTCCCGCTTCGAGATTATCGGTATCCGTAGTACCCTAAGTAACCAACTACAGCTAATAAGGTGCAACTGGACCACTTTACTAATTACAGCCCAGAAGATGGGATACACCCTGAAAATACTTAAAAGTTTTGTAACACCGTTCACGAGAAAAACACTATCATTGACGCCAATGAAGCTGGTCACGCAGGTAAACGGTTACCTTTCCGCAGATTTGTTTCTTACGTACTTCTCACATTCTTTTAGTTCATATGAGGTGCTTTTCTATGTTTAGTCGTTTCGATAGACAGTCGTCGAATATACAATATAGGAGCGCTATGCGGCCAACTCCTGAGAGAAATAGTGTCATTTTGTGCACCTGACTATCTTGTTATTTTGTGATGGTTGATTCGGGAAAACTCCGTTATTGTGAACAATTTAGGTTTATGAGCCACTCGTCCTTAATACTGGGTGGGAGACGCAGAAAAACACGAAAATTTCGTGAGAGCGACATGGTAGTGACGCCCATGTTTGTTGTGTTCACATGAGGGAGGTGATATGAAATGCAAGAACAAAGTTATCGAACAGGTCACCTCCTGTGTTCGGAATGTAATCTGAGGTTGGCGAGGCGCCTATATCAGAATTGACTAACTTCCATCTAGGACATTTCGGTGCAAGGTCATGGCGGTGCACAGACTTTTCGGAGCACGGGTCGTTCGGTACACGAACATTTCGGTGAAATATATCCCTCGCTCAGTGAGTACACCGTGAACAAAACGAAGGGGAATGACCCGTGAAGAAAGAGACAATTCCCGACCGTATAACAACAACTTTATTTTGGCTTTGGAGAGTGGGGACCGTATAAGACGAGGCTGCTTCGCGCGAAAATCATTTCTGAACAGTTTCTTCTCTGTTCCTAATGACACATCCACTGGTGAGCGTGAATGAAAATATCCGAAATGAGATAGGGGGTGTGCTCATTGAAGCTCATTCTATATCGCCTCAATAAACGTTCGGTGGAAGCTAGAGTCCCGCTTACTTATGTCATTACTTTCATCAAGTAATGTCATTACTTCCCAGTATATATGCTTATGCTTAATATATGCCTCGGCTAGCACTAAATATTTGACCTAACAGGAACGAAATTTCGCGACCTGCAAAGCTCTTTTCTCTTTAGGCAAATTCTGCTAGTGATCTAAACTTAAGGTTTGTCCTTCAAGAGCTAGTTTAGTCAAGTTTCACATATACATGTTAAATGGATCCAATCCCTTCTTGAATGTTTCTATTCAGGACAAATTTACGAACTCTCACGTTACAGTTATGAACTGTATGCTGGTACTGATATTGTTCTCCTTCCAAAATCAAGGTACGTAGATATCCGAGATATCACAATCAAACCTGTCTATGCTGCTGCCTCGTTGATAGAGTGCCGTGAAGGAATCCCCAAACGAGAAAGTGCTATACGCTCTGAGTACATACAAGCGGGACGAAGCTGCTACATATACTTCAAAGAGACACATTAAGCGGCCACGGTGGCCGCTGTTCATTCCGCCTTTCTCCCCTGAGACCTAGTTTCACATACGGGAGAGAAAGTCTTGTCCTTTGTAGTTGCCCGCCTATCGGTGCATATGAGCATTCGGTGTTTCTGAGTATGTGGTACTGAGTAGCTTCTGTCCTCCTACTCATGTGAACCAATGCCCAAAAACGACATTTTTTTTTCTTTTTCTTCTGTGCATATAAGCGTTAGGAGCCTTTGAACTATTGGAGGTTATGACCATTTGGCGCTAACGAGGCCCAACCGTTCGCATTCCTATTACAACGACCTCCACTTATGGTATCAGGTCTGTTGCACTAACCAGGAGGCTCTACAATTTTCTGACGCATGCGCCACGGGTGCCCGAGACTCAAACTATTTCCTAGTTGTCCGGCGGTCGGTTGAATGTTATCATAACATATACTGGGCCGCAGTGATTTTTTCGGGTATAACAATTCTGCTTCCGAATTGTCGTGCGTGTACTTTAATGCGGCTGGGCGAATGTCCATGACACGCATCAGAACTTCCGAAAGTAAACATTGAACAAAGCAGGGGAACTGTTTACATTCTAACAACGTCCACAGCACACAGGAGACGCGCGTTGTTGCCAAAGTTTGCCTCCATAGAATATGCGGGCGGCGGGGGGGGGGGGGGGGGTTCGAAGTAGCTTGCCGTTGTTGGCCGCGTAGTGTTTATGTTACACACATTGCTAGTAGCGTGATATTAATTTTACTGCGGTGACACAATGTTGTTACTGGCTTGACAGGAGTTTGCGAACTGTGCATCACGCGTGCTGTACCTCCAAGGCGGGCGCACACTGGAAACATGAAAGCATGCTGCAGCTGTATGGACGTTTTTAAATGAAGATTGTCTAGTTGCCTGCACAGGTCAATCGCACAATTGGGGAAAGCCTAGTCTGAATTCTGCAGAAGAAGACCCCCAAGAATATCACAGATTTATACTTTCACTTAAGCGAATTATTTGATTCCATATTATTATCTTGCAACCCTACTGTGCATTATTATGGAAAAAAGGCATGACTATAGTCATGCCCTTTCCTCCGCGCCTCGGGTTTCATGTCTCTCCGTCAGGTCTCTGTGTCAGTTGTTTCATGTTGTAATTGCGTACCAGCTTTCCTGTACCTCAGAATAGGTTTGATGCATTGTACACGTACCATAGACATGCAGTATGTGGTGTGTTGTGATAGTAATACTACTGCCAATTGAAGAATAATGCTCCAGGTGGATTGTTTCGGTACAATCTTGAACTACGCATACCAAGGGGTAGGGCATCTGCGTGACAGGTTCGCCTGGAAGTAAGAATGTAAATGTTAGCTGAAGTCATTGAATAATTAACATTATGAATATACTGCTGCAGATGATACAAACAATAGCACACAAGATGCTCCGATATGTTATGCAGGAATGTCTCTGTACTCATAATATTAGTACAGCAGCTACAGAAAGGCATAAAACAAGTTTTTTTTTATACATGATACCACTTGAATGCAACACAAGCTTCTGCTGCACTGCCAGAACACCACGGCGGACAGATTTACCTTACTTCACCTGAGAAAAAGTATGTACTGTTGCACACATGATGCTGTTTGAATGCCTCGAAAAACATAACTTATGACCGAAAGACATCAACTGGAAGATTTCAATTTACCTTAGTCAAAACTGAGAAAAAGTGTGCTGTTGCACACATGAAACTGCTTGAACTGCCCTTGAGCGCTCTGGAAGAACACCTTATTTCTGACCAAAATACAACAGCTGAGCCAACATTGAATTTATACCTTACTCAAAATACACAAGATGTGCTGCCGTGCATATGATACGATGATACTGCTTACATGTACTCTGAAAGCGGTGGCACCTCAGGCATGGTTGCTCTAAGCTAGCGAGAAACAGCAAGGGTGTACGAACACAAGAAGTCGAGCACAAGTGATGGAATGCACTTGATTAATCAGAAAATGAAATGCCTCAGTACAGGTGTCACTGTTCCGTCAACAAAAACAGATGAACTTTGAAGGGGCGTCTGGTTGGCACTGGTGACAGCCTTCAGCTTGAAACCCAGACGGTGATAGTTCAGACATGAAGTGCAAGCTTTTCGGTGGTGCCACACTGCCTGCGAAATCATTTAACAAGTAAGGCAATTCCAAATCTGTACTGAGAATACACCTGCTGGGGCGTAATCTCTAAAGGATGAAGCAGTAACTGACAGATAGCGTATTTTTCTCTTCTACATGATGCAATTTGCACCGCATGACTGACTTGTCTAACAATACCCCATGCAGCACAATGTACTGAAAGTCGAGTGCAATAGGGGTGTACGGTATGTGTCTTATCAATGTTCCTTAGTTTCAGGAGTCTGTTCAAGGCCTTCCACCTACCCGTCCACCCCTATTGCACTCGACTTTCAGTACATTGTGCTGCTTGCGACGCGTCTTCCCTTTATCTGCTGCCTAGTCCTCCCCCTGCAATCTCCTGCTGCAGATAAGGTTGGCACAGCATCCCGGACGAGACATCTTCGGCTTCTTGTGAAACAAGTTGCGCATTGCTTCCGTAACATTCGTATGAGCCAGAGTTCAAATCGCTGCTTTCGAAGGTGGCACCCAGTCGGAGTTGTAACCGATTTTTGCAGTCAATAGATTTCTCTTTCGCCTTTCGGAAAATTGTGGTTTGAAACATTGGAACTGCATGCTGAAGTGTTCTTGCAGACGGAGCAAAACGCTTACGCATTCTCGGCACGCAGCACAGACCACGAATCACACCAGGAAGTCTGTACTGGCCTAGCAAATGCTTTGCAGTCGAAGGAAGCAAGACTCACGTTCCTCGTGGGTTTATTGAAGTCCAGAAATATACTGGCTCCCTAATAGCGAACTGTTTATCACTTCCCCAATGTGAATCTGCGCAGCAGACGGCTCGGCAGAAGAAACTGGCCGGCTTGGCGGAAGAAACCAAGCCAAAAGTCATGCGAAGCCGGAGCGCGGGCAGACCACGAATGTGTCGTCGACACAGGGTTTACGGGCCACGAGACGGAATGTCAGTGAAACTAAAAATTCACTTTTTCGGAAAACCGCGAGCAGTTTGGGATAACTATTTTGCATACACAATCAGTGTTCCCTTATGAACACATCGTGTGAGCACCATTCCATTCTGTAACACTCGAAAATCGGCGTAGCTGAGCTTTAAAGGGAGACTCCGGGACAATCCGAAACTATTATAATGGCTGTATAAATAAGTTCGATACTTTCTTCCGAAATGAGAAATACAGTTGGTTTGACAATCGGGGACGCGTTAGTTGCCAAAAGAGCTGGGAAGCTCAAAACGAAACCGAAACTTCTGAAGGTTCCCTCTACTACCTCCTGTACCATGCGTGACGTCACCGGTAGTCTCGTGTGGGCCACCGGCTGTTTTTCGGGCACGCGCTTTGTAACTTCTTCGTGTCGCATGGATGACCATTCGTCTGCTTCCTCGATTTCATTCTAAAATATTCGCCAGCGGTAAAAGCAAAACCTACAGAAAGCCGTACACGAGGAATACCGGTGAGGTGGAGCACAGTGTTGCTGGACTGCTTTTCCCTGGAGGAGCGCCTAATCACTCAAAGGAAAATATTCATTTTCTAATCATCTGGGCCACTTGGGGATGAGAAATTGTATCCACTGAAATATCATACGGTACGGATTGATGTCGCACTGTTACCTCAACACGTTTTTGGTGCGGAGTCTCCCTTTAAGGATCTCGCATTCACGTAGTCAGCCACTCACGTTTCCATATCAAGTTAACGACGTCCACGCACATTTGTAATTCAGCTAACTGTTCTCTTGGCTTCATCAGACGGTCATTCTACATGGCCTCTTCCAAGGTTGAGCTACAGCCATACAGATCTCTTGTGCGACCAAAAGTAGAGTATGCATCATCGGTATGGGATCCTGGAACTGATAACCTCATCAAAATGTTATAATCGATGCAAAACCGAGTCAGCCGTTTTATACTCTCTAACTACCATCGTACATCAAGTGTCGGTCTCGTGGAAAGGCTTCCGGTGTTACCCTTGTTAGCATCTCGTCACAAGAATGCTCGCGTGTCACTTTTCCATAAGGCATTCTATCATAACGATCCCATTCTCTCCTCATACAGTTCATCTGCCACTAACACTTCGCACCGCATAGACCATTTTCGAAAAGTGCGCATTCCGCATGCAAATACTAGTGCCTTCTCCGACTCCTTATCTGTTCGCACCGCGTGGGAATGGAACAGATTGCAGAACAGATCGTGCTGTTGCTTCCATCCAGGACCCGCCCACCTTCAGGGACTCCTTATCTGATTTATTTGATGTCTAACCATTCTTAAACGGACTATGAAATTTCCCGAGCCCCCCCCCCCCCCCCCCCCATTTTCTTTCTGGAAACTGTTCTTCCCACCGAGAAACCTATATGCAAGAAATTTTGCCGGGCGAATTCCCTCCACTCAGTGAGAAGCGCGCGCTTCAACTTTCTCTTCCGCAGTCCTCCTCTCGCACGCGCATTCCCCTGTTGACCGAGTAACTATGTGGCCTGTGATGCTGGCTCCGGTCACGTCACCGGTGTTGGGCAATGCCAAGCAATGCTGGTGCTACGCCTGCCAGTCGCACGTACAACGTCACAAGGTCCCTGGTCGCGTCTGAGGGCTGAAGCATTACGTTTCTCTTCGTTGCAGGCGTTCAGATAACACGCTATAATGAACAGCTTTTTGTGTGTGAATCATTTGCTACACTTGCGATGGCAGCTATGACATGTGAGCTGTACTTTTTCGTCGAATGTAATCGTCTTCTGTTCGGCGGCCGTTCACGACGAGGCACGCAAGCACCCGCCACCGTGGCCATGAGGTTTCTGCTGACAAGATACGTGAGCCTCCAGCGATTCACCGCAACGTTGTATTGGTTGTATCGACGTCAGCAATGGAAAGTATCTGGTAATTGCCTGACGTTGCAATTATATTTACGTGTTGGCATCTGACAACAAAGCAAGTGCGTTGTGAAGCGTGACTGTGATAATTGGACGTTCTCAACGTATCCCACTCGCAGGAAAACTACGCGAAAATGTACACACGGGAGTCAACCAAGGTCGCTGAACTACTGACTAGTGTGGGTGTCGGTCGCTATAGCTGGCGCTGCTCTCTGCGAAAAGCTCCAGGGCAACATCCGGTCAAAAAAGAACATAAGAAAATCCTGATGTTAACATCAGGCTCTAATTTGTAACCTTGATGTCGTGGTGTCACATCAGACCTTGATGTCCTGATGTGATAGCAGGCTCTGATGCTTTGATGTCACGCCAGCTGTCTCGATAAGTTCTTGTTCTTCTTACATGTCTCCTCTCCCCCAGCCAGGCCTTCCTGATGTCCCGTTAGCATACCCCGGCAAAAAAAAAAAAAAAAACTCATGAGTGTAATAAATCGCGATATGCACAATCACAATCACCGGAGCGAATAGTCTGATGTGATTGCAATGATTTTGACAAGGAGCTTGGGATCATCTGATACAAGGCTGATGCAACATGGAGGAGGAGGGAAGTTGTCACGGTTGCGCTCAGTTGTCATCTTATCTCGCTGGCCCGGGCAGTGCAATCACATTGTGGCGCCCCACGGCGGTACAAAAAAGTAACCGCGATACAACCGGACTACGAAATGGCGCGCTTCATGTAACGATTTCGTGAGCGCGCCATCACAAGCTGCGGCTCTTTGAAGGCCGGTGCACATTGCTTGAAGTTGAAACAGCTCGCGTGCCTTCACATACCGAAAAGGTTTCGCGCGGCTATGTTTACTTTTCTGTGGCATGATCGACTCTTTGTATAGTTCTTTGATCTTCTAACTGCCGGCTGATTGTTCTGGGCGATACAACGTTTAGATTGGGCCTCACGAATGTCATTAGTCTCTGGAATCCCAAACCAGTGGGAAAGTTTAAGGGTAGCCCATCAACTGGCGATCATTTCAGTCACCAGTCTGTTGAATGTTTGCTGTACCTCATGTGATAGCGTCAGCTTTACTTGCGAGCGCGCAAATGTTGCAGAATGACCTTCCGCCATGTACTTTCATCGTTTCGACACACAGGCCGCGTGCTCATCTCTGTGCATCAGCTGTAATGAATATAAAGTTGTATTAGAGGGCATCGCAATAATCATTCTACGCTGTCGAGTGCATGTCGTGGCGAGTCATGCTGAAGGTTGCATTCGATTGCGGTTGGCCACTAACTCAGTTGCTAGTGAGCAGCTAGAGTAACTGTAGTTTGAGATAATTGTAACTTATTGCTGTAACAATTTAATCTATCTGAAATTCACCTCGTGCGACATAGTTACCTTATCCCAGTAACAAGCTACATTTTGGAAGCGCTATAGTTTGCTTTTTTTATCAGCCAGCCCGTTTCGAATGGAAAAAAAGAAAAAGGAAACGCTGCAACTATCGCGCTTTCTGAAACAATTACCGTAAAACACAAGTTGAAAAATATCAGCACTGTCTTAGACTCCTTCGGCAGTGATACCCTGTTTACTATTGCAGTTAAAGTATTCCACAGCATTGGTGGACATGCTCTCGAAATAAAGCGGCGCAAGAGCTCGGAGATGAACATAAGGACCATGCCATGCACTTTAAAACGGCTCATTTCACAGAAAATAACAATTTGGGATCTCACTGATGATGACCACGAGAAAGAGAAAAGATTGGGAGTCGGAAACAACACGGTTGGTTATCCTACCACACTTGGAACGACAAAAGGAGATGGAGAAAACAGAAGGCCCTAGGTTAACCAGACATTCCAGACACTGATGGAACCATGGAATCATTTCCCTTCTTGTTTAGAAGTATTTCGGAAATAACTTTGGGTAACAGAGTTACGTTGACAGAATGTAACCAGTTTCCATTTTTAGCCGTAATTGTAGTTATACTTTAGTTACTTTTCCTGGGAAGCAGGTCTAACTATATAGCTATATTTTCAGTAACTTCTCACATGACTGTTCGGTTCTGCAACATTGTCAGAAAAAAATGATAACGCTTCTAACCACAATGCTGCCTTCGCTGCAGAAGGTATCTCCGTTTTTTTTTTCTTTCTTTTTCAACAGTTTGCCCTGTTGAGGCTTCTCCGTAAAGTATGGTGGTCGGTATGGTGCTCCCTGGGCCAGTTCAACGCAGCATGGGTGCAGTTAGCTAGTAAGTAGTAGCTATGTAGCTATAAAGGCACTTTCGGAAACAGCCAGCAACTTACCTCGAGATGTCTCATAAAATTTCCAACTGCCCTCTTCTTCTCAGCTTTTCTCTATTGCAGTATCGACAGATCATATACGTGTTCTCTCCGTCCGCAGTGCTACCAACATACACGACGTGGTCTTGTAACCAGTCAGGTGCCATAAATCCCTCCAAGACGACAAGATATGCAGCCGTCATTACGCAACGCAGGACAGACACTAGACACCAAATGTCACCAAACAGCAGTATTAAGCACATCGAAACCAGCATACTTTCATGAGGATCAAACTGAAGATCGTGCCGAACCTGCTTTTATTGTAACTCCTGTCTGTATGCCAGAACTTACAGCCAATAGACTGTCACTGTTTAAGATAACATATCCCCTCTCCCCCCAAAAATGAAATAGTTGTTTTCTCTCACCGACCGCTACGGTATCATATCAGCGATGATACAGCGTCAGCCGCTCGTGCTCTGGGGTGGCTGGTGTGTTGTTATCGCTATCGTATGATTGCACTACACGCTTAAAAATGAACTTCACCGCATAGCACGCTCTTAGCGAACCATAATCTGGAATGATATCGTTATCATTTGTTGAAATGAATGAAATGTTGAAATGAAATGCCCTGATTTGTTGAAAACGGGAGGCGTACGCCTTTTTTGTGACAATTATGAACCGCATAACGTAGATGGGTAGAAATGCAGCGAACCGGTAGAGATGTAGGAAGGGAGTTGCCTCAGGACAGAAGCCGCCGATATTTCGAACAGAGACTGTTCTTCTTCTGGGCCAGCTTCTTCTGAACAGTATAAGTATCACAAAAAGGGCGTACGCCTCCCGTTTTCAACAAATCAGGGCAGATAACGATATCATTTCAGATTATGGTTCGCTAAAAGCGTGCTATGCGGTGAAGTTCATTTTTGAGAGTGTAGTAATGCCCCGTGATCACGTTTTATAATATCGTGGTCGTATGGGGACAATGAGCAGTATGACTCGAAAAAGTGTCTTTCTTGGTAGCGTGGTAGCATGCGATAACCAGCGATCCTCGGCTGAGTGAGTACAGTATCGCACTGCGCTGCAAATAGTTTAGCTGTGAGTGCGAGATGACAGACGCCATAGAAGCCACTGCTGGCTACACGTGCGACTGAAATGGCCACACATTACATCAAATGATTGTGATCGTGAGTTATCGTGAGTCAAAATGCCGAGCTCTGCCTGTTAGCGCGTGCCCTGCCCACGTAGAGTCACTAAATAAGCTTAGCTTAGCGTAGCTTATTTAGTGACTCTATGCCCAAGGATAAAGGTGTCCGTATGGAAATGGGGCAACTGTTCGCGTGTGAAGGGCCATTCCAAATTGTCCTCTATAGGGCACACGGCAGAAAATAACGCGCTATGGCCAAAGGCGTCTCTTTTTTAAACATATTTATTTTTACAAACCAATGTTTTTACAATGTACTTACTATCAAAGACTCCAATACAAGCTCCTTGCACTGCATTAATACGCACTTGCTAGAGATGTGTCTCGAAGATCTTGCTGTGACACTCGCGCTCTCGTGAGTACTTCAAGGAACCTAGAAATTATGGGGGAGGTGATGATATAATAAGACAGCCAATTATCTTATTAAATAATTATCTTAAAGGAGCATGGCAGTGACATTTAACATGGCTCGAAACCCTGCTTCATTTGTGAAGCTGTCCACCAGGAGTCACGATGCAAAATATTTTCGCTCTGCGGCCTATTGTCACTGCACAATCAAATTTACAAAAGACAGTGGGAGAAAGCAGTCCCGGACGAGAGACACGAGCCCCGCGTGACGTAGAAACTGCTCAGTGCCTTTTCCCTTTGTTTTTTTCTTCTCGCGGCTACGCGCCGCTTATACAGGGTGTCCCAGAAAACGTGTCATTGAATTATAATAAAAAAACTACACCACCTAGAGTCATGCGGTCAATGGCATTTGTTCTTACTGGGTTTTTGCCACCTCCTCATGTGAATGTCATGTAACGTAAGTTTAATTATGTAAATTTTTGCGAGCTTAAGACGGAAATTTGCCTAGTAAAGGTCACTTTTTTACCCCACCAATGTGAAGAGCGTGTCTAATTTAGTCAAATTAATTATAATTGACAGGGATATTCAGGAGCTATCCCATGGGAAAAAATAGCCGAACATCATGCTTTACGGAGGTCGCACAGAATAGCGCACCATGAATTTTTCAGCGCAATCTTTGTCAGTCCGACGAAAGGAGGTTGGAAACCCGGCCCTCCCCGACATCGCAGAAAGAGATAAAACAGGCACGGCTTATCACATCCGACTTTCGCTTGGATAATGCTTTCCCTCTCCGAATTTTAGGAACTGGTACTTTTTCTACTATCACTCTGTGGGCTGGCTCCTTTCGTCGCACTGAGAGCGATTGCGCTCAAAAAGTCATCGCGCGCTATGGTCCGGTGCTCCGAAAAGCATGATATTCGGCTATTTTTTCCGATGGGATAGCTCGCGAATATCACTGTGAGTTATCATGAATTTGAGTGAATTCGGCACGCCCTTCATATTGGTGGGGTACGCCTATGGCGTTTGATCCTTCTAATTCGTGCCGTATAATGCATTCAATTTCTTTACCCCATTTTGTATGGCTTTACCTCTGTACAAGCTGTAAAATAAAACATTTGAACTGAACTGAACTGAAAAAAGTGACCTTTACTTGGCAAATTTCCGAGTTGAGTTTGCAAATATTTACATAATTAAACTTGGAGTACATGACATTCACATTAGGAGGTGGCAAAAACCTAATAACAACAAATGCTCTTGACCGCATGATTCTAGGTGGCGTAGTTTTTTTTATCATAATTCAATGATACGTTTTCTGGGACACCCTGTACATGCTTGAGCTGTGCCGTTGGACGTCACTGGTCACGTGCCGGAGCCCGTGATACGTCACGACGCCTTCTCGTTCGCCGATGCGCTCTTTGCATGTAGAGAGGGTTTTTTAAAGGAGCAGTCTAGAGGCCCACAACTTTGTTTCTGTTTTTGGTCAGTATGAAATGTTAGGTGGCCGAAAACAGTTTTCCCACAATTAGTGCAACCGTAGCGAAATTGGGACGCCTGCAATAGCTCCCCGAACCTCCCGTGCGCGAAACGCCGTCCTTCGCCTTCACGATAGGCATGTGATGAGCGCCACCACGCGCGTCACGACGTGACGCAAGTGGTAAGAACGCTCCTCATTGGACCTGGGATCACATGATCGAGTCTAGCAACATCGCGCAGGCCGGAGCGTCTGCTACCGCTTCGGAGACGCCATGCGTTCTCCGGCTACGTGATGTCCGAAACGGAGGGTTTGAAGGCTCTACACAACCACGATTTTTTGGGACCGCAAACACCACGGAAAGACGGATTGGTGCAGCCCGAAATTAACTGTGCTTGTACAACGAAAACCCCGTGCTTCCCGACAGTATGCAGCCTGTCCGACTTTCACCGCGCAGTTGGTTCAGTGGCTAACAGGTGGCGCCACAATACCGCCGCCATCGCTTGCTTTCTGCTACTGTGAATTCTGAGGTTGCACAGTAGCCACGGATATATTACTCCTGTGATCGTAATATTATTTTCTCAGGCTGCATATATGTTTTTTTTAGAAAACGTGACATAAATCATATAAAGAATAGAACTGCACAAGAAACACTCGCGAGAGGCAGCATGTAGCGAGCGCTCTCACAGCAACAATAATTATTATATTCTGACGATGAAGTGGGTAGGTGTTCCACACCAGCGCCACAGCGCATTAAATATGTACCACGTTAAGATTTACCTACATGCAATGTAAATGATCAACTGCTATCCATATCCACTGCGTTGCGTATATTTTGGTCTCCGTGCGAAAACGGTCAAACACATGCTGACAGTCGAAATCGTCTTCAAGTCGTTGGGTCCCTTGTTGATGTCAGTTAGCGTGGGCGACAGCGTGTTGTCTCCGTCGAACCCCATCCGCGAAAACACTAAAGAACATTCCTGCGCACTTGCCTAATATGACGTCAACCAACGCTGGACGTATATATCATGATGTAAACACGAATTAAAGGATACTGAAATGGTTGCACCAGCGGACGTTTCCCACACTTGTGCACGCCGGCACACTTACATCCAAATTAGACAAAAACGGTTGCGCATTCGCGATTCGTGCAACACGACAGCATCAGACCCTCAAAGCCGGATCGAAGGACACCATGGAGAGCGTCGAGCATGAACATCTAAACTAGAACAACAAATCAAAACGTCAACCTGTCGCGAAGACATCAGAGAACGCGTCTGATTTTTCTGATGTCACATCAGCGTGTTCCAAAGGCATCAGAGGTCACATTAGGCCTTTCTAATATCACATCAGAATGTTTCGAAGACATCAGAAGAGACATCAATTTTTTTTTATGTCACATCAACGTATATCGAAAACATAATAAAGTTTTGGCGTTACAGCAGACTGTCTTGTTGTCGTTTTTTTGACCACACAGGCTTGAAGGAAGGGTTGTAATGGAGCCTGTGTTTTGCTTTCGTCTATGAATAAAGCTTAGTCGAAGAGTAATCGATTACTCAGGAATGGATTAACCAAAATTGTAATCATATTATTGAAAAATTACTTGCTTGAAAAAAGTAACTGATTGCTATAGTAATCTATTTGTAACGCATTACGTACAAGTCTACTACTATGCCATTTTTTCTTGTCCCTGGTCTCCGTGTCTTCAATATGAAGCATTGATCTCCGTGTCCCTCGTAGTGCTTGGCACAACCGGGGTAATATGTTTTTTGTTTACGATTTACATAATGAAAAAGAACATAGAAAGCGGATGAAAATGACGAAAAAAGAAGAAGAACGGTGTGCAAGGACATGGACCCTAGCTATCCATAGAAATAAAAATCCGAAGCAAAAAACCCAGGAGGAGTGCCGCATATATCTTGGACAGCAGAATAACAGACTGTTTTCGAAATATCGGCGTCTCCCAACGAGAAGGCTGCTCCTTCGACCTGATCGCGAAATTTTCCACTTTTTGACATAAAAATAAACGACCATGCCAAGGTACAAGGGACCACGACGAGAGCGTAAACGAATGTGGTGCTTGTAAAGGACGGGGTTTTGTTATTCGTCACGCGCAAGATCGAACATGCCTTCACGACAAACAAACAGCTTTTTTTTCTCCTCTTCTTCTTACCATAAGTATACCATCTTTTTTTTTTTTTCATATAATAATATGGAGCAGTTCTACATGAAATGCGAGTTACCCAGCGTCAGGGAGGACATGCTGCATGGACCGCAGCGTACGACCGCCTTTAATTTGTATCAGCTGGGGTTGTCTAGCGTGCAATAAAAACGTGTCATGAAAGGTTCAGCTTACCTTCGTCCGATTGTTCTATGGGGTTTCTCTCGTGAACTGGGAACTTCTGGAAACTTCAATCGAATGGTGTCAGTTCATGAAAAGGCACCAGCAGTGGGATTCGAACCCACACCCTCCCATTGCCGGTCGCAGATGCCACCAATTGCATCATGCTAGCTCATCATCCACTACAACAGGAGTACGCTGTTCCTCTATGTGCGCTGAAATCCGGGTTTCCCAACGAAAGTTCCGAACTTGACTTGTTCATTCCCATGCCATCATCAGTTTTCCGTCATTTATCGTTGTTGTTGCATTGGATTGGAAAAAGAAAGAAACAAATGGAGAAGTTAGCCTCGACCCAGTCAGAACTGCCTACTCCAGAACGCGTTTGTGGGTGAAAAAAAAAGAGCTAGAAAAAAAGAGAACAGCAAACAAACAAACAAACAAAAACAGGAAAGGGGTAGAGTGGGTGTAGCAAGATAAAATATAAAGGAAAACGGGGGGAAGAAAAGGAGGAGACGTTAGGCACCGAGAAACACTCAATGACAACTTCTGTGACACTGTGTTCGCACAGTATTTCACATTGTTGTTGTTGGCGTGCTTGGCTCTCTTTAGACACTTTGCTTACAAGTTCTTGACGTCACAACAGAACTTGGGCGTGCCCAAAACGTTCCATTAAAGGGGAACTAAAGTACAAAATTTTCGCCTCTCATAATGAAAGATGCCGTTACGTTGACAGCAATACAAACGTAAGAGGATCCATCCGTCGCGTCGGTCGCGATTTAAACGGGTGGAGGCACTTCGTTTAAGGTTATTCCTGATCTATGTAAACTGTAATTATCTGCATCGTTGTGAATCTGCATGCAAGGTTTTGCAGCAAAGCAGTGGGGGGGGGGGGGGTAGAAAATGGCAGCGCGAATACGGAAGCTCTCGTGGTTCTGACGTCACGACAGACGTCTCTGCCAGTAAGGATGCGTGAGGGAGGCCATGTGCTTACGACTACCAATGGGAATGACTGGAGCTCTGATGGCAGCCCTTGACGAGCAAGTGTTTATAGCTGTCTTCGATTCGTGAAAAAGTACAAGAGGCAGAGCAAAAGATTGCAAACGAAGCGCACTGAAGGTGCTGCTCCCGTGCAAAGTACACTGAGCCCAATCGAATAGAAAAGTGTAAGCCTCAGATTGTTTATCACAGACGTCCGCGCTGCATCGCAATTTTCTGAGCACTGATTGTCAGAAAATTTACTCGAGGAGCAAAAGCGGACCCATCTTAGCAAAATTGGTTGCCAGTATGCGCTTCCCGAAACAAGGATTTTTGCAATTTATTTTACCTATTACCATGATGTAGCAACTAATTGCACAAGTATATTGTGGCGCACTTAGAGGCACATTTGACGGTGCTAGGTGAAGTAGAGTTCTTGCGCCGCACGTCAACCCGGTATATATTTCTCTTGAGGAACGATCGCGTGGTCGTGCATGTGTACTAGTTTTCATAGGTTTATCCGATTGTGTGTGTCTTAATGTAGCTATGTCAACCTTGTAGTATTTACCTGAGTAATAGACAACATCCTGATCACTAAGTAGTAAGAAATACATCTTGAAATAGAACAGGGTAAATCCGACCTGCGCTCTCTTGCTGCAGAAAAAAAAACGTTACGTTCACATCACAACTGACAGAGTTCGATTCAGAAAATTGAATCTCTCGCGACTGAAAATTGTTCAAACTCCACGTAATTCATCACAAAAACTCGACGAAGAAAAATGCCGTTGACCGAATAGTTTGTAGGCAATTAGGTTTTTAAATGTGTGATAGAATGTTTGCGACACGTTTTGTGAAACACGCATATCCAGATAGACCTCTCACTATCGACAACCAAATGACGTCAGATGGTACAGCAGCTCCGTCATCTTGGAAGGCTGGAACTAGTAAAAAATCAATAAGTATCAAGAAAGTTAAAATTGTTAAAATATAACATTTGATATTCTAAGAATTTTATGGAATTCCTTACATATTATTGGTTGTATACAGCCTCGTTTTGCTCCATCTTTGCCCTATGTTTTCGGTAGCTCTTTCAAAAGATGGCTACAGGGCTCTCCACACATGGGCCCGATCTTCAACTTGTCGTTAATAATAATAATGGTTACACGTAAGGTTTTTCTGCGCAATGTGGCGACATGTTGCACGTGCCGCAAGGTATATAGGACTGCGGATAATTTGGACCACCTGGGGTTCTTTTGACGTGTGACGTCGTTATCCCATAACGCGCGTTAAATGCATCACTTCGGTCCGTGATTCGCCACGAGCACTTGCGCGAGCGAACCGATGCGGTTTTGGAGCGCGCGAACTTGAAATGTAACAATAACGATCGCTATGTGAATGTTCAAGATCGGGGGTAGGATAAATCGGCAGCACATAACGTGCCTCATCAACAAATCAGGTTTTGACTACTGATTCTTGCAAGTATTAAGTAACAAGAGTAGCAAGTATTACGCGACAAGTTGCAAGTTGTATGAAGTATTAAGTAACAATTATCGTAAGTAACTATGACGATTATTGATGCAAGTTGCGACTATAAGCGTGGAAATGTCTCATGAAGTGCCGGTTGCGTCGATGTATATGTGCTGCGCATGTACACGTGCATTTAGCCTTTATGAAATAGATTTACTTTTGTACGTGCAAGTTTTAATTATTGATGAAGTTGTGATAGCCTGGTGTGGTCAGTGCAACTGCGGACTAAAAACTGTTATTTATTTTATTTGGTATCATTAAATCAACCTTACTGAAAGACTGGGTACGCAGAATATAAATGTCGTCGGTGAGCATTACGCGGTTCCACGAATTAAATAATTTCGGTTTCTGCAAGAGTGGCTGACGTCATCGAGTAGCAACAACCCCCCGCGAGCGTCTTCTGTCTCCACTCTAACGATTTCCAACCGACTTCGCTTGGAAATCGTTGGTAGTCTGCCAGCAGCTGTGATGAGAAGGCGGCAAGGGACCTTCGGTGACCAATATTGTTACCAGACGCGTTGGAGATTGTTATTGACGACGCACATGTTGCCATACGCGCCCTATGACATCATACACCGCCAACGCGTAATAGCCAGACAGGTTGGTAACACAGTGTTGACGATTAGTACCAAGTTTAGTGAAGTCTAATCTCCGTTCGAATGTTAGCTGGCGTTAGTGAAACCGGACCCATATCCACGAGCAATATTTTGAGAGCGTACTGTGGGAGACAGGTAGACTGCAATGACATCAATTCGGCAGCATTCTGAACATACGAGATCTAGTACATAGTGGTACTTAAAGTACGCATGTACGTAATTTTTCACGTATGAATTTCTCTTCAAGCATACTTTTTCTCGATGCTCGCTCCTTCCATGGCACAGCAAGTGTGCGAAGAACCGAATAAATGAATGATTAAATTTCGAGATGTAGCCCCTATAGACATCTGACAGTTTTTCCACAACGATATACACGCAACTTCTCAGTTTATCTATTTTCAATCATGATAACCTGATTACTTAGGCATAATGGTTCGTATAATGTTAGCACATAATTCATAATGAAGCCTTCGTGTGTTCCACTAGACAAGTTGTGCTCTAGGCGTAGATTGCGTACTGCGGTACGGACGACGGCGCTCAGCTGGATAATTTAATCGAATCTGCCGACCAACGTGTTCGTCGATGCTCATCACCTGAGGACACTCAGGCTCCCGTTCACGGTGGGACATGCTTCGTTAGGCCTGCTTCGATTAAGCCCCGAAGTCGTCCCCCACCAGTTCACTTGTCCTGTTGCGGACACGTCGTTTTACTTTTCGGCAGTAATCACGTTCTTGCGTTGAGAGCAAAACATAGGGGACTGTCTCCTTGTTAGACTCTCCTTGGTTTAAATGGCGTCGTCCTTTCTTTCCTCTTGTAGCAGAACACACTCCCTGGGACAGAAAGTATGTCGCACTTCCATTACGCTTTCACGCAGGAGGGTATGTGGTATGATGACCCTGAGGCGGAGGAACACGCAGGTGAACACGAGAAATCCTCTGTGTCTTATCCTGTCCCGGGGTATTCATTTTCAATTGTGTTTTACCAGTTAGCCTCAATTGCGGCTCTCATCCGCGTATATGGTATATTTCGACATCCATTGCCAACGGTTACAAATTCATTGAAGGGTACACAGAAAAACGGCTTGCCGATTCATATGTGCCGCAAGGAACATAATTGAGCGATAAATTTCAATGCATTTTACGACCTGTTAGTGCAGTCAGACGTACCGTATTTCCACGGAGCTGACGCGCCGTGTAAGAGCCCTGGTATTTCTGTCCGTCTTTCCACGGTGGTCTCCTGTAAAGCGTGCTTTCTCTGCATAAGTCCAGTGTCTGAAGAAGAAGCAAGCAGCATTTCGTGCCTTATCGGGTTTCTCAGCTAGCAGAGGTAATGTCGCTGCGCTGTAGCTATAGCTACTCATGATAGCGAAGCTGGCCCTTCGAGCATCAGTTAGGTACACACATCTGGAAGGCAATAATGCTGAGCGAGGACAACGGTAGCGACCAAATGAAGAGATCAAGGGCCGATCCTGTGTGCAGTTTATACTTCAGCAAACAGAAGCCCATTCTGGATGCTACCGTTTCAGCTATTCGCGAAGTACAAGTCACGCAGTAGCAGCGAGTGCCAAGACGTTCGTTCCAATGACACAAACTCCTACCAAATGCAAGAGCGCTTCATCAGCCGAACTCTATTTAATTCCACGCACATTGTCTATGTCTTTCATGACGGAATCGCGTATACGGCACCGCAGAACACATTCCACGCACGCTGGTTTGGACAGGGCGACTAAATGGCCTCCTGTGTCCCCCTCTTCTCTTGCTATATGAGTGTGTAGACTGTCATCTTTCTCGGTGACACGCTTGTAAATTTTCAGTTAGTATTTTATCTCACGTACTTAGGCTGCTATGCACAGCGATCACATCACATGTCATACGACACACACACATCGCATCACATGTTGGCCATCGGGAACGATTTCCCGCACACGTGTCACGGTTTCCTCGGAAAGGCAGGTGCATCACCTGATTGACAGTGTTTGCAGAGAGAACACACGTAGAGCCTTTTGGTTATAATAATATATTTATTCAGTTATACTATCCGCACCCGTGGATACTACCGTGGGAGAAGCGTAACAGAGCATCACACAAACCATGCATACAATGAAAGTTATCTCGTGCGACTTTACAAAATATTATATAATACATTGAACTCCTCACTCAGCTTCAGAGAAACTCACATCTACTACTCACTCCGGGAATGAATTCCAGTGTCTAATTGAAAGTGGAAAGAACCAATTTTTGAGTATATTAATGTTACAGAATGGGACGCGTAAATATTCACTATGTCTTCGTCAAGTAATTCCATGTTCCACACAAGCTAAACAATCGTCTGCACGAAAGTTAAGCTTTCCACTGTGTATAATAAGCCAGAACTCTTTGATCGTGATGCACACCTTCTGACTTTAATTTACCTGCTATTTTTTAAAATAGCAAGCCGACCTCTATCTGGCTGACCTTTCCTATCTATTCTTTTTGTAAACCTTCACATCTCCCCTTCCCCAGAATATTTTCAGATGCTGCATACTGATACTGGGGTAAGGTTCGTATCATTAGGAGCTGTGCAGGTAAATCGTGTCTGGAAACAAAAATGTCCGTGAAGAACCTAATATTCCACGGGACAAGGTCAGTAAGAAGGAATATCTGTGCTCGTAGAGCTCATGGAAATGTTAGCTCTTTCAACAGTACATCTGCTCGCTTGCACCATTCTTATTTGTTTCTGGTAAGGTTTATGTCAAGGCAAACCAAAGAGAATCACAGACACGGACGAACGCTCACCCTGTGATGTCCGTCCGTACCTGTGTATCCTTCTTATGACTCCAATTTCAGCGTCTCTACCACGCTTGCCTCGGGCAGGAGTAATCTTCAAATGTTTGGCCTCCATTTCCGAAAGGGAGGTACCCCCTAAAGTGGCTTCGATCGGCATATGCACTACTCTCCTGAGCTGGCTTGAGCACTCTGTAGCATCTCGTACGCTTAAGCACAGGTTTTGCGGAGAGGGAAGTGCCTCCATCGGTGAATGCGGTAGAGCGAATGCGGGAACATAACGGCTCCCGATGTTGCACGAGCACTTGTACAGAGTTTTCAGGTCGCATGTTTCGGTTGCACATTACAGCGTATCACATTGTACGAAATATGCAAAATGAAATTCACTTTTGGGAGTAAAATTACCTGTTCTCCTCCAGATTGCTCGAAAGGAGATGCGTTGGGTAGCAGTTAGTGCTTTTTTTTAATAAAGTGAAAGTACGCAAACGAAAAATGATAGTTGAACAGTTGCAATTTTGACTCGTCAGAAATTATAATTATACATTTCTCTAACAGTCATTGGGTGTTTCGAACATGAGGTAATGTCTTTCAGCAATGAATGGAGAGCGGACACCATATAGAAAAGTGGAAAGAGAGATTTTAGAATAATATGCATATTGTGTGGTCAGGAAGGAACTCCTCAAAAAGGTGATGGCACCTACGTTCTAGGGAAGGCGCTAAGTTCTTTACCTCCAACAACGATTAACGACAAAATAAAAAATGAAAGAAACTTAAAAAATCGCAAACTGAATACAGCTTTTCAGAAACTGTTGGAAGCGCAATAACAGAGTTTTTTGTTACGAAGAATTTTTGACGTGAATACGTCTTTCAAGTCGGCACCAAGCTAGGACGACATCCGTGAAAGCCCAGCGACAAGAAAACTTTTCCTTTAGTCACCCAAACTGTCAATCACAGATTACGAGGCCAAGGGGTGGGCCATCCGACCGGCTCTACCCCTTGCCCTCGTAATCTCTGATCTCTGGAAGGTTGAAAGCGATAACGAAACCGGCTTCGACCTTCCCCTCAGCTCCCCGCGGGCGTCGAACGCGTTTGAAGTTGGCTGTCAAAAGGGTGATGGACAATTACTTTCCATCACTTTGTCGTCTTGTCGAGTGCACCTGTCCCGTTTGCGTTAGAGTCGATTCGTGTAAGCGGCACAATACCATTTGAGATGATCTGTAGTAGAGTGCGGGACGTATCCAAGAGTACATCGTTGTTGAAGTATGATTGTAACAGACACTTGGCAGGTTGGTACATATCTCGAAATGAAGCGACGCATAACACACTCAAACAACACATCACAGTGACATCACCTGTATTGTTTTCTCATTTTTTTTCTTTTTACAAACACACAAACACGTGTTGCTTGAATGTGTTATGCGTCGCTTCATTTAGAGATATGGAGTATATGAACAGAGAGTAAGGTTTGAGATACGTAGAGACCCGACATCTTCTTCTAGGCTACGCTTCGACTACGCTTGGAAATACTCGAATAGATTTGACATTTGTGAGGTCTTTGGATGTGAGTAGCATGCTCTACGTAAGTTACTTCAGTTACCATCACTTTACCACATCACATCACATTACCATCGCCCAACGTTACACAAGCTAGTATTTAACAGTTAAGTGAGTGGAGTGCAACTCCATCATTCACAGATGTGATTGTAACTGTGATGTGTTAGCTTCTAAGAGATCACCGTAATATTCTGTGAAATAAATGCACACTTGTAGGCCGACGTCTCTCTATTCAGTGTCCCATGCGAGAAGAACCTATAGCGGTAGTAGCCCCACTACAATCTACCCCGAATTTTTGCCATTAGCTGTTCTACACTGAGGATATCACGACTAAATGAGACGATTCTGTTTGTATGCCGCTTTCTACTAACCAAGCGATCAATATGCAACGCGAATACTTATCGGACAACACACGAAATGTGACCTAACCAACTCCCGTCCTTACAAATTGGACTCCCAAAGTCTGCCAAATTGACGCAATGCAGTACTCGTCTTCCCAGTGCCACCGTCCTCCTGGAAGAGCACTTCTGATAGGGGCAATCAGATGAACCTTTCATCGAGTTAGCGCTCATTACACCCATTTATAAATCTACTCACCACTCGCTTTCGAACACCGCTGAAGCTAATTAGCGACAACGGCCCCCGTGAAGCGTGGAAGTAAAGTGATCTTCCCAGTTCCTCCCTCTGGTTCCTTCTTTGGGATTTAGTCGGAATTCAGTTTGTGTCTTTGTCCTAATGGTTAAACTTAACAGGATCCTCTAGTTTCTCAGGTAAGTACGAATTGGGGGGAGGGGGTATATTAAATTAGAGCAAAGAAGAACAAGAGGAGGAAAGGTCAGCCAAACGGGACGTCGGCTTGCTATTCCGCAAAGAAAAACGAAAAATAAATGAAAGAAGAGTAAAATAAATACGCGTTAAAACAGAACTTCACCACATAGCACGCTCATAGCCAACCATCATTCCAAATGATATCATTCTGTGTATTGATTTGTTGAAAATGGGAGGAGGCGCCTATCTGGGACACATTATCTCGTCCCAGATTGGAGCCTGCCCCCTGTTTTGAACAAATCAGGACACTGAATGATATTATTCGGAATTATGGTTGGTTAGGAGACGTGCTATGTTGTGAAGTTCTGTTTTAACAGCGCAGGGGTTATGCTGGGAACCATTAGTATTGGCACTTTAGCGATTTTGTCGAGCAGCTCGACTTTTGGCTGTGCATTGCGATTTTTTTCCCGTATACCTAGATTAGCAATTTTTAGCGACTTTCCACTCTCTGAAAAATGAACTTCGCCGCATAGCGCACCCCTAGTCAACCATCATCTTGAATGATATCGTTGTCTGCCCTGATCTGTTGAAAACGGGAGGCGTACGCCCTTTTTGTGACACTTATGCTGTTCATAATTGTCATAAAAAAGGTGTACGCCTCCAGTTTTCAACAAATCAGGGCAGATAACGATATCATTCGAAGTGATAGGGTAGAGTATCGCCTCTGGAGATGGACCTCCCCACTTCCCAAAGTCAAAATAAAGTTGTTGTTGTTGTTGTTCGAGGTGATGGTTGGCTGGGAGCGTGCTATGCTGTGAAGTTCATTTTTAAGAGTCCACAGCTTATTGGGAGATTTCTGGCGACAATGACGAGTAGGAACGTTGGGTGACGTCATTTTGTTGTTGTTGTTGATCCCGTGTTAGCGCCGCGAAGCGACTGTGGCTATGAGCGGCGCACAGACGTGGGCAGAGCGCGTGAGGCCAGCATTAAGGAGTAGGGGGACGTCTAATTTGCGTTACCTTGAAAGATCCCTGAGCTCAAGGTGAAAGCACACAGGTGAAAGGAAACGAATGTAATTTAACAAATTTCGTAGACATAAGATATGTGAAATGACCGCTACAACTGTTGACTGTTCTATGCCTGATGATATGGCAACGCTCACTGAAATTAACGTTCCACAGGTTGTTGAATTTCTGTTGTTTTCCTTCACATAAATTCTGTCTTCTTTGAATGTGCCTCATTATGCTGTACCGTACCAGAATGCCGTCTAATGCAGGATTAATTAATAAAGCGTCCATTTCTGCGCTTTCTTTGTCTGGTGGTAAAGGGGAAGTTTCCATCTAGCTTCCCGAAGAGCATATGGAACGAGAAGAAATCTGGTGACGTCGAAAGAGCTCAGCGAAAGACAGCGCGTTTGGTGCCAAGTTTACGATAATGTTTTGTCAGGTTAGCATTCTCTCAGGAGCACGAGATATGCTCGTAAACTATTGTATGGAGATTCGCTTTACGTAAAAATATGAAGCTGAATATCGACCGTTCGTAAAAAATGACACTTTTCACATAGTATTTTCACACACCTGAGGTCGTCTAGGAAGTGAAAGAAGTCGTGCCATTTGTAGAACAGATCCTCTCCTATAATACATTGAAAATCTACAGGTGTTCTTTTTTTTTTTTCTTTTCCTTAAACGAAAAAAAAAAAGTCACCGTACTTCGATGCAAGTTATTCGTCAGTTGAGGCCATCTAGGAAGTAAAAAGTGATGCCTTTGTGACACTCTCCTGTGAAAAGAGACCCTCGCGTTTACCATTTTGAAAATCTACAAATGTATTTGTTCTTACGATAGAAAAAAAAAGATTCGTTTGCGCATTTCCATCCAGTCTGTAAGGTACCATTATCACTCTTCGGACGAATTTCGCTTTCTGCTGTTCTACCAAGTTCCACCAACTTAACACTCACAGTAGCTGCTCCGTAACAGATTCGTCGTCATTTATGACTGTTTTCACACATGTGAAGTCATCCGGGAAGTGAAAAAATCACACCATTTCAAGAACGGACCATCTCCTATAACATATTTAAAATCTGCTGGCGTATTCCTCAACGGGAATTGTATTAACGTGCGAATTGTAATGAAGTGCGATTTTGTATTAACGCTGCATACGTTATGAAGGAGAAGTATCGAACAATAAATTGTAAATAGAATGACGAAGCGTAGAAGATATATAAGCAATATTACACCTATTACACCCATAACTAAATACCTGCTAGGAGTTCTTATCTCCTTTAACGCCACAACAGCGTAAGACCAAATTCAATCCAGAGAGCACGCGTGCAAGGGCATATCGTTACACAACTTACACTATCAAGTTTTTGCGGAGGTAGAGGACGCCTTCTCCCAATTCCTATTCCACCCACCAAGCTTTGGGAACATGATTGTGAAATACGTGAGGAGTCAAGAGCAATGTCAAGTGGCTTTGAGAATGTTCTAGAAGGTCGAATCACTTGGAAATAGAGTCCTGCACGGCCCGCGGGTGACCCGCATGTTGTTGCGGGTGGCGGGTCTAGGTTTCGATGCATTGTACCAAACAACTACTAGAAAGTACACCGAATTGCTCAATTTCTTACGCGACTGTACTGCAGTCGCTCGAAATATGACGTAAAACGTCGCTGATAAGGGCGGAACAAACATTCATACCGTTAGGGTGCAACAGCGCTTGTGTGTCCTTCTTTGTCCATGTCGCGTTTCTTATTACCATGCCTCAAATCACAAACTAACACGCATTTGCACCTTCTTGTCCCCTGCGCTGATGTGGTACAAGAAACCATGCACACAGACACGTCTAATCATGAGGCATACACCAGGCAGTACTCTCAGTTTACTCGTTAACATTCATCACGTTGCGGGTATAGGGCTGTGGCACTAAAGTTTGCACAGCGCCATTTCGGGCCCAAACGGCCGCGGATCCCAACAGTAAGGAGTTCCATCAGCGGGTTTTGCATGGTGTGCCAAACGGTATGGTTCCAAGGAAGCTATAAAACCCGTAGGAAATCAACAGAAAAAGCGGTGCTTCTTGAAAAGCGCGAACAACTCGAAACCGTGTACTTGAAAGTGCCGCGTCGTCTGCTAAACTGGGGAGTGTTGCATGATTTGGGGCGCTGATGTTGCTGCTCAATCGCGCCACCTGGCCCAGAGCAACAGGCCCATAGATCGGGTTGCGGGATGGGTACAGGTGAGCTTTTGGAAAGAAAATATGCGAGCTGCGGGCGGATGCGGGTCCCAATTTGCAACGGGACGCGGGTTGCGTGTCGTGTGCGGATTGGAACCTGCGGGTAGGGGTCGGACGCGGGTCAGATAATTCTGATAAGTTGTATTATAAAAAGGGGGATGTTTCGTGAATAAAAGTATTTGGTTTGCAAGGACTGTATACAGTGATGTGTTCGTCTGTCCTTCGTCCTTTTTGTTGTCCCCTCGCACTGGTTTTTCTTATCGCTTTTAATATAGATCACCAACCCGCCCGGATTTTAACTTTATTTCAGTAGATAATGGCCCGCACAGGACTATACCTGGAAGCACCATCTGAACTCATCACAATCCCGAAATCCCATCCCGGGATCCCGTGACTGCCAGCAAAAATCCCGAAATCCCGGGACTGCAAAAATGGCTCGGGATTGACAACCCTACGCATAATGCAGTGTCATTTGCTTGTCTTTGCAAATATGTGGAAGGATAAGGAATTCGGAATCCTTATCCTTCCATAAGCATATGGATGGATAAGGATCCTTATATGGAAATATAAGGAATGACGCAAGCGCGTAATGATATGAACTAATAGTCCTCCATTGTGTGAAATGAGCTGCGTGGCCCGGCCGAGCCCGACTCTCAGAAACATGTTTGTCGGCCCAACCCGCAGGCCGTGTCGGGGGCCCGTGCCCGGGCAGGGCTCTGAGGGGCGCTGCAAGCTTGCCCAATAGATGCGGACCCCTCAAACTGTACTGCCAATGCCGTCACATTGCCCTTTACCACAGGATGAGGCAAAAAAGTGATACGTAGCATGCCAAGGTCATGCTTGTGGAGGCAAAGGTCAGCAATTGTATTTTCTGTTTTTCTACTGCGACGAGCCATCAGAGAAGGGGTACATTTCTCAGAAATTCTTCAATAAACAAGTGGCAAATGGTGTGTACCGTAACAATGCCATGACCCACGAGTCAGGCAACCAGAAACGACCACGAAGCTTCTACGAAGAGGCGGCTGTGAGTACTCGCGGTAAAACTAACTGTAGAAGGCGAATTTCATTCAAAGGGTGATAATGGTACCTTACAGACGGGATATGAATGCGCTGAGGATTTTTTTTTCTCACTTAAGAAAAATGCACATGTAGACTTTCAAAATGTTTTGAGAGAGCGTGTGTCCCAGACAGACACATTTATTTTACTTCCTAGAAGACCTCAACTAACGAATGACACCCAGTGAAGTATGCTGACGAAAATGTTTTTTTTTCTCTCGTTTCAGGGGAAAAAACCGCCTGTAGGTTTTCAGTATGTCATAGGGTAGGATCTGTTCTACAAATGACACGACTTCTTTCACTTGCTAGACGACTTCAGGTATGTGGAAATACTATCTGAAAAGTATCAGCTTTTACGAATGGCCGATATTCTCGGTCGCTTAGCTGAACAGTGAATATACATCAGCTTCATGTTTTTGCGTGAAGTTGTACAGTAATTTATGACAGTAATAATTTATACAGTAATTTATGAGTATAAACAACCTCAGGCTCTTGAAAGAATGCTAACTTGCCAATTATCGTAAACGTGGCCCAAAACGCGCTTGGTTCTTGAGCTCTTACGACGTCACCAGATTTGTTCTCGTTCCATATGCTCTTCAGAAAGCAGGATGGACTCTTCCCCTCTAACACCAGACCGAGAAAGCGCAGATATGTCGTCTGTATGTGTCAGAGGGACGCGCTGAACGGACAACACTTTTCATATTTGGGCCAAGTTCGAGGCGCCCCAAATGCTCAAAAAAACACCACCTTTAGAAAAAAAGTTTATATTCAACATGCGCACCCATAAGGGAATGCGTACTTTTTTTTTTCGGCGAAATCTATGAGGGTCGGGGTACACCTCGGGTTGCTTTGGGCTGGAATGGCCCATCTATAACCACCTTGCCATTTATTATTACCCAGATCATTTTAAACATCTCCAACAGGACACTTATGCAGAAAGGCAGAATGCCAGCTCTTTCATAAAGATGATTATTTATATTATTTATTGATTTAATTACCTTAAGAATTTGGTGAAGATGTCCTATCATAAATGCCGAAATGTACCGAAGTGCTTTTCTTTGGATCTTCTCGCGCTTGTCCTGCCTTAGAATATGAAGACCATATTATTGAAGCATAGTCGAATACTGACCGTACTAGAGTTTCATAACACAGCAACCTGGCACGCTCAGAAGCATCCCTGTGTGTACGCCTAAGGAAAGTGAGCCTCTTATATGCCTTCCCTAATCCAAATTCCAAGTCGACATTCCAGCCGTATCCATATTAAGACGGAGGCACTGATCAGTCTTAACCAAGTCCTGCCTTACTTACATTATTATCAATGTATTATTAATAGTGCAAAAATAGGCCTTCGTTATTACTGCCTGATTCGCTGCCTGCTCGCTTCGCTGCTTTCAGGCTCTCCCATACCACCTCCTCCACCGAAGCCGAGCTCTTCGCAATCCACGCGGCCCTCAGACACATTACAACATCGCCCCAGGAACCTGGACGACCCTGTCGGACAACAAGGCGGCACTGGAGACACTCGACTCACACTGCACCAAAACAACTGACGACCTACACACAATGACAATGTCCATAGCCAACACCGCCCTTGCTTCCGGGCACAATATAGGTCTCCAGTGGATACCCAGCCACATTGGCCTCGGCGGGAACGATCGAGCCGATGCTGCGGCCAGGCGTGCACACGAACAACCCGACGCCGCGGCGCATACCGCTCACTCCGTCGGCCTGCCGCATCCAAATCCGCCGCTGGACCGCCCAAGAGGCACGGTGCTTCATTCGCGAATTCGCCCGTTCCCACATGTTTCTTCGCCCCATCGACCCGGCGGTGGGGTCCCCCCCCCCCCCCCCACGACGTCTCCGACGGCCACAAGACACACTCCTCCACCGGCTGCGCCTCAACTTGGCATACACGCCACCGGTCCAGCGCATGATGGGGAGGCAGATCTCGGCCCTCTGCGATGTTTGCGAAGTGGTTGCGGACACGTCGCACCTCCTGCTGACCTGCCCCAAGTACACTAACGATCGCGCCACCCTTTCCTGCTGCCTCGAGCGTTTCGGGCACAACCAACTGACGCTGTCCGCACTTCTTCGCCCTGTGCCTCAGCACCAACAATGGGCCGTCACAAGTGCTCTATTGCACTTTCTGAAGTACACTGGCCTGGCCTCCAAATTCTGAGATGCGCGCTCCAGGAGTCTCACCTTTTCTGTTTTCTTTTTTTTTAATGGAATAGCATGCCGACCTTTGTCTGGAAGACCTTTCCTTTTAATAAATGTATATTGCCCCCTGATTCGATTGCCCTCGACACGACGATCACCAGGTTGCGTGCCTCCTGCATTGTCATGACGACGTTTGCCATTCAGAACCTCACTTGCCGAAGGTTAGAGTATCTATAGAGCTTTTTACACAGTGATGTGCCTACCGTTGCAGCAGCTTGTTGTCCGGGGAGGACTTCAAAGGGAACTGCCGACACTTATTGCCTCATAGTGTCCACGGATAACCTAGGGGAAACACGCAAACAGCACAGCAAGTGACGAGATTCGAACCCGGGTCACCTCCCAGTCCAGCGATAGACAAACATGCCTCGCGTTAGACGGCCCACATATCACAGTGTACACACGTAGAAGTTTGCATATTTTTCTTCCGACATGACTGCCCACATAGAGCATCCCCGACTGTTAGCTATCTTTCGTGGAACACCCGCATGCCCCATCTCAAAGAGCGGGGGCGGAGATGATGAATTCGATGCCCTTTAGCGACGTCCGTATTGGTGCAGATCAGGTCCTTAATCGCCTGGTCGTTATCTGGCAACGGTGGGGATCAAAAAGGGGGAATCGATAGGTTGAGTGAAAAGAACTGTACGTTAATGAGGTGTTATCGGCGTGCACCGCTAACGGCATCCCTGTCAGGCCTTTGGTAACAAAGTTGTGGCAGACCCACAGGTTATCGAAAAACAGTTTAACGACCAGCTTTCCAATACTGCCCCCTATGTGAGGACGCATCAGTCGAGCCCCTGGGACCGCAAAGGGAGCAATAGGGAGCGACGGTCAAGAGAGTTATGGGGAGAGATTGCAGATGTAGACCAACAGGCAGCAACAGATGCAGATCAAGCAAAACAAACCTTTTCATGCTAATTTTTGTCTGGTCTTCGCTTTCTCGAGCTGTCTTATTAGTGGTGCTCGTGAGGCGTGCATGGTGTCGTCATCCTACGAGGTGACGATTTTGCAGGCCTGCACAAGATACAATATATACAGGGTGTTTCTTTGTAACTACAACATTTCTTAAATAAAAGCGGGAGTTGCCTTAGGACGCTTTTGAATTACTCGACGGGGCTGCTACTAGGCAGCCGTATTTTTCTGAATTAGGGGACTCATTAACAGAGATATCTTAATCAACTTTTTCATTATTGACTTTACAAAGCACATTGCAATTGCGATATTAAAGACTGATCTCTACATGATGCGCTCGAACTACTGATGATGTACAAAAGTAACCGCCGCGCGCGCCATTACCAGCAGTGCGCAGGTAGGCGACGTTTGAGCGGGTGGTGTCAGAAGGTCACGTGGCACATAATGTCCTCCCGCCAGGGTGGGCGACTCACCACTGAAAGTTCAGTGCAAAACCAATGAAGTATTTAAGAAAGAAAAATAGCAGGGACTCTTTGGATGCATGTAGAATGTGTGTTTAAAAGTGCGGCTCCGGCTGTTTTTCTTCCTTAAATACTTCACTGGTTTTGCACTGAGCTTTCAGTCGTGAGTGGCTCGCCTACTAGAATTTTAGCGCAATAAGGAAGGCTCTAAGGAAGGCAATAAGGAAGGCTAAGGAAGGACGCAATAAGGAAAGCTCGAAGGGCAGATCACAAAGCCCTGTTCTAAAACCGCAACCGCAGATCAGACAGTGGTTCCGTTAACCTCATTTTAACATTTAATAATAATGTTTCAAACATCAACAGTATAGTTAATCGCAACCACAGTATTCTTCTTCAGTCAGAACGCATGGGGCAGATCTTCCCAGAACCCTCACGTGTGACCTACAGGCGCACGCAAAACCGCCATGATAATCTAGTGAGTTCCAAGGTCCACCGACCAGCAAGTCCGACAGCAGGCTGCCATCCATGCAAGGGCCAAAGATGCGAAATATGTAAACTAATGCAAAGTGCATACATGCTTCAGAGCACAAATTCTAGTTTCTTCGTCAAAATCCATGGTGATTTTGACTGTAATTCATCCAACGTTATTTATGCCATTCAGTGCAACACGTGTCAAGCGAAATACGTAGGCCAAACCAAAACATCTTTTCGGATCAGATTCAACAACCAGTGGGCGGGCGTTAACAAAAAGCCAAATCTTCCTGTTTCTCGTCATTTCAAACAGCCTGTTCATTCAATAAATGACGTTGCCCTTTTTATTCTTCCATCAAACTTTAGTTCAGATAGAGGCAGGGAACAACGCGAGTCTTGCCTCATTTACAAGTTAAAATCAACCATCAACGAAGACCCTGGTGTACTATCCACAATACGAAGCCTTGTCACCTAGACATCGATACCCCACTTCGCTTTTCTTGCCTGTCAGTTCCCTGTCGAAGCAGCACCCACCTGGCTCTGAAATTTCCCGATAAGCCGGACAACGACCCACGGCTGATGACCTCACTCCTCGGAGAAAACTCCTGAAGCTGACAGCCGCCACGTGGCGCACCTCTACCGACCCTAACGTCACTCCAAGAACCTACTTAAGCCATGTGCTACATTCCTAACACGTTAGTCCTGACGGGGACAGTGCCACTGTCGAAACGTCGACCGTTCTTTTAAACGTTTCATAGTACTCGTATATTATAATTAGGGTTTGTGGTTTTCGGCATTTATTTTCAACCCAATTCGGGGGGTGTTTATCGGCATTTATATGGGGGACTATAAATCGGATTTTTTCGGCATCTATATTCCGCCCAAAAAATAAATGCCCGGATACGGGCATCTATTTATTTCGCATGAAGGAAAGCCTATTTTGCGCGCGAAGTAACAACGAACCGAAAAGAAGTGAATCGCTTCATGGTTTCATTAACAATGCCTTTTATTGCCTGTGCCAAACCAGCAAACAAGAAGACTACCTCTTGTTGTAATAGGTGCAAGCGTACATCATTATGCTCGCATCTGTCATAGCGGCTCGCTCCTTGCGATTAATAACACGCAGTTTAGAGAACGCGCGCTCAACATTAGCGCTAGAAACAGGAATAGCCAGTATGCTTTAGGCGCACTGCGATAACAAAGGCCATGTGCTGGAAGGGGTCGTCCGAAACTGAATAGGAGATATATCCACCTGAGGGGCAGGGCATGCAGCATATTCGAAAAACTCGCGCTTTATATTATCCATACGAGATTCATCTCGTAGAACAAATAAGAATAAGTCCTCATACAGTGAAGTGCCTCGAAGTGCCTTGAAGTGCCCCAGGAACGGAAACAAGGGTCACTCCAAGTGGTAACTGGAGCGGAGTAGACAGAGGAATACAAAGAACACAAAAATGAACTAGAAGGCTAGGGCAGGGGATCAGCGCTCGGCTTTTGAAACCGTTTGTTACCTCCGTACACTCGTGATCTCTTTTTAACCCGACAACAACAGACCACAAAGGTTCTGAATAGTAAAGATAGGTGTGTCACTAAGTACGTGTGCTGCCAAAGCTGAGGCCATCCTCCTATAAGCGCTTAAGCACAACGAAACAAGGGCACAGCCCGAAGATAATGCCACGCTCGAGAAATAGTCGACAACGGGAGATTCCAAGAGGACTTCCCTTTGCGGTTCCAGGAATGGCAGCTGTCAAGATTCGAGAAATTCAGATTTTTTCGGAATATTCCGAATCTAAAAAAAATCATTTGGGGGTCTTTTCCGGCATTTTTCGGAAAATGCCGAAAACCACGAACCCTAATTATAATCTTTGTGTCAGATTACCCACTAAATAAAATACTTTCTGTTAACTTTCCTGTAATCTGTCGTCCACGTCTTATGATTTTACTTTTATTCAACTTCGCAGCCGCCTAAGCTCTTTGTAGCCACACCAGCGCTGGACAGCTGTTTCGTCCTTAGTGGGCCATCGTCAGCGGCGCGCAGGTGAGTGAGCCATGATTCAGGGAGTTTGACGACACAGAGGCACGGAGAGAGATAATACAATACAATTCCCTTCCGATTTGTTTCGGTTTCAGTCTGGGGGGGGGGGGGGGGGGATATGTTTATTACGAAAAAAAAAGAGGCAGGTAAAAAGGAAAGGTCAGCCAGGCAGAAGTCGACTTGCTATTCCTTGTAAAAAAAGAAAAAAAAACAGAAAAGGAGAAAGACACAAGCGGCACATGGGCAGCAGGGGGGCATGAGTACACGATCGCTCAGAGGCAGTCCAGGAGCCCAGAGTCACCCAGGAAGCATATTAGCGCTCTGGTAACAGCCCATTGCTTCTGCCCTGCGGGGCCCAGTAGGGTTGCCAAAGAGAGGTCTCTGTGCCCCAGGGCAGATAGGCGGCGCGTGAGTGCGGTCCGAGGAGCGGCATATCTTGGGCAGGTAAAGAGTAAATGATGGGTGTCGGCGTCGGTGGAGCAGGAGGGGCAAGCCGAAGATAGACGCTGCTTGATCTTGAACAGGAACGACGGAGTTCGGGCAACATTCAGGCGAAGACGATGGAGAGCCGACTCTTCCTTTCGAGACAGCCGTAACGACACACTGAAGGCCATCTTCGGGTGAATGCGGTGGAGGAAGGTGTTGGCTGCGACAATGTTTTCCATGAAAAGGCGGGTGTCGAAGGAAAGGCGCCGGCGATTGTGTATGCGGCGGACGGATGGTGATAACGGGATGACAGTGTTGCACTCAGCTGCACCATGAGCGCGCTTCGCTGCTGTGTCGGCACGTGTGTTTCCCGGCAAGCCACTGAAACTACACGGAGTGGCCGGAGGTGACGAGGAGGTTGTGCACAATCAGGATCAGTGAGCGGATGTCAGAAACAACTTGCGAGCGTGATCAGTCTGGCTACCAACATCATGATGGCGTTTTTCGGGTTGAGTTTCATGGGAGGTGACCTGTTGCTATCATGGGGGCTACAGCTGACTCGGAGGCATGTTGCAACAGAGAGAACCGGAATGTAAAAACAAAAGAAGGTGCAGAGTACCCAGTGGCAGTATGGATACGTTATCGCAAGGCCATTTGAAGGGGCATTGATGCTAAATAAAATTTACATAAGAGTTTCACTCAAGTGAAGGGCGACGTCAAATACACGACTCAGCTAGCGCTTTGCGTTTCTTTTCTCTGTTGGATTGCACTAGTAAAAAAAGTGCTTACGGGTCCCGATTTTAACTTCATATTCGCTTTTCGCTTTCACACCCATCGTGTATGCCGTACATGTATTCATGCACATTTCGCCTAACCCGCTCAAGCGCAATGGGACTTGCACAGTAAAAGTTGGCAAACGACAGTTGCAGCCTTGAAGCTAACTTTGTTCCCCTTGTCTCCAGTAGAGGGTTCATCTGTTTGAAGTAGAGCGGGCAACTTGCTCACGAATCGTTTCTTAAGTATGAGAATATTGAAATAGGTTCGGGCATATGTGCTTTTACGCGAGAATAAATTCTGAAACTGCAAGTTTGTTTTCCCGCTCTTTGAAAATTCCGCCCTGCGAAGTCGGCGCACTGGGGTTGAGATGGAAAATGAGCTCCCGTCCCTTGGGGCGTGAAGCTCGTACGGAATAAGTTTCGGAGCTTAGTACTAGAACGTCTGACGACTGCTTCCACCTCGTTGCCCGAGAGATTTCACTGCGAGGGTCTAGACAAGTCTTGCCAAAGTTCTTGGATGTTTCACTGCTCTGAAATGAGATGCAGCGAGTGTAGCGTCGAAAATTCGGGACAGAAGAAGGTTACGGAGCAACACCAGAGCCAACTATATTATTCACACATATCCAGTTATACGCTGTTGTTAATTGTTATATGATGTCGTTAAGGCACACGTGTCAAATTGCATTATACGCAAATTAGAAACAGTTAACGCTTTGAAACAGCACGCTCTCATTACGCTGGCGGAGAAATGTCGACCAGTGCCAAAACGGAATACAAACAGAATCGTGTGGCCTCAAAATAGTGTCCCCTGTGACGTGTTACCAGTATGCGATGATGATACGCAACCGCGGCGAGACATGTAAAGAACTGCGGATATAAACAGAATTGGCAAACTGCTCACGTCGCCCCGACTTCACCGCTATCCCCATCGTCTTTCTTTTTTTATTCTTTTTTTCTTTATGGTTTCTTGGATTTACACATACCTGCACTCCTTTGGCCTTTGCATAGTGTATGCGAGGCGCTATTTACGACACGTACACTTTTATGAGTAGATAGCTTCTAGGTGTCGGGGAGAAATAAGGCAGGAGAAAAGAAAATGTACACGGAACGAAATCAACTTGAACATTGCGTCTAGGAATAGCACAGTGCCTATCGACCGAGGTAAGACTCTGGTCTCTATCTTGACGCTGCACACGTAACACACCTAGCAGTCGCATATTTCGCGTAAATCTAAATGTCTTTGGAACGCAAGAAAAACACGAACACGTATCAGAGAATTATTTTTAGCACGCAGGATTTCTCTATATATGGGGCCTCGGTGGAGAAATTGTGGAATAAAAAACAAAACACGTCTGGCGCCGTCAGTAGTTGTCGCAGGAATACATAGCAAAACCAGATGCGCCGTTCCATGCAAACGTTCCGGCAAAAGCGGTTATGCTCGCCAACCTGCACTGCATGGTTTTCTTGTTTTCGACTCAATTGCTTCTTATCGAAAGTGCGGGGATGTGAGACGACAATAAAATATAATTTTACGCTTGCCAATATTTTCAGATAAGAATAAACTCTTTTCGAAGGGCATATAACGCTTTCCTTCACACGTGACAATTATACTGGTGCTGTTTGTCGAAATGTTTTGTTATAGTTTTGCAAATGTGGGATAATATTGAGCACTGTTTTGAGGCCTTAGTCTGGTCGCCAACGAAACAAAGCGTCATAAAGACGAAACAAAACGTACACAGAAGAAGGCTCCTAGAAATGCACGATAACCGAGCGGGAATGGAAATAAAACAGGGGCCGTGGTATTGCTCACAGACATCGCCGTTATCGGCTTCACAGAGGTGGGCAACCTCACGACTAACGCTCTGGGGGAATGTGCGTCTTGGGCTGACTTCTGTGGGAACTGTGCCGACTTCTATGAGAACTGTGCCCACATATATTAGAAAATGCTGCCCACAAAAATTTGAATTTGTGATTTCGTGGGGACAACCCACGAAAAACCGCGAGCAGCACAGCCGGCACCGGGATTCGAACCTAGATACCTCCCAGTCCCGACGTGACATGGCCAGCACGCGAGTTCGTACACACAACCGTGTCTCTGTACGTCTGCATAACAACTTAACGGCCAGTGAAACACGGCGAATATAACGTATATATTGTCATCAAGCAGGAGAGCTACATATGAAGCTAGCACGCTCAATGGCGAATTTCGATTAACGAAAGTTAGCGGCGCCAAAGCAGCGGACGCAACATACAATATTTATAGGCCACCAGTATAGGCGGTGTGCAGGACCTGCAGAGGGGCGCTGCTGCTCGTACCACTGGCGGAGAAACGCTCCAGTTGTGTTGGGAGAAGCGAGACAGTAGGCATGTCTGTAGTAGACATGTCTATGTAGTATAAACGTTTCGGTAGGGTTACTTTATATTAGATAGGACGTGTCCAATTTCCGATCAGGAATTCTTCGAAAGGGAGAAAAATTGTAGGAGAGTGTGCATGCCCACCATGTTTCGTGCCGCATGGGGAAATCCATGGCCGAGACAAGTTTCAGCAATGAGATCAAACTACCCAGGGAAAAGGTGCTCACGCCAGGATTTCTTTTCCTGAGTAGTTTGATCCCATTGATTCGGGCGTTGGAGGTTACGCGTTTGTGTCGCCCATGTTTGTAGCCTGTCCAGCTAATTCTTGTTGTTTAAATTTCAGCAAGCCAGCATACAAGCAGTTGAAACCGTAGGTGCTGCCGTGCAACTCTTGCCATTTAAGCAGGTACTTAGGTATTTCTTCAATGCTGTCATAGACAAAGCAGCAGTGTGTAACGCAGGTATTTTAATTGTGTATTTTCATTGTTTTCAAGCGAGCCCTACAGGGCCTTTACAACTTCGGACAACGAACGCGGCAGTTTACACTATGTCGTTCTTTGTCTGAAAAATGGTTTCAGCTGAGAGGTACTTCTCTAAAAAATTGTGAAACTGTGAAAAATAAGGTCTCCACTGTCGACAGGGCTGTCGCAAATATTGGAAGTGAACTGCGTTCAGTTGTTTACTTGTGCCAGTTGTGTTGTGTCCCCGTTGCTGTCAGCAGTCTTTTTTCCAACTTTCCAATACTCAAAATGTATGAAAACCGTGCAAGTGTGGTGTAAGCAATAACGTCTGTCACAGTGAGATATTAGTTGTATTTTAGAAAGACGTCAGCCTGCAGATCAGCGAGCTCTGCTTGCAAAGCAGCTAATGCACATTCGTGAATGACGAGTGATACAGTTCCAGCACCACAAAAGAACAAGCGTGAAACAGGCCTTCTGCAAAAAGCAAGTAATTCACAAAAGATGTGGTCGGCTTGCTGATCTTAGCAGGCGTAGGTCATATTTATAATGAACCACCAGTCCACCTAAACAGAGTGACACCAGATTGACATTAGTTCCCAACGAGATTCTGAAGTTGAACTGCCCACGTGCTTCTTGTACTGAAGTGAGAAAGCTAATTCGGAGGTGACGAAAACGCCGGGACATACCACACTCTCAGAAAGAAACCGGATAGTAAGGGTCAAAAATCGTCAAATTTTTGACCCATAGTCTAAGGGTCAACACCTTACGCATAAAAGTATGACGGAAGCGTAAAAAATCGTCAAATTTTTTACCCCTGTCTTAAGCGGTGTTCGATGCCGGTTATTCTATGGGCTCTTTGACTACCCTTGTGATACCGCTTACTGCACCTAAAAATACCACATAGTACGCGTCAAACATGAGCACCGTAGACGTCACGTGACCTCACGGTCCTTGTACAGGCAACGGCTGCAATTCTGAAATCACCCGCAATGCGGTTTTCCGTCGGCTGTTCTGGAAAAGCGTATGTGGTTCCCGATTGCCAAAAGTATCAGAAAGAAGTTTCCAGAACAGTAGACGGAAAATCGGATTGCCTGTCAATTTTGCATTGCAGCTATTGCCTGCCCAAGGGACGCTGACATCACGCGGCGCCCAAGGTTCCCAGATATGATGCGTACTGTGAGGCATACTGGGGGTGCAATTCTCTATGCCAAGACGGCATACCACGCGAAATTGTTTCATAGGAAAAAAAGAACAGCTGCTACAACAGGATCTCGATGATACGAATCTCACAGGGCGTGAAAAAACAGTTGGTATCATCCGAGGCTTGTCAGCAGTACCACATAGGTGCACGAAGCATGTATACGGACGGAAGCCTGTTCACTTTTATATGCTATCGCTTAAAAGATATCCATGGTATAGGCATAGCTTGTTGCTCATCCAAAAGACTTAGCAATTGACAGTGCGCCACAATAGCTAGGCCCACTTCACTGCAAAATCGTATGACACAGACAAACCCATCCATCACGTGATTAACAGATATAAGAGGAACGTTCTTGCGCGAGGCAAGCACGTTCTTGCGCAAGGCAAGCAATATACAAGAGTTCTCGCGACAGTCAAAAGAAAAATAAGAAGCACGACTGCATCACTTGAACCGGGTTCATCGTCTCACTATAGCAGCGTACGCCGCTATCTCATTTAAATCAGAACATCTGAATACATGGAAGTATTTCCCACAGCGTTAGTAGCACGCATTTAGACCGTAATGCAACAAAAATTCGCCAGATAATTCCACTTTATTGCAGGAAAGAGACCAGAATAATAGATACATGGCATGTGTTTATAGAATATTGCACCTATGGCATGAAAATGGTGTGTCTTAAGGTGCACGTGACCAAACATTAAAGAAATGGGAACAGCATACTAGCCATAAACCAACAGATTACAACACCTGCGATATTTTAGAGAATTATGAAATGACATTTGTGCATCTTCACAACACTTCAACACAACAAAATATGAATTGTAGACTAGCTATATGAGCTGGTAATTGGATTACCAGCTCATTACGTTTACAATGTAATTACGTTTATAATGTAAAAACATTTAATGAGCGTTATATCACAGGATGAGGCACCGAGGTACACAGAATATCAGACATATACAAAAAGAAATCCATAGCAGACAGGTCATAAACTAATTATACATGTATATAGGGTGATTCCACGCCGGATCAGGCAGGGTGGTCCGGTCGACCTCTTCAATTTTTTTGTTTCAAACACATATTAAAGCCTTGGCCCTAGGAGGCATATGGGTGCTGAAAGCAGTTGAAAATAATTGGTGGGTATTTTTGATGAATTATCATTCAGATGTGAGCTTCCTAAGCAGCTTGACGCCACGCATCTTCAAACTATTTAACCATACTCAGCTTTTCACTTTTCTTCTTTTTTTTTTCACGTATTGTCTGGGGTGGGTAGCATTGAATCCTAAGTTGTGAAGATCCTAAGATTTGCCTTCGAGGAGATAAAAAATCGAAAATTTGCCTCATTTGTAAAATATGGTACGTGTTGGGAACCTCACAACTCGTCCCCCAGTTGTGATACCTGAAAGTAATCTACGTCATTGTGTTCGTCTCGAAATGCCCTTTCTTTGCATAGCGAGTACGTCGTATTGTGAATTGGGGCAACGCCCCCAATAGGCTTTTTGTGAGGGATATCTACGGAAAATGCGTAAATTCGACACCGCGCATCCCGTATATTCCTACTCGTAACATCGTTCATTTTGCTCGCAAGCGTTCATCATGACTATTCATAGTTGCCGTACCCCAGACTAAATGGCGATAGTTTAGGTGAGACATGAACAGTGAACGGTATAGTAGTAGTTTATTCGAAAGGGAAACACGAGTCTACGCCTAGCGGCCATGCCTAATATTTTGCTCAGTTTATTCTGAACGTATTCAATGCGAACGTAGCGTGTCTCTCGTGTTTGTCCTCGTTCCTGTTTGGATGCATCGAAAGATCATGTATCAACCTGCCCATCTAGTAACGAACGTATTCAATGTGTTCATCCCATAGCAACTGTTTGTTAAAGATGACACTCAAACATTTGATGCATTTTACAATGTCAACAGGACGATTAAGATATACCATCTCTTTATTTAGACTAAAACACCTGTTTTTGATCGAAATGTGATTGCTTCAGTTTACTACTATTAATGCGTGAAGAGTTTAAATTAACCCATTTTTCCAAGTTGCAAAGCATCTCGTTAGCAGTAGTGGCTATTACATCAATATCAGAGCCACTGGAAAACACGCTTGCATTGTCCGCATACGAAGTAAATTCACAATTGACATCAATGTTAATTATGTCATTTAGATATAGGGTATCAGATCCAGGTATCTCAACTGGGAGCCGAGTGGTGAGGTTCCCAAAACGTACTATATTTTACAAATGAGGCAAATTTGCGATTTTTTATTTCCTCAAAGGCAAACCTTAGGATCTCCACAACTTACAATGCAATGCTACCCACCCCAGACAATATGTAAAAAAAAAAAAAGTGTTAAATAGTTATGAAGATACGTGGCGTCAAACTGCGTAGGAAACGCAATGGTCAAAATGTCCACATCAGAATGATAATTCATTAAAATAGAACCACCGATTATTTTCAGCTACTTTCATCGCCAATATGCCTCCTAAGGACGAGGTTTTAATATATGTGTGAAAGAAAAAAAATTCACCACCGTGCATGATCCGGCGTGAAATCACCGTATAATAACTGAAGTATACAGGGTGTTCAAAATTAAGCCCTCACTAGCACTTTATAAATAGTGAACAAAAGAAAACTGGCTGCTATTTTTCTGTTGCTTGAGTAAGAAACAGGTGCTACATAATTCGCAGCAGCTGTTTCTTACACAAGTAGCGTAAAGTTATCATCAGGTTTCCTGTCATCGCTGTGTTTGCGTAGCGCTCGTGAAAGCTTAATTTTGAACACCCTATAGTTCAGTGTATTGCAAACGTTGCATTTATCGAGTAATGCATCATTACTCATGAATCAGTCACAACTTACAAGTCATCTTTACAGATGAGTTGTACTGGTTGTACATGCGTGAGGGAGTAGAGTCTTGTGTATTTCTTCCTAGAATGTGTCGCACAGTAGACATTTTAGGAGCACCACCTAATGCAGCTGAGGGTGCATGCGTGGTATTATGCAGTCCAGCATGGCTACGAAGAGCATGTCGTGTCCTGTTCCTTGGGATGCTGGGCATAGAAGTTTATTGTCATGAGCGCAAAATAATGCGCTTGCTGATATTGTCAAATGGCTACGCGTGTCCGTTCAACAGTAGATTCCAAAGATATGGTATTGTATTTCCATGAGAAAGCTAATCTCGAAAATGTGCTAGCTTCATAATACGTGGTGCAGATAAGGTCTTCTTCGCCAGACCTGGGTCATCTCCAGAGACCTCCCACATGAAATGGTCACAGGCTGGCAAACATTGCATTCTGAAATCTTTCTCATCCTTTAAGTAGCATTCAACTGAATTTTGTTAGACCCGTAAATTATTTTATCATGTCATTGATGTGATCTCTGGTACTGTCAAATGGGTGCACGTGTCTGCATATATCGCGGAAATTATACTGTTTCTAGCGTTTAAATGGGAAATCTAATCTCGTAAATATGGTAACGCCGAAATCAATCATGCCGATGAGGTGCTCTTTGCCAGACCTGAGTCCATCCCCGCAGAGGCCGCTTACATGAAATAGTCATAAACGTAACATGGACTTCAAAAACCACTTACTACAACTGGAAACACTCTAGTCCTTTAAGGTAACATTCAACTGAATAATGCTAGACGCGTAACTCATTTCAGCTGTCTAAGAAGTGGCGTTCCACACGTGTTTTGCAGCACCACCACAACCACCACCTGCACCACGTTATCGAAAATCGTGACCATCAGAAAATCGATTTGCTTCATGTCAACACATCATGCTGCCGTATAATCAGCAATAATCATCCGAACCCCTATTACAAGAACGGATTGAGGAATCGTTAACAAAGATGCTTCAACGGCGAGAAATGCACATCCGAGAAAAACGAGACCTAAAAGAGTCTCACCTGGTGGACAATGGGCGTACGCATACGAATAGACCTCTACCTGTTTGTAAACAAATGACGTCATAATGTTCGACAGCGCCACGAGTTTGGTAGAGTTGAACTACGTTCAATGCTAGTGGCGAACAAGGTCGCGCCCGAAAGCCACAGTTTTGAGGGGATTACGATGGTCTCTGAAAAAGACGCGACCTTCGGTCCTACTTTTCTTTCAATAGGAGGCAGCGAACAATTGTCCATTCGTGGAACCCAGCTCTCCCCTTCCGATATGTTTTGGTTTCGGTGTGTCTACCAACGTCATGATGACGTTTCTCGGGTAGAGGTTTATTTGTAGCGCGGAGATAGCGTGGAGAATCACAACTGTTCAAGCAGCGTCGTCCGCGTGCCTTGCCCACATATCGTGCGACGTTGTCTCGTTCGATGCCATCACTTCCTGCGATAAGTTTGACACAAATGAAATATGAAATTTAAAAAAAAAACTACAGACACCCAGCGCAAAATGTGACAACTTACATTTGCTAGACCGTGCATGATGTGAGACCGTGAGATGCCAGAAGCCAGAGTGACCGTTAACGAAGCAAAAGAAAAGGCGCTTTGCACACGGAACCATGCACGTGTTCTCAGAAGGCAGGGCCCGTATAACAATTGAAAAACAATATGCGTCAATATAGGCGTAAAGAGCTAATACTCCAACGCAGAGTTTCAGTTTATCCGTCAAGACGAAATCGTATGCGTCAGGATATCAGAGTAATTCATGTCCTCCGTCCCATTTACGCATAAAACTCCGTCCTTTACGCTTACAGCGAGCGCGTTTACGGGTACTAGGAATAAAACAGAGCTTGACGGATACGGATTTTGTCGAACTTTTCGCTTAGTAAGGGTAAGATTGGAGGTAAGCGTAAGTTTATCCGTTTCGTTTCTGAGAGTGCACAGATAGCAAAAACATTTTGACTTTGACTACTTTAGCAATTCGCTACTGCCACTTTATGGGGGGAGTATGTTTATTATAAAAAAAGGAGAGAAAGGTTAGCCTGCGCTACGGCGGCTTGCTATTCCCAGCGAAGAAAGAAAAAGAAAAAGAAACAAAGAGGAAAGCAAACAAACAACAGGAAAACAACCACGACATTGATCACAGTTCACCCAGAAGGCCACAGATACGCAGGAACTGAACAAGTGCTTTTGTCACCTTTCTATGTTGTGTGGGGCTTATCAGCGTAGCTAGGGAAAAGTCCAAAATCCTGAGGCGAGCGGTGCGCGACCGTAGGAGAAGACGATGTTGGCGCTAGTGGGCGCGATGGAGCAGCAGGTGTAAAATGTCCCCTCCAACATGACAGGTGGGGCAGTTGGGTGAAGAAAGGTGCCCCATCTTAAACAGGAGGAGTGGAGTCCGCGCCACATTCCGTCGAAGCCTGTGGAGCAAGGACTCTTCCTCCCTGGGGTAGCGGCCTACGAGTGTGGGGGTCATCGTAGGGTCAATGGAGCGCAGAAAAGAGTTCGGCCTGACAACGTCTTGGAAAAATGCCTGAGAGCTACCCATGCAGTATCCGTGAATGGCTAGCCGGCAGGCAGGCGGGGTAAGCAGGACAGAAGTGAGAGACCCAGCTGCACGAGCACACCTGGCCGCAGAATCGGCGAGGGCATTCCCCGAGGTACCAACGTGGCCCGGAATCGACTGCAACCACACACTGTGGCCTACAGATGATAGTATGGCATGCAGGCAAATAATCTCCATGCAGATGTCGTTGATCACTTTGGGCGAATACGATGCCAGGGCCTCCAAGGCTGAGTTACTATCAAAAACAATAATCCACGCTCTTAGTGTCGGCGAAGAGATCTACCGCAGAGCAGATAATATAGCAAAGGCTTCTGCTTCGGTTGATGACAGCGCGATGCAGATGATGAACCATCGGATGCCATCGGGCCGTCAGTGTAAATCTCCATTCGATTCGAGTGCAGAGAGTGGAGATGTTGCAGCGTTAGTTGGCATGCCACAACAGCTGGGACACGGCTCTTTTTCGGAAGACCAGGAACGGATGTGCAGTGGTGGCAGACTTAATGTCCACAGCGGCTTCGTATAGAAGACCAAGCTATGCGATGGTGGGATATGTCCTTGTAGGCGCAGCACAGCATGGCCGTACGCAGAAGCAGGGCAATGCTGCGTAACATCACGAAGGTGGTGACATGGGTGCCGTACAAGGCAGCGAGTGTAAGTTTGGAGGGTTGCTGTGTCCCGGATGATAAGCACGGAAGGAACCAGCGCTTCGGCGATAGCAGAGAATGTTTCCGTGGTCTTCAGGACTCCAAGCAAGTACGCAGGCTACGAACTTGAAGATTGAGCAGTTGCCGTTCCTTGAAGGGGGAAACACCGTGCAACACTGGCAAGCAGTAGCGTAAAGTGCCCATAATAAGAGAGCTGTGTACTTGGAGGAGGTCGGTGCAAGAAGGACCTCCACAGGACCCACAGAGGCGGCGTAGCACGTTAATATAAGAGCCAGTGGTGGCACAGAGGGCAGTAATCTGTCGAAACCATATTAGACCCCTATCAGTGATAACGCCTAGATACTTGCACCAGGGAACAAACGGCAGCCTTGATCCTGCGAAGAAGAGGGGGTACTTGCAGAATGAGCGCCGCGTGAATGCCATAGCCGCGGTTTTGATTGGCGATACCGATAGCCCTCGATCAGCGAGATATGACACCCTAGCCGTGTCCATCGTCCAGAGCAGATTGCAGGCAGATTGTAGGCGGCGTTGTATGGTATCCCACCGCACAGCAGAAGTCCATATGCAAATATCCAGTCTTGGGTAGTAACTAAGTTACTTTTAACTTGTAACTGTAACTAGTTACTTTTGGGAGTAACTAGTTACAGTAACTACTTACATTTCCAGAGAAGTAGCTTTTAACTGTAACTAGTTACTATTTCTGTCAAAGTAACTGCAAAATATAACTAGTTACTCGAATAAATGTCGTTCCTTTTTTTTCTTTCCTTCACCTTCCCCTAGACTTCCCCCTAACAGTGTCTTCCTTCCTTCTATCCGTAATCGGTATGTGCCCCGTGCCTTGGGCTCTTGACCAAGCGGGGAATACCAGCTTTGCGACCAGAAATTAATTGAAGTTAGTGGCCCTCAACGGTCGGAGTGAGTCATATGTGAGTAATAGTGTCACTGCCATAGCACGGGATCCTGCCTCCTGTGGATATGGACAAGGGAATGATTATGCACAAAGAAAAACTTCCCGGTCAGCTCACCAGTGCTCCCGTCCCGGTGCGCTACAACCTGTGCAATGGTTAATCCTTCTCCGGTTGCTGCTGCTACCATAAGCTTCCGTGGCCGCTCTATGAAGCAACCTTTGAGTTTTTATCATGGAAGGACGAGAATAATTTAACTGTAAAGTGCAAGCTATGGGATAAGACGTACTCGGCAAACAGGACGTCAACTTGAAACTTGAAAAAGCACCTGAGGGGAGTTCTTTGGTCTTGTGTATGTCTCTCTCTCTACACGCTACGAAACGCGTGCGTGTCACTGTCACCGTGCTCTTCTTTTTCACCGCGATGCGCCAGGTCGCATGCACATGTATTTTTCCGTGCGGGATAACTTATACCGCTTCTGGTTAAGTGCAAGACAACTTTTATTGCACTTCAGTAAATATAAATAAATGTATGTTTTTAACAATTGTATCACCCTCTCACGGTCATTTTTATAAAAAGTAACTGCAATGTTACTAAGTTACTTTCTCTCAGTAACTGTAACTATAACTAGTTAATCGACCAAGAAAGTAACTATAACTGTAACTTAGTTACTATTTTTGGCAGATCAACTGTAACTCAGTTACTTTTTAGAAGTAACTTACCCAAGACTGCAAATATCATCCCCATTGGGTATGGTTAGGCAGTTGAAGGGGCAGGTTGAGGGGCTTGAAATCGCGCTCGTATGCCTCCTCAGGAATATAAAAAGCAGATGATGATCCACTTTATGGCAGGAATCAATTTATGTCGCCTTTCTTGCTCCCGCGCCTTCTCAGGAAACGATGGTGATAGTGATATCACAAAGAAAAAAATGGGGATGTGAGCTTTGAAGAAGTCGAACTGGTTACCCCAGTACACTTACACACAGAAAGTACAAACAGATGATGATATGACCAGAAAACAAAGATATGATGAACAGAGATGATGATGGACTTCAACATGTAGTTCAAAAGTTTCGAAGTGAGTGTAAAATGTCGGAATCGCTGAGGGTATACCCAGCACACATTCAGTGAGTCATAGAATGTCCATAAGCCCTGTTGTATGCAGGAAGTCTTCAAGTGCCGTCAGCGCCTTGTCGGACGACGGAGGACCTAAAAGCTGGTTTAGAGTGCGGCGGAGCGGGGCCTAACGACGCGCATCGCGAGCCACCGTCGGTGAGTTCATAGTTCAACGACACTCGGCGAAGCGCGGCGTGGCAGCAACGCGCGTTACGTCAGCCGCCGTCGGGGGAGTAGAGCAATGTTCTACATCTGGCGGTGGCCAGCGAGCTGTGTACGGCGGGGGCTCCGGTGGACTCGCATTTCCAAACATGGGGGGGTGGGGGGATATGTTTAATGGCGTCGTCCATTCAGCCTTTGATCGACGCTGTTAAGGAACATCCGTGCCTATATAATACACGACGGATGGATTATAGAGACAAGCAAAAGAACGAGAACATCTGGGAAGACGTGCGACTTTCTTCTTCAATTCAATGTCCATTTTGGGGGATACCAACCGTATTACAGTAGTACAAACATACGATGGGAACACGGATTGTCTTTAGTCGGATTCCAACAAGCGGGTACAGTTGTCAGATATGACTACTTTCCCACTACGAAATGTGAAAATCTCCGGAAGTGTTTTCGTTGCGCTGCGCCGAATCGCGTCAGACTATGACCCCGGTAGGATGAGGAAGCGCGGCGTAGCGTAGCGAACGCTGGCTGTCGGCGCGTAGAGCGGGCAGCGATGGGCGAAGACTACGTCGGACTCTAAACCAGCCTTAACAGTTCCGCGATGTCGAAGGCTCAGGATTGCACATGAAAGGCTCGTGTCTAGTACCCTTCGAGCATCAACGTATTTCCGACACTAGAGAAGGATGTGTTCTAGGTGCTCTACAACGCCACACTCACTACAGTTCGGAGAGTTTGGCTTTCCCAGTTTGAAGAGGAGACGTGCGCTGTACGGTACACTAAGGAAACGAATAAATCGCTGTTGACAACTTAATGTAAGCGTTAGGGCAGACGTAAACACAAGAGTTACTATTTGAAGATTTCAGCCGCTTATTTACAAGAATTGACAACGGGCGTGATCGCAGAATACATCTTCCTATTTCAGGTTTACTGCTGCGAACTATAGGGCAGCTCTCCCAACACGTATGACTTCGTTTGGAACTCGTCGTCGCCGGTCGTTCTGCACATCGCCTAGTGCCCTGTGCTATTGAACTTTCTGAACTATAGTATTGAACACTTCGTTCGCACATCACATCGTGCTTGTCTTTGGGCTGATCGTTCACGAGCGCTCATACAGATGGTTTGCACTGGCATAGTACCGACGAGCAGTTTTGTAGAACCTTGAAAAACGGACACACGCCTGGATAATCTTAAGCACACTTTGACGCACGTTTCGTCAGTGGCTACTTCAACTGGACGGAAGGCCTCTACGCGCGTAAAAAGGCTGCCCATTATTTTCCTTGTTTTTTTTTCTTGGGGGGGGGGACAAACTGCTGCCCTTTCCGGCTGGGAGACAGCCTTCTCATTCTGCCCCCCCCCCCCCCTGGCGGTGCCGTAACAAGGTGCACATTCCACATACATATTTTCGTATGTTCCTAAATACTGCTGTCTTTTCCCCAATAAATGATCCTAGAAGGGTCGCCAGCAAGAAGCGGCGCGAAGCACGTGTGCGGAGTTGTCTCCCCACGTGGGAAGGGGGAAATTGGAGTTCCGAGGACGCCAAGGCGTCGCGGTAGCTCCAGAGGGGGGACACCAGAGGCCCGAGCGCCAGGCCCCCACTGGCAATAAATCTGCAGAATGACCCAGAAATTTACACTGCTGGAAGTTACGAAGTGCACGGTTTGACGGCCAGGACCGTTTGATTGGTGAAGTTGCCAGCGGGGGCACGGGTCAAGATGTCACCTCTTAAGGGCCTGCACGGCCAAAAAACTCAATCTGAATCTAGGCTCCGATACGGAAAGCACGCTCAGAAACATTACATAGCGAGCCCACCAGAATCCGTGTCTTATGGTTACTATATAGAGTCACTAAATAACCTTATTTAGTGACTCTAATGGTTACCAAATGTCAAACGTGTAAATAGCCATACGTAAATAAACCCTTCGCATCCATCACGAAAGGGTTTTCAGTCGTCGGGGCTGCGAGAGTGGAGACAAGGAACAGGATCGGTGTGAAAACCTCGGACCTACCAATGAGGCCACCAGCCATCGTCACGGCGCGGCCTCGAGTAATCCGTTACTGGCGCAGTCGACAAGGATCCTGTAGGTGTCTTCACTAGGATAGTGCTTGGCCGAGGTCTACGTGTGCACGTCCAAACCAACCCCGGAGAAGGCCCACTAGTTCGTCGGACGACGAGGACAGCGGCCTGGGAGTGTTGCACGCGTTTGGCGAGGAAAAGACCGCGGGACGCATCTTCAGGAATACCAGTGAGGTATCGTCGCGGGAGCGCTTCGGGACCAACGGGTACCTAGGATAAGCCAGGAAACGAAGATTTCGCGGGCTTCTGCGCAACCAAGGGAAGAGACCGGAAGCGGTGAGCACTGTCTTTTGCTGGTTTTGGGGGTAGCGTTACATCGGTGTTGCTGTAGGCGATGGGTCTCTTAACAAGAAGTAGCATAAGCGGGGAGCAGTGGGACGAGAGTGATAATGCGAGGGTGGATGACAGGTCGGAGGGCGCGGACGCTCCTGCAACGGACGTCCAGTTGACTCTAGCAATGAAAAGGACACAGCAACTACTGCTAGAAATTCGGTTGGCGGAATTGAGGCAGGGAGCTGGCACGCGCGAAGAGGACCGTGGGTCAATGTCGGGAACTCATAGTCAAAATAATGCTCCATTAAAGCGCTTTTCCAAAATGCTGCAATGCACGATCCCAAAATTTCCAGCAGACGCGGAGGCACCCTTGTGGTTTGACACGATCGAGCGCGTGTTCGAGCGGTACGAAGTGCCCGAAAACATTCATGCACACTTAATTTATCCGGCGGTAGCCAGCCGGATGGGCTACTTATGCTCGCAGGTGAAACGTGAGGATGAGTTCACTTTCGACACTATAAGGTCGGCCGTCCTCAAAAAGGTGCGTTTGTGCCCCAGCGAATACAAAAGGCGCTTTCTTTCACTGTCGAAGGCGAAAAATGAAAGTTGGACGCAGTTTGTCCGCCGCCTGAGCAGTTACTTTTCGTACTATGTTGAGGCGCGAGGAGTGAAGGATATGGAGAGATCTAATTGTGGCCGATCAGTTGAAGGCGACTATCGGGTCAGACGCTCTAAAATACGTCACGCTTTGAGATGGAGATGACTGGATGGACGCATATGAGATCGCTAAGCTATTCGCTGTGTACGACGAGGCGGATGCGAGACGGGGTGCCGGCGCGTTGTCGGAGCCGAAGCGCTCGAATGAAAGTCAGTCGCAGCGCGCAGGACAGGGTACAGAGAGGCAGGCGACGGGGCACGCGAATGTCTCTCAGTCGAGAAGGGCGCAGGAAGGAGGTTATCCAGATGCGGCAATGGGGGGCTGCTTTAAGTGTGGCGATAGGGGACATAAGAAGGCGAGTTGCCCTCAGTGGCAAGGTAACGGAGGCCCGGCTACGTCAGGCGACACGACTCGAAACGGGCAGCCGACCCCAGGAGCGGGGGTGTTCCGACATTGGGCTCGCTAGCACCGCCTGTTTCTCTGCACGGCAACGGGTCGACATACACTCTTAGAAATGAACTTCACCACATTGCACGCTCCTACCCAACCATCATCTTGAATGATATCGTCATGTGCCTTGATTTGCTGAAAACGGGAGGCGCCAACGGGCGCATGGATTCGCCGGAAGCGGTTAATACACTTAGCCGTAGTGAGACAGGGGAAGTTCGGCATCGCACAGAGGACCCGAAGGAAAAGGAGAGGGAAACCCCACACGTGGAGACGGAGAACGCGGGAGAGGAACCTTTATTATCCCTATTGTTCGAGGCACAGCGGGAAGAAGACGCTCGGGACAATGAGAGAAACGCCGAAGCTCATGTATATAGCACAAGTGTCGCCACGGGGGAGGAGGACTGTGCGGTCACCCCCATTAGCAGCAGCGAAAGGGCGACACAACTCAAAAGCGTGCAGGTGGAGGACCCGACGCTCGCGAAGGCTCTACGCGACGCAAAGGTCAATAAGGGGGGAATGTACACGCGGGACGGCATTTTATACCACCGCGACAAAGTAGGGGGCCGTGTAGTTGCGCAATTAGTAATGAATGCCACAGGTCAGCAGGGCAGAAGTTTTGCTGCTGGCCCACGAGTCGCCTTGGGTTGGGCATCTCGGAGTGAGGAAAACCATGGCGCGAATTAAGTACAGCTTTTATTGGCCAGGGATAGAGGCGGACGTTAAAGCGCACTGTGCATCGTGCCACGGGTGCCAGGAGCGGTCCGGCCGACGAAAGACCGACCGCGTTCCGATTACCCCATTGACTAGACCGGAGCGGCCATTCCAGCGCGTAAACATAGACGTGATCGGTCCGATCGAGCCGCCGTCATCTCGCGGACACCGGTACGCGCTTTGCGTGGTCAACCTTCACACAAGGTGGCCTGAGGTGTCGTGCTTGAGGTCGTTGAGCGCGAGAGCCGCCTGCGAGGCTCTCCTGGAGATCTTTAGTCGGTCAGGGGTGCCGGATGAGATATGCAGCGACCAAGGCACTAACTTTACGTCCGCCTTCACCCAAGAATTCTTCACACGGCTAGGTTGCACGCGAAGATTCTCCACCCCAGATCACCCCGAGAGCAATGGTTCCGTGGAAAGATGGAACAGGGTTTTCAAGAACATGTTGCACCACGATATTCAGAAAGAAAAGAGGGGGTAGGATAGGTTCGTGCCGCACGTCCTGTGGGCCTACAGAGAGGTTCCCCGTGATACCACCGGTGCGTCCCCATTTGAGATGCTGTACGGGCGCACACCGCTGGCCCCTTGGCTATATTGAAGAACAGCTGGACAGGTGAGGTTGAGGTTCCAGACACGCTACGGGAGTCCCCGGCTGCATATTTGAACAAATTAAGAAACGATCTCCACAAAGCGGCTGAACTCGCGCACACTCTTAGAAATGAACTTCACCCCATAGCACGCTCCTAGCCAACCATAATCTCGAATGATATCGTTATCTGCCCTGATTTGTTGAAAACGGGAGGCGTACGCCTTTTTTGTGACACTTATGCTGTTCATAATTGTCACAAAAAAGGCGTACGCCTACCGTTTTGAACAAATCAGGGCAGATAACGATATCATTCGAGATTATGGTTAGCTAGGAGCGTGCTATGCGGTGAAGTTCATTTTTAAGAGTGCAGGCTAACTGTGAAACAAACCAGGCTGCATATGGGAATTATTATAACAGGCAAACGAAAGAAAAATAATTCGCGCTTGGAGAACAGGTGTTGCTACACGACGCTGACCCTCCCAGTAAACTGCACCCGAGGTGGAGTAGCCCACATACCGTTGTAGCTAAACAGAGGCAGCGTACACACGTCGTTGAGAGCGGGGAAGGCAGGCGTAAGACTGTACATGCTAATCGACTTAGGCACTATCAGGCGCGGGTGAACCAGGTACACTCTTAAAATGAACTTCACTGCATAGCACGCTCCTAGCCAACCATAATCTCGAATGATATCGTTATCTGCCCTGATTTGTTGAAAACGGGAGGCGTACACCTTTTCTGTGACAATTATGAACAGCATAAGTGTCACAAAAAAGGCGTACGCCTCCCGTTTTCAACAAATCAGGGCAGATAACGATATCATTCGAGATTATGGTCGGCTAGGAGCGTGCTATGTGGTGAAGTTCATTTTTAAGAGTGTAGGCGTGGTGTTTGAGGCAGACGAGGATTTCGGCGAAATAAGTTACGCACCGTGTGGAGTGACGCAAGCCGCATGTGACACAGTAGAAAAGGTCAGCCGAGACCATTTGCAGCAGAACAGCAGGCGGAAGCGCGCGTCATCTTCGCAGAGTTTGTGGACCTGTTTCGGGACCAGGCCGCCATAGCGGATGTGGGGGAGCACCACATAGTATTAAAAGAAGGCGAAGCACCGAAAAGATCACACAGATACCGAATCCTCGAAAGTTTAAAGGGAGAAGTCAGCCGCCAGGCGCATGAGCTCGTCGCTCAAGGTCTCGTGTACCCTGTCGAGAGCGAACACGCGCATCCAGTGGTATGCGTGGCCAAAAATAATGGAAGCATCCGGATGTGCGTGGACTACAGGGAAGTAAACGCGATCACGAGAGACGACGCGTTTCTGATGGCGCTGCCACAGGAGCTTATCATGCGAGTGGGGCGGGCGAACTACATAACCGTCATCGATTTGCGGCGCGGCTGCTGGCAGGTTCCCCTGGCCAGGGAGTCACAGCCTCTTTCTGCCTTTGTCACACAAGCGGAGCAGTTCGCCTGGCGCGTGACGCCTTTCAGATTGAAAAATGCGGCCGCCACTTTCCAACACAATATAAACACCCTCTTGCGCAGCCACCAGGAGTACGCTGACGCGTACCTGGACGACATCGCTATATTCTCGCTGACGTGGTCGGATCACGTTGAGCACCTGCGAGAGGTGTGGCGCTACTCATCGGCCCCATTATTGTGGTCTTAGTATACTTGTACAGAGGGAGCTATTCCCACGAGAGGTGCTTCCTTCTCAAGTTTGTTATCATTCATCATTCTACGCGTTCTCATAGGACTGTTGCTGTTGTCTGCTACGGTAATCGTGCGTCAGCTTCTGCGCGTTCAAAATTAAAATTTCCATCTTCCAATCATGATGCAAATCTCGCGGGCTGATGAGTAGCGCCCCTAACGGGTCGTGAGGACGAGATCCTCATTGGGTTTGTCGATTACGACATGGTCGTTATAGAAGGTCGTGAAACAGACCCACCGTGGGTCGCGTGGGTGTCCGCATAAAACGCACGGGGGTCACGTGTCCGGGCGTCACGTGACCCGTTACGCAAAAAGGTAACATCGTCGTCGTTGTCGTCGTCTGTGGCGGCTGCTACAGACGACGCCGACGACGTGCCTGCCATGCAGTCCCTGCTACCGGCATCGTCTCAGCGTGAGGCCACGAACATCTGACCGCTGGGACATTCCATCATCACCTGTCAGGAGCCGTGTGGAGGAAGACCAACTCCTCTACAGTTGCTCTCTGTGTGATCCCATCACGATATCGCCAGTGATCGTCATTGGATTAGAACAACTATCAAACATTGATTCACGCCCAACTGACGCTGAAAATCGCGTTACAATTCCGTAACCGTTCTTTCAACGTGTATTACACACTTAAAAATGAGTCTCATCACATAGCACGCTCCTCGCCAACCATCATCCCGAATGACAAAACGTTCTCGTCCCTGATTTGTTGAAAACGTGGGGCGGAGCCTATTTTGTGACACTTATGCTGTTCATAACTGTCACAAAAAAGGCGTACACCTTCCGTTTTCACCAAATCATGGAAGATAACAATATCATTCGATATGATGGTTCACTAGCAGCGTGCTATGCGAAGTGAAGTTCATTTCTAAGCGTGTATAGACTGTAGTACACTCTTAACAATGAACTTCACCGCATAGCACGCTCCTAGCCAACCATTATCTATAATGGTATCGTTAGCTTCCCCGATTTGTTGAAAACGGGGGGCGTACGGCTTTTTTGTGGCAATTATGAACAGCATAAGTGTCACAGAAAAGGCATACGCCTCCCGTTTAAACAAATCAGGGCGGAAAACGATATCATTAGAGATGATGATTGGCTAGAAGCGTGCTATGCGGCGAAGTTCATTTTTAAGAGTGTAGGTGCAGTTAATATTTCTCTGCTGTCAGAATATCAGCACTAAGGAATTCACCTGTTCTCCTCAGCCCAATGATGTCTGTCATCTTTTTTATTCTTTCTAAATTCAGATCGCGTCAGCCTCCAATCAATCGGAGCGGGGCGTACACACCATTGCAGTGTATCGTGTTCCGGATGTGAAGCCTTGCACGGTATGCAACGAGCACCCACGCTAACGGCGCGGAAATAACATGCCACGAAGGCAGATGGAAGGCCTTGTTGATATACTCGCGTATTAACTATTTACTTGGGTAGAGGAACAGTTCAAGTGACTACACTGTCTAATCAAATGAGTTTCTGTGTTCAGAGTTGGCGATGCGAAACTTTTTTGGCATCGAGTGCGGTTGGAGCGTCCCGTGATCAATCTCAGTCGGGCCAAGCCCCCTCACGGCTCGTCAGACACGAGCTTCCGTTTGTTCCGCAAACACGGTTCGTTTCCGTAAGAGGCGTCTCAATCACGCCGAAGTTACCCGGAACGTAAATACTGCTTTCGTCGAGTTAACTTTATTTGCGTCGTTCGCGCAACTGATGCGCCTGTTGAATAACGTCGTACATTTTAGCGATCGCAAAATCGTTCCATTGCAGGACCCTGTGGTTTGTATGCTCCACGAACCGGGCTCGGGCAACAGGTAAGTTGAAAACAAAACTACTTGGCGACAAATCGTATCACCCGAATGACGAGGTGCAACCAGTGGCCACTGGTTGCACCTCGCCATACGGGTGATACGATTTGTCGCCTCGTAGTTTCGTAGTTTGTTTGAACTTAATCGAGCTGTGAACTCAACCAAGCTAGCCCGCCCACTGTGTCGGCTCCAGACGGCGATTTTAACTTGTTGGCTGTGACACCTTTTGTATAGATGAACCCGATAGGTTCGTATCTTCACCACATATAGGTGGTGGTGGCGGTGATGAAGAAAGGGCTCGCCGTTGTCGGCCTCACATAGGTGGGCAACGTCACCACTGACGCCATGGGGGAATGTGCATTCTGAGACGACTTCTAAGAGAACTTTGCCGACATATGACTGAAAGCGTCCGAGGAAAATCCAGGAAAAACCCCAGACAGCACAGCTGGCTCCGGGATTCAAACCCGGGTACCTCCCAGCCTCGACGTGACATGGCCAGCACGCTAACCACTGAGCCACGGGAGAACCACCACATATAGCACGGTGCTAGCCAACCATCATCCCCAATGACAACGTTCTCGCTTCTGATTTGTTGATAACGGGAGGCGGAGCCTATTATGTATCATTATGTATGGCATTATGGCTACAAAATAGGCCCCGTCTCCCGTGTTAACGCTGCACACGTTACGGAGAAGTACTGATGGTCATGCAGCGGAGAGTAAACTAAGCGAGGGTAATAGACGTAAAAAGTTCCTTCCACTTCAGCCACGCCACCAATACAGATATGAGACCACACTGCACACATCTCATCGTACTATCTACGAGAACTCTGAGGCAAGAGATTTCCTTTGTCAAGCGCGTATTTGCTGAGAAAATTAGTTTGCAAGAGTGCGCGCAGCAGTAGCGATTTCTCCCAGCGTCTTCTTGCGTGCTACGAGAGCTGTGACCTAATTAATTACAAGTAATTAAGTTACTGTAATCAATTACTTTTAGACTAATCAATTACTGTAACTACTTTTTAAATTTAGTAACTGTAATTGAATTACATTTTGCTTCCGACTTATATTCACCAACCAGTTAGATTTCGAGTTGCATTTGGCTTTCACCTGTTCCACACTGCCAAGTTTTTTCTTTGATTTGTTGAGTTCCCACACTCTAAAATTACAACTTCACCGCATAGCACGCTCTGCGCCAACCATTGCCAAGAATGACAGAGTTATCGCTTCTGATTCGAAGAGAGAGGTGGGCGTACGCCTTTTGGGGGCAATTTGGATATATGAAAATTGCCACAAAAAGGCGTACGCCCCCCCCCCCTCCCTCTCCGAATCAGTAGCGATAACTCTATCATTCTTGGCAATGGTTGGAGCACAGCTTGCTATAGGCACCGCACGCTAGCTTGAGGGCGCCCTGTTCGTTTGCCTGAGCGCGCCCTCTGAGGTGACTCCGCGCATTTTGACTTTGTACCAACGAGCCAGCCATTGCTTTGAGAAGGCTTTCAGAGCGTGCGGACCGATGGCCACGCGAGTTTTATACGGTGGGTTTCCTCCCATTGATCCCGGAATCCACCTCCGTGGAAGTAATATCAAGAAGGGAAATCTTCTGCGGAACGCAAACCACGTGAAAGCTGTACGCGAGGAAGTGTTTAGCGACGGAAGGTCGAAACTGACGGCTCAATGCCTGGCGCAGACGAGTACACGTACGTACGGCGTTACGCTTCAGGTGAGTTGCCGTTGCATGCGTTGAATGCAGCACATTAACGTTAAATTATTATTATCCAGCTTCAACCCTCTGCTCCTCGTGTGATCGACTCTGCACATTGCACCTGCAAGGGTGGTGTTGACGGCCGCTGCAAACATGTTGCGGCTGTTGTTGCGACGGTGAACTGCCCTGAAGATGATTCGTGCACTGGACTACCGCAGGCGTGGGGTCGACCTGGGTACAGGGCAGCGGACAGCGGCTTGCGGCGACCATTTGAAGAGGTTTACCCGAGTAAGTTTCTCCGCACTTTGGAATGAGCTGCTTTGTAAACTTAGCTAAACGTCAAATGCGAAACACGGATATCACGCAACATGCTTTAATTTAATGCCCACGGAAAGCAGTGTCTACGTGAACTAATTTACATGTGGAGCTCTCAGGGCCATTAAGCCAGGTGTATTATGTTCCAGTACTTTCATCTGTTTCAAGAGCCTACCCTGTGATTGCATGTTGTAAGATTTAATCTATTCTCTCAACGTTCAAGAACCACCTGGATCATCCAAAGCAAGCTGCAGACCAGTGTCCCCAACGTATATACGTCCTCAGGCACTTTCCAGGCATGTGCACTTCACTGAGCCAAAACGCGGAGTTCGAGTACCAAGATCCAGACGAAAAGGCGTGCAGAAGAGTTTTAGCTTCCCTTGTTGACAGTGCTGTTGACATGCATGACGGGGGGCTATTGACCGAGCTGCTTTCGAGCAGTAATGCAGGGAGACCACAGTTCCATGCAATGACGGCTGTAAGGCTTTACCCGGAAAACAAGTTCCTCTTTGTGAGGAAAAATTGGTTGGAAGAAATATCTAGAGAGAGAGCCACATTTTACAGAGATATTGTAGCCGCTGATAACCCAGTTACTGTGGGCATGAACACACGTGGGCAGAGGACAAATGGAAGGTGAGCTATGTGTGCATGATGTCGTCTTTTCATGTATTTGCTGCTCATCTCTGATGAAGTACAGTGATTTTGCTGTGTACGTGTTAGGTTTAGTGTATACAGCTGTACAGCCTCAAATTACACTAAGGGAGCAACGCTTACATGCGCAGGTGGTTTCAGGAGTGGTTGACACGTCTCACCAGCACGGAATGTCATAGGGTCCGCACAAGAGTAGCAGATTTCGAGAAACCTGCCGCAAGCTTGAAAACTGCTCGGCCACTGAAAACGGCAGCCACTGCGTACGGTAAGTGAATCCGACTGTGGACATTGGGTACTTGAATGGATAGTATTGATGGTGACTGTCATTGTGACTACCTTGTGTTTGGAATCTTTTAAAGGCACGCAGATGGAAAGCAGTGCAGTGAGAGAATTTCAGAAGAAGTTTCCTGCAATTGTATATCAGGTATGAACGTCACACACCTTAATAATGGAGAGTACATAAGATTCATCAAATATTTCAGGCTGGGCTTCTGATTCATCCTGGACAGCAATGGCTCTGCACAAGCCCAGATGGCGTAGTGCGACTGGACGACGGGCTGTACCTTCTGGAAGTGAAATGCCCGTTTGGTCGGAAGGGACAGTCAATTATCGACCACACGAGTGCCACCAGCTACGTCCAGTACTACGATGATGGCAAGCTCTGCTTGAAGAAGTCTCATCAGTATTACACCCAGATACAGATAGGAATGTATGTCATGAATGTAGCAGAAACTTTCTTTTTTGTATATTCAGAGGCACAGTCCATTAACGTCGTGATGGTTGAACGAGATGATGAATTCCTCAGTGAACTGATTCCCAAGCTAGAGACATTCTACTTCACATATATGTTACCACAGATTGTGCAGAGGTGTAAAAACAAAATTTAGCTGTATCAGGCATTTGTCTGTGCACACAAGTTACTCCTGTATATCCCTGAATCTGTTTTCCTGAATTTTCACAGACTGTTGTACATAGTAGAATGTGAATAGACTTGTCGTCTGATCATGTAAATATACTGTTCCCTGCATAATTTGTTAGCGTCAGCTGAAATTCCTTTCAAACTTCTTGAGTGCAGCCATTAATGAACACTGATAACAAGAACTTTTACTTCACAACACCAGTACACAGACTGTACAACCTTCAGCAAAGTTAACAATACCACACGTCATCACTGTCTTGTCCCTGAGCAGGATCACAACTATCCCAGCATTCTTTGGTAACTGTTCACCTCGATCCGATCACAAAGCAACCACCATTAAAATTTTCACGAGCTTACATGTCAAATATGGAAATGGTAATGCTAATTGCTTTCATGTTTAAAAACTGGTGGCTGCAAATTAACAAGCACCGCACAGATGCGGAAAATGTCAGGCATGTACGGGACAAGGTCTGCAGGCACAGTACGGTTAAGAATATTGTAAATTTTTAACCTTTGAATAACACGCTCCACATGGACTCTGACTTGGGCAATGTGATATGTGGTATCCATTTCCGAGCTACTGAACTGTGCACTTCCCGATGAGAATGGGGGCATGACAAGAATTGCACCTTTATCACCTAGGTGTGAGTTTATGCCAGGGAATCCCTTGTCAGCTAGAACGAGGTCCCCTGTTTCAATAAGGTCCAGAAAGCCAGACTGCACGGTTATTGCAGTGTCACTTTCACGTCCTCCGTATGCCCCCGAAACAAATGCGATTTGTCCATTGGGAACAATAGCAACAAGAAACTTGAGAGTCATGCCGCCCTTGTAGTTGGAGTAGAGGGTTCGCTGTTTTTCTACTGAAGCTGGAGTCTCGGTCCTGACTTCTGTGCAGTCAATAATGTACCTACACGTATGATAGTGTTCCAAGAAGCACTGGGGAAGCGTTGCTCGGACGGTGTCTCTTGAAGGTGCAAATATCAGTTTCCTTGTAGCTTCTACCAAGTTTGCCAGGATGAGGAAAAATATCCTTGCTGCTGTGTAGCGTCGGACACCAAACAGTGCACCAAGGCTGGTAAATGTTATCCCCAGCTTCAGTTTCATAAGAAATAGCAGCAGCTTGTTGGGTACAGTCACGTCCATTTCCCTTACACGGAGGTTGCTGAGGAGACTGAGGAGCAGGGCGAATGCCTGTGGGCTTGTGCCACATAAGTCCTGCAGTGTAGTGGAGTCCTCATGAACTGTCTCATAGCCCTGAAATAGGCAAGTGCGCTGAGAGGGTCCAGCGAAACTTGACTTCATGTCGGGGACAGCTTGAACTTCTTTGTCAGTCTGGGTACGGTGGCTGATCTGTGTGCAGCTGGTGCCGTTGCTAGTTGTACAGATGAAAACTGTGAAGTCACTCCTGGCATCATCACTGGCCACCTCTGTCTGTGTTCCCTGCAAAACATAAGAAAAAAAATCTTTATTGTTGTTCCTGTTACTCTTGCAAAATAAAAAAATAAAGATGTCATCTCTCTGTTAAATCGATTAGGGAGCATACTTACCACTGATAATATGCCAGACTGAGTTTCACCATCGGGCAACAGAGGAGCAGTGTCACCACTGCTGTTATCTTGCATGCTATCGGACAGATCATCACAGCCAAAGTCACCCGTGTTCGCGTACACCGCATTTCTATCAATGTGCTGTGACCGCCTCTTGGACCTGTAATTTATGGCTAACATCAGGGCACTACAAGGTAACAAGTGACAGCGAAAGCAAACGCAACGAACCCCAGTTAATACGGCGAAGACAGACAGCTGCCTACCTTTCGTAGCGGTCGACGGACGTTGAGCACACAGCCATTGACTGCTTCTTGTAGACGGCAGGAAATATTGTGGGAATGTACGATGGGTGAGCTTGTTCAGAACTTTTGGCATTTCCCACGAAGTGCGCGCTGCATATGACCGTGCTGGATGTCGGCTCCCACGGGGTGCCATCTTCGCTGCACAAATATGTCATTTGATGAGACGAGCAGCGAAACGAAAAGGAAGGGAATGACATGTAATTGGAAATTTCACTTACTTCACCCGACGTACCGCAGCTATCCACAACCGACGGCGTTCTTGTTCATACCACTTCGTAGGGAAAGTATAAAACTTCAAGGCAGGTTGCTTTCCCTTGGCGGCAGCCCAGTTGTTGTGGCAGCCTACTATGCAGCAATAACTGCCGTTCTTCCGTTTTCGCCTAGAATCCATTCACAGTATGTGAAGACAAAACTCCCTGGGCCACCTGACTGTTATTGCGTCCTGCCTTGGTATCGCAGCCAGCTTTAAGCGTTTCGTGCAACGATCCAAATGGCTGCAGCTGTACAAGCCTGCACAGCAGGTACCGGGAGATTACGCCACTTTCCGCCTGGTGGGGGCGCGGGCGTCGGCCGAAAACTTTAGCGTGCGGTGCCTATGAGGTGAAGTTCTGTTTTTAGAGTGCAGACTGATCGTCGCATTAATTACGTCAACGATCTTCATCAATCAGATACGAATAGCTAAAGAGGAGGATAACTGCAAGCTCTACGGCGGATAAGCAAGAAGGAGGACAACAGTGCAATCGCAACGCATTTCATGCTGCACTGTTGAAAAATGGGATGACCAGAAACGTAGCTGAATTAAGCGCGCACACTTCTAATGTGGGTGTTTAACATGTCTCTTAACATCCAATGCTCTTTGAACTGAGAGATCAACAACTACGTGCTGCCACCAAGCTGAAATCGAGAGACGTTGCACGTGTAGCTACACGCATGTCAAGCAAGAGGCCGTCGGGGTATACAACACGATGTACATGTACAACACACATTGCACAACTTTTGTGAGACCCTCCCAGGCTATTCGTCACCTACACGCCTCGTTTTGTGGGCTTATTATCGAGCTGACAAAGATTAAGCCTTGCGGAGGGCACTTTCAAAATGTGCTGTTGTTGGCGGCGAATGGTCGAGTGGTTTATAATGTTTAAAGTTTAAGTGTGTTGTAAATCTGTCCATAATCTTGCACATTTTCAACAGTTTCTAAGCCTCAACATTTTCTACGACGTTCAAGATTTCCCGCAAATATACCGGTAAATATGTAAATCAATATATAAATAAAGAAGATTATTAACTTACGATGAATCTTTGAAGGTCAGCCAAATGAATATTCAACCTTCTTTCTTTCTTTTTTTTTTTTTTTTGATGGCACCATTTTAACGTTCAATTACGAGAGCAATCATATAGGCCTAGTAAGCGGTCACCGAGGAGGAGGAGGAGGAGGAGGAGTGTCGTTTTGGGAGGAACCCGAGAGGTCTGCCTGCCTGATTAGGCGGCATGTTTCTCGGGAAGGGGAAGGTGGCGGAGAGGAGGAGAGGAAAGGGTGAAGTGGAAGACCGAGCGGAATCCGCTCGGGGGGGAGGATAGCTGCGTCCATGGGCCGACTTCAGGGGAACTGTGCCGGCATACGCCTATTACACATCTGAGGGAAACCCAGGAAAAACCCCAGACGACACAGCCGGCCCGCGGATTCGAACCGCGGACGTCCCAGTCTCCAAGCGCACGCGTTACCGCTGTAAGCTGTCACCAGTTGTTAAGTTTCTATGATCATCGAGAACACCCCTCTGCTGTTTGTATTTTTATTTTGTTTGCCAGAACCCGGTTTACCTCGTTTCCTGCGAGCCCTTTTATGTTTTTGTATGTATTTCGTTTTGAGCCACTAATGGGTTTTGGATTTGTAACATTGTTTATTTGTGTCAATTATCGAATTCTGGGAACTATCCTTTGTAATTTGCTCGTTTCAGGGTTTGAGCATTTTGGAGACCCTCGGTAACGGACCAATCCTGGGGCTGAGAAACGTGAAATTTGCATATTTGATTTTGTTTGTGTAATTTGTTGGCGGCACCCTGATTTTGAACAAAAAGGCCCGTCTCCCATGTGTAGGAGTCTTTGATCTGATCTTTTTCGGAGTTTCTTGTCGGGAGTCGTCTTGCTGTATATCGATGTAAACAAACTTCTTCCGCTGCGACCTGGACTGCCCTGGCTCTCTCCACGGATCGGACTAGCGTCGTCCCACCACCGCCCTTCACGACAACTCTCTTCCCCGGGACGCGAGGAAGAAGTTGACTCTTATACCCTTGTCAGACGGATTAATTTAGTGTCACTTTCAGCAAGTGACACTTACACTTAGTGTCATTCGTGTGCTATCACACAACATTTTTTAGTGACACTCGGCAGAAAGTGCACTAAAAATTTAGTAAGCTCTCCAAACTCACTTCACTTCTTTTCGGCTGACAAAGTGTGTAGCCTCGACGGCAGGCTTTGTGGTACAGGTAAAAATATTGAGAAAAAGTGAGTGGACCCGACACCACAATATTGTTAAACAAGTATTTTGAACAGCGTGTCTATTTTATTTAAGTACAGTGTGAGATGGTGCAAAAAAAGTAAAACATGTCATCACTCTTGTTACCAGCCAGTGACAACTTCGCGGTCTCGGCGATCCGGTGGCGGCCGTTGTTGTTGTGGCACATGTTTGAGTCCAATGTGTTTAATGTTCGAAGAAGGTTAACAGGAAGTGTTTCTAAATCAAGGAAAAACATTCTGAGAAAGGTATTGCGGCGCACGCCTCAAAATTTTGCCGCCCTTTATTCTTATATATCGTAATTGTCATAGCTTCATTAGTGACACTTAGTTAAGCCGTGTAGCAAGCACGTAGTGAAAGTGACGTTCGCTGGTTGGAGTGCACTACACGAAAATATCACTAAATCATGCCGTGTGACAGGGGTATTAGATGTGCCAAGTTAACTTGATGTCTTTTGTTTCTTACTTGAATCCGTGAATTACTTACAGAGCACGCATAATTGCACACACAAACACTGGCCAGATCACGTCTGTTCGATACACAAATAAATAAAATGAAATGAATTTCATAAATAATGTGAATAAATAAGTCCAATAAATCATATAAAAATTAAATTATTTTTAGCGGTCTCGGCAAGTTGACATTTCGTCAACTTCACTTTAGTTGACTCGTCAAATTAACTTTAAATGCAGGCAACCTCAACTAATTCAATAGTTGCTCAAGTACATTTGATTAGTAACTGCAGTTGTAACTGAGTTGCAGTAGCCTTTCTTGTAACTTATTTACTTTCAAATTGATGCAGCTATTAGTGTAGCTTCCCAAGCAGCACACAATACTGGACCCATATTGGCTGGGCATTGGCGATGCGGGTCCAATATGGGACCCATTTTGTGAGGACTTCCCCCATATTGGCTCAAACTTGGCAGTATGGGCTCATATTGCCCGTGTACACCCCATATTGACTGAAAATGCAGAAAGTGTTACGTACCCGTGTTGGTATACTGGTGCCAAATGCCCAAGCAGCACGGCAAGATTGGACTTTGAAGCGTGTGGAATGCCCAACTCAATGCGTCGTTACATCCAACAACTTCCCGCAGGTGATACACATTGTTCGAAACAGTCAACATATCTGGCGATCCCACTGTAACATGCACTGCAACTCCACAAATTCACTTTCCACTTGCTGAAAACAGCCGCCATCTTCCTTCGCGTTGCCAGTCGGTCGAACCGACTGAGACCATGGTCGTTTGTGCGAAATCACGCGTCCTACAACTAATGCGCATGCGCGACATTCGTATAGGACGTTTCGTTCTGGCTAAAATGTCGCTGGTTCCTCTAATGACAACGGAATTCCGGCAGGTCAATTAAAAAACACGATGTCTGATAGGAAGGGATGTCTCTTCTTTAAAGCTAGGCGCTTTCAAGTTACTGCAGGCAGTGTGACTGGCTGGGGCGTATGACCGTCACCGTCACGAAAGTGTTTCGCTCCTGTGTGCACTAAGAGCGGGCTCGAAATTTTTGAAGGGTTCTGAGGGATGTTCGGCACTGGCAGTTCCGTGGGACTGCCTGCCTAGCACTAGTTGATCCTGCTCTTCGTTTTTAGAGCGAGGGCAGTACTATTTTTGAAATGTCATGTGAGCAAGCTTTCGCTTGTCCCATCCTACAGTTGGCAATACGACTGCTTAGGTCCTTCAGGAAGACGGGCGTAGCACCTGTTCTTTGTTTTCAGGGCGATGCAGTCTTGTTTTTGTAAAGCTATGCAACGTGGATCAATTAAGGAGATTCGCAGAAATAAAAAAGGAAAAAGAAGAGAGAAGTAATAGCTGTGGTGGGGGAGGGGGGTATATGTTTAATCACACAAGAGGAGATGTCAGCCAGGCAAGTGCTGCAAGTGTGGTGGATATTATACCGGATAATGCTTTATTATTACGCGAACTCACCGCTGCCGTTCTCACGGAAATAATTGCGCAATATGGGCAACATGGGCTTGCCAATATAGGCAGCCCATATTGGTCCAATATAGAGCCTCGTTACACTCCCCATATTGACCAGCTCCCCTGGCATAATGGTTAGGGTGATCGCTTTCCACGCCGAGACTGGGAGGTGACACGGGTTCGGATCCTGCCACCGGCTGTCTGTCTGAGGTTTTCCCTGGGTTTTCCGAATACTTTCCAGACGAATGTCGGCACAGTTCCCCCTGAAGTCGGCCCAGGACGCATACTAATCGCCTGCCCCCTTCCTGCTGTCCTCTCTCCATCTCTCCACATCTGTACGCCGCTCATAGCCACACGGAATTAAAAAAAGAACTCCCCATATTGGTCCCATATTGGCAGCCCATAATGGACTAATATTGGTAATCCTAGCAGCCCACATGGGTCCAATATTGGACCAATGTTGGCGTGCTGCTTGGGTTAGCTACATCTTTTGAGGATTTACACAGCTCTGATTGTGACGTCATGTCATTTAGCACTTTTATTGACTGCCGAGCAAAGCTTTCGCTGCAGATAGGATTCAAGGCTGTTATCCTCACGAATTCGCGTAGCGCTCTCCAAATGGTGACGAATCCGTCGTGCAATAACATTCTAACATGCTGTATCATCATGTGCCCAGCACAGAGCAATCGATGGAGCCATCTCCCTGCAATGGATGATCTCCTACGCCGACATCACTAGCGGCTTTTCCATCCGACTTCGGTCGATGCAACAGATGAGGACAAGGTTGGAACAGCTAATTAGGATAATGACATCTTTTACCCTTTGGAAATTTCGCTGCACAGCCGTAGCCGAGAATAGGAGGAACCAGCTGATGCAGGCCGGTTCCTCCTATTAGGCTCTCCACGGCTCTCCACGGTCACTCAGCTGGTAACAGACTACTTAGAACACAGGCTCCCTTTTTTTCTTGGGTGACCAGGATCGAGTTCTTGTGACAGTGGTCCTGCCGTCATATTGCTCTTCACAAAGGACATGTACGCCTAACGGGCCTCATCTATACATAGTTCAATTCTCTTAGGTAGCTACAAGTTAATGCCCGTCAAGTTGTCTACGAATAGTGCACTTATAATACGTACGTACCTCATATTTCTTGTATACTGAAAACGTTTCCATTTTTTCTTTCTATTTCTATTCTATTCTATTCCATTCTATTCTGGGACTGGAGAAGTTAAAATATCAGCGTAGGCGGATGACATCGTTTTATTTTTAAGGGACGGAAACCGTGTAACACGCACGTTCGAGATTTTTCAGCAGTATAGGAAGCTGTCACGAGCCCATAGATATAGTTCATGTTCGGTCATGTTTGGTCATATTATGCATATTTCGTAAACAAGTGAAATAAATATTCTATTCAGCTACGGAAAAGCGGACCAATTAGCCTCTGCTGCGCTCCACAACAGTATAGCCTCAGTTTGCCATTCCCGGGAGGCGGCGACAGAAAATTTGATCTCAATGAGATAGTACTTACACAGCACCCTGGAATTCGGGAAGCCATACAAAATCATGGACTAGATCTCCCGCTTCAGCTACTTTCCAAGCAATACGCAAACCCTGCTCTTCGGGTTACGAACAGGAAGCTCATTCACCAAATTACAAATATGCGATTGACTCTCTGGATAACTCAAATTTCAGACACTGTCAGCAAACCGAAACTATCGAACACATCCTGATGCTTCATTGTAGTGCATGTGCTGTGGTTGCGTGAAAAATACCTTGGACACTGCAGGAATTGTACGCTGGGTGATGTCCTACATCCCAGAGGCTCTTTCACGGAAAGACACTCCAAAACTCGCAGCCTAGTCTGCTTTCCACAGACTATCCTCGACAGACTATCCACCGACTCGCCCAAAGACTATCGGTTTCTTTGCTCGTGCTTTTCACCAATCCTGGTAGTGACCGGCCTGTACATCTTAACTTTCGACCGTCATCACTTAAATATCTGTTATCATATCAGATAATCCCATCCTGGCTACAGCCGACCCACATATGAATGAGGCCAGCAAGGGTAGGCCGGTCTCGTCCCCATCAGCAGGATGGAGCGGTCGACTGCTCAGAGTCAGACGCGGCACGGGCGACGCCAAATAGAACCGCAAAAAAGAAAGAAAGAAGAAAGGGCGCGCGCCTCACTATTGAGCGGAAGACGTGAAGTCGCAGAGTGGCAGCCAAGATTGAAAGCACTCTTGCGTACCAGGATTTCACGCAACACTGGTACTTTTTGTGCGAATATGTATCCCAGGGCTTGTACTCCTAATTTCCACCCCCTCCGACATGTTTAATTTTTTTTAGACCTTTCATGCTCACTTGACTGATACGCTTTCAAAATTTATTGGATCCCAACTTGGCTCATCAAGCAGCCTATCGAGAGTGACCGTGCAAAATATTTTCGTTCAACGGTGAGCTATGGCTGCGAAATTCAATATACAGCATGTTTTTTTTTTATCCGTTACAGATTTTTAAAAAAATGCTGTGAGAGCAGCACTGATGCCATTTTTGCGGAGGGGTTACGCGGCTAGGCGGACGTCGTGGGGGGTGGGGGGTGGGAGGGAATCTATTTATTTCGGCAGGAAAAGTTAGTCAGAAGGACGGCTTGCTATTCCTCGGTAAGTAATTCCTTAGTGGGTAGTGGGTCACTGTGGGAAAGAGCGCGTAGCTACTGGACGACTCTAATTTTTTTTCAATCCAATTTATTTCCAATTCAGTAATATGGGTGACGTTGCCGACAAAAGCTGCAAAGGCAGCTTGGCAGACTCTCATCACCTAAAATAACCTTTCCTACTTAGGTGTTTTCGCGAAAATACGTGCAGACTTGGAGACGATCATTATTTGAATCCACCCTCTTTCCCAAAATCCTGAAACGAGTACGTACCCCGAACACAAATCGCCAAGATTTGTTGTGCAAATGAGGCGAATCCAGAACTACGCACTTATAGTAGTGCATAAGCGACATCGCTTCGGCTCATCTGGGATGGAAGGGGGTCCACCTCGCAAACACATAAGCGTTTATTCGAATGAGCTCCATCGCTAGAAAACGCGTGGCCTTCCGATGCGAACGCCCTTTCCCTCCTTTTGCGCTAGAGAAGGGTGTGGTTTCAGTTTCGGCTCATTTGCATAGCAAAATTGGGCGTGTATCTAAAAGCATGTGCTCATTTCAGGACACACACACAGACAAAAAGAAGGCGATGGATTTAAATAATGGATGGATTTAGATAATTTATGAATTTTATGTAATTACAGTCCGAAAACTGAACTTCACCGCATAGCACGCTCTGCGCCAACCATTGCCGCCAATGATAGGGTTATCGCTTCTGATTCGAAGAGAGAGGAGGGCGTACGCCTTTTTGTGTCAATATGGATATATGATAATTGACACAAAAAGGCGCACGCCTCCCTCTGTCCTCGAATCAGAAGCGATAACCCTATCATTCATGACAATGGTTGGCGCAGAGCGTGCTATACGCGGTGAAGTTCAGCGTTTAGAGATAGACGCTGAGCAGCGACGAGCCCTTTCCCACGGGATGTCCGCCCAGCCGCATAACCCACCTGTGAAAACCGGATCTAATAGCTGTCATAGCTTTACTATACGCCCTGTAAACAAAAAAAAGAGAAAAAGAACATGAGCGCACTCTATGGCGCACTGCCAAACGCGTACGAGATGCAATTGTATTGCAGCAGACGCTGAGGTCTCTGTGCTGTTCCTGCGCTGTCACCGTATATGATCTGCGTCTGGCCCAAAGGCAAACCCGACCGTAGGTTCTTATGGGCCCTGTGCAGAAACACTAGATTCGCCTGCACAGACGTTCACTCCTGAACATCTGGCCGAGTGTATAGTGGCAATACGCTTTGTCGCACGCCGGTTGCGTTCCACATCTCACATCTAATGTTCCGCGTGTATTGGGGTAGTGCACTGCTCGCCAGTGGTGAATCACCCCATGTCACAGTCACGATTTATATGTGGTTATTATTCTTCATTTTCGAACACAGCGTCCGCACCTCCCACAGCAATGGCGAACTCTACCGGGTTTTTCGCCTGGCGTGATAAAAAAATCGCATTAGAAAATCTGCTTTTGTGAACATTAGGGCGTCACTATTTGTCTCGGGGGAGATATTACCATTATTTCTGAGCCCTTTTATGAAATTTAATTCGCCAGAAATTGAATTCCCCCAATAGATCTGAAATTTCCAAAACCAAAGTTTTTTTTATTTCTTTTCCACGGAAGCAGAAACCGCAAGTCGAATTTACCCCATTGAACTGCACAATACATTCCCTACTACTAATAGCTGAAAAATGATAATAATGGGAAAACCAACGTTCGAAGCGCGCAATGGGTGGCAAAATGACGCAAATGAAGTTGTAACGTCACGTCGGTTTACGCTTTCGGTTCGAAGATCTGCTCGAGTCGGATAACGCGAGCGTGTTTTCATCGTTCTTAAGGAAAAAATGGGCGGATGTTCAGCACAAACTCTGCGTAAAAACGACATAAAATATGTCGCGTACCCTTGGATCCTGCACTTTTGGAAAAATGTCATCAGCGTAAAACTACACTCTTAAAAATGAACTTCTCCACATAGCACGCTCCTAGCCAACCATCATCCCAAATGACAACGTTCTCACCCCCGATTTGTTGAAAACGTTGTCATTCGGGATGATGGTTGGCTAGGAGCGTGCTATGTGGTGAAGTTCATTTTTAAGAGTGTACACTGACCTAAGAGGAGTAAGCACTTGTCACAAAATGCCGTGCTGTGAACTTACCATGTTGAATTGTGCGTGGCTGTGATAACCTTATAAGCTCATAATGTGAAAATAATTTGATTCAAGTCACAACTTCGTCTGAAACTAGAAAGGAACGACTACCCAGACAGAACACCATCTCCCACGGACGTCCGAAATAGATCCCTATGTTCATATCTGAAAATGGACCTCCGTGGGACTCCCCTGGAATATTTATGGAGGGATATCCGTAGCCGTGTATCCGCAGGAGATCCTGTTACGGCTATTTCACGGATTGTCTGGATCAGCTCCGTGATAGGATCCTGTATGGATCATGTATTGCTAGAGAGAGAAACGCGGGATGATGTAGTACTGCACAAATTCGATTTTCTATGAACCAACTCACTTTCTCAAATCAAATGAGTAAGAAACAGAGACACTACCTCCACGGTGACTTACGCAAAGCAATTAATTTCGCATTTCATTGTTGTTTGCGTACGCAATCGAATTAAACGTAGACATCTCACCCTTCATTTCGATTCACGGGCGAACAGGGCTCTCGAACATGATGAAGCTCTCGAGAACACCAAGGTACAGTGTCTGTTTAATGTTTGGAAGTGAATGCCACTTAATTTCCAAAGCTATGCGGCGGAGTGGCCCAATCTCTCGTTGCTGTTTGTTTTTCATTAATTTTTCTTTTTTGAAACGCCGCGCTTATTTTCCATCATGGGAAACAAAACGGAGCTACAAAAAAAAAATGAAAAAACACCTGCGATGGTGGCAGGTGTGAAAAAATGGCGGAAAGACGTTATATATTCTACTACAAAGCGTATACTGCTTCTGTATGTTTTACAGACATTTGACAAATTCATTTTGTGTGCCGCTTGAGACTGGACATAACTTTTCATCAATTTTTCCGTCTGTCATTGCAACACAAGTGTCTTGTATATGTATCGTGCGTAAAAATAAATCACTTCTGTCCTTTAGTGATTTCTATATTTTAATTAATATAATGATTAGAAATAAACAAATCATTTAAATTTCAACATGAAAGAGTACTTCCGTCCGTCGCCCGTCAGCATCCCCCATTTTCAAATGGGACCGCCGTGGGAAGTCACTGGGATGTTCGAGGAGCTGACAAAACGGTGTCCCTAGGACGCCTTTTGTCCCACTAAACTCGTGAGATCACGTTTAAGAGGGGATACGAGTGAGGCGGCATCTCCGATTCACGATTTTTTCGCTCGTAGATGGCGCCACACGAACATACGGGTCTCAGCCTGGAGGAAGCTGTAACCATTACCCTTAGTACAAATAACTCACTCCTCCGCAGGATTGTGTAGTCCCAAAAACACGTGTGACCTCCTTGACTATTGAGACGCAGGGATCTCACGTCATGTTTGGGTTGCCAAGGTCAACTCAGCTACAAAGGAAGAAGGAGGTCCCGACGAAAGCCAATTCTTCCCTTTTGTCCCTTTGTGGACTGCATCTGGTGACTTCTTGATGTTTTGCTATCTTAGCATGTCTGACTTTCTGGACGCAGCGCGGAGTCCAAATGTTATATTTCGTTGGCCCTCGCTTATTTATATTCACCTGCTGATTTTTCTTTGGCGCCGAGTTCTCACACTAGAACATTTTGCGGACGTATTTTGTATTTACCTGACTATTCTGATTTAGTGTATTTACCTTGCGTCTGTGTGCAAGTGAATCTAAATATATTTGTCGCTACAAACATTAACCGAATAAGTCCTCCGAAACCTAGACAAGATAAGCCGTGCAGCAGACCATTGCATATTGTCTTCTTTATTTTTTTTTCTCGGACAGCGTGGATGTGCAGAGATCCAAGACTGCAGATGCATACTCTAAATGAGGGGAACTAATGTTTTGATTGTAGATGAGTAGAAATCCAGCGAACCGGTAGAGATGTAGGAAGGGAGCTGCCTCAGGACAGCAGCCGCCGATATTTCGAACAGAGACTGTTGAAGAAGAGCAGTCTCTGAAGAACAGAAGAACAGTCTCTGTTCGAAATATCGGCGGCTTCTGTCCTGAGGCAACTCCCTTCCTAATGTTTTGATTGATTGATTTGTAAAAGAAAAAAAATGGAGATGTTAGTCCCGTGCCACTCGGAACTAATGCTTTATATGCTGTTAATTTAATATGTTTTGTTGTACCATGGCGAAATTTCCTTCTTATAGTTTCCACAGACAAGCGGCTTTCGCACACATATGGATATCCGATTTCAGAACTTTCCCTTTAAATTTGCCGCCAGCAATGAGAAGGGTGCCCAGAAGAAGCACAGACGGTCGGCTGCTCCCAACGTCAGGCCATATTCTTCAATATGTGTAATTCGTCGGATTGTACCCACTTTTCTGTTCAGCTGTGTTGTTCGCAAATGACAAAGGTCTTAAAATAACCAGTGGCCTCCCCTCTTCGGCTGAACAAAGCAAACAAATAAATAAAAAGCAGAGTCTGATTGCCTGCACCGTATGCTAGAATCGAAACTTACGGAAAAATAGGCGCGTATGACCCACTCCACGGAGCTTTGAACTCCTTTCAAAACAAACGCCTTTCCAACAAACGGCGTCGATCAAACGGCATTCGACCAAACGATTTTCGATTAAATGGGCGGACACCCAGTTTTAGTTTATTTACTTTGCGCCTATGTGCAGGTGAACCTAAATTTGGTCCTTACAACATACATGCATCCTTCGAAACCTAGACAAAATATCAGAAGGTCGAAACTTAAAAGGCCGAAAAATTAAAACATCGAACGATCAGAAGGCTGAAAATTCAGAAAACCGAACTATCAGCAGGCCGGAAAGCCTTTCGATCACTTAGGCAGAAAACAAAAAGTAAAAGTAGAGATGACTGTGTTATTGCAAGTGTTTATTGTACACGACGACAATCACGTTCGGGTTGCCAAATGCGACACCATCTCCTCTAAAATTCATTGAGTGGGTAGTACAGGTCATTCACTGGCAATCACCCACCAGGCACTTTCTTTTTGTAAACATGTCCCCAAGAGTCCAGGCAGCTAAGACGCTCAGACTTGCAAATGCAGGTTGCAGTACATCAGTGCAAATAGTGTTCCGTGAATTTTGGGAGCAAGCCTTTTTTTTTCAGAACTTGCCATTTTTTGGGTCAATATACCTATAAGCACCCTTCTTTTGGGTGTAATATGTGACACCCCTGTTACACCCATCATTGGACCCCGAGCCCGAGAATTCGGAAGACTGAACTATCGAAAGCCAGAGGCCACCAAGAAAGGAACAATATATATTCGAAAAGTTACATCTGCTACATCAGGTAGATCCACAACGCTGTGCTCAGGACAGGTATTGGGAATTAATGTGCTGAATGCTTTTTATGCATTTAAAATAACTTTGTATGACCTTGTCCAGCGCATGCCACTTTCTGGCAGCATCCCTCGTGTACTGGGGTTGATCTTACAGCTGTGGATAGAGAAAGAGCTTCTTTTGAAAAAGTTATCTTAAAAAGTGAATTTCTACGTGGAGTCTTTTTCAACGTTTTATTCATAAATTATTTATTTCGCAGACATCCTCTTGGAATTCCTTATTTTTTGGCCTTTCTATAATCCAGTCTTTGACTGTTTGATATTACCTCATTAAAAAAAAGAAAGAAAACTGTCTTCCAATTTCAACACATCGGGAGAGCGAATGATAACACCACTCGGTCTCACTGTGCCTCACCTCCCGTAACCCTACCGTTCTTTTTACGTGCATGCGATGCGAGACGAATATTGTGTGGCTGTGTAGCAAAGCTTTCCTGGTCTATGCCGCCTATTCTCCCTATTCTCACTCAAGGCCTTCCCATTATTTTGCGACGACCTACTCAACGTGGATCTCTTCAGACAGGTTTCACGACCTCAATTTCGCGCGTCCGCTGCCGGGGAAACCCCTGCTGGGATAGGGTGCCAGAACAGTGACTGCATTCCGCGGAACGATATGAAGTTCTCTTCTGACCAGCAATGTGGCGCTACTGTACGATGGCAAGACGGGGCAGTTCACGGAGCCGTACATACCTTAAGTTTTTTCAATATTGTGAACAACTGGAGGCATGGACAGACATGACATGGACACGTAAATATTCAAGAAAGAATTCCGCGTAAATGCTACTGATTACATTTCACATATGTGCTACAGTAAACGAGCTACGAACTTCCAAAAGCGAGAGACCGAACTTATAAATTTTTTGCAGCTTTCGTAAGGTTTTGAAAAATTTCAGCAAAAAAAATTGCAAATGTCTCCAATGCGAATTTTTTGAAATTCTAAAATCTATCGAACAAGGCCATTTTGGTCCAAATCGGTTCAGTATTAGCTGCAAAAGATCGCATTGTTTCGCCCATAGAGAATACATGGGGCCGCCGGAGGTCGTATCCCGTGGGATCTCCATCCGTGGGATCTCCATGGGATCGATTTGTTCTGTCTGGGTACATACGTATATGATCCCGAGAGCGCAGATGATCGCTGCTTCAAATACTGTCTGCATTTGCTGTTATGCGACTCGAGACCGAATGGTGCCGGCACAGTGCAGCGGCTCCGTGAACTGCCCTTAGTGGGGATGCGCGGCTTGAGCCGGTGCTTAGGCTGCGGACATCGTTCTCGAAAACGGGGTGGGGGTAGGGGGGGTTATCGGAAGAAAAAAAATAAGAAGATAATAAAGTGGTTTGCCGGCCGAGACAGGCAGCAAGTTGCCACGGAGAGCAAAAAGAGGAAAAGAAGACGGGGAAAACGGACATACCAACAAGTCGTGCTTGTAAGGCTCACTTTGTGGACATTTCAGTTCTTCAAATCACTTCAAAATGAGTGAAAATTAGTGAAATAAGCCGCAGTGCGGGAGCAGCCGCTTCCGCGTTCCGCCTTTCCTTGATCGCGCAGTGCACGATTTTCAGCGGCATACCGCCAATCGTCGTTCAATCAGGCGGTCGATGGCGATTGCATCACACACTTGCTTTCTTCCGGCCTCCCACGCAGGCTGCAGTACGTTCATATCATCGTCAGTGTCGATATCTTAAGAGCCGCGGAAACCGCAGGCGATAGCGGCTGCTCTGCGGCATGCACTTTTTCTTGCCGCCCAGCGGCAGCCCACACGTGGTTTCCGTACATGTGCACCGCATGTGGGTTCGGGTCCTTCTCGTGCGGCCGGCAATTAGGGCGCCTCGAAACGATAGTTTTCGCTATTTTTTTTTCTGGCTATTACCATTGCGGTAGTGAATATATTTTGCAATAGAAAGGGGTAAATCCGGCACTGCTCTTTCTGTTTCTGTGAAAAGAACGTGAGGTCCACTCAGCAAATTGCGAAGTTCAATTGGGAAAATCCAGTTTCTCGAGAATTGAATATGATAAAACTACTCAGACGTCATGACAAAATATCCCCCGTTAACCCCATAATATTCAGACAAATAGATTTTTTCAAATTATAGTTTTATCACGTTAGCCGAAACACCCTGAATTCTTGCTCCGAATGCTCCGCAGCACACCACCTACGCAGGAACTCTGCGTCGTCCGTGTTGCCAGTCGACGTGGACTACATCACTTGAGACACTAAAACACATGAGACACACGTGGGTAAAAGCGTCCGCTCGTTGGTGATGTTCGTCAGGTTCGTTTGTAGGTGGAGGGTTCGAATCCTACCACCGGCTCTGCTGTCTAGGGCTTTCCCTGGGTTTTCTGGCAGATGTTCCGGAGGAATGTCGGCGCAGTTACCCCTGAAGTCAGCCCGTGATGCACACCAATCCCCTGTCACCCACTCTTTCCTGCTGTCCTGTCTCCATTTGTCTACGTCTGTACGCCGCTCGTAGTCACAGCAGCTTCGTGGCGCTCACACGAAATCAAAAAGAAGTAACGCCCCCTCCCATGTCCTCCTCTGCGCGCATGTTTGCGACTGATTTGGTGCGCCGTTGAATACCTGAAACTTTGAAGCCTCAATTTCGGGACTTTTTTTGGGCAGTTACATTTGCAATATCGAGCTATCTGCGGGTCCAGATCCAGGAATTTCTCGTACGCTTCACAAGTCAGTACCCCAACGCAGCTATGATATCAAAACTTCATTTCCTCATCGCTTTATCCTACATCGCTTTATCCTTCATTTCATTCCTTTATCCTTCATCGCTTTATCGCTACATCCTCGCTTTATCTCTATGTTCGGCCCTCTTCAGCAGTACTGGGGGGTGGGGGGGAATTTGCAGATTTAAAGAAGGAGGAAAAAATGAAAGATAGGAAAGTTAGAAGAGGAAGAGAAATTAATCTCCATCCCTGTTCCACAGTAGTATTACAGGAAATGGAGTTTTAAAAAAAATGAGGGGGAGAGGTTAGTGTATATACCATCAGCGACACCACATCAAGGGAACGAGCAAAGCTGTCAGCGGATTTATTTAAGTTTCTTGTATCTTACAAGAAATTTGTATAAAGGAATATGACATCATTGCTAACTATATAATTCTAGCTAATTGATACAATTAATTGATTTTTGTTCTTCTCTTCTTTAAAGTCTTTATCTTCATTGTATTTCCATTTCTTGTTGAATCCTATGGTCACTTGGTCTTCTGTTCCGTTTTTGCTGTTCTCCCGTCTGTGGCTTGAATTCTCGCGTGGTATTTACTCCTGTAAAAAGCTTAATACATATCTTACAATTTTCCTTTGTTTTGGATGTCCCCGTGTTATGAGGGATATTATTAGTATGTTTTTAGAAATTAACATATTTATTTATTTTTTGGCTTTGTGTGTTGGATCTTTCAAGAAGGTTATGTTTATCTTCTCTCTCCTCTTTTTCCTTTTGCTCTTTTCCTTCCCTTTTTCCCTTTTTCTTTTATGAGTCTGTACATCCTATGGATTAATTTAGTCCTTGTTTTGTTTGCGACATTTTTTTTTCTTTCCTTTTTCCTTTTTTTTTTCTGATTGTGTGATTTATGTTTTTGGGGTTAGGTAGATATATTATCCGGCCTCCCTTGATGTTCTGCTTCAGTTCATCATCATCATACGTGAGTCCTTCTATCTCATTTTCTGCCCTTCTTGACTTCAGGTGAACTATATGGCTGCTCGCTAATTGAAGAATCTTTGTGATATTCTGCCTGGTCGATTTCGCTGGATCTACATCCCCTGGGGGTTTGGGATGCAGACAGGCTCCAGGCTTAGATAAGCCCTTGTAGTTAGCCTCTTTATACAGATTCTTGCCAGTTTCCTGGCTTCCAGCAGGCAGATTGTCCTGGCCCTCAATCAACAGGAGCCCTCGTCCTCCCCCAAGGTCCGAGCCGGTTGAGGCCGCAGCGATGGAAGTCAACGGTATATTTCACAGAGGTATATCATCATGTCTTGGATTGCTGACATCGTTTGTTGATTGCTTAGTATGGTTGGGAAGCAATCTCTGGTGATCGGTTTTTTCATTATATCTTGAATTTTTTCTCTGTGGGTCTTTGTATCTGGGCATTTTATCATGTAGTGCACAACATCACCTATACCTTGGTTGCATTTGCATTGTCTATTATTGATAATTCTGAACTTTGCCAGATATCCAGGGAAGCTTCCATGACTTGTTAATATTTGGGATTCATAATGGTTCATAACTTTATTTGGCTTTTTCGTAATATTTGGTATCCATATTTTTATGTTATTATTATCATAGTTTAACCACCTTATGTGCCATTCTCTCGTTATGTCTTTGATTATTAAACTTTTTATGTAGGATTTAGTCATTTTTACTTGGATGTAATTGTTGCAGTGCCGAGCTTTATTAGCTATTTCATCTGCTATGTCGTTGCCGAATATATCTGTGTGAGAATTTATAAAATTGAAATCAATACTTTTAGTTTTTCTAATTTCCAATATTTCGTTTTTTAATTCCTGAATTCTAAGATTATGATGGATGGGGTTTGCAAGAGCCATGAGGGTGGACAGACTATCGGAGTATAGGACAAATTTATTATGTGTGGAGTTTTTTATATACCGCATACTTTCTGTTATAGCGGTAAGTTCAGCATCGAAAATATTTGAGTAACTTGGAAGTTTAAATTTCCCAATATGAATTAGTTCTTGTTCATCCATCACACAAAAGCCAGCTCCTACATTTTCATCCATTTTGGATCCATCGGTAAAGATGGTTTGTTTTCCATAAATGACCTTGTCCGGTCTTTTAAAGTTAATTATTTTTAGTTCAGTGGGATGTATTTCCCATTTATTGTAAGGATATTCTACGTTTTCACTTTTTATACTTATATTATTTATTGTGCAATTCATCTTTTCCTGCCATATTTGATACACTAAACATTCCTTTTTTATTTGTAGATCTATGGGGTTAACATTGGCTAAAACTGGGAGGGTTTCGTTTGGGACGGTTTTGTAAGCTTTAGTTATCTTCAATAAGGGAATTATTTGTATTGATTTTAGTTTTCTTAGCATGTGAGAATTGTTTTCTGCTTTGAACCAAGCCGGTGCAGCATACACTATTATCCGTTCTACACATCTTAGATATAGTTCCCTAAGTTCCCTCTTTCGTTTTTTATTTTATTAGGAAAACTAGAAGTTAGTGTAGTAACTTTGTTTTTTATTTTGTCTAGATGTTCTCGAAAATTTAAGTTTTCATCTATAGTTACTCCTAATATCTTTATATTTTGAGACATTTTTATACTTTGATTTTTCATTTTTATAATAAGTGGTCTGTTTTTATATTTAGTTCCTGTAGTTATTAACATTGCTTGTGTCTTTGTTACGTTAAAATTAATACCGATATTTCTACTCCATTCTGATAGGACCTCCAGGGTCATATTACCCAATTCTTCCAGTTGTCTTCTATACTTACCTTTGATGATAATAGTTAAATCATCTGCATATGCTTGTATATTTACCTCTTCTGAAAAGGAGACTCAAATATCGAATTAATAGCAATATTCCAAAGGAGGGGACTCAGGGGGGATCCCTGAGGACTTCCTGTATTCATCCTAAAGGTCATTTCCTTTTTTGTGTGTGATGATTTGGTATCTTCTATCGATTAAGAAGCTTTTTATTAGATTAGTTAAATTATCGGGGCAGTTAAGTTTAATTAATTCTTGGATGACGATTCCAGGATTTAAATTGTTAAAAGCATTCTTTATATCCAAGGATATTAGAATGGAAGAAAATTCGTCTTTTTTATTTCTTCTCAAAGTGTCCATTATTCTTTTTATTGCGGTTGTGCTTGATCTACCGTGTATAAAACCATATTGGGGTTTATTGAAAAATTTCCTTTTATATAGGAAATGATATAACCTTTGGTATATGAGTTTTTCCAGTATTTTACTAAATAACCCTGGAACAGCTATTGGCCTAAAATTACCCGGTTCGGTTTTGTTTCCATTGCTTTGGAATCAATATTAATTTATTGATTTTCCATTGCACAGGAAAATACCCTATCTTGATGCATTCGTTATATATCCAAAGCAAAAACTCGGGATGTGAGGTTGTGATAGATTGTATTGTTTCGAGATTGACTTTATCTATTCCGACGTCTGTTTCTTTCTTTAAAGTTTTTATAACCATTAAGATTTCATTTTTGGTAAATGGAATGTCATTGTTATTGCTTGTTATTATTTTATCTGTTATGTTTATTGGGATTGTTGTAGGAAATAAATATGTTATTATAGTCTCTATGCTATCTTCTAACGTATTGGTATATGTACCGTCTGTTTTTAGAACGGCCGGTATATTTTTTGGGGCATCATTGGATTTTTTCATCATCTTATATTGTATAAGGTAAAGGGATTTGATTTTTTTATCTGATTAATTTGGGCCGACCAATGGTCTTCTTTGGCTTTTTATATTTTATTTTTATACTCTTGAAAATGTTTAAAATATGTATTTTTGTAGTGTGCTCTCATTGTTGGATCGTAGACTTTTTGATATCTTTTCCTCATTGCACGAACTTTTTTACGTGTTATAGTTAACTCATTGCTCCACCATTCAACTGTATCTCCTCTGGGTGTTATTCTACGCATACATTGTTTCCTGTATAAGTCAATTTTTTTTATAAGTTGCTTCTATTGTTTTATCTATATCATCCCTTGTTTGTAGTTCTGTTTTGGAAATCAAAGTGAACCATTTGTCCTTATTAATTTTCTGGTTTAGATATATCTGTCCTTTTTTCGTTAGTCTCCATATTGAGCTTTTTTCTTTATTAAAGGCTTTAAAAATAATGTATCTATGGTCGGAACATGATGGGATATCACTGACTGTCCAATCTTCGATTGATTGGAAGTCCCTTTCTGAAATGATCGTTAGGTCAATCCATGAACTGCCGCAGGGGCCATGGAAAGTCGCCAAGGATCCACTGTGATTTCTTAGAGCTAGGTCATTTCCCGTTAAAAAATCTACTACGTTTTCTCCTCTTTCGTCCGTAACATTTCCACCCCATAGGGTATTTTTGGCGTTAAAATCTCCGGTTATGATTATGGTTGTTCCTTTGAATTGATTTATTTCTTTATTTAAGATTGATAAATTTTCCATAATATCTGAGGTAGGTTCAAAATAGAGATTAATCAAGATGAAGGTTCTAGTTCTATTGGAACATTTCAGTATAATCTGATTTCTTGAAATATTTAGTGGAAAATAGTCAAAAGTTTTATCTCTACAAATAATTACAGTTTTTGGATTTTCATTTGCACAAAAGAATTTACAATTAGGGATGATATCCTGGAATTTTTTATTTTTAATATAAGGTTCTTGAATACAAATTATGTCTGTGTTTAGTTCTTTCATTATAGCATAACAATTGTTTATTCCTGCCTTGCTTCTGGCTATATTACTTTGTAGAAAATTTAGCATGTTGATTAAGGTAAATGTGTAATTTAGATGCCCATTCTTTTCTTTGCAAGGGCTAGTTCCCTTTTGTATTCGGGACATTCCCGGGAGTAAGCCGAGTGGTAGGTATCATGGTTGGCTCCTTTCATGGAGTTTGCATACCCGCATGGCATACAAAAGTACTCGCCATTTCTTTCTTGGCAGTCTTTTGCCATATGAGCTCCTCCACATAGGTGGCATCTAGATCGCTCATCTTTACAATCCCTGGTGTTGTGGGTGTATAGCAAGCATCTCCTACATCTCTTGATCATGATCTCTTCGCTTACCCTGCACTCAGACCATCCCATATATAGATTTCTTTTTTCTAGTAGGGCTTTTGCTGAATGTAGTGCCACTTCTACTATGTACGTTGTGGTGCGTCCCATTTTGATTTCCTTTATGATATTGAAGTCATCCTGCTGTATCTTTAGGTCGTTTTTAATGTTGATTGTTGCGAGCAGGATGTCCTTTGTGATGCGTTTTTCCACCCCTGCTATGCGCAGTCTGGGGTTTCTCTTTTTAGGTAAGGCTGCCTGGAGTACTCCCGCCGTTTGTTCGTTTGTGTTTACTTCTTGTACTAGTTTTCCCAGACCATTTATATGTCGAGACTTAACCATTATTCCTCCATTCTTCATGGGTCGCAGCGTGGCATCTGGAATGCCCATTTCCGAGGGATCAATGTTTCCTCTCAGTAAGATACCTATCTCCTCTTGTGTTCTTTTATCCTTTGCGTGAATAAATGCCACTTCCATAGAGGGTTTATCTTTGTGTCCGCTAGGATCTGGGATCGATCCCACCGCTTGCGCGTAAGTCGTCTTGGGGAACTCACTCATTTTGAGTTCAAGGGTCTCCACTTTACTCTCTTCCTTCTTTAGTTCCTCCTTTAGAATGGATATTTTTCCTTCAGTTTCATTTAGGTTCTTAGTCACTGCCTCCAGATTCCTAATGGTTGTCTCCCTATCGGCAAGTATAACCTCTCTCTCTTCTTCAGCCATGTTGGCCCTTACTTTTGTTTCCATTAGTTTTAGCTCGAGTTCCCTTACAAGGGCTTCATACTCGTGAAATACTCCTCGTACTTCTTGCTTATGCTTTATGGGTATTGTCTGCTCAACATCTATGTATTTGTCCCTCAGTCCTCTCAGTCTGGCTTCGATGCTCTGTTCTTTAGTTTTCCCAACTCGTTCTGCGTTCTTTTTTTCCTGTGATGCCATGGGCATTTCACTTGTCGAGCACTTTTCCTTAGAATTATCACTAGCATTCGTCTTTTTCCTTTTTTCTTTCTTTGGCTTTCTCCCTCTTTTAGATTTACATTCTCCTTGTTCGTTACTTACACTCCTTGGAGTGAGTACCTCCTCATCAGACTCCGAACTTTCCTCAGTCGATTCCACGTCCCGATCATCTCCTCCCTTGGAATCCGTTTCCATATTCAGGGCTATAGCATTTTGCTTGCCCTAGGAATGTATGTGCCAACTTCAACTGCGATTTCGGCACTTTCTATTGATTTTACAAGGTTTTTGCTTTCCATTGTTTACTTTCCTTTTCTAATTAGTTCCTTATTCTTTTATCTTTATTTTAGTTTTTACCTTATTTTGATACGTTACCTAGGACTAAAGTTATAAGGTGTTTAGTACCAGTACATCTTTATCACCTCTTTCGCTGTTTAGAACCCTTTTCTGGTGTTGTATATTGATTTTTATTAATATTTAGGAATTTATTGGTATTTGGTATATTTTCCTATTCAATAAGCTTACCTATTTACTAGTAATTATGCTAATTTTAGCAGAATTAAAATCGGAAATAGCCACGGAAATCTAAGCTAGTAGTTCTTGCCTTTAGGAAATAGCTTTCCACCCAGTGGTTGGCGGCATTCAGGTCTGCAAAGTGTGACCGTACTCTAACCGAAGGCAACAAGCTCGAGTCGTTGTCGGCGGCGGCACTAGTAAACAAACATGGCGGCCCCCATGGATCGGGCTATCAACATGTTTATATTATTTTCTAGCGTTCTAGTGAGCGGATTTTCAAAAGTTTTATCTTTTTGGAAATCGGAACACTAGATCTTTAATTTGAAACCAAGATGAACGTTCTACACTGTAAATTCACGAAGTTAGCTTCCTCGTGGTTGTAAGTTTAGGCCTAACCAGTTACAGTGATAATAGTGAGTTTATTTTATATCTAGGTGGATTTAAAGGAAAATTCCACTTACTTTGTGGTCCTGACACCTTTAGACACCACTGTATATGTTAGAACTCCTCCAAACCACACAAAAAACCTCAAATCGATCACTTTTTTGCAGAGCACAACACAGGAACATCCATGCGCGTTACTAATTAGATGACGAGGTTATGATTACCATGGACCATGCGCTTTGAGTCAAAGCACCAGTACTTCAAGCAGCTAGCATCAAGAGTAAAGAACTTCAAGAATATATGCAAAACGCTATCTGCCAGGCATCAAATCCGACAGTGCTTTGAGTTGCAAAGCGACATCTGTGTTGACGATATATCCACTTCACGAGGAAAACCTGTCCGCAGTGATTCCCTACCTCCCTGTGCTGCTGAACTCTCTGTGGGCAGCAGCTTATACGAAGTTACAGAAGCTACTGTTCATGCTTGCCGTTACCGAAGGAATGATGTACTCATCTTAGAGGAAGGGCCCATTCCTTTAACGGGTCATGTGAAGGCAATTTATGTGTCCCATGGTGATGTTTACATTGTGGTTGACCTTTTACATACTGTTTCAGTCGACACAAGTTCTGCTTCACTGTTAAGCCAACTGATTTCCAGAGAATTATCCGTCCAGGAGAGGAAACGAGCCATCCACCTCTGGACTATTACAAAGACGCAGTAGTCACAAAATGGGCCATCTTCTGAATGTGATGGGATGATGTCACTGATCTGGTGAACGAGAGTGCTGGGCCCTGGGGAATGAACGAACTGTGTGCACCACGAGTCCAGCTCATTGCCTCTCGTTTTGTTTACATGTACCTTTGTTACATCTGTAATGTATCTGTTGATAACTGTAACAGGTCATCAGATGGTTGCCAAGCCCCAATGGGAATTTCTCCAAACCTTATTAAACTGTGTGATGAGAGGCATGGATGCATTGTGCACGCACCATTATAGATGACTCAGTCTCATTTCCACTAACATTCCACATTTTGCGGTCGGCTTTCCATGCAATGCATGGTGCAACACATATTTGGCTCCTGACGCACCAGAACGTGGCTAATTCAATGGGCTGTATCTTTTCTCTAAACTTCTGCAAATTGGTTTCGTTAATCTCCTGTTGCGTTATGGGCGTTCTGTCTCTGCAGCGGTTTTTACCAAAGGGTGAAAATATGATTACATCGTCACTGATATCCGTGCATAACGTGCCTCCCACTATGTCTGCATAATAATTGTAAATGAATACATCGATTGAACTACTTGTAGTGGATGTGATGCAGACAGGAGTACCAATTAAATTTACAAAACCGTTAGGTTCAGTCAACAGTCAGTAAGCGTCATCTGATGAGTTGACGTTCTAGATACACCTAAAAATAGTGTCAGTTTGTTGTCATTGATACCAGTTGATTGATGACAGTGAACCTTGTAAGAAAATTAAGAACAATAAGGTATTACTGTCATGATCCTGCATTACCCTGATAACAGCGAAAGCACTTCGTAATCAGCACTACGAACACTGTATGGTAACAGAACATCCCATGGCATGTGTCGAACAAGCCGGGAGACTCTGCCACCCCTTTTCACGGTGCGGTTTAAAAAGTACGTTTGGAAGCCGGTCAGCCGTAGGGCATCGTAGTCATTCTAACAACATGTCTCCATGAACATCAAGACTCAGTCTCATTTCCACTAACATTCCACATTTTATGGTCGACTTTCCATGCAACACATGGTGCGACACATATTTGCATAATACGCTAAAATTTTGGCATTGTTGGTAGCAGGTCGCAGGTTTCGGTGATTGATATGGTTAAAGCTTGGGCTAAAATAACATTTGTGCTCACTGATTTACCACGTATGCTGACCTGTGGTCGCCTGTCAAGTACATATCCCAAGGTCTGTTATCGTTGATAAAGTTTGTCATAAACTAGGCCTAGGCAGCACACAGTTTCAGTAATAATCTATGCAGTTATTGATTGAAAAGAGGATGTAATGTGACTGCTATCGATGTATTTGACTGATATCGAAGTTTATAGCTCTACTCGAACCTTCCAGGTGAGGGCGCAGATTTCGCGGATTGGATGCTGTCAAAAATATAACTCGGAAATGCGGATCAACTGCAGAAATTATGTGTGCTGAAGGGGGTTGGATGCGTATGGCCAAAATCTCATCGATGCAGGGCTTTAGTGCAGGTGTTCTCGCCTGTGCTCATTTCTTCGCAGAGTATGCGCGCTGAGTGGAGGTGCGCTGCAGTTTCAGGATGTACCCAATTGTGACAACATTTATATTTTGTCAATATTATTTTGCCTTTCGAGGAGTGAATGCCTCTTTGCGGCACTCAGGGCGCAGCTACACAAGAGCGGCCATGCTATCTGCACTGGCTCTAATGATGATGGCAAGAATGTGGCCACCATTTTGCAATACTCCGGCCTTCATGGTGAAATGCCATTCAGTGTGGCAGCAGAATACCTCTTCTTAGGGAGCATTACTTGTAAGACGAATACAGACAGGCTATCATATCAAAATTCAGTTGTTTCTCGCCATAAACAACATTAATAATGTTGGTTTCTGGAATGCGAAATACTGAGACTCTCACGGTAGGTGCTGGCAGCTGTGCGATGAATGAAGTTGATGAGAGCGACCAACCATTGTTCACGCCATCTGATGAGCGTGATTGACACGAATGATGGCTTGGGTTGCTTGTCATCTGAAAGGAACCAATTTGGTGCGACTCCAGTTCCATGTAATAGTTGCTTTAGAAAAGTCGCATCGTGTGGATGGGCCCCACATTTCCTTGCCCAACGAGGACGTTCGCAGACAAGAACAGTGCTAGTGATTTTTCCATTGCATTGATACTGTGTGTGGTAAATACCAACTGCAGCAGATTTCTGCAGACAGATCTCAATTAATAATAATAATAGTTTATTACCACATTCGTTAGTGGCAAGAGCTGTGAAAAAGTCACTAAGGTGGCTTGACGGGCTCACAGCTCTCATACATTGACAAAAGTGGCAGCGAAACACAACATTAAAGACGAATACATGTAGAATCAATTAGTCTGTACACAAAAATAATTGCAGATGGTTTTCCGTGGAACATATAACGGATCAAACAAACATTCACTGAGTAAACAGGGAAGAAGGTAGCTAACACTTTGTTCGCCATAAGCAGTCCGACAACAGGGAATTGTCCAGACCTTGGGGTTACGAGAGTCGTAACGAGGGGCATCTGAACTGAGAGCGCAAGATACACGGACAAAGAACGGAGAAACAGACAGGACGGGCGCTAACTTCCAACTACGTTTATTGAAGAAAATGAATAAGAAAGCATAAACCCTTCACAGCACACGTGTCACATTCTGGGCGCGCCGGTTCTGAGCACACCGGTTCCGAGGAAGATCAGTTCCTTTTCGGTTAGAGATACAGAAGGTGTGCTAACGCATACATCTTGATGGTTATTCGAGCTCATGGCCCTAATCAACTGACGGCAGCCGACACCGACAGAGGGAGAGTAGTTGTCATTCCCTACCTGCATAACATCTCGCACCGCCTAAAAAAGATTGGTGAAAGGGCAGGAGCAAGGGTTGTCTTCTCGGCCCCAGAAAAGCTAAGTAAGCTCAGTAATTTGAGTTGTCCCCAGGCTACGCACACATGCAGTACCAAGCACAGAAATCCCTTTGTTCCCTGTGATGAAGGAGTGGTGTATAAGTTACCACTCACTTGTGGAAAATGTTATATAGGCCAAACAGGGCGATGTATCAATGATCGCTTGCGCGAACACCGGAACCATGTGAACAACAAGAAAAAAGAGGGGTGGTTGGCTTATCATTGTAACACTCATGGATGTGAACCCATCTATCGAGATTGCCATATCATCGCAAGAAGCAAGACTAAACTAACAAGGGAAATAATAGAAGCAGAAAAAATAAATAACCATCAAGATGTATGCGTTAGCACACCTTCTGTATCTCTAACCGAAAAGGAACTGATCTTCCTCAGAACCGGTGTGCTCAGAACCGGCGCGCCCAGAATGTGACACGTGTGCTGTGAAGGGTTTATGCTTTCTTACTCATTTTCTTCAATAAACGTAGTTGGAAGTTAGCGCCCGTCCTGTCTGTTTCTCCGTTCTTTGTCCGTGTATCTTGCGCTCTCAGTTCAGATGTCTCATTACCAACTAGCCCAATCCTCAACCCTTCTCAAGTAACGAGGGGGTGTTGCCTCAGCTCAAGAATGGACAGAATAGTTGTCAAGAACTTTTTTGATGCTGTTTGGTAACTACATAACAATATGTATTGGTATAAAATATGTACCTTTATCACACCTTATTTTTCAAAAAGCCCTTGAATCGTGTGAGGCACTGTAAGTTGTCCAGAATTCGGAAAAATTTCTTTTGGAGAGCAAACAGAATGTTCAATCTCGACTTTGCGGAAGTACCCCACACCAAAAAGCAATAGTTGTAATGTGAGTAAATTAATGCATAGTGGAGTAATACAACAACAGACTCCGTCATGTGCGCTCGATATCTGTACAGAAAACCAAATATCTGCGAAGCATTTACGTGAACGTGACTGATGTGTAGCGTCCAGGAAAGATTTGCGTAATGGAGTTTTGACAGTGTCAGCGAAATCCACAACCGTGTTATTTATTACAAGTGTCACTGTTGCTTCTGTTGTTTTATTGGCATTTACTCTCAATTGGTTAACGTCAGCCAAGGATTTTACTTCCTGGAGTACGCGATTTGCATTGTGTACTAGAGTGCCAGGATCATTGCAAGCAAAAAATAGACTGGTGTCATCTGCATAGATGATGAACTCGACCTCATTTGTTATTAGTACATTGTCATTTAGATAGATGGAAAAAAGGAGTGGGACCAATAGGCTTCCTTGTGGTATCCCAGACTGTATCTTACGCAGAGTAGATGAGTACCCATTAATGACCACCTTCTGATAACGGTCCGACAGATTCGTTGTGAACAATGAAAGTGCAGGACCCCGAATCCTATAATGGGATAGGTTTTCAGTAATACACTGAAAGATACAGAATCAAAAGCCTTGGTGAAGTCAATAAACACCCCCAGTGCTAGCAGCTTACATTCAATATTTTTTAGAATAATTTCTTTTTGTAGTAACAGAGCTTGTTCGGTTGAACAATTTTCGCGCAAACCAAACTGCCATTCGGATAGAAAGTGATGTTTATCAAGGAAAGCGACAAGTATACGTTCGAAGCCCTTTGAAAAAATTCGTAAAATAGAGATAGGGCGGTAATTTGAAACACAATTTGTGTTGCCGCTCTTGTAAGTCATAGTAACTTTTGCTACCTCCATGCTTTTAGGAAACTCTCGTGTGCACATACAAAGATTAAAAATAAACAATAGATAATATATTATGAGGTCAAGCACTACTTCAATTGAACCTATCTGCATATTATCGACACCTAAAACCTTGCTATTTTTTATATTCATAAAGCTATTAAACACTTGAGACTTGTCGGTAGGGCTCAGGAATATATAAGTACTCTGGACTTCTGCTATTTGTTTGCATGCATTCTCGGTGGGACTCTAGATTATTCCCTGACATGGTAGGGCTGACCAGATAATCATTAAAAACTTGTGCCATGTCCTGCCCATGGAAGCGAACACCGTCCATGTCAATGTGTGTCAAACCTTCCCGTGGCTTTCCGCCGTTTAGTAACATATTTACATTGCGCCATATCGCAGACAAGTTGCCACAACTGGAAAACAGCAAAGTTGTAGTCCTGCTTAGCTTTTTTTTTTACCCTTTTGTTGACATGTATCTGTATTGTACGTATTATCTGGCTCCTGACACACTATGATCTCAGTTGTCTCGCGACGTAAAACCCCCAATTATGAAACATTATCCTGACACACTAGAATGTGGCTAATTCAATGGACTGTATCTTTTCTCTAAACTTCTGCAAGTTGGTTTCGTTAAAAATCAACGATGAAAGATGAAAGTCAGATCAGTTTCTCTCTTGGTTTCGTTAATCTCCTGTTGCTTTATGGGCATTCTGTCTCTGCAGCGGTTTTTACCAAAGCATAAAAATATGATTACATGGTCAGTGATATCCGTGCATAGCGTGCCTCCCACTATGTCTGCAGAATAATTGTAAATGAATACATCGATTGAACTACTTGTAGTGGATGCAATGCAGGTAGGAGTACCAATTAAATTTACAAAACCGTTACATTCAGTCAACAGTCAGTAAGCGTCATCTGATGAGTTGACATTCTAGATACACCTAAAAATAGTGTCAGTTTGTTGTCATTGATACGAGTTGATTGATGACAGTAAACATTGTAAGAAAATGAAGAACAATGAGGTATTACTGTCATGATCCTGTATTACCCTGATAACAGCAAAAGCACTTCGTAATTAGCACTACGAACACTGTATGGTAACAGAACATCCCATGGCATGTCTCGAACAAGTAGGGAGACTCTGCCACCCCTTTTCACGGCGCGGTTTAAAAAGTACGTTTGGAAGCCGGTCAGCCGGAGGACATCGTACTCATTCCAACAACATGTCTCCAGGAACATCAAGATGTCAAAGCAGTGCTTGCACTCTTGAAGTAAAGCCTCCCCAGGGAGTACATGGTGGGCTAGTAGACGTCTAAATGACGTCTAAAAAAAGAGATAAGGAATGTCTATAGAATGTCTAGGCACTAGACCAAATGTCAAGTATCCGTCCACTAGACGTCAAATAACACGTCTAACGTTACGCCACCTAGCCATCTAGCCCTAGACATCCGATGTCTATGTACCTAGCCCAGATTTAGACATTCTTTTGGCCTGGATGTCTGGAACAGGGTCAGACACTTAACCATGTACTAGACATGAAGTCTACAGCTAGACCAATTTTATCCCTCCATTCAGGCGACAGGTCTAGGGTTATACATTTCCTGTACCTTACTTTAGCCACCCTTAGACCTACTTTAGACCATGACTAGTCCTGCTACCGTCCTGGCATGCATTCATGCAGAAATGTGATATAATTGATAGCAACACGGATCTCAGCATAAACATTTATTCACAGTAAAGCACACACGAAATCTACGGTACAAAACTCAGTGTAAAAACCGGATTGACTTTTGCCGCCAAGCAGGCGTCTTGTGTTTCGACTGAGGAGTGTTGAACTGGCAGCAGGGTGTTGATGGCCACCTCATTCCTTTCTTCCAATGAGTGATTGTTGGTGCGGCAGCAATGCCTCCAATGACTCACTGTGGCTAGAAAATAGAACAAAACATGTCAGAAAGCATTATGTAGCCTGCTAGTTCTAACTAGTTTGTTTAGTGGCTATGCACACTCTTTCACGGGATGCTTGTCTGGCCACATAAGAGCAAAAACTGTATCAACACTGATCTGAGAGACACATAAAGGAAAGAAGCTGCACGTACAAAAATCACAGAACTGTTACAGCTACACAACACGAATTGCAGCAACAGCTGAAAATCTGTTTGTGCGTGACTACCTGATGTGGACGCTAGAGCCCTGCACCATCCGCGGATGGAAGCGGATATCCGCAAGATACTTGCGGATTCTGATGAAAATGTATCACTTTCTGCGGTTTGCGGATCGGATGCGGATGGATGCGGATATACCGCATGCTGTAATTTTTCTACTAGCAATTTATTTGTATTGCGCACCGACAGCGAGCGCATGCCCGGGTTCACCTTTGACCATACACGGCCAATACGGGAGAGAAGGCATTCTGGCGTCCACACGAGCACCGGCGAGGTAGCGTTCCACGCGTTCCAGAAGACTCTCCATATCGCGTTTGTTGAAAGGTTTACCTTTGCTTGTCGTCGTGAGTCCTTCCGTGAGAGCATGGAGGCATCCGAAACTATACCAACATTCTTCCGGCGGTGTTTACGCGTCCTTCGAAACTTGCGGATTTTGCGGATCGGATGCAGATGTAAACTGTTGTGTGTGCAGTGGTGCGGATCGGATGCGGATAACGTGTGCGCGGATGCGGGTCGGATGCTAAAAATCTTATCCGCGCAGGGCTCTAGCGGACGCTGCCAGGATCTCAGGTGCAAAAATTCTGTACAGGATAAAAATAAACACTGTGTATATTATAAAAGACAATACAAAGCAAGAGCTGTATCACTACGTCAAATATTATAAGGTTTATTCACATGACGTCATCCGCAGGAGACCGCCACTGTCGCTAGCGGGCAGATTTGCTGCCATCGGCCTTTGTAGATCTCGGCCCTATTGCAGATTTCAGTCAAGCTGTTACTCCTATTATACTCACCGTATATCTGGTGTTTAAAACTTGTTGATCTGTGATTTGTAGAATACCCAAGCAATTTCCATGTTATTGGTGTTAATAGTCACCTAACTAGCACAATGCAGCGAACAAATGCAATGACTTGACATTGAGGGACCTACAGTATGGGGCTGCGGTGACTTCAGTGAATAAACCTTTTAGGAATTCAAATCTTGCACTACTGCCAGATAGCTGTTTGGGTGAAGTAAGACGGAATGACATAGTCATGCTGTTCTCCATACAATACCAAGGATGTTTCAAAACGACTAAGCACAGAAATACTAGTTTTGTACCGTTTGATGAATATTTTGTCTGTATACTTCATTCTCCTCATGCTCAAGGTGATGCTTCCTACTTCTGCGTTGCACCAGCTCACTTGTGTACTTTTTCTCTCTTTGGCAAATTTCCAGATGAATTTCTGTAACAAATCCCGAGTCTTCGAAGACGAGTGCAGACAGCGTTGACGTGGCATGCTACACCCTTCCAAGTCCTGTGCTTTTTTGTTTCATTCTAGTTTGAAGCTTACCCAGGATCTCGCAGTACATCTGCATTTACTGTGATTGTGCGTGTGAGGTAATCTACAAGTTGCACACAACGACAGTCCTAAAGCACTGTCGGCATAGCTTTTCCAGACGAAAACACGAGTTTGACCTCCTTCAGAATGCTTTCACCGGGCACCCACCATGACTTCCTATGGTATTTTTTCTCAGCACATGCATAATGCACCCACGTTTAATTAATAATAATGGTTCCAAGAAAGTCTTTTTTTTTTCGTCTTGATACCATTGAAGGAAAATTCAAGCTGCATTTATTCGTTGCTCTTTATGAACGTTACCGAGCGAATGTGGCCCCCATCTCGCACTTTCGTTGACCAAGCTGAAGGAAACTTGTTCCTATGAGTATCAGAGTGCAGTACCAGTGACCCGCCACTCTCCGTTAACAATTCTCGGAATTTCAGAAAAGAAACATTGTTTCGTGGTGTTATAGCTGATCTCCCACTGTACTGTTCAATGTGCAGATTTTCACGACCCTGTATAGAGGACACACCATTTCAATACCTGTAAAGTGTTTTGTATAAACAGGTGTTAACTGTCAGTGGATATTCTCTAAAGCAGCACTCTTTTTTCTTTAACGAAAAGTAGGATAGCTCTTACTTACTAGGATAGTCAGACGTACTCGGAAATATTACATCCATATTTGAATGCCTGACACATAGGTGAACGGCACTCCATTAACCAACGTCTGCAGTGCCGGGATGTCACACCCAACTACTACACCATTCAGTTTGTCCTAGTGGTGTTTCCATTGAATAACAAATATCGGGAAACTTATTTTTGGATGACCCTCCTAATTCCAGTTCTCTTTCTGCATTTGGCTACATTTTTTAGATTTCTTGTGGTGACTCTTGTGGACAGATACCAGCATGGAAGACTTAAGAATAATTGGGGTTTACATTGCGAGACAACTGAGATCATGAGCGACGCCACAGCAGTCGGTCTGTGGATTGCCCACCTGAGTGTCCTTAAATGTGCAATGAAAGCTCACCACACAACACACCATATTTAATGTCCCTTGCGGAAGATGGCATGTCTAAGCAACTTGTATCTTGGCACTAAGTTGCTGGTGTTTTTGGCCGGGTTCGAACTGGCAATCTCGGGATCAGAAGGCGAACACACTACAGGCTCAGCCACCAGGCCGGTTCACGGACAACTTGAACAACACAGTTATGTTAACTCTGCCATCAAGTAATTCAGTTTCCTGCATATGTTTTGTAACAATTGAACTTCAGATTTGTAAGTCTGAAGGCTAAGTTTAGAACCACCTCTCATAATTTAGTGACTCTATTTGATGTGTGAGTGTGTTCACACCTCTTAAAAACCTAATAAGACAAAATCTTGATGATTTGTAATATGTGGTATATACAAGGCCAGCTACAAGACGTCTACAAGTAGACGTCAATTACTAAATGTCTACCAGATGTCTTGTAAATCACTAATTTTAGACATCTAAATAATGGTAATACTTTTAGACGTCTAGTCAACGTCTAGTATGGGCACTATCCCTAAAGTCTAGGGTTAAAACAGGTCTGGATGTCTTGTAGACTACCATGTGTTCCCTGGGTCATTTTTCTCTGGTTTGTTTCCGGTTTACATGTAACACTTTTAGTCGAGAACTGCCAACAATGTCATGCAGTTCACTTGGCAGAATTATTGGATGCCTCATTCTGCATGCAAGTCATATGTCCCCCGATAGACCAGATAACGGGGAACATTGAAATCACTGCAACGTTGCAAACCCATGTAGCATCCGTCAAAGGTGGTCGAGTTAAACGCATGTGTGTCGCACAAAGCTCGTAAGCATAGGCGTAGTTTACTGACTTTGCGCAAGACGCGCTTAGTGGCTATGTCACCCCCACAAACTGCTAGCAGACAGCACAGCATAACACATTGCACAACAAGTAAAACAAAACGAAAATCTCGCAGCGAAATGTCCGCATACAGGAAATGCATTCATCTCCTGCTCTCGGGATTCACAGGTATAGGGACGGCTCGGTTGACCGAAACGACGAACAAAGCAACGTTCACACTTTCACCATATGTTCATCTGCTCCATGAGCACTTGCACCATCGCCGCAATTACAACTTGGGATGCTCGGCATTCGATATCAAATATGACGCGCAGAGAAAGCGAAGGAAAGCTAAAAGCGGAATCACCACCAATGTCTTCGTTGCTGGTTTTGCGATGACTTTCTAAACTGCGTCCACGACTGCGTCGTTGCTCATTGCAAGTGATTGCAAGGGCCTCACCAATACCTGCGCAATCGCTCTGGCCTCCGCTGTCAGCACAATATCCACGCATGACTGCTTGAAGCACCGATAGCGGACAGACAAGACGACGCAAAACCAGCAGAACATTTAATTTACAACCCCTCTACCGCCACACAGTGCAACCCGTAATGAACGCCGCCAGCGGCAGCTTCCATCTTCCGAAAAATATGTCAACTTGACATGCTGTTCGGACACAAAATAACATGCAGAAACGGCTGTGAAAAAATGTCAGTTACGAGAAAATAAAATACACATTCATCGAAATCATCCATCGTTGCTTCAGCCACGACATCTTGCAGCCACTCACAACCGTTGTACCGCTCGCACTCACTTGCACCTGTTACAAGCCAACCGCACTTGGGTGTCTGACGCAGTGGAGAGGAGAAGATGCGAGGGAAGCGCCCAGTTATACTGATGGCGGAGGAACTGCTCATGGGAGGTAGAAAAGCTGCCGTTGTACCCGCAACGGTTCAAAATTCTACTTCTTTTTCTTAGAGTGATGCGTCTGAGTGGTCGTCATTGACAGCAGCCGTGAAAATTAATACACTTGTCTGCGACATAGATGTGCCTAGGTCTGGTGCGTTTACGGCGTTCAACAATAAGTCCAAAAAGTGATACTTTATTGAATTTATTTATTGTAGTACCGTAAGAGCCCGGGGTTAATACATGGCGGAGTGAAGTTTTGCAAAACGTGAAGAACAATGAAATGATATGAACACATAAAGCAAATACAAGAACCGCGTATTTATTGAAAGACTACGCCGTAATAGCTATGAGCCGTGACGGCATTTTTGCCGATCATTGCTAACTAGTGATACTGAGGTAACCAGGTGTTCTACAGTATAACGATACGCAGGAAGAATGCATCGACATGTGAGCTGAATTATTCAAGCGTTTATTAATGAATTACGCGGCATTTAAAGAAAGTACCGAATTGATGTTCCTACGGGCCATGACAGATGGCGCCAGCGGCGCCAGTCCGGAAGTCTGTCCAAAACTCCGCCGATAAGGCGTCTACCTAGCAGTCCACTCAGACAGCTTCTCCTGCGTCGTGTATTGAAACACAGCCATCGTCTTCTACGGCGCAGCAGGGGCAAGTGGGAGATGGGACGCAGACCATTTTGAACAGGAGCGAACGGGTGAGGACAACGTTCAGCCGAATACGATGTAGAAGGGACTATTCTTCGCGGGTAAAGTGGCAGCCGATGACAAATTCCAGTGAGGGGTCGATGGACTGCAGGAATGCATGAGGTCGGATAGCGTCTGCAAGAAACTGGCGGGTGCCGTCGCCGCAGAGACGGCGTATTAGCAGGCGACACGCAGACACCGGGAGCGGCAGTAGGGGCACCTGCGTGGCCGCATCAAGCACGGCGCGTCTCGCAGCCGCGTCAGGACAGGTGTTTCCGTGTAGCCCTCTGCGCCTGGGTACCCACTGAAGGCAGATACGGTGGCCGGTCGAGGAGGGGTAGGCGTACCATGGTACGCAGATCACTCACAACGCTCGGGTGGTACACTCTTAAAAATGAACTTCACCGCATAGCACGCTCCTAGCCAACCATCATCTCGAATGATATCGTTATCTGCCCTGATTTGTTGAAAACGGAAGGCGTACGCCTTTTTTGTGACACTTATGCTGTTCATAATTGTCACAAAAAAGGCGTACACCTCCCGTTTTCTAACTGCAGTATTTTTCTAACTGCATCCAATTGTTGTGTGAAACCCGTCCTTATTAAACCTGACTCCGAGGATTTTGGTCTCTTCCACAATGCTCAGACCCAGATCTTTCCTCAGCTTTTCCCCACCTAAATATACCAATTTTGATTTGTCTCTATTTATTTTCACCCCGCTCATTGTCGCATATCCTTCCATTACTTCCAGAGCTTTTTCAACTTCCTTTTCGCCTTGAACTACCATAGTGAGATCATCTGCGTAGGCCACTATGGTTTTACACTGTACTGCCCCAGGTAATCCAACCCATTTCACTGCCTCAGACTGGTTCAGCTCTCGTATTAACCTATCAAAGGCTAACACATACAGCAGGGGAGAAAGGGGGCAACCTTGCCTTACTCCTCTTTTGACCTGAAAGCTCTTTCCCAATTGCCCATTGATGAGTACTCTTGGCGTTTTCATACATGGCTTCTATTGTGTTTATTATTGGATTTTCCGATCCCAATTCCTTCTAATGTTTGTCTTAAATATGCGTGTTTAAGCCGGTCAAATGCCTTTTCTTGGTCTAAGGTCATGAGAATACTTCTTATTCTCCTTCTGCTTGTCCATTCTATAACATCCCTTAGCTCCCATATTTGCCTTTGGATTCTTCGATCTTTAGCTGCAGCACCCTGTGATAGTGACACCCACTCTTCCATATTTCCTTGTATTCGGCCCACGACTGCCCTTGCTAATATTTTATAATCTAAATTTAACAACGTTATAGGTCTCCAGGCGCCCAACTCCTCCTTACGCTGCTGCTCCTTGCACATCATAGTGACCGTTCCTTCTAGGAAGATTTCTGGAAATGTACCATTCTTAAGTGCACCATTAAGCACCTTCACCAAAGAGGGACCTAGGATGCTCCATTATCGTTTGTAAAACTCTGCCGGAAGCCCGTCGGGTCCCGGCGACTTCCCATTCAGGCTTCTAACAGTCTGCTGTACCTCTTTGCAGCTAAGCTCTATGCCTTTTCCTGGCTTTCCCCCCACAAAAGGAATCACCTGCCGTAAGTCCATTCTCAAACATGTTAGCGTAGAACTCTCGTGCCACAGTGGCTATTTCACCTTGCTAGGTGACTCGCCTGCCCTTGTTTATGAGGGCCTCCATGCGCGGTTGCGCTGAAGCCAGATGTTTAGAGAGGAGCCTCCGGAAGCACCAGGCTTCCTTCTCTAGATTGTCCCTCGCCGCCATATACCTCAACGCCTCCCACCTTTCCTCCCTTAGGAGTGCGAGGTGATCTTTGGCGGACGTGTAGCTCACACCGGAGAGTACTCCCACGCCGAACTGTTGCAACCGCCGCATGTGATCCTGGAGCTTGTGCGTCGTTGCACGCTTCTCATGCGCCTTTTTCTTCCCCCAGGCCTTAAGGCAGTTTTTCACAGCATTTTGAGTTTATCCCACCAATGAAAAGAATTGTCACTATCCTTGACCCCTCTCTGGATTATGGCTTTGACTCCTTGGTCAACTTCTGGGAGATCGAGCAACTTTATATTCATTCTCCATGGACATTGGGAACACGGAAACCCCATTTCTGTCACTTCCAACAAGACATTCTTGTGGTCGGAAATGTCAATTGTTTCGATGGTTTTAACGACCCTTACTTTCTGTGCCATTCGACTTGATACATATATTCTGTCGATTATGCTTCCCCCTTTTTTATTGAGGCGGGTAAAACCCGTCCCTCCCCCACATGCTATTGTCCACACATCTTGTAATTGTAATTTTTGTACTGCCCACTCCAAGTGTCTAGCACCACTACTGTTGGAATGTTTTCCTGATGATGTATCTCTAGTATCAGTAACGCAGTTAAAGTCCTACAAAGTATAAAATTGTGAGCCCCAATAAAATAATACGGAAGTTATCCTTATAGTACTCCTCCGATTCTTTTGCTCTATTACGCCCATACACGTTAATTATTCTAAGCACTCCTCTTCCGTGAGCTATGTCCACTGCAATTACTCTCCCACCGATGTCTTTTTCGAATTTAAGTACTCTTATGCTCCTTGGTTGCAGGAAAATAATTCCAACCCCTTTTGAGTTGTGCGTTCCATAACTCCAGTACGACTTTGTGTTGAATATTTTATCGAATTCCATTGCTTCTTGTTGTTTGTGCCAATGCGTCTCTTGAATTAGGATACAGTTAACTCCCAAAAATTTCAATAGACTTCATTTTGTTTCGGTTTACTTCTAAATCCTCTTGCATTAAATGTTAGAAATTTGAATGTCATAATGGAGTGGAGTGGAGTGGAGGAGACTCAACTGACTGACACGGTAACATCTTTAACAACTTTGTCTTAAATATCAACCTTCGCCTGTCTGCTACCTTTTTTGCCTTTCTTCTTCTTCTTTTCTTCTCCTTTTCACCCTTCTCCTTTTCAAAGCCATACCACGACCCTTCTTATCAACGTCCTCGCTTTCTTGTCCCTGACCCTCCTCTGATGCCATCGTGTGGAAGCTTTCTCCACTGTCAGAATATATAACTTGTGACATTGAAGACATGCTTAAGGTTGTGCTTGTTAACAGAGGAAGCATCGTCCGGGCTTGCTTCCTCTTCAACATTGCCATTGCGAGACTCTGACCCTCGCTTTTCTTCCGTTCCTTCACTCTTACTTTCATCATTTGCGGTTTCCTCCACCTCCTTTCTGACCTCCATTTGGTGCTCTAAACCTTTTTCTTCTGCCTCTTGCTGCTTATCACAGGCCCATATTTCTCCCTCTTTCTTACCACTGACTACTTCATTCATTTTAACTTCACCATCATTCTTTACGATTGTGGTGCCCGACTTGTTTGCTTCCTCTACAACCTCCTGCTGCACTTCCTGCTGCTCTGTACTTTCCAAACGTGGAAAGTTCTCCTCTGACACCCATGGCGTACTCTTCGGCTCAGCCACGCCTCCCCAAGCCGATGGCCTTACATCTGCCGGGACGTTCCTCTTTCTTGCCAGATCACTTTTACATTTCCCACACTCCACCTCGTAGTAAGACCCACCCCAGCGGTTTCTATGAGCCTTACATTCACGAGCTAGGTGACCAGTTGCGTCACACTTCGCACATCTCCGTGTGACCCCATGATACAGGCACTCAATCCCGACTCCTCTCAACGTAAAAACATTCGGAAGGTCCCAATTAAGCTCCATGATCACAAATCTTGTTCCAGTTTCGCAGTCTTCATGCTCTCCACCATATTTTCCCCTTTGAGTCTGCATCACCAATCCATACTGCCATAACTCTTTTTCCAAGTCGGTATCCGGATGATCGATGGGGTATCGAAATACAGTTTTTCTTCGCATTTTCGCTCCCAAATAATATGCTTCTACCCGTTTTAAACCAATTACTACACCTCCCTCTTCCTTCAGTCACCTGATACCCTCCATATCATTCATAACTACCTCATAAAAGCCATAACCCTGATTCTGTGCATCGCGGACTCTGACGGGGGCTACCTTCTTACACGCGTCCAAAACATCCTTCCCGAAGTACCCCTGAGGGGCTCTTACCTTAAAAACCAGGATGCGGTTATCCAGGCTCTCATTCATTCCTCTGCCGGCGTGTCAACCTACGAGACCCGGTTACACCCTGTAAGCCGCTCAGCCCTTGAAACTCACACTTGAAAAACGAAACACACAACTAACAAAAGGATACAAAGTGCAAAATGAACAATCTCTTGACAAGGTTTTTAAAGCCTAACAGCGGAGCTCTCACAGAACACGTCCACACGCGCTTGCACATTTTCGTAGCTCAGAAAGCGCTCTTGTTTTCGCTTGATGCTCCTGACAAGTGTTCACTGCCCTACTTTAGGTGGAGCGCGGCCTGCAGATTGCCTGGTGAGGTTGCTTAGAAGCTGGCACTCAACGGCAGTCATGTCAAGTAAAGAAAAATCACAACCGAGGACGCCGTTCCACGAAGTTAAAAGCATGTTTCGACACGGTTTTCAAGCGCGCATGAGTTCTGCGCACGAAACTTGAGAACCAGAAGGGCAACAAAAAGAAGTGACAGCGACAGCTGTATCGGTCACGCCCAACCGGTCGCGGTGTTGCGCGCGTGCCGGTGCCACGTCAAAGTCACCTAGGTAACATGGTCTGAGCACTCTTTCGATAACGTCACCCCGATTTTCAAGTCTCACATAGCGATCGTTATCGTTATACGTTCGCGCTCTCCATTGCCGCTTTGATAGGCTCGCGCGAGAGCTCGTGGCGAATCACGGGCCGAAGTGATGCATTTAACGCGCGTTATGGGGTAAACAGCTCACGTGGCTGACTGGTTAGCGTGCTGGCCATGTCACGTAGAGACTGGAGGTACCCGGGTTCGAATCCCGGTGCCGGCTGTGTTGTATGGGGCTTTTCTCGGGTTTTCCTCAGACATTTTCAGACATATGACGGTATAGTTCCCTTAGAAGTCGGTCCAGGATTCCCAGTCCAGCGCACATTCCCCCAGGGCGTCAGTCGTGACATTCCCCACCTCCGTGAGGCCGTCAACGGCGAGCCCTTTCATCAGCACCACCACCACAAGTTATGGGGTAACGACACGATGAAAATCGGGCCCCTGGACCGGCTGCCAAACATTTTCAGTGACAGAGCTTTCCTCTTCGTTCTTTTGGTAACGCCATATCTTATCCCCGACAACCCGCAGCCTAGCGCACAAACTCGTTATTCAGAAACCTCTCCGCAAACTCTGCGTTAGCCAACGCAAACTCCGACGGACGCGCCCTTGTTTCCAGTACACACGTTAATACGTGAAGTCGGGACTGTTGGTACAAATCAATTCTGTAGCGCCAGGGGAATGAAGACGAAGGACACAACAGCACAGGCGCAACTTTCAATAACAGTTTAATGAACGAAGCTGTGGTTTTAAACGCTCCCCCCCCCCCCCGAAAAAAAAAGCTGACCCACTATCTGTCACCCAATGATATCGATGGTAGGCTGAAGCATCTGACTTTTTGCTCACTGATAAAGAATGCTCCTACACTGTTAAAACAGAACTTCACCACATAGCACGCTCCTAGCCAACCATCATACCGTATGATATCATTCTGTGTCATGATTTGTTCAAAACAGGGGGAGGGGCCTATCTGGGACAAGATAATCTGTCCCAGATAGGCGCCTCCTCCCATTTTCGCCAAATCAATGCACAGAATGATATCATTCGGAATGATGGTTGGCTAGGAGCGTGCTATGTGGTGAAGTTCTGTTTTGGCAGTGTAGGATCGACGTTTCGGACTCGTTCCAGTACTTTCATTTTGTGATCCTATCACTTAGACTGGCAGCAAAACCGCAAATGCGTTCCGATAAGGTGCCCGTGTCAGTTTTGAAGTTGTACGCGTGCTCATGTAATCTGAGAGAACTGATGTTCTGAGGCTGGAACAACATAGAATGGATAATTACATACAAAGCCTCAAATTGCCTAAGAAATTAACGATGAAGAAATTAACATCATGCAATCTGGTTTTTATGCATTCGCGCGTCTTGCCTGTGAAGTGTTTCCCACAGGCCAAAGGAATATTTGATACAACATGGGTGTTGCAGGGAACAAAATTGGCTTCTGAACACAACGGCCAGTTTATTTTTCCGTTTCTTTTCATTTTCTTTGTTTTTTCTTTTTCTTCTTTTTTTTTTTTTTTTTTTTTGCGGGGGAGGACGATTTTGAGCTGAAGTGATGATTCCTCTGGTCAACTGAGATAAGGAACGTCCCGTTTTTGACATCAAACAGAAAAAAAAGAACAATTTCGTCCCCTGCAACACCCAGGTTGTGTAATACAACAACAACATATACATCATGACTTCAGCCCGGATTGTTAGGCAAATACTTATTTTTTTTCGTGTGCTCTCAACAGTGTCTCTCCGATACATGGCCACGAATTGGGTGCTGGGGAACCTCCTGTATCTATCTGATAGTGCCAATAAATGCCTATTCCGGCTTTAGTGCCTCTTGTGGCGTAGATGCCTAAAACTCTGATTAAACATGAAATAATGGCCCTATAGCGGTTGCGAAACACCGTTGTCCAGGCGAAATTGACATGGATGACGTCGCACGTCCTTTTGAAACCATCGATCATTTGAAAGAAGCGAGTATCCCAAAGGTATTGGAATGTACGTTGTGAAGTAAAAATCGATTACTCGGTACAGAGCTTTCTCGTTCTTTCTCTGCATTCCAGCAATGTGGAGTCTTGTGGGTCGTTATTAAATAATATAGGCACGTTTCGTAACGGTTCTGTGTCAATCTAGAACACGCATCGCTATTGCCTGCTTACATCTAGAGGAGTCCCCGAAGCTTCCCGTTTCTTTCTTTTTTGCTAACGAGGGGGCGTGACGTACGAAGGTAGGTACAAGTGCCTACAGTTTGGCAACCTTAGAAAGCTCCCTTCCTCGCGGGCTGTCAGGGCCATAGGTATACGAGCAAAGGTGACACCGCGTCCAGTGTGAGCAGAATTGATCCCCCATATTTGCAACTATTGCGACCCTTGTGGTAATACTGAAAACGAAATCCAGAAGGCGAGGCTTAAACATTTTTAGTTCGAACTTTTTAGTTCGAGGACTAAGAAATTTTAGCGTCACACTAAAGCTTCCGATGCTCGAATATCCCCAGTATACGCTGCCCGCGACAAGTCATTCCGAGAAGTGTCGTGGAACCGGTGGCAATGGCTGCAAGTGTTGTCTTTTGACCATAGTAGGATCATGATGGAAATTGATTTCTTTCACCATAGTAGGATCATGATGGAAATTGATTTCTTTCACCATAGTAGAACAATACGTTTTGCATTTCGTGCAGGAAAAAAAAATAAGAAAAGAGCCACAACCACCATTTACGGTATCGTTCCTGCACTCTAAAGACACAACTTCACCGCATAGCACGCTGTGCCCCAACCATTGCCACGAATGATAGGGCTATCGCTTCCGATTCGAAGACAGATGGGGGCGTACGCCCTTTTGTGTCAATTTGGATATATAGTAATTGACACAAAAAGGCGTACGCCCCCTTCCATCTTAGAATCAGAAATGATAACAGTGTCATTCGTGGCAATGGTTGGCGCATAGCGTGCTATAAGGTGAATTTCTGTTTTTAGAATGTGCGGATAACACTGATTGATTCACTTTCTTTTTGCGATTTCAGTGCTACAGATGAAAAAGCTCGACAATTTTTAGTGCCTATAATACCATCTTGAGTGGTTAAATCGGGTTTTTTGGCGCATTTTAAAGGCGCCTAAAACAAGATTTTTTCGTGCCTAAAAACCCGGGCTCTAATCATGACTAGGACATGGGGTGATTCACTGCTGGAGAGCAGCACACAACCCCTACTTACCACACTACCCCTACACTTACATGCGAACAGGTTGTGTACAGAGAGAGATACATGATGACGATGATTCCTTTGGCCTGCGGAAAACAGGTTGTTGAAAGTTGCGCCTGTGTTGTTGTGTCCTTCGTCTTCGTTGCCCGAAGCCTTCATCGCTGCCTTGGAGTTCCAAGATTGACTGAAACACGGCAAGTCCTAGCTGAAGCTGGTGAACTCCCGGTGGAGGTTTTCTGTGCGCGTGAAAGGCTCGACACTTCCTACGTCTGCGTGTGCACATACCCCGTCACCCACACTCTTAAAATGAACTTCACCGCATAGCACGCTCCTAGCCAACCATAATCGCAAATGATATCGTTATCTGCCCTGATTTGTTGAAAATGGGAGGCGTACGCCTTTTTTGTGACAATTATGAACAGCATAAGTGTCACAAAAAAGGCGTACAAAAAGGCTAGGAGCGTGCTATGTGGTGAAGTTTATTTTTAAAAGTGCACTCATCAGGAAAATTCGATACAGTCCTGAAAGTGATTTCCATCGCGTAGCGCAAAGGACACGCCAGGCTCTCACTGGCTTCATGGCTAAGGACGTCACACCGCCGGACGCCCCCTGTTCTCTGCCTGTGCCACCCGCCTTCGTCCGTCTTCCGTACCGCATCCGGAGCGCATTTTTATGCTCTGGTAGACGCGAAATTTTCTACCTCTGCCGCAGCATACACCGATGACGCATCTCGAAATGGGAAGTCCGCCTCGGCATTCGTCATCCCATCTGAAGGCGTAGTGGAAGGACGTCGCTTTTCGCATCAAACGCCATCTACAGCTGCAGAACTCTATGCCATACTTTTCTTTCTGCAGCACATCGTTGATTTTGCCCCGCGGGAATGGGTCGTGTTCACTGACTCTACATGTGCGCTGCAAGCAATTGAAAATTCTGGCATCAGAGGCTCACCCGCACCGTTGGCGATGGATGTGTTAATGGCTTACATCCTTGTCTACGAAGCAGGGCGCAGGTTGGTTCTCCAGTGGGTTCCAGCCCATTCCGGTGTCGAAGGGAATGAACAGGCTGACAGCGTCGCAGAAGCAGCTCTCTCGTCTCGGAGACGGACGCGTATCGCGCTGCTGAGAGGAGATCCTCGGTCCGTACTTCGACGCCTCGTGACTCCTCCGGCTACCCGCCAATGGACCGCTGACATTCTCCCCCCAGCCATGCTGAGCAGAGTTGATCCAGCGCTGGCTTTCCGCATGCCTCGACATACCTCTCGTCAAGATGCAGCATTAGTTCATCGAATGCGCCTCGATGTGGCGTTTACAGCGCAGTGGCGTTACCGCTTGAGGCAAGTTGAATCTCTCCACTGCAGTCATTGCGGTGCTGTAGAAGATCTAGAGCACATTCTTTTCAATTGCCCACACTACCAACCTTCTCGAACCTTTTTTCGTCTTCGCTACCCTGCGCTCTTAGAAATGAGGTGGTGCTGGTGCTGGTGAAAGGGCTCGCCGTTGTCGGCCTTACAGAGGTTGGTAACGTCACGAATGACGCCCTGGGGGAATGTGCGTCCTGGGCCGACTTATAAGGGAACTGTGCCCACATATGTGTGAAAGCGTCTGAGAAATGAACTTCACCGCATAGCACGCTCCTAGCCAACCATCATTTGAGATTATAGTTGGCTAGGAGCGTGCTATTCGGTGAAGTTCATCTTTAAGAGTGCGGCGCTTTACAGAATGGTCAAGTACACACGTCTACGTCCATTTGCATCTCGGGGCCACGGCTACGTGCTCGCATACTTGTTCGTTCTCTCGCCTTGGTCTCTTGGCCTCGGTTTCCATTCCATAACTTTGTGATCTTCTCGGCTTCGTCTCATCGTAAACGCTTACTGTTCCCTCACTCCCATGTTGTGCAGCCAATGTCCGTTGGCAGAGGCGGAGAGTTTTCATTTTCCCGGAGGGGGCAAGGGCGCACCGCGCAGTAAGTATTCTGGCGGGGGGGGGGGGGGGGGGATATGTTTATTAAGAAAAAAAAAAAAAGAAAGGAAAGGTAAGCCAGATGAGATGTCGGCTTGTTATTCCAATAAAAAGTGAAAGGGGGAAGTAAAAAAAGGCAAAGAAAATAAGAAAACAAAAAGAAGGAAAGAAAAGGAAAAGAAAAATGAAGAACACAAAACTAAAGCTGAAGAATCACACACCCTGGCGGGATCCTATGATGTATGCAGAATTGGTATAGAAATAAGAGGAAGGAAGAACAGAAAAAACAAAACAAAAGAAAAAGAGATAGAACGTAAACAGTGAACATGTGCACAACTGAAGGCATTACGCCTTTGAAAACTGAGTGCAAAAAGAACAAAATGTATTGAATCCTCTGTGTTTGACCGCGCAATTTGAAATGCGCGCAATATAATGAATATGGTCAATGAAATGGACCAGCGGGAGTTGAACCCGCTCCCAACGAATATGCGTTCCGAAGATCCTACCGTTACACCTCACTGGCAGCTGCTGGTATCTTTTCGACTGCTTTGTTTCATTGATCTGATTGCTTTGGGCGAAATTCAGGCTATGTGTTGTGTCATCCTCTGTGTTTCTTCGCCTCACCTTCTACTGTGATAATGAGTATGGTGGGCGGATACATATTTTACAAATTGCAAGATGCATTTTTGGGTTGGTGCCTCTTCGCTCTTTTGACCTGGGCGCGCCGAGCCCCAAAGGTTGGTGTCAGTCTCTTAGCGGGACTTCCCGGGGGAGGCGGCGCCCCCCCTAGTTCATGTTCCGGGGGGGCAAGGGCCCCTGCGCCCCCCCGCAGTCGGCGCCTATGTCCGTTGGTCTGCTTGTCCCCTAGGGTGCGTGAATGCGAGCGCTCTCCTCCTCCTTGACAGGATGGGGACAACGGCGGATGTGCCGCCATGTTCACTCACAAGCGCCGCTTGCAGCCTTGGGTTCTGATAGAAAAGTTCGCCTTTCGAAGCTTCTTTCCGCACTTCTTTGTTTGTTTGTTTTCTGGCCTAGGGGAACGAAGTGGCGTCTGCATTCCAAAGCGTTGTGTTTTTGAGTTTGTCTCGTTGATGGCGAACACCTGCTTTAGTTTGTTATCGTGTCGGGTGCGCGTTGCTGCAGGTGTGACAAGTTTCGGCTTGCGTAAGACTCTACCTATGGGGCGTCTACGGGGTTGTGAATGCCCTAATTCGTTTGTTTGAGCTCCAGTCGCAGACATCAAAAGCAGCTGAGATGCGCACGTACTTGCGCTTACGCGATATAATAAAAAAATCGATGCACTTACAGTCAAACTCAGTTCGGACTTACACCTCGTATTAGCCATATTAGCCAAAAGAGTGAAGTTACACGAAATTGTTTCTTTATTCAAGGTATACAAAATGTACATATCAAAACAACATTTTAGTTCATTATTCAATACGAAAACACCGTTTAGGAACTTCTGAGAGAACAGGGCAACTTGATATATGTAATGTTCTCATGGGAGATTTCCCGCTGCACAGGTTTTACTGCTGTAACACTTTTCTGTACAGATGTTTACACTCCTGAGGGACGTTTGTAGGCGCACTGTGACGAACCTTATTCAGGAACGCCTCGTGGCAGTGCTTGTGTGCCTCACAGAAGGTCAGGTCCATTGTGAGCTTAGCTTCAAGAATTTGAAGAAAGCACTGTAGTGGTTGTCCAATTATTGTGATGTCATGTTCCTTGTCGGCAGCCTGAAATATCTGCTCATATTCTTGTGTTGCATCATAAGACCTGCATGCTGACATACGTCAGCTTCATCTGCCCATGAACAAACTTTTTAAAGTCGTCGGAGTATGTCCCTCAGTAGCGGACGGTGCAAGAAGGAGCCCACGGCATGTATGACATCCTTTTGTTAGAGGTAAAACCCTGCTTACGATGAAACCAGCCAGATGGCTCACAATGCCACACTCAACCTGTGAGCTCAGGTAGCTCTTCATAGCCCTCCAGGAAGTCGGTGTTGTCCTCCAGCACTTATTTGATGTTGTCCTGAAGGAGGTCTACCAGGTACACACTGTCGTCAAGCTCGTAGCTGGTGTTCTTTGGAGTCTTCAAAAATTGGCTCACAGTTATAATTTTTAGGACGTACTTCAGGTCCAAAGCATTTGGCACTGGCTTCTTCAGTCTCACAACGGAGAACAAGTTTTCCAGGCAATCCTGGAGGAATCGTCCAGCAAGAACAAACTTGTATCCCCTTGTTTTCAAAAGGTACTCTTGCAGCCTCAATATTACAGTTGTCGATATCAGGATGTCTGCTTGAAAGGGCTCCCACAAGCCTGAAACGTTCAACTTCAGCTTCACTGTGACTGCAATGACTTCGTGTAGCTTCCTAATAGCTTCAGCGTGTTTCTTAGGCTTGATCAGAGTCAGTGCTGTGGTAGCAGATCGTGCCGACATGATGGTGTACCCAGCAAATACAAGGTCAAAGAACCAGGCTGTTGTCATGGCACCATTTTCCAAGACTCCGTATCCAATGTAGTAGCGAATTGCGGTTCGTGCCTCTCGAAACAGTTGTACCGCTGTTGACATCTTCATCTTCGTGAAGTGCCCATTACTGACGTGGTGCCTCGAAATGCGATGGGCTGCTCACAACTCATTTTCTTCTTCATAGTCTAGCACTGCAATGACATCCTTTATTGACACCTCGTTTGGTGGGAGCTGAAACTCCCGAACCGTGTCTTCATCAAGAAAGAACACATCACGACGGACAAGATGACCACGGATATTTTTTTAGAACGTGCGCAGCATCTGCTATAAAAAATAGCTCACAGTCAGCCTTGAATGGGTGGGGTATGCTGCAGGTGGTTAGTGACATCCGGCCACTTGAAAGTCCGAGGCTCCATACTGCCCTATTGGAGCTCCACATATCGGATGTCACACAAACAACGTTTAGTGAAATGCTCGTTAAGACCTGAATGCGCTCAAAAATAGTTCTTCAAGAGGTTTCCATCAGTTGATTTGCCTGTTAAGAGGTACGCAACTACCTGCTTGTACCGGGTGTTCTCCCCTCCTATCATAAACGCAAGTGCACGGCTTGCGAGTAGGCAGTCTTCGTAAGACGGGCTCACAACGAGCGACGAGGCTTCACCCATTAGCGAGTCAGATGTTTTGTCCAACTGCACACCTTCGCGGATCTCCATTTCATCTAAGAAAAGAGCACAGTCTCTTTCAATGTCGCTCATTTTGGCAACTTTCATTTCCAACAGGTGGATAACATTCTGGAGGGTGCCTAGTTCAAAATCAATTTTGCTGGGCCGACGAGTGAGAATCTTCACTGAGGGCAGAGGATAGCCCTCATCCAGGAGGGATTGGTAGCCTGCTCTTCTACATCCAAACCTAAGCCGCAAAGGTTTCGCTGTATACTCTCGTGTCCCGATTTGTGTCCTCTTGTGCTTCTTCTGTTTAAGGATTACTTCTGGCAGTTGGTCAGGAACCCCATCTTTCGCTGCTGGCATTTCCGCTGCTAATCTGCAGTTCTACATGCTTTGCGAAGTCTCTTTACTTCATTTCTTCGGCATTCATTTAGCTGCTGCAGCAGGGCTACACGGTTCTTCGTGTCCTCAAGCTGTTTCCTGAGTTCTGCCTCGCATAAAATGCACAGCACAAAGAAAGCATCTTGTATACGTATAAAAAACAGTTTTGAGATTATTCTATTTATACTTCACAATTTATAAGTGGCTTACTATGTTATATTTAAATACAAACAGCTATTTCAGATTTTGCATTCTGTTGTGTCCGCTCAGCCAGACATCCCATTCCAGAATCCTTTATTGATAGCGATCATCATGGTGCTTCTTACACTCGCGCGCTATCGGCTCTGCGTGACACCATACATTCCCACATGGGCCTTTCACTATAGAGTTATTCTCCTCAAAGCAAGTACCTACCTAAAGGCACTGGCAGGAGTACTGGCTGTGGACTCTCACACTCACTGTCTTGCTCGCAAGGAATCATCGGTTCAGCCTGCTCGTTGCTCTGTTCCTCTGTCTCACAAACCCTCCTTGTTGGTAGCTTCCTTCTTCTCTGAGGTGCTGAAAGGAAAAGTGAGCCTCATTTGTGTGAAAAATGCCATGCTTCCTAGCAGTCACGACTAGAAACTGGTGCACGCGTACAACTTAATCACACGTTACCTAAAAATAATGTGATATTGGCTCTTTCTCTATGTACAGAACAGACCGTAGCAATGCACGTGAAAATACTTAAAATTTCAGTGGAAATCTGAAGCAAAAAGAGCACAGAATAGTTGTGCTTACGTCCGATTGAGAATACACGGCGTTTGGCTTTCATTTTCGTCATCCGTCTTGCCTGTTCAACTCAAACTGGTCTTCATCGAAATGTGCCTGCGATGTCATATAATTATTGGCTTACCCATTATCGCACGCTAAACAACCTGTGCTGTGAAGCTTTCGAGCCATAAAGAAACGTGCAAAAGAAAACCAACGCGACATATTTCAAAGATTCCTTCACTTCAATAATTCCGGAAATAAGTACAAATAGACACTACAAGTTATATAGTATATACTACATCATTACCCAGTTATTGTACCCCGCCACGAACTGGTCCATTCAAATACATTGCAGTTATGTATTTACTTCGCATAACGCTGAACTGGAGTTTGGAGTCCATTTGTCACGCTTGCACTGAACGAGCCATTTTGTTTCCGTCGTTCCGGATCCCGCGGAAAGGTGAAGCACCGCAATCTTTTCCGGGAGGAATTCGCGCACGTCGGAGCACAGCAACAAACCATTTTCTGCCAGAAACACACTTCCAATGACGAAGTCTCGCCTCGCTCCTACGTCTGTGCTCGAGAAAGAGATGCAGTCAGTGAGGAAAAATGGCGGCAACCCCCACTTTGTCGGCGCGACACAGCCACTAAGGTGTCCCCACCCTTCAACGACGAGGGAGGAGGAGAGCGCGCATTCAGGCACCCTATTGTCACCCGCTGTGCTCCGCCGTTCGCGGGCTGCAGCGCCGTGCCGAGCCACACATCATAATTTAACTGTTGTTGTTGTTCATCAACGAGGGAACGGAATATTATTCATCATAAATTCCATTAAACAGGACAGACCTGAACCTAAGTACGAAAGGATATTTAAATAAAGACGTCGGAGGGCAATCGGAAGCCACACAATATTATTGAGGGAAAAGCCACTGATTTCTTAATTTTGACTCACGAAAAAGGTGAACGCATCTTCCTTAACGTTCTAACCCACTATTTCCTATACCCTTAATTTACAAATTCAATTTATCCCCCCCTCCCCCAACAGAGTCAACAATTCAGGCCAGTCCTAAAGCTCTGCCTCATTGCATTTGTACTTCCGTGATACACTGCATCTCGTGAACTGCATGTGACGTTGTTCTATAGTGTCTCCTTCCTTCTTTCTTTCTTTCCTTCTCCTGGACAGGACAAATAACTGTCGATGATATATGGATGTCTTCCACAAACGTGAATACGACATTGGCTGCGACGTTACAATATCAACGTGGCAATTAGTCAACCTCCATGAGAGCAATATTGAAGATGGCGCGTTTTTATGAAAAACGAAAATAAAAGAAGACGTTGTTCTTTTCATTTCTACTATACCACATAACACACCCCTGAGAGACATCCTCTGCGTTGAGACAGGGCCCCAGACGTTTTGTGACGGCGATTGCCTTCTTCAAAGAACTTCCAATGAGTGTCTCGTCTGAATGGACTTTCCACCAGTGGCACAACGCACTCAGAGACTTGGAGATGCTGAGGGAGCCCAGGGAAATCGACTTTCTTGAAAGTCTCATATTGCCGGCCCTCCTTTTACTTGTTCTGTACTTTTCAGGTCATTACGTTTGCTCTCATATTACCGTCGCTGTGGGTTGGCATTAAGTTAAATAGATAATGCACTTACAAAGAAAGAAAGAAAGAAAGGTGACGTTTTTGCGACACTGAAATATATCAGGAGGACTGAGCTTGACCTTTGTGTTGTTCTCAACAGGAAAGGCGATCCTTCTTGGATATTTGGAAACTGACGAGACGGCTACTAATGGGGAGGGCAACGTGAAACAACAGATACGCTTTAAAAATTCCGATATACAGGGTCTGTAAGCGCTCAAACATCGCTGTGCCTGTACTGGACAGCTGTTTATTTATTTATTTATTGTTAGAAACCCAAAGGCCCGAAGGCATTACATAGGTAAAGAAAATACAAGAGAAAATTATAAGAACAACCACAGCAATTACAATCACTGAATAATCAGTGTGGCTGGGAGGCCAGACGGTCTAGCGTCGAAATAGACGAGTTCAGAAAATCCCACAGTGCTTAGCGCCGCTTTGAACTGTTAGAGTTTACTAATACGAAAGAAACGGGTGGCCTCCAAACTGTTCCGATTTCTCTCCTAGCGGTCCATTGTCCACGACATATCAAGTTCAGTGAAAGCGAAATGTGAAGGGTTATTCTTCGTTCTCCCGCTCAGCAAGCGCCCGGTATGCAATGCGTGCGCAAAGAGCACTGGGATTTCCTGAACTCGTGTATTGAAAATACAAAATAAGAAGATGGTTATGTGCGCTGCGAAGCAAGGTGCGCTACCGCCCGATTTGAATGATGAATGATCATGGATGGATGCGATTCCTTCGGGCAACGAATTCCAAAGTTTGATGGCGCGCGGGTAGAAGGGGTGAAGGAATGCTTTGGTGTGACAGAAAAATGGTTCGCACTTGTAAGAATGGTTGACACGCTTGCTCCTACAATGAACTTGGAGAATGTAAGAGGTAAGACGTACAGAAGAATGGAAAAGGTTGTGAAATAAATATAGAGTTTGAATAGTTCGGCGGTGCTCTAAACGGTCCAGATCGAAAGTGCATTTCAAACCGGTGGCGCTAGTGGAAGAGGACTTTAAGGAGTATAGTCATTTAGCGATGAATCGAAGAGCACGTTTTTGGACGGATTCGATGGGTCGAGACAGGAAGGATTGGTGTGGATGCCAGATACGTGAGGCAAATTCCAGTTTTGGTCGGATGAACGGATGAAACATCCGTTCATCCGTCCAAAACTGGAATTGGGTCATCGTCAGCAGTACGCTGGCAGGCAACGCTTGAGCTGATGGCGTCAGAAGATCGCGTTACACAGGTCGATATATTCGTACAGATTTAAAAAGAAAGAAGAGAAACTTAAAGCCGCCAGATGCTGTTTATGCAGGCCGATTATATGGCCAAGCGAACACGACGACCTTCTTCTTCCGACGACAATTATATTCTGGTTAGAGGCTTCCCAATAAATATGAGATAGCAGAATTGGAGTCAGACATCATTCCATGCCACGCTATATCCTGATCCTGAGATGCACCCTATAAGATCCCGAAACGACGAAATGCATTGTACTATTCATCACGAATTCCTGCTATGCAGGTGAGCGAAAACCGAAAGAAGCGCGTCTTCAGCGCTTGAAGAACACGCCGGGTTTCACGTCGGAGGGCCACATGCTTTGAAGCAATAAGGTTGATTGGAGTAGGCCCCGATCTGCTAGCAAATAAGTCGTCCAATGCGAAGGTCGTATCGTTCCTGTGCTTCTGACGTGCTTGGTTTCGGTTTCGGCTGTTTTGCATGAAAAAATTTGGCGGTAGATACCTCAAAGTACAGCTTGGGACATACGTGTTTGGAATCTGTCCACCTCGGCTGCAAAAATAGCATTTGTGCTGTTTTCATAGCTCTTATTAAAAAAAGATTGTGACGAAGAAAGCAAACACCCAGTGCCAAGCAACCAAGCAACGGGAACACGTAAATTCCCGCGTCGTGTCATAACATACGGCTCGTGCGTGAATCAATTAAAAATAAAAATGAAAACTTGAGACGGTTGCCATTTGTGTCCTTTCCTGATTACATTTATTTATTTGTTTCAGGGTTTTGTGTCTGGGGAACGTGTCCAAAGAAATAAATAAACATTTTGAAAAACAGAAGACAAGCTTAAACCAGACGGATGCGTCAATCACAAACGAGGGAATTTTATTTGTCGTTGATCCCTGTAATGCTGGAAACTCTAAAAACAGAACTTCACCGCATAGCACGCTCTGCGCCAACCATTGCTATGAATGACAGGGTTATCGCTTCTGATTCGAATAGACAGTGAGTTGTACACCTTTTTGGATCAGTTATCATATATCCAAATCGACACAAAACGGCTTACGCCCCGCCCTCTCTTTCGAATGAGAAGGGATAACCCTATCATTAATTCGTGGTAATGGTCGGTCCAGAGCGTGCTATGCGGTGAAGTTCTGTTTTTAGAGTGAGGGTTATCCAGTTAGGCGAAATCGAGTTCCATGCAGCGCTTTTACAGCCCGACGGGTATCCGACGTGCGTTTAGATTCCAGCAAGGGCTGTGATGTCTGCAGACGCTTTCAAATACAGATCGGCAGCGGTCCTCATGAAGTCGGCCCAGTACACACTAAGGAACTGAAGGCGCAGTAACCTAACCTAACAGCTAAAACGAAGTAAAGTTTCAACTATCCTTGCGCCAAGGGCCCAGATTTCAGCTGATCGATATTCCGCGACGAGCGACAAACACACCACTTGCCGCGTGATTCGTCAGGAGCTCCCGCATGTATAGGCGAATCGCAACGTTTATTTGAAATACCCGCGGACCGTCGTGTGACGTTAGGGACTTGCCAAACTCGAAAATAATGATGCTCGTTAACTGCGCGTTTGAGATCAATTTAGAGTGACACAACGCATTTGGTTTTACATGAGCTGAGGGAACGTAAAAGTTATCGACTCAAGTCCCATGTTTTCAGAATTTACATTTCTTCTACTATATACACAGCTACTTATACACAGCTTCTTCCAAACGCAGGGAAGAAAGAGAAAATAATATGGAGACAGAAAAAAGAAGGAAGAGAACACGCAAGTAAAATGGAACCAGAGTATCTCTCGAATTTGCTAGCAAGGGTGCGATCTACATAACTTATGCAGGGGCATTGTCGTCTGGCGCTGATAATGACATCGTAAGCTTCCACCAATAACCCATTACACATCAGTTTATCACTGAATCGATCCACTTCTCTTTCTGACCATGGAAACACCACAGTTACCTGCAGCTGCCTCCTGGATCTGCTAACATTGAAATATTACATGATCTGAAGCTCACGTCTCCAACAACAACAACAACAATAAATGAAGGAGAAGCGATGATGACATGGGATGTTTCCCCGTGGTAGCCACAGGACTCTACCCCACTTCACAGTGGTTAATGTGAGAGGATGAATTAATGGTGAACTCGAAGCGACGACAGGTCGGAGTTCTCTTTAGAGCTTTGCGTGAAAGCAAAAAGGGAGCGAACAGCCCGGCACCGATGCGCTGGTGAGCTCCATGGGCCAAGTACTTTGGACAAGCTGAATGGTCTATGGTCAAGCAGCTCAAGTTGGCGTCGAAACACCCGGCGTTCACACGTGTACCTGTCACAGTCCTCGATGATGTGGAAGATCGTAGCTGGGGTGTGGCAAGCTAGGCACAGCGCCATGTTCTGTAACCCAGCTTAATCCTGAACACAGGGGTGAAGGCGACGTTGAGTCGTAGACGCCGCAGAAGTGACGTAAAGCTGCGGGGGAAGCCACCTGGCATCTTAAATGATAATGACGGGTCCACTGCATGGAGGAGTGACCATTGAGTGATGTCATGGCGCCATTGCTGACGGGCCAAGGGTGACACCAACGCAGACAAGTAAGAACGTCTATCTCCGTTGGAGAGGATAACGGGCACGGCTCTGCAGATACGGCAGATTCCAAATCTGCCTCCTCGTTGCTCTGAATGGCAGTGTTGCTGGCCCACAGTAGGGTCAACCGGCGTCCTTGTTCCCCAAGAACCATTGAGCGCCGTTAGGATATTCACTACGACCGGGGCCAAGGAGCCGCGGACGCCCATGCTTCCTACACATTGCATGACTGACTTTGCGTCAACACTGTTAGAAAAAAAAAGTTGAAAAAGGGTAGAAGCGCAACAGCTCTCCCCGACCTATTTTCCTTCTACCGACTGCAGGTTGAGGTGATGCGGTTTCTGCCCTTTTTCTCAACTCTCTCCCCCTAACGGTAAAACCACTGTGGCAATTTTATCAGGACTAGGGTTCAAGTGAATATTTTCTGCTTTTGTGTGTTTCACAGCAGGGTCACTAATGGAAGTGTAAATGGAGTCCTAGAGTCGCCCAAGTGACGGCAATAGCTATAGCGTCACATATTCCAAGTAGGACTTTAAATCGTAGACATGTAAACGATAAGCCTTGGTTCAACTCAGAGCTACGGGCTTTAATTAAGCGTAGGAAACTTGCATATGTAAAATATAGAAAATCCGGTAGTCACTTCCATCTTTGTAAGTGCGAAAATCTCTGTGATCAGTTTAAAACCAAGGCTAATGAAGCAAAACAGAAATTTTTCCAGCGGATTAGCTCTGGAATGAACGGAAGGAAGGAATTTTGCAAATTTCTGCGGTCGAGCAGAAGTGATAGGGCAGCAGTCCCAGATATTTTTCATGAAGGCACGTGTGTATCAGATATCGCAGAGAAAGCTGAACTGTTTAATTGATACTTTTCATCTGTGTTTCGATCATGTAACCCAACCGTTCTCCCAGAGACCACTGAAAATACTACCGATACGATGGTACAAGTGTCTTTTAGCTATGAGGGAATTCTGCATCTGTTAGAAAATCTTGATGCTAAAAAAGCAGTGGGACCTGATGAAATATTGCCAGACATTATGAAACGTTGTGCGAGTGTAATTGTCATTTGTCATTTGTTGTCATTTTGTATAGTAAGTGACCATGCTATGCCCAGCGAATGGAAATTAGCAAATATTGTCCCTATCTTTAAGGCTGGCATCAGGCATGATGTTGCTAACTATCGTCCAGTTTCTCTTCTTTCTGTGTCCTTCAAGATAATGGAACATATATTTTTTTCGAGTATTATCAAGCATTTGAGTGATCACGATTATTTTTTCAAAGCTCAGCATGGTTTTCGACAAGCTTACTCACATGCCACGCAACTAACAGAATTTACCATGACTTAGTTTCGTCCTATGATAACTCTGTTCAAACAGATGTTATTTTTGTGGACTTTAAGAAAGCATTTGATATGGTACCACACGCTTATGTGTTGCACAAACTTTCTTATTTAGGTATTGATAGAGACGTTTTCCTGTGGCTTAAGGACTATCTGAAAGACACAGCACAATGCGTAGTAATCCAAGGCCAAAAGTCTTCGAAGTGTCATGTGCGCTCAGGAGTCCCACAGGGTTCAGTTCTGGGACCTTTACTATTTCTTATTTTTATTAATGATATTATGTTCTCTGTTAGTTCCAAAATTAGGTTACTTGCCGATGACTGCGTATTATATATATATATAAAACTGCTTCGGATGCGCAAATACTTCAAGATGACATAAATGGCATTGTTTCTTGGTGTGAGAAGTTGGGTATGAACTTAAACATAAACAAATGCAAAGCAATTAATGTTACAAGAAAAAAGAGTAAGATTCCGTTCTGTTATAAGTTGTGCTCTTCCAACCTAGAAATAGTTTCGGAGTATAAGTATTTAGGTGTTATTTTCATGAGATGACCTCAAATGGATCTCGCATGTAAGCTATGTTTCTGCAAAAGCTATAAAAATGCTTCATTTTGTTTATCGCAACATCAGGCAGGCTAATTTCAAGCCTAAAGCGATTCCTATACTACAATGATCAGGCCGATTTAGAATACGCAAGGCCTCCTTCCACCGACTTGCCAGGGACTTGCCCATTGGTTGTAGATCTCGAAGAGGACCAAAAAGGCAGGTAAAATACCCCCTACTGCTAGCTGGCTCTAGACTGAACTACGTCTCGCATCATCAGTACCTAGGCATAATCATTGATAGAGGACTGACATGGTCGTGGCAGATCAACTCCCTGTTTGCTAGCGCCCGCATCTACTGTAATGTGCTCCGGCACCTCTGTGGATCCACATTCTGGACCCACTGCATTGTGGATTCCACTGCACTGGATGTGCTGGTGCATTGTGGATCCACATTCTGTGCAGCCCGTCCTGTGCTGACCTCCATCGTGTGCATTGCTCGCTGTTGCTTGGCGTTATGCGCTATAGCCTGCCTGTCCTTTATGGGATCTCCAACACTCACGAGCAGGAGCTGCTCAATATTCAAGCCAGAAGCCTCCGTCTCTGTTTGGGCGTGCCAAAGACAACGGAAACCTTCTCTGTTTTGGCGGAGGCACGCGAGCAATCGGTGCTTATTCTTCGAGATAGTGTGGCCTTACACGTGTACACACGCTATATTGTAGCCATCCAGCCCATTACCTCTGTGACATTGCGCAAAGTTATCCCGCATCTGCATTCGGTCAAGCTATTTGCATTTACAAAGCAACATCCCCTCAACCTCAACCTCGGCCCGGACCTCCTATGCGCCACCCATGTGGACACTTCACTAGCCCACTGTACAAATGTCAATTCCGACCCTTAGGAAAAAGAAGGTTGTGCCAACAGTCGTGGCCTGCCAACTGACCTTGCACCACATCTACAGTCACCACCGGCATCGAACCCAAGTATACACCGATGCCTCAGTTTCTCTAGTTGGGTCGTCTGGTGCCTTCTGCATCCCAGAAGATGAGTTGAGCACGGCTTCAAGCTCCCTCTTATGTCACCTGCTGAGGCCGAGGCATTCGCGCTACTGGCCGCTCTGAGACATGTCTCCTCGTTGGCGCCCAGGGCCTGGACGATCCTCACTGACAGTAAAGTGGCTCTGGAGGCGCTGACCTCTTACTCTGCTGCAGTCATCAGTGACACCTACACCACGATCATCGCCCTGCACTCTGAACTTGTATCCCTGGGACACGGCGTGGTGTTCCAATAGATTCCGAGCCATGTCGGAATTTCCGGCAATGGTCGTGCGGACGCTCTTGCTCGGCAAGCCCACGACACTGAGCAACCAACTGTCCTTCTCCTTGCGCACTTTATGTGCCAGCTGAAAATCGACCGCTTCATTGCCAACCGCACACAGCTCTTTCAGCAAGAAGCTATACGAACCAATGCCTTCCTTAAATCCATCGACCCTTTAATGACATACCTGTGCCTGGCTGCATCCCGCGCATCGAGGAATCGTTGCTTCATCGGCTGCGGCTAAATGTGGCACGAACTCCACTCCTCCTATTTAAGATAAGTCAGCATCCATCGCCTCTTTGCCCCACGTGCCACGTAGAAGCTGACGTGCCACACATACTACTTGCCTGCCAGCGGTACGAAGATCACCAGTCGAGTCTCCGGCGTCGCCTTGCTCATCTAGGCTACACTCTCAGAAAAACGGGTGGAGCAGTTATACCTTTCAGGAGGTAATATTTGTCGCATATGTTCATTCCCACCTGCACACCTTTCTTGCTCAGGCTGCGAAAGGACTGCCGATTTGTCAACCCAGCGATCCTGTGGCCTGCACCGAAAGTGTACATGGAATACGAAGGGAATATGGGGAGATCATCGCTGCCTCTACCGTCCAAATCCCTACTCCACGTGAAATGTGGACAAAGATCCCTGGAACACGTCTCCAACTCGGAGCGATACCCACACAAATGCGTACTTTGCTTGGGAAAGGTTTTTGTGACAGATTTCTAAACTCTCAGGGAACAATGGTGTTTCGGATCACTTCTTAAAGCGATTGATTATCAATAACAGGCTTTTTCTTTCCACTGGCTTGGCAAGATTGCTCACCCGGTGGAAAAGTACCTGATAAATAGTGATGTTAGTTGAGAGAAAAAAAAAAGGAGAAAACCTGCTGTACAGGACATTGAGCCGGAGCCTATGCAGGAGACACGCTACTTGTCGAGCAAACGACGGAGGCACATGGAAGCGTAGCTCGGGGCACATGGAAGCGTAGCTCGGGGTCGACCCTGTACAAAAGCGAAGACCGAGCAGACCCTGTCAGCCAAGAAGAATTGCACGTTTGTTGTCTCGGTTCACGTGTCATCCTCTTCGCGTTCCCTATGGTGAAATAATTGGTCTTTATTTTAACGTGACCGTGTGAAGTGCTCGGCGTGCAGCAGCATCCGCGGCCTCGTTACCGGCTATGCCGCAGTGACCAGGGATCCACTGTATATGATATCATGCCCCTGTGAGACTGCGGCATCACATATAGGTGCAGCACATCATGAACAATTAAGGCGAGAGACCCTGTGATGACCATGAGAGGCCAACGACTCTAGGCCACATCTTGAGTCGCTATACACAGACCACAGAGAGCACGTGAGTTTTGAAATGATGAAGATTAGAGACAGATGGATCCCGAGCTCAGCTGGTGAAGCCGAGGTGGTGTGTAACAGCCGTGCTAATCGTTCGACATCCATCTCAAGGACCATGACGCGCATGACGAGCCAGATACCGTTGCAGATTCATCGGTGAAGATTTGTATTCTACCCGCCGACCTCTCCAATGGGTCAACATTAAGCTCCCGGAGGACTTCAGTCGATGCATCTTTCCGGCGCGGCAGACCCGGGATATTGACCCTCACTTCGGGTGGTTGCAGGGCCCATGTTGAAACAGTTGGGTACACGTGCTGCTTGTGTTTAGGGATAATTAACCGTTGTGCCTCGATAGCATAAGTGAACGCAGCGAGAATGAGAGCGTCGCAATAAGGCTCGAAGCAGAGTATGGCGATGATGACTAGTTGCCAGTCGAGAGAAGTGGGGAAACGACTCTTGCGTCCTGACAATAGGTACAGGTGCTTCCCGTGCCTCTGCCATGGCTGCCGTGTTGGAAGTTGCTCGAGGGACCCCAAGACTGCTTACTACCCAGTCAACACACATTGTTGGTAGAATGCAGAATTAACGTTGAATATTGCTGAACAATGTAGAACGCAAAATGCGAACATTGATTCCGCGCTGACATTACGTAGTCAATTCAGCATGTCAAATCTTTTACGTGAATATAACGTGGATTTGTTGCACACAAATTAACAGTAGATTGTCATACGTGAAAACAGCGTCGATAACTGTAATGGAAAGTCACAGGAGGACAGACGTCGAATATACAACGTTGCTTTTGCGAAAATTTTGCCTTATGCCTTTAGCAAAAGCATGCTCAAACAATGAATCTGCCGCGCAGGCAGTTCAACAGCGCTTTACCATGGTTGCTTTTGCGTGACTCTGCTACTGTTAACATTGCAAAAGATCGTACAAAGAAAATATTAATATGGTAGTAATTCGATACGTCGGAAACCTACAGCTGATGGACAGCCAGTAAGTGCTCACCCAGTAATCCAGACACGGGTATTTTATCAAATTCAGAGCATCTTGAAAAGCCTACCTATAATCAAATTCTATTCATTTCAAAGAAAAACTAAAGTTTGGGCGTTTGAGCCCCCTTTTCTCCGCCATCCGCCTTCACCCCATCTTCTTAACTCTGCCCCCCTGCCAGCTGAGACCCCCACACCGCCGTACCACCGCCATGGCGCCTGGCCAGCCGGTCACAGGAGAAATCTGCGCAGAAGGCGTATTTTTTCGTCAGGCGCAGAAGAGAGAATCACGTGATGCCCTCGCCCGTTGCGCCGTTGCAGCGGTTAATTTCAAACTGCTCGAGACGCCGCTGGACGATGGAGCTGAGGAACATGTCGGCGTCTCGATAGGAGTGAGGTAATTTCCAGCGCGAACAGCTCAAGCACAGGTTGAGTGAGTATCCCTCGTAGGTAACGGATGCACCACATGCGGCCACAGTCTATACAGGTAAACGGGCGTGGTGTCTTTGTTTATTAGCGTTCGTTTGAGACTCTATTGTTCTTCCAGTCGATTCAGCCCACCGAGTTCATGAAAATGAAAACGATCCTGGCTATGCTTCTAGGCACATTAGCGTGGTGTGCTACTTTTAGTTTGTGGTCGATTCACTGCAGTTTTCATGTTACATATTCTTTTGGGACTCGGAAAGTGTCTCTTTGAGCAAGCTTGGAATCATTTACCGTCTAATGCGCTACAGGTAAGAATGCTGCGTAAATCGGAGAATTCTCTAACGTCGAAATGTCTGTATCATGTCTGTGTCGTTTTTCTCAGTGTTCTTTGACGGCGGAACTTCTACTTGGCCGGTGAGTTCCAGCGACTGGAAAACACGAAGGAACAATGAAATCGGTAGCCGTTCATAAGGCAACAATTGACCAGAGGCTACAGTTGCGTCGCTAGCAGGCAGGACCCGAGCTAATTATACTGGTGAGTAACATCGACGATCCTTCTTATTTACATAAGGTGGTGATATTGTGATCGTGATCTATATAAACGGACGCTCTGTGATTTGCAAACATAAATAACCACAAAGTGGTCTTGACACAGGCATGAACAGCTCATCAGTTGACACTTCACGATTTTTTACAGATGCAACATCCAAGTGCCTACGTGTACAGATAAGCAGAGGTCCCAGCACAACCACAAGCCAATAGTGCAGAAGATAAACACGAGGGCTATAGCAAATTCAAGTCAACGGTTATGCCATATGTGCTTTGGGTAATAAAGTGATTCTATTCCCCACTTTCCTGCGACGTTATTTTCATACCTGACTTGGGATGTCTAAATGAACATTCAAAGTGTTAAGGGGATATACTAAAATAAATGTAAAATTACACTGAACGTGTAATTTTTATCGTCATGGCAGCGTTGGAGAAACGTTGTAAAGCACTGTTTATTTTATGCTCTCATGTCGTACAGTCTGGTACGTTGTATTCACATATAAACTGCATTTCATATACGTTAAGCTTACGTTGATCGGCACTTGTTAAATTAACATGTTTTCGAGCGGACATTTGACATCATGATTTCACGTTCGCTTTCATCGTCGATTCAACATTCATTTCGTTGATATACAACGTTTTTTCTACATCGAATTTACAATAGTGTGTTGACTGGGTACTCTTTACAAGAATTGTTTGTAGGGCTTGCTGTGTCGTGAGAGGGAGGTTGTGAAGCACCGGTATGTGGTACGCTCACAATGGCGTATGAGGGGGCAGTGAACACCAAGCATTGCTTTCGTCGAGTTACCCCATCGAGAGCCGAATAGACATCTCAGTATGTTGAGTCTGCTCTCCGCTCTTGCCTTTAGACAATGCACCTTGCCTCCCACAACAAATTGCGACAAAAGTAATCCACAGAAATCTATGAATCTATCATGCGGCACTCGGTGTATCTGGAAGCTGTCAATATGCCGTTGAAATTTCTTTAGATGCGGGCTTGAAAAAGGGAAGCAATCGTCTCTGATGAGACGTCCATGCCCCTCTGCAGGTGGAAGGTTCTAACACAGTAGGCACTTTGAAGGCGACGCTGCAGGGGTGGCCACCGCTTACCGGACGATCGTATGCAGATGTCGTCCGCATAAAGACCGATGTACGCACCGCGAGGTAACAGGGCGGGCAGCGCAGCCAAAACGACATTAAACAGGAGTTGACTAAGGACGCCTCCCTGGTGCACACCAGCTGTTAATTTGTGAGAGCTTGTGTCGCCTTCAGATTCAAGAAAACAGAGCTTCGTTTAAGATAGTCGGCAATCCAGCGAAGTGCCCGCCCCATGATGCACAGAATCCATAGGTGATGAACGACATGGCTGTGCGTTGCTGTATGATAAGCCCTTTTATATCCAGAAAGACTGCAACGGTGAATTTACCATTTGCCCTGGCTTCTTCGATGTGACTGACCAGGTTTAGAACGCAGTCCATTGAGCAGCACGCCTTCCTGAAACCTGCCATTTGCCAAGGAAACAGAGGACGAGATTCCAGGAACCAGTCCAAACGCTTCAGAATAAGTATATCCATGGTCTTCCACAGTAAACTCGTGAGGCTGATGGGCCGAAATGATGCAAGCTCTCGAGGCGGTTTCCCCAGTTTCAATACTGGTACAACCTGCGACATCTTTCATGACTCAAGGACAACGTCGTTTCTCCAAGAATAGTTGATAAGGGCAAGGAGTACAGAGCGCGACGAGGAGCCCAAAGGTGCTATAGCCTTGTATATGAAACCCCGTCGGGCCCAGGAGCTGATTGTTTCGCGGTGAGGCGGATGGCAGCTCCCAGGTCTTGAACAGTGAAATCTTTGTCCATGTGTGGGTCTTGGGCTCCAACAATATTTTTTCATACATGTCATCTTCTGAGGATCTGTGGGTGGCAGTGAAGGACGCCTCCGAGGGCTTGGATAGGAGCCTGCAAAAGTCTTCCCCGATCAATATCTCCGATGTGGCTTGATGAACTGCGACAGCTCGGAAGGGCTTCAGTTGTTCCATTGGGGAACTTTTAAGAACATGCCATATACGTCCTGTTGGGGTGTACGACGATAATGATGAAGAGAACGACCTCTATTTCTGCCGGCTCAATTGCTGGAGATATCTCCGGACTAGCGATCGTAGCCTGCAGACTTCGTCATAGTTACTAAGACACCGAGACCTCCGAAATCTTCTCTCCACCCGACGCCGTATAACCCGTAACCTTTCAAACTCCGCATCGATATTGCTGTACCTGGCAGGGCACGAGACCCTTTTGCTCGCTACACGTCTACAGTCAGGCCCACTGGGAGCGCGCTGTTAAGATCTTGTAATGTTGTGGTGTTTTGTACTAGATGCTCTGTCCTTTTTTGGAACACGGCCCAATCGGTGACTTTTACTGTGCGTGAAAATACCGCCGTACCAGTGAAAGAAATCAGCAAAGGCACGTGATCTCTTCCCATTGGGTCCAGGTCTGTCTTGCAAAGCAAACCGGAAGCGACGCCCATCGAGCAAATTGTAAGATCTAGGCAGCTGAGCACGAATGGTCTCGAAAATATGTTGATCAGCTGTCATTTAGGACCTCGGCATTAAAATCCTCAATGCACTTTCCACGGTGTCCACGGTGATCGGTGTTCTGACTTTCCCAACTACCACAGTGGGCATTAAAGTCACCACATAGAATAAAACTGCTAGGAAGGCACTGGAAGAAATCTCTAACCACGTCCTCAGGGATGCGGACCGAGGGGCGATATACACACTAGCTGTACAGCGAGCCTGCGTGAGTGCAGGAGGAGGCTATACAAACAACGTAATCAAAGTCCCCAGTAAATGGTCCTGAAGATGCGACACCCATTTCCTGTCTAAAATACTATTATTATCCTTATTGATCACTCTTTAAATACAAATGAACCTCAGGTGGCGCATCATCGGTTAAAGCCGCAAGATCGGTTGTAGAAGAGCATCTAATCGATTAATGGACCCATTAATCAAAGGGCAATTATCTACTTTGTCACTTGTGGACAAACAACGAGGGATGACCCTTGTACAAATACGAGGAAGTACTTGTCGGCCAAACAAGCAATATAAAATATTCACCCCTGCCTTAGTAATCAGGAGCAACCTTGCTTGGTACTTGCACGTAAAGTGGGTACTTAACGAGGCCAGTGGAAGAAAATAAAAGTTTTACAGCGTACACAGATGGTGGTCCCGTTTTCCCTTGAGCGGGACAACGACGAGTGTGCTTGTTATCTGAAGGCGCGCACGATGTGAATACGGAAAGAGTAATCACGAGGAATACACATGTCCGGGAGGGCTACATCTGCTGGGGAGCTTCTGAACCCCGTGGTCTAATTCTAGTGAGTCCATTAGCATAGAAATTAGGCTTCTGATGCGACGTTCTTAGCACACGAGACAGACTCTTAATAAAATCATTCTCTGTGTGTGCCCTTGGAAAGAGAGCTACGCAGACGACATTGTTTTGAGGACCCATTCAAGCGAGGTCAGCTCCTCATGCTCCCGAAAGTGTACTCTTGCGATGAAATAACGTCTTGCCCAAAGAATATGATTACAGTGAAGAAAGGCTAATTGAAGGCAGTTCGCTATTATGACGGCTTTCAATAATCAGGGATTGGACGTGTGAGCAATGACGAGCGGGATCCTGATAAGCAAAGCCCCATAACGAACACGATGAGAATAGAGGGGGATGACGACAACATCTCTTCACCGTACTGTTGACGGCAACCCTAATCTTGCAAGACCCGGCTACCCTAGTTTCGCAAGCTCCGACTGCGCCCGTCTCACAAGCACCGACAGCACTCGGCTCGCAAGGCCGGTCCGATCTGCCCATCTACTCGACCACCTCAGCTCGTCGTTCCCACCAGCGGTCTGTAGCCGCAGCCTGTGCGGAACGACAACGTTTCACGGCGAGCAAAGCAGCATCGTCGAGCAAAGTCATCAAACTAACATAAAAAAGACAGTGTCTTATCCATAGCTTTGACATATCATTTTGCAGGAGCTGGAAGAGAACGAGGCTTAGTGCTGCATCATGTGCTTCAAGCAGCGGCAGTACTGCAGTGAAAGAGGCCCTGGAGTTCACTAACGAAGCAATGATGTGACGTTGAACATGGCTCGAAACTGTGTCCCATTCGTGAAGCCGTCCACCAGGATCCACCATGCATAATATTTTCGCTGTGCGATGTATTGTGACTGCGGAGGCAAATTTACAAAAACACTCGGCGAAGGCAACGTCGGATGGACGGCCAGATCTTGTCGCGTGACGTCGGCAGCTCCACGTGTGCTTTCTTCCATGTTTCGTTCTTCTCACGTTATGTGCTTACATTTGCCTCTGTCGTGCAGGGCTTCGTGACATCTGCACAATCGGCCCTGCCAGGGAGATAGCTGACGTCACGACGTCCCTTCCTTCGTTCTCTTACATGTTTTTTAAAAGCGTTAAAGGAGTCCAGAAAGCCATCCAAATAATTTTCTGTTTCTTGGGAATTACGGAAGGCCGTAACTTGACGTGACAAGTAACACAAAAAAGTTATCTGTACGCAGTATTTTTCTTGGAATAAAACCCCCAAAACATCGACGCGGGCGTTCCAGCTCGACTCGCTCTGCAGACTGAAACGAGGAGGAGGAGGAGGATTGTGATGTCATCGTGGTTACAAGAGAGACGGTGGCGCTCTTCCTCATGCACTGCAGCTTTTACGCTAGGCTTCCAGAGGCCTATATAAGTCTCCCTCTCCGTCTGCTAGGGTTTACCGTGTCCCTATCAGCCCTCCTTTCGTTTGGAGCCTCCAGCACTTCCAGCTGGGATAGATCGGTAGCGGTTGGGCTTGCGTATTTCCTTTCTCGCTCGCGCCGCTTCTTTGCATCCACAATCACCCATTGAGTGTTAACACGTGCACACCGAAGTAGCTCATTAGGTCTGAGAAATTCCGGTGGCTCCCTCGCACGAGGCGAGTCACAAGCAGCAAAAGTCTGAAAAGGGTGGCCGAAGGTTACAATGGCATCTGGTTGCTTTGGATTACCCCAAGTATCACTTCGTGCCACACTTTCAGTGTAGAGTATCCAACTCCGCAAGCTCTTACTTACCTGGAATGGAAAGCTACGGTCAAACACACAGACATACATCTACAATGACTCTACATCTGAATTATGCAAATAACCACGACATGCACGATGCTTGCCCTTGTGCCATGGAGCCAAAACAAGCGAACTTCAGCACCTCCACCGCTTCAACCATCACATTCTCCACTAACCATCACATTCTTCACCCAAATTGTCACCGTCAGCCATAGTACAGTTAGACATCCTCATAGCCCTGGCCGATCTCCCTTGTGGCTAATGGCCATTCTCCGTGGGACGAAGAAGAAGAAGAGAGACCGCGCTCCAATCGGGGTCGGCGCTTTTCGCACTTTTTTTTTCTTTTTCGTTTCTGCTCGCCTCTCTGTGTAGCAGACGACGCTTCTCCAAACAAGCAAACCAGTTAGCGGGTTGCACCGCGATGACGTCAAAGCGACTCTGGCGGCTAGTCGCTGCATTGCCACGGTTGCGCGCGGTCGCGATCTCCAAAATGGAATTCCGCGATATGTATGCATCTGTCGAGTGAATTACTTTCCATGGTTCGTTTTAGCAGTCATGCTAACGGCATGGTTTGAAAAAAATAGTCGTGACAGAAGCGCTTTCTCTGCTCCTTTAAGGCTTTTTTTTAAAGGTGTGCAGAACAAGAGTCAGGCTCGTTTGACTTCTTGAAGAACACATACGTCGTAGCTGTTTCGCTTGCCCGTGGTGGTCTTGTCCTCGTCGTTCACGGGCCGCTACATGTCTTTCCTCTCAGATGCGGAGTGGTGAGGCCGTGTGATGTGGTTGAGGTACGCACTGCTATGAAGGTCCTGCACGTCGGATAGACCTCATAGGGAACTGTGCCGACATTTCTTGTAGGCCCATATGAAACACCCAGAGCGCACAACCGGTGCCATGATTCGAACCCGGGCCACCTCCCAGTTTCAGTGCGAAAGGAGATCATCTCAGCTAGTAATTCACTGGAACCTATGAGAACGCAGAGCAAGTGCTAATTTTGGATTTTGTTTTGTTTGTCTAGTAGTTTATGAAGCGTAATGATATATTTCCCTCAGATACTAAGGGGCATACATTTACTCAAACGTCCACGCTACAGAACATGCGTGTGTAATGCGAGGGCAGCCCCATGAGTTATCGGCGTGACTCAGGAGGAGGTAGCCAAGGTGAATGAACTAATGTTACTATTCAACATAGTCCCCACCAGCGCTCCAGTGTCGCTACATGACTGAATGCCGTTGTAGAAAATCTGGGTATTTGTCCTCAGAAAGAACAAAAGGAACGAGCTGGTCAGGGTGTCAATGACGTCACCGTCACTCGACTGCACAACCGGGCTCGTAATCACCACTATAAGCCCTGATACCCATGATGCCATCCCAGAGATAGTAACGTAGAGCACTGCACGGGCATGAATTTACCATCCCGACCCATATCCCAAGCCACGAACTCTTACTTGAGCCTTAGTCCGACCTGACTATCGAAAACTCAACCAGGCCCTGCGTACAGATTTGCAATGCGATCCGTGGACGAGGCGAAGGTCAGCAGCGCATCTCGTGCTCTCTGGCGAATGTGGGTGTAGGACCCTGCGGGTACAGGATGGACGGACCTCGCGCGACACGAATACCGTTGACTATTCTTTCGAACAGTAAATCAGCCGTGGATGCCCTGGCACCGTATTCGCAAAAAGTGATCAATGGCATCTACGCAGACTTCATTGGCCTGTACACCATGCTATCGGGTATCTTGGGGATGTTATGTATACCGTCGTCGCCGTTTGCCTGGGCCAAGGAGACAACGAGCACAACGAAGAAAAGGGTACGAGGGTGTCGTGCCACGTGATGCCGCCACTGAACTGTTTGTTCCAGTTCTCCTTGGGGGGGGGGGGGAGGGGGTGACATTGGGTAGACGAGCGGTCTGCGTGCCTTTGCTGGCCTACGCAGCTTCTTTAAAAGCGGATTGAGCTGTGTGTGTGTATGTGTGTGTGTGTGTGTGTTTAGTAATTAAACTGGTTTGGGCACCACTTGGCACTTGATCATTGGGTCATTGCTTATCCTGGAGGGGCCATTAAAGTGCCAATTAGAAACGACTCGTCCGGTGCAAACCGATGACTGTGGAGAGCGTAACACACATGGGAAGGCCACCCCGCGTTCTTGACTACCTTGAGGAGAAAAGGAAATTCACGGTTCAGCAGCACAAACTGAAATATCAGTTTATTGTTTGGTTAAGTGCGATGAGACAAATACAAGTAAGCGAGCGGTGGCATGTTTCTTTATTTATTTTTGTTCTCGTCAAAAGCGTATGGTGTCAATGGGTGTCATTATTGTTGCACTTAAACGGCTCTGCTGAGTCTTCTGGCCATGGCTTAGTCAAGCACAGCAGACATGCTACACGTGTCACCAAGCACACCAGCGAACTGCTTAAAGGCTCCTCGCCGCATGATAAGAGTTTCAATTTCCAGCATACAAACTTTACCTACGTTGATCAAAAAACGAGTCGACGTCCCTTGCTGGAGCGAAACCAGCGTTTTCCTGTTTCGTCTTTGCAGGATACTAAATGGCGCGTTGCTACACTTTGCGCAGCAGGTCTGCACACAGCGGAAACGGGTGGATGGTACCTATTCGGGTGAATTTCATCTTCTACTTTTTAAACGGGTGTTCGTCTTCACCATGCGCGGTAACAGAGCTGAAACCAAGTCTGTCTCGGACGGCACGTACAGTTGAAAAATGTAATGTCGGGACCCTCACAGCGAAAGTTCGGGGGAGGGGGGAGGGCGACCGCCTCCTCTGCCCCCACCTTCCGACGCCCCTGGTTGCTTCGCTTTCAACGTTTTCACGTTGAGGATTAAATAAGGTGACAGCATAGCTCACACAAATTCGACCCGACTCAGGCTCCTCAGCTCTCGGACTAGACCCGAGTCCGGCACGGGACCGCAGTCAAAATGACCTTGAGGCTTTGAGTTTTTAGGGCAAGCGCTGCCCTTGCAGTACCCTCGCGTGTTTCATATTCCTGGTTCCCCGTGAGGTAAAGAAGCCAAGTCAAGTGCAGAAATACACTGAATACTAAACAAACATCAAGTACGGAAAGGGTCAAGGCAAGATCGGAAGTTAGTGAATGGACTGGGCGGGTTAATGAATGGACGTGGAAGGTCCAGTACATCGTTGTAAAGTTTTCTAGGAGCGAAGACCCGTCGTGCCTACAGCTATACAAGATATATGGGGGTATCCAGGAGTAGGGAACATTAAACGATGCACTGCATTACACGTCCCGACGCTGCAACGGCAGGTGGGGTTGAGGGGCACGTCGTCAGACTGAAATAGTAAGCAGTCGAGCAGTGAACTGGTTTTCCGGTCTTAAAAGCACAGATGCGAGAAAAGCCATTGCTTGCCTGGGATGTGTTTCATATAAAAGCGGTGGCTCAAACAGGCATGGGTATCACTGCGCTGCAAGCGAAACTCCGTTGCTCTGTGAGGCCTTTCTGTGGGTAGTAAGAGTAGGAGACGCAACAGTACCGTGTTGTACGTTGTTCGTTATGTGCAGTGCTTGCAACTTCCAACCGATCTCCCGTTCCCGTGACTTCGCTCCGATAAGCGGTCGACTGGTGGCGAACATCGCAATCGGTACCGGGTCTGACCCATGTTCTTTCGAGGGGTGGCAGGATGTTGACATGCAGTCGCTTGTTGTCAACACGTGTGGAAGGAGACTCGACAAAAAAGGAAATCTGGGGCAATCTTAGGGACGACATTGCAACGTCTCTGTTTTGCCACTTACCCTTTTCTTTAGCTGGCGTTGTCCGGTGCAGCGTCCAGCCTGGGGCCCGTGAACAGCACCATATGCCATCCCCCCCATTCTTTCCTTCTTCTTCCTTCTTTTTCCTTCTTAGTAAGCATATCCCCCATTACATAATGTCAAATAGCGATTGATCACAAGCTTGTGCGATAATCCTAAAGGGGCACTAAAATGCAAAAACAACTTGTTCTTAAATGAAAGTCCGTGTTTCAATTAGTATAGTGCAAGCAAAATTAGTTTACACAGCGGTACCGCTTAGAAGGAAAACGCAATGAAAACAGAGCCGTCTTTGGCGGCAACCAGTGGGATCCTCAGGGAGCAAAGATTGGCGGCATCCAGTGAGACAGCAGGAGGAGCGCGCGCATGACTATCGTGTGCGTGTGGATTTGGAACGAGGCCTGTCGTAGTGCTCCGTACATGCGCGGCATGATGCACATTGCTGCATTTTTCAATACCGATTTACTGAATTGTAGTCCGCAACAGTTATCACAAATGTTCCACTGACAACAATTATATTCACGTCCTTCGGACAGCGACACCAGTCGGCTTGGTAACTTGCCCTCTGTTTTTTGTTTGTTTTTTTGCGCCGGAACTGCTTCATGGCGTGACACGCACAGCATGGACTAAAAGTACCCGATGTATACCCATGATACATGTGTATGCACGAGCTCAAGCAGCGTTAGCTGCTTAGTGCCGAAACAAGAAAGAGCCCAGTATAATTCTGATTGTAGCTTCGTAACGAAATCAAAGTTTTGAGTTATTACAAGAAGTGTGGAATGAACACAGCGTGCAACGTAATTTGAAGTGAACTTGTTTTGTATTTTAGTGCCCCTTTAAAGATATTAGTGGTAAAAAAGAAACGTTGCAATGCCGTCCCTAAGACTGCCCCAGATTTTGTTTTTGTCGAGTTTCCACACCTGTTGACGACAAGGACATCATGTCAACATCCTGCCAACCCTCGGAAGAACATAGGTCAGACCCGGTACTGATTGCGATGTTCGCCGCTAGTCGAGCGCTTATCGGAGCGAGGTCACGGCAACCGGGGATTGGTTGGAAGTCGGGAGCACTGTACAGTATCCGAAGCAAAGCACCTTCCTCTCTCAGAACAAGGGCTTTCGGCTTACCTTAGCAAAGACGTTCTGGAGAAGAAAGACGCGACATTTGACGCTGCGACTATAGTTTTATCTGTGCCTACCTCGTCAAATAACCGGCGGATGTGACGACTACTTGTTACCCGAAGACGACTGGCAAAATGGTGCAGCAGATCGATCTCAATTTCCTCTAACGGACGGGCGTACGTCTGAAAAATGCCAAGGTATACGACTGTAAAGGGTTGGAAATTGCGTGAAGAGGTCATGGTGTCGTCTTCGAAGAATATTGGTAATGCGGTGCCCATGTTTTCTCCTTGAGCGATATTCCGTACCTGTACGTATAAGCCTGAAAACGCCTCGAGAAAATGTACAGAACAAGTGGGTGCTGCTTCATACTAAGTTTTGCATATACATCATACATACTAAGTTTTGCACGCATATATCACGCATCCATCAGCGACAACTCGCAGTGGTATCAGCGCAATACTTCAACAACACCTCAGATGATGAAGGCTCCCCTTTGTGACAATGCTGGCTGTGCAACTCCACATCAATTAACCCTGCAATGCTGCTTTAGCATCACAGATTTGAAGAGAAAAAAATCGTGTCCTTCGTGGGGCTTCGTAGTGCATGTGTGCATGCACTGGCACATTATTTGCCGAAAGAGAATTAAAGTTGAGTGCATTGTTAGCAACATCTCAATGAAACTCTCACGATCTCAATACTAGCAATACTTGCAGCAACTGCAAAAATATTTGAAATGCCCTTAATATTTCGAAATAAATAAAACATTAGAGTCCGTATTCACCAGCCGACTTCAACCATTGGTTTAGTGACGTCTGGTTTAAATCGATCACGTGATTTCTCCGGCTATGAAGAGCGGTTGACCAAAGGTTGACCACAACGCATGCGCACTATTGACATTGCCATGAGATGGTTGAGGGAGGGAGAAAGTAGCAGATGACAGGACTGCGAAGGGGAAGGCTCCCCCTTTTTTTTTGTTTTTTTGTTATGAGATTGTTCGCGGAAGAAAAGTTCAGGCGGCGCTGGCGCTGCTGCAGGTGGTTACGGATCAGGATGTCGGTAATCGGCGGTTATGCGTACCTCTGTTTTTGTTAATGACAAGCTCTGCGAGATATGGTTGATATGGTCGCTAAAAATGTGTTCATAGCGAGCGTTTGCCATGTTATTTGAAAGGCAGCAGTACGTATCCTCGCGCAGGTGAACGTTGTGCTTTTGTCGGTGTTCGGTCGTCGATAGTGGCTGCGTTTATAATAACTTCATCCGCATCGACCATCGCTTTTTTATCGTCTGTTGTGCGATCTGTGTGGTGAACTGCAACGATCAAACTAGCCTCTCGATTGATGGGGCACTCCAGCAGCGTTTTTTATACGCTTTCGAGACTGATGTCATGTTCGCAACGTGTGTGCAAGTGCTTGATCACTGTAGGATATGTAAACAGAAAGAACATTCATGCAAGGGTGGCCTTATCCTGCAGGTGACTCCCACACGCACAGCTTTTACGGTATTGTAGTTTTAAGAAGTCGGCGTGGTACTACAACGCGTTGAGCATCTCTTCGCGTGTTTCTTTTGAGTGCGACTCATACGGAAAAGTACTCAGTGTGCTACCGTGTTTACGTCCTCGTCCTGTGTGTGTGTGTGTGCGTGTGTTTTTCTCTGTTCGTTTAGCGCTGTTTTCGTCATGTTACCTAGGGCGTCCCTGCTTGTGGGCGTGGAGGTTGCCAGTGTCGTGACCCCGTGTCAGTGCGGTGCTGTGCTTACCTCTGCTGACCTCTTTTTATTTCTGCATTTCAGTGTATAAGATTATTGTACATATCATTAAGCACTAAATTGATTGTTCTGTTCAGCCAGCAAAGATTCATCATTAGGTTGTGACTGTCTCTTGCTCTGCTGAAATTTCACAAAATGGGAACATGCAAGTATACAGGGTATCCCAGAAAACGTGTCATTGAATTATAATAAAAAAACTACACCACCTAGGGTCATGCGGTCAATGGCATTTGTTCTTACTGGGTTTTTACCACCTCCTCATGTGAATGTCGTGTAACGTAAGTTTAATTATGTAAATTTTTGCGAGCTAAAGTCGGAAATTTGCCTAGTAAAGGTCACTTTTTTACCCCACCAATGTGGAGAACGTGTCTAATTTAGTCAAATTAATGATAATTGACTGGGATATTCAGGAGCTATCCCATCGGAAAAAATCATGCCGAAAATCGCCGAACATCATGCTCTACGGAGGTCGCACAGAATAGCGCACGATGAATTTTTCAGCCCAATCTTTGTCAGTCCGACGAAAGGAGGTTGGAAACCCAGCTCTCCCCGACATCGCAGAAAGAGATAAAACAGGCACGGCTTATCACGTTCGACTTTCGCTAGGATAATGTTTTCCCTCTCCCAATTTTAGGAACAGTTACTTTTTCTACTATCACCCTGTGGGGGTGGCTTCGGAACCTCCTTTCGTCGCACTGAGAGCGATTACGCTCAAAAAGTCATCGCGCGCTATGGTCCGGTGCTCCGAAAAGCATGATATTCGGCTATTTTTTCCGATGGGATAGCTCGTGAAAATCACTGTGAATTATCATGGATTCGAGTGAATTCGGCACGCTCTTCATATTGGTGGGGTAAAGAAGTGACCTTTACTTGGCAAATTTCCGAGTTCAGTTCGCAAATATTTACATAATTAAACTTGGAGTACATGACATTCAAATTAGGAGTTGGCAAAAACCTAATAAGAACAAATGCTGTTGACCGCATGATTCTAGGTGGCGTAGTTTTTTTTATTATAATTCAATGACACGTTTTCTGGGACACCCTGTATATTTGTCCTTACTTGTCATCTGCTATGATGCACTGGACATCACAGACGTAATAACTGCTAAAATAAACGGCTACACTTTAATGCCATTACACGTACTGCATCCGAGCCATTCAGGATTTGCAGTTTATTGAGACCAGGTACACAGATGTAGATGATAGATGTTAAAATGAACCAAATATCTCATAAAGAAGGATGTCTTATACCGGTTTCAATAGTGGTGTTTCAAGGATGAAGCAAACAGGAATGGACCAAAGAAAACACACACTACAACAGCTGCAAAGTCAGCTACAAACAAGCCTGTGCTGATATTTTGTTCAATAATTGCATTGTGCTTATTTGTTCAAAGCCATATGTTCTTACCGAAATACTTTTACATACCTGGTTGGAGACTTATCTATTTTTCCTAGCTATCTCTCCTATCTATCCTCTATTTCCTATCTAAAAGTTCTCTCTCGACTCCATACTGGCATTGTAAGCAGTTTCACTAGCATTACCATCGCAACATTACTTGCCAAACCACCACCGCCGCCGCCAATGCCTAAAAACTCCCCACAGCTCATGCCATGCTATAATACAGCTGCCAACAGCATATCATGCACTAAACAAGCATATGAAGCCGGGGTAGTTGGTACAAATTCATGATTCATGATGACAACAAAAAGACGCGAACAGAAGAACGACAACACGGACGACCGCATCATGCACTGAGATCTTTGAAATAACTCCTTATTTAGTTTTTTTTTTAATTTAGGCTTTTTGTTCAGAAAGAATTTCCATAGTGATGCAGTGACAGTTATCACTTCACTCTGACACAGATCACTCAACCTTGACTGTGAAAGGACATAAGAGGCCTGTGTGATGCCATGACAAAGACAATTGCCACTGCACAATTGTGTAAACTTACTTAGTGTATTTTTACTTCAGCAGCTCTTCACCACTTTGAATTTTTTTTAGTTTTCCAATCATGCCATAGTTCTCAGAGCATTCCCAGTTTTCCATGTTTTACTCGATTGCAGACATCCTGAAATATAGACGATAATTTAAGTAACTCAACTGGACCTTTGAGGCTTACATGTTTGTATCGTCCGTCTTTGTGGCCTGCTTCGACTAATTTTCGTTGTGTGCACAGATGATAAAGCTATGAAAAATTATTCCACAGGCTGCATTTCTGCACTGTATGGTTATGCAGTTTGATTGTACACCTTTGTACTGAGAGATTGTGCTATTTCTTGAGAAACAACACAGTGGAACATCACAGCAAGGCACACCCAGAGGCGCTCGTTCTAGCATGAAATCTCAGTGCCACAGCAAGCAGCAGCACTGATCATTGTCTGCTCGCTTTCCGTATTGATCTATATCATACCGTAAGAGGAAGTCTGTAGTGGAAAAATGGACACAATGCATGTAAGCTCATACAAAGAAAAGGATGCAACTTGAAATCAGGTCCATCTTAGCTACTATGTGCTGTATTGCTTTTATTGAAATTTACATGATTGTATATCTTTCTTCCACAATTTCAGTTTTTTAGCCACATTAGTAGTTGTCACTTTGCAGAACCCGACATATTGATCCAGTTGTGTAAGCACAAATGCAAATGCAGGTCAACTATGCAACTGGACAGTTTAATGTAGTGAGCACGGTGTACTGTGTCATCAAGGACAAAGTCTGGTAGCAGATGTATGGGACACAATGCTGAATTCGTAGTAAAATAATATAGATGCCTCTGATTGACTAACCACCTAACCTCAGTAACGAGTAATGAACATGCACTGTCTTCAGGCAACTTCTGGAAATTAATACATGACATATGGGAGACGGTTTGGAAGATACCAGCACCCAAAGCAACAGTTTCACAGATTTTGGCCATATGCATTACGTTGGCACACAAGAAGAGCATGTAATTATTTCGGTCCACTTTACTGAACTTTAGCACCCCGAAGGGTGCCATAGAAAATGTAGGGGGAGAGGGGGGTTCTAAAAAGAAACAGATGTAGTGTGAATTCCCCATTTAAAAAAAATGAAAAATTTCACACACACAACCACAAGATTTCTGAACCTATTGTGGAGCTAGCTCTTACACAGACATGATTTTTGTAGGGGATCGCATTGCATGCCATAAGCCCAAGCTAATGCCAGCCACATTTTGTATAGCAGTACATTTTCTTCACATATGGCGTTGAAGAACTGCACACCTGAAACAAAATAAATAACCATGTGTGACACATACAGGGTGTTTCAAAAAACGTGTCATTCGGACTTTATAAAAAAACGGGGCGACGGAAAAATACGGGGTAAAGGGCACTTGTGTGGCAACTGAATTTGCCATCTTGCAAAATTATTTTCATTTGATTTTAATTAAAATAAATTGAATTTCTTTAATTGAACTTCAAAATTTCCCAAGTCAACCTAACGTTGTTTTTACAGAATTTGGGAGCCCGTAGCGAACTTAGTCAGATCCACCAAGAAATCCGCTCGATATTGCAAATGGCACTGCCCAAAAAAAGTTGAGGCTTCAGAGTTTCGGGTATTCAACAGCGCACCAAATCAGTCGGAAAAATGCGCGCTGGGCAGGACATGCTCCTGCCCCCATGAAGCTAGAACAGTTTATCGCCAAACCGGCGTGCAGCACAAGACGCGCAGATAACAAGGCAGGTGACATTCCACCATACGTTGGTAAGCGGCAAACAAAAATGATTCCGCCTCTTTTTTCCCGCCCTGTGTTTTTTCGACCTTCTATCTTTCATGGGGCAAGGAGCATGTCCTCCTCTCCACGAATCTTTGCGTCTGATTTGGTGCGCCGTTGAATACCCGAAACTTTGAAGCCTCAATTTCGGGACTTTTTTGGGGCAGTTCCATTTGCAATATCGAGCGGATTTCTTAGTGGATCTGACTAAGTTCGCTACCGGCTCTCTAATTCCGTAAAAAAAAACGTTAGGTTGACTTGGGAAATTTTGGAGTTCAATTAAAGAAATTCAATTTATTTTAATTCAAATCAAATGAAATAGTTTTGCAAGATGGCAAATTCAGTTGCCACACAAGTGCCCTTTACCCCGTATTTTTCCGTCGCCCCGTTTTTTTTATAAAGTCCGAATGACACGTTTTTTGAAGCACCCTGTATATGATATGTACAATCATGCGTCACAGGTATTTGCTGCCAGGCATGCAGTGAAAGCAGTATGCACGAGATGGCACATATTTTCCTGGTGATGATGTGAAGGAAGGAAGCTTTCCAGCAGTAAATATATGTCACGGTGTCTCGTATTGCAACAGCATCCAGCTACTGTTTCGAATGACATATCCATAGATGTTAGAATCATTTGTCATGATGCTGATGACACATTCTTAGTTACATCAGAACTTTGTGACCGTAGTATGCCCATGTTCTGTTCATCTTCCACGCACTGCTGTACAGTTAGGGGTGGAGTGCAAGTCAAGGCAGAGGAGAGCTGGTGTGAAATGAGAGTACCAATGTACAGGTCATGTCATACAGCAAAACCGTGGACACTTACATGCACCTGAGCCGGTGCAAGGAGAACAAGTTGTAACATAATTGAAAGTACAGTGATGTACTACACATATGCATATTGGAAGGATATTGGTGCATCATATTGGTGATCACACCAGTGTAAAGCCCTGCAGGCCCTGTAGTGTCGTCGAGTAATTTTTAACTGTCGTACTCACAAAATGATGCAGAACAGCACGCATACATTTTTGTTTGAAAGAAAAGCCTTGAGCTTCAGGAGGCACAAAATGGAAACCTTATTTTGTTTTGTGCTATATTCACACTGAACACATGAGCACATGGATAAACTCTGTGGCCATATGACAGCTATCACTAACGTGAAAGAAGGAGAGGTGGTGTAACATGGGTGCTTGTTTACCCTGCTTTACTGCTGTCGTCAATATGCACACTGAACACATGAGCACAGAAAGGCTATACGGTGATACGGCAGCTGTCAACAACGTAAAAGCACGATAGCTATTGTTAATATGGGTGCATGTCCTTCCACGTGCTCGTGTGCACAGTGTGGATATAAACGGCTGCACTGGCTGGAGAAATCTGTACCCATTTAACGCAAGCTAACTTTCTTTTAAGTAGTTGACAACTGTCATGTGACCATGTACAATTTGTCCATGCGTTCATGCTACAGTATGGCAGAACCGCATTTCCATTTTGATGTTGCATGTACCACCTGACTCCTATTAGAATTGTCTATACCATCTATTTCCTAGTCTATAGCCTATGTTCTGTTATATTCGTCTGCAAGGTGCTATATGCAGTAACTGCAGTTGATCTAATTTTCAACTTTAAGCGCGGTGCAATGGGAGCTTCAAAGTTTCTGTACGCATTGCCCTTTATTCCTCTGCAATTCAACTCTATTGCAGTACGACACCTCAGATATATTAGTGGAGTCAGCATGTGGAATGTAGCAAGGTTTTTTCCTTGTGCAGCGTTTCTCACCTATGTTCTCATGTGACCTGGGCAATTAATTGAGCAGGATATTGAGAGTGCACGCTTCTATGAAAAAAGTAATCGTTGTGGAACTACGTAATAACCTTTATTGTCTGAATATAAACAAAAGGCTCACGAATACAAAGTTGTTGTGATAAATGAGTCCATAACAGATAATTTTTGAGAAAGGACCTCCAGAATATCTGTGCTTATACAATGCACAAAAGCTGTCGGTGATTGGTGATGGTTATGCACCTGCAATAGTTAACCTAAAAAAATAATGATGCTTCCAAAGGTTTGCAGCCTCCTTTAGCACATTGCTGTGTAGTGTCTTTTGCAGAAGCAGCCCTACAAAAGTATATCTACTGTTACCAGATGATAAATCAATACAGAAGTAAGCAGTTGTCTCTTTGAATGTCTTCTAATGTAGCAGCGATAACACGATACCTGAAGAAATGTTCTTCATTGGTGTGTTCTGCGGTGGCGTGCTGAAATAAGTGAAGGACACATGCAATATTTCCATGCCTTGATAGTATCCACACAAGAGCTGCAAGACACTAATGCACTTTATGATCAGTCCTATTGTACTGTATAATATGCCTGGAGATCAGACACGCTGCGAAGAGATCATGCCAGGAAGAGATACCGGGATGGTTGATAAACATGCCAGATGGATAACGCCCCTCAATTTCTCCATCGGGGCTCGCAACAACCATCAAGCACTCTTACTGTACAATGACGGGGGCGCTTACAGTCTGTATCACAGGAGATGACACTCATAATAAGCGGCAGCACTACTTATACTTTGTTTTTGAAGATGCACGTTGACGTTCGGCCATCCGCTCTCTCGGTCCCTTGGATTGGTATATGGATTTTGTCCAGTGGCACATGTCGATGTGACTCTCTTTGACCACACTTTGACGGAGTTTTTTGCGTTTGCCAAGCACGCAATAGCGCCTTGAAACAACTGCCGCATTTCGTGCCCCCGGTCCAGCGTTACACCGTTTTCTTTACTAACCGTGCATTTAAACGATTCTGCTTATTTTTTACCAGTTAACTTCAAATTAGTGCAACATCACCCACCGCAACCACTCTACGATAGTTTTTTTTCAACAAACATGTTCACAGTAGTTGCAACGTACTTTGACCGACGTTAAACTAGCCCCTCCCCTCGTTTAACATACGTCCCATTCAAATGCATGGGGCTTAAAACACCAGTTTAAGTAGCTTAGGTGGATGATCGAAATGGAATATTCGAGGCAAATATTCGTCCCACTGTGATAAAATTCGTGTCCTGGGCGCTTCTAGTAACTATGTAAATAAGAAGTTACCCAAGATTTGATGAAAAATTATTCATGAACCGGGGATTAGGCCTACCGGGCTCCTTCGCTTCTCGCAGACTCTGGCGAAATGCGCATGCGCCGTGCAGGAAGCTCGCTATGTGCGGTGCCATGAGTTGCATGAGCTTCACAGCAGCAGGTGGTAGAGCATGGGGTCGTGATCCAGGGATTGGCGAACGAAAGTCTCATTTAGTCGATTTAAACCCGACGTCACTAAAGCAATTACTTAAGTAAGTTGGTGAATACGGACTTAGATGACTCACCTGCTGCAACAATACACATCTCGGTAGCATTTCAGTCGGAACTCCATTTGACGAGGAATTTCTTTCCTCTCGAATCATCTACGCTTTCCGGTTAATGCAGTGTCCGTAAACCCGCATCACCGTCCTGAACGTTTTCGATCGGATAGTCCTCCACCATGCCCACATCTGGACACTTCACCAAAATTTGCATCGCAAAACAACAATCCACTTGAAACACGAAAAACCAAATTATCAGAGAACTTCTAAATGGCGCCACGATGCTATCAAATAAAGATGGCAGTCGAGGAAGGAAGGGGTGGCTTGGCTTCTCTTGGATACTAGACAATGTTGCCCGCCGTGTTTCATTGTCACTAACTGTCAGCAAGTGCGGGAACCGGAGGAACGGTGCACGCTAAAGAAGGAGGCAAAGAAAAAAAATCTAGTATTACCAGAATAAACGGATACAGAAACGCAAGATTTTCCTTTTTTGTTGCGCAGCGCAAACAATTGGGTATTAGGTACCGGCCATGCAGGAGCGCTCGCCGTTGCCTGTCGGCTCGGTAGGTGGTGTTTAACCACATCTTTGTTGCGCTTCTCCGTACATAAGTCCTCATTTATTTATTTTTTAATTAACGGATGTGAAATCATGCAGTGACCTATTCAATTAATCATGCTCAGCCCATTCCTGGGATATGTACGTTCGTGCTATCGCGTGGAGCCCCCTGACTTCTCTTTCCTGCCCTTGGAATGTGTACTAACAGCCCCCTATCGTGTAATATGTTACTGCAATATTATTTCAATTTAGACCTCCACCTAAGTTTTCTTGTTCTTGTTTCCGTCGGAACACCCTTTTTTTCATAATGGAATGGAAAGTTTTTTGCAGTGGCAGGAAAACTTATGAAAAGTTATGTTGTGTTGCGACGTGGCCAGGAATGAGGCAGGACGTAACTAAGTATGTGCGTACTTGTCCGATATGCCAGAGAGCAAAACCTCGTGGTGGTTTACCCCCTGGGCGCTTACAGCCGGTTCAGAGCAATAGGCCCTGGCAGATAGTTGCTTGTGATGTGATGGAACGTTTTCCTCGTAGTTCTAGAGGTAACCAGTACTACCAGGTAAACAGTTTGTGGTTACTGATCATTTCACAAAGTGGGTGGAGCTGTTTCCTCTCAGGACGCTGACTTCCCAGGGAGTATGGGAACGACTACTCAACACCTTTTGCCGGTTCGGGTTTCCCGCTCAGCAGATCACTGACAACGCAACCTACTTTACAAGTAAGGTGTCCTCAGATTCTTGCGCTGTCTTAGGCATTCAGCACAAGAAGACTTCCCCGTATCACCCTCAGGCTCATATTACCGAACATGTTAAAACCTGAAGATGATGTTGGTTGCTTTCACTAGTCAGCACCACTGTGATTGGATCTTCGCATGACTAAGCTGGCGTTCGCTACACGGACGACGGTCAACAGGCTTCACCCCGGCGTTCCTGAACTTCGGACGAGAGGCACCTTTTCCAGTACAGAAGGCTCTGCGCGTCCGGCATGGCAGTACCCAGCCTCCTTATTCAAGGTACGCTGAGGACCTCCAGAGCCGACTGGACGTCGCAGCTCGGACGGCTCAGGAGAACTTGGACGTCGCAAGGTTGGACCAGGCTCGCCAGTACAACCCTGGACGACAGAATCTCACTTACAGCGTCGGTGACCTTGTCCTTCGACGGACTCACCCGCTTAATGATGCGCCACGCGGCTTTGCAGCTTCGCTCGCAGATACCTCTCTGCGGCCCCTTCGGGGGGCGGCTCCCTCAAGGTAAGTGCGTCCTCCTCCGGCCTCACTTACAGGCTCCGTCACTGTGACACCGATGAGGAAACTGGGCCAGTACACATCTCGGATCTGAAAGCTTACCACCTTCGAGACCCCGACGGAGAGTAGACTGATCTTCAGCCGTCTCCTCCCCAGGACCTGGACCAGGATTCCGCTTCCGGACAAGCTTCTAGAACCTACAACTTGCGTCCTCGCAGGCGGCGCACGTAGCAGCTACTATTTCGGTCACTAAGACCTAGTGCTCGCGGCTTAGTTGGACACAGTGTGATTTCTGTTTCGCAGTCTTCCGCTATAATTGTTGGGGGAGAGCCTTCTCAGGCACTCACGGCTTGAAGTACCCTTTCTCACCGTATCGCTCCTTGTTTGCACATTTCTTTTTCAGAGATGCCCCCCCAAGGAAAGCGTAGGAGTAGTTGCGGGCCTGGATGCTCTCCAAGAGCTAGTTCTTCTACCGCCCTGCCTCAGGTTCCGAGCCGACCCGTGCCACCAACTCACCGGTCAGTTGCTACATGGACCGTCGTAGCGGGAGGCAGACCTGTATCGTGTGCCTCCCGCTCTCGCTGGACCTCCCAACCCGCCCGCTCCGCACCGACGACCCGGCGAAAGTGCCTCAGCCTTTCAGAGGCCAGTGGCTGACAGACCGACACCTCAATGATCCCCCGATTGCGCTGACTCAGGAGGAAAGGCGACTTCTATGTCCTCTATGTCAAGTCCCCGAACTGCACCGTCGAACGCATCAACAAGGGCCACTTCATCGGGCTAAACAACAGTCCAAAAGCGGGGACGTAGCCGCAGCCCTAGAGACATTGAGGAGGCATAGGCCCGACCTCTTAAGGCCTTCCTCTCCACCGAATCCTGGAGACGACGTCCTGGAGTTCGACGACGACGACCTCTAGAGGAAACATTGTAGTTGTTTGAGTTGCTGCATTACTGCATTGTAGTTGTTTTTGATTGCGAAACTCTGTGCCATGTTTTGCGGTAGGGGAAGTGTGGGGAAAAAGAGGACGAAGAAGTCGAAAGGTGGGGGTTGACGGTGAAAAGAAGAGGAGGAGGAAGTTTGGGAGTTGCTGTGTGGACGTGAAAGCGGTCTGCTGTAAGATGTGAGTTATTAAAATAACGAGTTTCTTGGCACATCTTGTATTTCTTGTTGTGTTTCGCCTTCCACGGAGACGGAACGGATGGGCCTTGCCCGGAGAGTGGGAGTAGGATCCCACAGGTTTGAACACCCTTTTTTGGTTGTTCTTTGCTCTACCTAGTAGTATACGACTTGTGTTAAACTCAGAGATGGCGAAACTCAGACATTGCCGACAGGGCAGCGACACCGTCGTTCGCGTATTTTTCCCAGCACGAGGTAGGCGGCGCTCGGGTGGAGGGCTGCTGCGGTGGGCGGAGCGTGGCCGGAGGGTTGCGTGCGCGATTACCCGCTCACATTTTTCAGCCTGGGCCGACTTCTTTCATCATTTTTCAATCTGTGTCGACTTCAATCGCATTTTTTTCCCGCTACAACAGGTGTGCAGTAGGCAGTTTACATGCAAAGGATAGCCGTACACAAAAGTACAAGTGAAAATATGTTTATTAAAGTCATTAGTGTCAGGAATTATGTTATAACTCTGCGTCGAGGGGGCAAACCCAGCCAAAAGCATAAAGCAATAGCATTGAATGGTATCACAATTTTTTTATTAGTGATAATCACGCAAGTTTTCAATTAAGCAGAAGGAGTAGCACATTTAATCAAAGAAGATACTTTTAATCAATACGATTACAATCAAAATTAAAAGTTTGATTATAAAAAGTCTAACATGAGCACCCTGGCGGAGTTTTAACTACAAAGTTCTGACAGATGTACGTAACTTCATGTACAACAGCTAATATTCCATTATGACACATTTAATCAAAGAAGATATTTTTAATCAATATGATTACAATCAAACTTAAAAGTTTTATTATAAAAAGTCTAACATTATTATACGTGACCACCATAGTGGAGCTTTAGTTACAAGTGCCGATAGATGTATATAGTTAATCGTGGACAGCAGAGAACCTGGAAGACTATGGGATAAGAATGACAAGAATGACACGAACACAAGAGGAAATAAAATCTATAACACTACATTTAACCAAAGAAGATATTCTTAATCAAAACAACAGAGGAGGAGAATAATCTATCATTTTGACTATCATAAAATCATCCTCGTGACTTAAACTAGTCGAACCCCATAACCCCCAAAATGAACTTCACCGCATAGCACGCTCCTAGCCAACAACCAGCTCTAATAATATCTGCCCTGATTTGTTGAAGACGGGAGGCGTACGCAGGTTTTGTGACAGTTATGAACATTTTCGAGCGCAATAGGGAAGATAAGTTGATTATTCCAACATTACACAACTTTTAGTTAATCAATTTCTTATTAAGTAAACAGCAGACATACGGAAATAATGAGAAACAAAACGATCAACAGCTAGCATTATTAGAGAGCCAAAACCATGCACAATCCAACATGTAAACAACACACACATGCAGGAAAATAATTGAAAAAGAATCTATCAAAACGAGAAACATGTACGGATGAATAATGAATAGCAGAGAAACACTTTGAACGGCACACCATCCATAGGTAAACAATAGCACACACACAAGGAAATAATGAGAAATACGATCAACAGCTAATGGAGAACCAAAACCCATCACGTAAACAAGAGGCACACAAAGGATAAATAATTGAAAAAGAATCTATCAAAACGAGAAACATGACTAATTTAATACAGCACAGAGCTAACGCTGAATAGCGGACAAACAATTTGAACGGTGCATTATTCACACGTAAACAATAGACAGGAAAATAATATCGAAACAAGATCAACAGCTAATAGAGAGCCAAAACAATTCACGATCCAACACGTAAACAACAGGTACACAAAGGATAAATAGTTGAAGAACAATCTATCAAAACGAGAAACATGCACGCACTTAACACTGAATAGCAGAGAAACACTCTGAACGGCGCATCTACCAAGGTGTAAACAACAGACACATGCAGGAATATAATTGAAAAAGAATCTATCAAAATGAGAAACATGCATGGAGCTAGCACTGAATAGCAGACAAACACTTTGAACGGCACATGATGAATAATTTAATACAGCACAGAGCCAACGCGGAATAGCAGAGAAACACTCTAAACGGCGCATCTGTCAACGTGTAAACAACAGACAGGAAAATATTGAAACAAGATCAACAGCTAATAGAGAGCCAAAATTCAACACGTAAACAAGAGGTACACAAAGGATAAATGGTTGAAGAACAATCTATCAAAACGATAAACACGCACACACTTAACACTGAATAGCAGAGAAACACTCTAAACGGCGCATCTGCCAACGTGTAAACAACAGACACATCACTGGGATTGATGGTGGAGTTTTTGAGGTTTGCTAACGAATAATTGAAATACACTAGACCAAACGTAATTGTAATCATTGCAATGGGCATTGCATTAATCAAGAAATCAATAAAGTCAAATTATCATATACAAGCAGTCTATATCGCACGATTCATTACGGATTTGTTGAAATTACACCTAACAGTTGAAATGGAAAGTATATAAAAATCTTATCACGTGATATATTCCACTAGAGCCTCTACCACATTTATTTTCTTCTATCAGTCAACGATGTCGAATGAACAGAAGTTCAATATTGTCGTGCAAGGTCTGATGTATCATCACTTATTGAAACTCAACAAACATATCAATTGCGGTGGGCCACCGGACGATTTTCATCTAATACTCTCTTGTACGCCATTTAAGAATCTTCATACAAAGAAAGGAAACGTCAATAAGGGACTATGCATGTTCATCGCGACAAAGTGCAAGTTGTGGTGGTGGTGGTGATGGTGAAAGGGCTTGCCGTTGTCGGCCTCACGTATGTGGGCAACGTCACGACTGACGCCCTGGGGAAATGTGCGTCCTGGGCCGACTTCTAGGGGAACTGTGCCGACATATGTCTGAAAGCGTCTGAGGAAAACCCAGGAAAAGTGCAAGTTGTTGAAGCAATACAAACACGGCGACAGCGTATCACCTGCATTAATCAACGCTGGATTCAAGCGCCCAATAATCAGAATAAACTACTTGATGTCTTCGGAATTCATCAGTCAAGACAACAAACGAAAATTTCAGAGTTTGGAATAGAGTTGTAATTTATCGAAATAAACAAGTGTATTATTGAAGTAATAATTGTATTCTTTGTCATCATTGTAATGTATTCTACACATCGCAACGAAAACAGCTTACGATTAGATTGAAGATTGCTAAGGAGACGTTTATTCCACACTATGTACAAGGATATTCACATGGAATCAGCGCTGACAATCAAATAGATTTTACACGACCACACTCTATACAACACCGACACCCGAAGGAAAGAATTGTAGAAGAATCGCTAATGGAAATTTAGAGGCATGTTACATCAATCTTTGTTTACAAAAGAGGGTCACTAATATTTTGCGAAAGCTTATTTTATGAATTAAATTGCACAGTGTATATATTTTCTCAGACGATTGGATAGTTGACAATACTATATTGAAACGAATCTATTATCAAATGACGCGCAGGCGGAGTCTACAATTCTAATCATAATAACATGCGGCACACAGTTCCAATAAGATTTTGGGAGAATCGGATCACACAACTGTCATCAGAAATGTTTAACCACTATACAATATTCCTTTTGCAATCTTAACCAAAGCACCACCCATAAACATTGAGACTTCGTGTTGTGTCCGTCCCTTCCTGTTCCCTAGTCTCGGGGTTTTTACATTATACATCATCTTCACCAGCTCGCTTGCTTCCTAGCCATTTTTTCATTGTCACATAAACGTAGCTCCAATTCACAGAATGTACTCGAGGTTTTTCATTAGCCATACTGAAAAAACTATCAGTCTATTCATTATGTCATGGCATATGAGGCACTACAAATGGGAAGGGCATACTTTAATTTTAGAAGATTTTAGCTCATAATGAAACAAAACGCAAACTCCAACACCAAAGGTTCTTGCTTAAATTTTCAAAGTCAAAACTGTGCGCTCTTTCTTACAATTTTTCATTATATAGATTAAAAAGCTGTCTATATAGTCACATGTTGTATACAAGATATTTGTTTGTACATTAATTGCTAAAATTTATCAGATCACGTTCTCGAGCAGTGGTGACTATCACGCATCAGTAAGTGCTTAATTAAAATTTGAACTGCTGCCGCAATTTACGAACTGAGTTGTAGAAAGTGTAATTTCACAGCTTTAGCTGGATCACTTTGATACACGAAGGTTTTAAGAACTCTTTCACGGTGACAAAGAATTTAGTCGAGTGTATTGATATTTTCTATGTACTCTATAACGTAATGTGAATTCTCCATGACGCGGATAGTAAAAGTTACAAATATTTTTCGAGCTGAATTTACTTAAAACTCGAAGAAATGGTCATCCGCGTCGTCGAATGCGTTTCGGCAACACGCCGGGCAGCGTTTCCCGGACACCCTTCAGAAATCGAACGCGATTCGGTGCCCGACGCGTTAACGCGGCACCCCACGCGAGCGTGTTGCTTTCTTCCGGAAACGGGTTCGACGATGCGGATGACCATTTCTTCGAGTTTTAAGTAAATTTAGTTCGAAAACTATTTGTAACTTTTGCTATCCGCGCCATGGAGAATTCACATTACGTTATAGAGTACATCAATACACTCGATTAGATTCTTTGTCATCGTGAAAGAGTTCTTAAAACCTTCGCGTATCAAAGTGAGCCAGCTAAAGCTGTGAAATTACACTTTCTACAACTCAGTTCGTAAATTGCGGCAGCAGTTCAAATTTTAATTAAACACTTACTGATGAGTGGTAGTCACCACTGCTCCAGAATGTGACCTGATAAATTTTAGCAATTAATGTACAAACAAATATTTTGTATACAATATGTGACTATATAGACAGCTTTTTAATCTATGTATTAAAAAATTGTAAGAAAGAGCGTACAGTTTTGACTTTGAAAATTTCAACAAGAACCTTTGGTGTTGGAGTTTGCGTTTTGTTTCGTTATGAGCTAAAATCTTCTAAAATTAAAGTAGGCCGTTCCCATTTGTAGTGGCTCATATGCCGTGACATAATGAATAGACTCGTAGTTTTTTCAGTATGGCTAATGAAAAACGTCGAGTACATTCTGTGAATTGGAGCTACGTTTATGTGTGCTGCTTTGGTTAAGTTTGCAAAAGGAATATTTACTTATTATAATTACTTATCTTATGCATAGTGCTCATCTTCATTGTATAGTGGTTAAACATTTCTGATGACAGTTGTGTGATTCGATTCTCCCAAAATCTTATTGGAAAGGTGTGCCGCATGTTATGATGATTAGAATTGTAGACTCCGCCTGCGCGTCATTTGATAATAGATTCCTTTCAATATAGTATGGTCAACTGTCCAATCGTCTGAGAATATATATACACTGTGCAATTTAATTCATAAAATAAGCTTTCGCAAAATATTAGTGATCCTCTTTTGTAAACAAAGATTGATGTAACATGCCTCTAAATTTCTATTAGCGATTCTTCTACAATTCTTTCCTTCGGGTGTCGGTGTTGTATAGAGTGTGGTCGTGTAAAATCTCTTCGATTGCCAGCGCTGATTCCATGTGAATATCCTTGTACATAGTGTGGAATAAACGCCTCCTTAGCAATCCTCAATCTAATCATAAGCTGTTTTCGTTGCGATGTGTAGAATACATTACCATGATGACAAAGAATACAATTATTATTACAATTATACACTTGTTTATTTCGATAAATTACAACTCTGTTCCAAACTCTGAAGTTTTCGTTTGTTGTCTTGACTGATGAATTCCGAAGACATCAAGTAGTTTATTCTGATTATTAGGCGCTTGAATCCAGCGTTGATTAATGCAGGTGATACGTTGTCGCCGTGTTTGTATTGCTTCAACAACTTGCACTTTGTCGCGATGAACATGCACAGTCTCTTATTAATGTTTCCTTTCTTCGTATGAAGATTCTTGAATGGCGTACAAGAGAGTATTAGATGAAAATCGTCCGGTGGCCCACCGCAATTGATATGTTTGTTGAGTTTCAATAAGTGATGATATATCAGACCTTGCACGACAATATTGAACTTCTGTTCATTCGACATCGTTGAGTGATAGAAGGAAATAAATGTGTAGAGGCTCTAGTGGAATATATCACGTGATAAGATTTTTATATACTTTCCATTTCAACCGTTAGGTGTAATTTCAACAAATCCGCAATGAATCGCGCGATATAGACTGCTTGTATATGATAATTTGATTTGATTGCTTTCTTGATTAATGCAATGATTACAATTACGTTTGGTCTAGTGTATTTCAATTCTTCGTTAGCAAACCTCAAAAACTCCACCATCAATCCGAGTGATGTGTCTGTTGTTTACACGTTGGCAGATGCGCCGTTTATAGTGTTTCTCTGCTATTCAGTGTTAAGTGTGTGCGTGTTTACCGTTTTGATAGATTGTTCTTCAACTATTTATCCTTTGTGTACCTCTTGTTTACGTGTTGGATTTTGGCTCTCTATCAGCTGTTGATCTTGTTTCAATAATATTTTCCTGTCTGTTGTTTACACGTTGACAGATGCGCCGTTTAGAGTGTTTCTCTGCTATTCAGCGTTAGCTCTGTGCTGTATTAAATTATTCATCATGTGTCGTTCAAAGTGTTTCTCTGCTATTCAGTGCTAGCTCCGTGCATGTTTCTCGTTTTGATAGATTCTTTTCCAATTATATTCCTGCATGTGTCTGTTGTTTACACGTTGGTAGATGCGCCGTTTAGAGTGTTCCTCTGCTATTCAGTGTTAAGTGCGTGCATGTTTCTCGTTTTGATAGATTGTTCTTCAACTATTTATCCTTTGTGTACCTCTTGTTTACGTGTTGGATCGTGAATTGTTTTGGCTCTCTATTAGCTGTTGATCTTGTTTCGATATTATTTTCCTGTCTATTGTTTACGTGTGGATGGTGCACCGTTCAAATTGTTTGTGTGCTATTCAGCGTTAGCTCTGTGCTGTATTAAATTAGTCATGTTTCTCGTTTTGATAGATTCTTTTTCAATTATTTATCCTTTGTGTGCCTCTTGTTTACGTGATGGGGTTTGGTTCTCTATCAGCTGTTGATCGTATTTCTCATTATTTCCTTGCGTGTGTGCTATTGTTTACCTGTGGATGGTGTGCCGTTCAAAGTGTTTCTCTGCTATTCATCCGTGCATGTTTCTCGTTTTGATAGATTCTTTTTCAATTATTTTCCTGCATGTGTCTGTTGTTTACACGCTGGATTGTGCATTGTTTTGGCTCTCTATTAATGCTAGCTGTTGATCGTTTTGTTTCACATTATTTCCGTATGTCTATGCTGTTTACTTAATAAGAAATTGATTAACTAAAAGTTATGTAATGTTGGAATAATCAACTTATCTTCCCTATTGCGCTCGAAAAAATGTTCATAACTGTCACAAAACACGCGTACGCCTCCCGTCTTCAACAAATCAGGGCAGATATTATTAGAGCTGGTTGTTGGCTAGGAGCATACTATGCGGTGAAGTTCATTTTTTAATATATTTTCTGTGTTGGATTCATACAACAAAGTAAGGTTTGTAGTGTCTCTTAGAATGAAAATTGTATGGGGTTCGACTAGATTAAGTCACGAGGATGATTTTGTGATAGTTAAAATGATAGATTATTCTCCTCCTCGGTTGTTTTGATTAAGAACATCTTCTTTGGTTAAATGTAGTGTTATAGATTTTATTTCCTTTTGTGTTCGTGTCATTCTTGTCATTCGTGTCCCATGGTCTTCCAGGTTCTCTGCTGTCCACAATTAACTACATACATCTATCGGCACTTGTAATTAAAGCTCCACTATGGTGGTCACGTATAATAATGTTAGACTTTTTATAATAAAGCTTTTAATTTTGATTGTAATCATACTGATTAAAAATATCTTCTTTGATTAAATGTGTCATAATGGAATATTAGCTGTTGTGCATGAAGTTACGTACATCTGTCAGAACTCTGTAATTAAAACTCCGCTAGGGTGCTCATATTAGACTTTTTATAATAAAACCTTTAATTTTGATTGTAATCGTATTGATTAAAAGTATCTTCTTTGATTAAAATGTGCTTCTCCTTCTGCTTAATTGAAAACTTGCGTGATTATCACTAAGAAAAAATTGTGATACCCTTCAATGCTATTGCTTCATGCTTTTGGCTGGGTTTTTTCCCCTTCACGCAGAATTACAACATAATTCCTGACACTATGACTTTAATAAATATATTTTCACTTGTATTTTTGTGTATGGCTGCCCTTTGCATGTAAACTGCCTACTGCACACCTGTTGTAGCGGGAAAAAATTGCGATTGAAGTCGACACAGATTGAAAAAGGATGAAAGAAGTCGGCCCAGGCTGAAACATGTGAGCGGGTAGTCGCGCACGCAACCCTCCGGCCACGCTCCGCCCACCGCAGCAGCCCTCCACCCGAGCGCCGCCAGCCGCGCGCTGGGAAAAATAACGCGAACGACGGTGTCGCTGCCCTGTCGGGCAATGTCTGAGTTTCGCCATGTCTGAGTTTAACACAAGTCGTATACTACTCTACCTATATACTGTTGTCTTTTAGAAATAAAGAAAGTCCAAATGCAGTCAATAGATTTTCTTTCGTGTGACCTCCTCAGATATTCAGGAAAAAGAAAGGCCAAAGTTCGTCTACAGCCATTGCTTGGACAATTGTCTACAGGAAATCAAAGTCAAAAGAAAAGTCAAAGAAGTCAAACAATGTCCCTGACTGAAGACGCGGCGCAGGGGCCCTGTAATCTAGATGGTGCATGTAGGGCAAGGCTTCGAGTCTTTGTGACGACATTGCCCTACCGGTCCAAGATGCAGAAACGAATACAACCATGCTCGTACCGACGTCGATCGGCTATGCTAGTGCAGGACGGCACATATTCACCGAATGTTGGATGTGTTTTGCGAGTGCCTTGTGAGACGAAACAGGAAGTCAGGTAACAGCTTCGGCTCGTTTGTGTAGAATCTTCGTAACGAGTTAGTGCAACCAGACAAAGGAGGGAAAGACGACGACAGGGAGAGGCACTAAATTTCAACGAACCGACAGTCCAACAAGATGATCGAAAATGAACACCAACCACACACTGCAAACTACGTACCTTTGCCTTCCAAGAAGCGGAGGTTTTATATAAGACAAGAGAGGAAATAAAAAGAGAAGCAATGAAGGCGGCACACATTAGAAATGAACAGGGGTGCATAAGTCAATATCAAGCCATATCAATCAATAAGTATCAACAAGTCAAGTCAGTCAAATCAGTATAAGTACATAAGTCAAGTCACTAATCCCAAACAGAACAAAACCCCCCGGGGTGTTCCTGTGGATATCCCTTCACGGAAATTCGGATCTCCCAGGGGAGACAGACATTTTTCCGACGGACGTCCCCCACATCTCAGAGTGGCCACGGTTCGGACTTCCCACATATATCCGTCGTTTGTCCTCACAGGATGTTACATGGAGATGTCTGGACATTGCATGGACCTACTTATGTACATGCACACGTTGTGTGGATATACAAACATCCGTAGAGGAGATAGACATTTATCCTCAGATTTCGTAGAAATCAGCATTTTTCTGCCTGCCATTTTTTTTAATCCCCGCCTACGCACTTTTTAATTTTTGTTGCTCCTCTTTGTTTCTCGTGCATGCCATGACGGAGAACGAACGCAGCGTTTTAATCTAAAAAAAATATATATATACAAAAGCTCCGACAGGACCACCCAGTCCCAGAAGCAGTCGGAAGGCAGTGCCATTTCCTTCCAAAGAGAGAACATATACCATGTATTGCTTGTCTCGCGAGCATCCCCATATTCCAGATACCTTCTCGTCTGTGAATCAAAATGATGGGTGAGTCTAAGCTTAATTCGATTACGCACGCATACAACAACGAAGTGAGAAATTGCTCGGTGTATTAACTCGCTATCAAGAGAACGTCTGTGTTTCCTACTGGTTTTTGGGTTAGGAGACATTCAGCTGGTACATCGAAAGTCAAACTTCCCAGTGCTACATTGCCACCCAATTTCTCTCTTCCCGCAATAAATGATCCGTGTAACATCCCGACAGGGATCTAACTCGGACAATTCTTGAAACAGCCGCGACCGGACATCCTGTGGATACAGATCCTGGGACTTCCATGTATGAGGCTCCTAGTGATATCCGACGGATATAGATTTCCGGAGATGGACCTTGGGATCTGTTTCGGACGTCCACAGGAGAAAGTGTTCTGTCTGGGATAGCGATTCACCCGTATCATGAGTGGAATGTTACCTCGTAGGGGGCGGTGTGTGGTTGGTGTTCATTCTCGATTATCTTGTTTTTTTCAGCAAGAAATGCGTCGTTGGAAATTTAGTGATTTAGTGTCTGTTCCTATCGCCTTCTTTCCGTCTTTGTCTGGGTGCACTAACTGGTTATGAAGAAAACACGAAGGGAGAAGTTCAACCTAATATCTGCTCGTGTCCTTCATTCCTCGTTGTATCTTCTCTGTCCCTAGCCATCTAGCCTAGTGTAGTGCCTGTGGCAATGTTGATTTCCCAGACAGAGCGCTTTGTCCTGTGGAGGTCCGAAATAGACCACTATGTCTGTATCTGAAAATGGATGTCCCCGGGACATCCCTGGGATCATGGTAAATGTACGTCATTAGTTAGATGCCCGCAGGATGTCTCATGTCGGCTGTTTCAAAGACTGTCCAAATCACGTCCCTGACAAGATATTACATGGAGCATTTCTTACGGGAGAGAGAAACGCGAGGTTTTTATCAGTGCGGCAGTTTAACTTTTGGTCGAACAACTGAATATCCCAAACAAAATCAGTAAGAAACACACGTTATGTTGATGGTGTACTAATACTCCAACCAATTTCTGACTTCAATAACGTTTGTGCGTGTAATAGAATTAAACTTAGACACCTCGCCCTTTTTTCTGTATCAGAACTGAGCAGGACTCCCGAATTCACGGAAGCTACTAAACTAGACGTGTGTAGTATCTGTTCTCTCTATGGATGGAGTGATGAATGTTCAGGTCTCCCTTCAAATCTGCGTACTTACGTGAGGAGGCGGTAGACGTCCGCCTGCTCTCATGTTGACGCGGTCTGTCTTGCTGGATCGTGTCTTGGTTGCGAACGGTTTGCGGGGCTGTATTGCTTGCGCTACTTCTCCAGGAAATCTTTTCTCTTATCTTTTTAAAGCTTCTTGGACTTCGTGGCCCTATCAACTGTCTCTGCATTTTGTTTTTGGCAACATCAAATGGCACTAACTCCGTGCATTATCGCGTAACTCCGTGTTACATCTAGATACAGCCAGAGAACGGACGTTCCAGGGAGGTCCGAACCTCGGCCACTCGTATGTCCGTGAATGTCTCTAGGAGAAACGGCTCTCTCCCACGGAGATTGCAATCTCCCGTTACCGGATGACCCATGGAAATCGCCAGGACATTTTGTTCTGTCTGGGTTCATACAAACATTACATAAATATGTTAATAAAAGCGGGCCACCTCGTCTGTAACGCTTGTTTTTTCTTAGCTCTTCTTTTTTTGCTGCGCAAAAGGAGGTAGTAAAGTTTTTCTTTTTTTCACAGTCCAGGAACGTGTCGCACCATAACTCGACTCGTTCTGGGGGACCAAGGTGCTCGAATTGCTCACCATAACAGAACTAACATATAAAATCTACTTCACGCAATCCGACGCGAAATACTTGCTCGCCTCCCTACGTGATCGCCTCTCTAAGACCATGTGGACAGGCGACGCCATGAATAACTCGTTCTCGCGCGAATCGACCCCACTGCACCTACTGCCTCCCATCGAAGATGCAAATGCCGTGAAGCCTGAGTCACACTGCTGCGTTTACGGTTGTCCGTGCGTGTTACGTCCGCTGATAGCGACTCATTGCAACTGAACGCGCTTCAGGATGGAACGAAGGTACATGTAAGACGCATACGGCAGCCGTAAACGCTGTAATGTGGATCAGCTTTAGGCGGTAACCGCACACGACGATTTTTTCGACGGAAAACGGCCACTGTCAACGGTTTTCTGCTGAGCCGACTCGAACAATGGGAACTCACCGATTTCCCGACGACAGCGGTAGACAGAATTATCAGGCGAAAGGCGGAGCGGCCGCTCGACGGCAGGCAATAGGACCGCTCCACGTGCGGCCGCTCCACATCCGGATGTGACGAGCATTTCGGACGCCCGTATGACCAACCTGGGAAGCATGCTGTCACCTGCCGGCTACCGTCTGAGGGCGCTTTTGTAGCGCTTGCTTTGCGAATATGCTTTGACCGGAATAGCTTATTGTGTGTGCCAGTAGAACTTTTTCTATGTATAGCAAAATATGTACTATCAGTGAATTTGAAGTCAATAGTTTAACACAGACGAACGAAACGCCTGCTAGGGCACCACCGTCCGCAGCAGTGGAAATCTGTGCATGAGGTTCGTCTCGCCGTTTCTCCGGCGAGTTGTCGTGCCGGTGAGAAGTTGCCGGTTTCCCCGTCGGAGAAATCGTCGTATGCGGTTACCGCTTTTGATCCGTCATCCATTCCCTGCGACTATAAGTCCCGTTGGCAGCAGCATTCCTTCCTAGATAGGTGTCGTTGGATCACCGAATTGCTCAACTTGTGGAAGCGGGGAGAACACGGAGCAAGTGCTGGTACCCTGCCGATGTTGCGACTCTAGTCGGCAAGCACCGAAGAACGTCCTTGGTACCTTGACAACCAGCCTTTAGTGTTGAGAAGGTACTCGGGAGCTGGCCAAAGTAGCACCACAACCTACGCTCTGTAGCCCTGGCGAACTACCTCAAGGACATACGTGTTGAAGTAATCTTTAAATAACTCAATGCTTTCACAGATCAAGCGTCGTGGAACAGCTGGTCGCACAGTGCGACCTACGTTTCCATTTTCTCGCTCTACTTCTAATCTAATCTAATTCGTTCTGGCTTAAGTGTTGCATACAGACACAGGGAACTACGTTGGAACCATTGTAATGATTTATTTTGGTATCATGTTCTCGATAAATAGAATATATGATAGTGCTCTGTTTACATAAGACATCACAAATGTAATTTCTTGCAATATAATAACAAAAGCATGCTTGATGTTTTTAAGTCTGGTGGCTTAGCCAATCGTGGATGCTCATTAAGGTAACGAAGGGGCCCCGAACTCGGCAGAACTCCATGATATAGCTAGCTCTGCTAAGCTTGCTTCGTCGCCTTGACGAAGGCAGCCATAACTGGCCACCGTTGAGGCAATGTCGTAAGTGCGGCGGCCTTCAAAATCACTGATTTATCAGTTTAGTAGTTGTATATCTCAAATAATACAACAGTGATGGGTAATCCGCAAATAAATCATCTATAATTCTATCCAGAAGGTTATGCGCCCGTCCGCACTTCGAGAGATGAGTTTTACACTTGCTGCGCGTTTTAGAAATAGGGATACGCATTCTGCCTCTGTGTTCATCCTCACGAGATGTTCACTTGCACAAGGGCAATATCGGCTGTGTAATCAACATGCTTACTAAAACAGAAAGCCGCTGAGGTAATACACTCACTTACTTAGCTTCAAGCAATGAAATACAACAAATGGTTTTTACAACAGTTTTTGTGTCCTCTTTAGGCACACCAACCATCAGACGACAACTTTATACATTCTCCGTAGACTTCACGATGATCACAAATCGCACGTAACGTCACCCCCTCAGTCATGGTCACGCCTGCTTCTCACATCATACGTCCTCCGGGTATTTCCTTTCTTTCTTTTCGAGTCTTCAACTGTACCGATAAGCCAACATGCTTCCCTCATCAGTGCGTAACACACCTGAACTACTACACACACAGATGTGGTCAATACCTGTAAAATAACATAACGGTGCCTACGGAGGAGTCTGCTCAGTATGAGTTACCGCGACGTTGTTACACCAGGGTGCTTAAGGCCACTGAATCAGTACAACAGCGCGGACGTTTGGACACTAGGAGTACAGGGAAGCGATGCACCCGTCAAATGACGTACAGACGTAGGCGGCGAGGCGCTATGTGGAATACTTTCAAAGGATTGTCTCGTTCGTCACGGTTCTCGGTCCGTTCACGAGCGAATACCGCGTCGAATTCTGGGTTCTGGTAGTAAAGGCTCCAGCCACGAACAAATCTTTGAGGTCTTACGGAATTGTTTACTCATCCGCAGTAGATGGCAAAGTTGACAGGATAACTCAGCATGAGGAAAAAATTCGTGAAGAGCAAGGTAACATTGAGGACGGAATAGGAGACAAACTGTACACCCGTTGCGTTGATGAGCACATGCAGCACAATGGTCACAGCCAACGGAATTTCGACGGCCAAGAACACAGTGACAACGACGATGAGCATCATGGTGGTGCAGTTGCTGTCGCGAAGTTTCTTGCACTCGCTCTTGCGGTTTTCTTTCAAGAGCCTCGCTCGTTTCTCCTGTGCTCTCTTAAGCGCTCTAACAGCAGTATATTCAGCACACGAGCACGGTGCACGGCCCGATATCACGAAGATCACCTTGAAAGCGTAGTAGAAAATGAAATACACTTTCGCGGTGAATATGTGCGTCACCCAATCGGACACGAGCATGAGGCAGCCCCCAGGGACCTCATTTTGCCACCAGAAGCGCACGTTGATGAATGTCGTGTCGAAGAAGCGGGGAAGTTGGATGCGCGAACGCTATGAACATTACCCAACACACTCTCCGAAGCACGCGAGGCACTGTGCACCAGGTCACGGCTGTTGTCGGGTTGACAGACGTACACGTACCGTTGACTCGCTAGGACCAGGGTCAACCAAAACGGAAGCAGTGTGGAAGGAGTTTGGAATGACTTCGTTCATGCTGTTGTAAGCATAGCAGGTGGAAGCAGGGCTGAGAACGCGGGCGTAATTTTCCGAGTGTGTAAATGTAGAAGTACCAGGGCGAGGCACAAGAAGCGTCATCATGTCGCAGATGGCCATTCCGAGAAGCACTATGTTGGTGGGAGTGCGCATGTGCCTCTGCGCCAGAACGACAACGACGAACGTGTTGGCGATGATGGTTACCACCAGAGGGCTGGCATGGCATACCCGAGGAGTGTAGAGCGAACTTGATAGGCGGGCCCCGGTTTGTGAGGTTCAGAAGCATCGGGATCACTTCGGCAGGAGGAATCAGATTGGTGTAGTTCACTGAATCGGGAGTGAAGTTGTCGTACATGTCCTCCGTTGTGCCTGCGACAGAAGAGAAGAGAATAATTTGCTTTGGCAATGCACTACCAATACTCGTTACGCTTTTGAAATGTAAAGATCTGCATTACTCGGTACTTTTCATGCGTAGAAATGCAGGAGTAATAAAAGATCCAGAACCGTGGGATTCTTTTATTATACCTAATTCCAATCGAAGCAATTGTCTCATTAATCAAAGCCGCATTATTACTGGAACCGCTATACGCCACAAAAAAGCAGACTCGGTCTTTTCCGTTATATATACTACTTTCACAGTCACATTTTAAAACAGCACCGTCCGTAGCACCATCGTGCGTTTCATCGCGTGTTCATCTTCATTAGAAAGTAGCGATCTCACACTGGAAGAACAATGAATTCCTAATAGTATATACACATATATAATTATGTAAATATGAACTGAAACCATTTTCGTTGTTGTGCATTAGTTCTAACATTTTTCACGACATTACAATTGGTCACCGTACACCTCTACAATGCTTAATTGTCCGGGGACACTAATTTAAAAAATAAACACATTACAAATGTCATTATTTTCGTCAACTAATGGCATTACATTTCATCGTACGTAAGTCTCTAACACAGTTCCCCGCTGTGTTTGAAGCGCTTATGGCGTGATTACAGTTTTACCCCACATGCAATACCGGTGGTAGTCATATGAGTTTCTGGACAATTGTTACGTATGAATGATTTCGTCGAGAGATGAGAGAAGTAGGCATCATATACAGGGTGTTTCATTTAACGTAAAAAAAATCGTATCAAAAATTTGTTTGTCTTAATATTATGGGGTGACCGCTATTTATCTTGGTGAGAGATTTTGCCATCACTTATGAGCGCTTTATCGAATTTAATTCGCGACAAATTTACTTTCCCCAAGTGGTCTATGAAATATGCCAAGTCAACCTCATGTGTGTGTTTTTTTATTGACAGAAACAAAAAGCCCACGTCAGGTTTTTTTTAATATTTATTTTCGGATGCTCCATATAGAGGTCCAAGTAGGAGTGTGGTGTACAAGAGCACAAAATACTAACACATACTACAAACAAAAACGCTCAAATAAACACCAACACAATTAAATAAACACCTAACACATTGAAACAATCCCTTACAAGTATGATTGCATTTTTGACATGAAGTGCCCAACAGTTTTCGCCGTGACGAACGTCGTCCGGTAGAGAATTCTATTTCGTGATAGTCCGACTGTACTGCCTGATATACTGTGAGTTCGAATTGCGTGTCAGACGTCTCTCAGGTAATGTTATAAATCTCTCATTGTCTGTGTTGGGCTTACTGTTCATGACAAGGTACAAAGTTTTTAGCCTAGCTCTTTTACGTCGTTTATGTAGCATGTCCGCAGCGTTCGTCGCATGGTTCGTCTGTATGTATTAAATATAAATCGCAACGACTTCTTTTGCACCGCCTCAATCTTTGTGGTGTTACGAGTTGTAAAAATATCCCATGCAACGCTTGCATACTCTAACACCGCCACCAGTAGGTCGGTCTTGAAGGCTGTAAGTTTCGTTTCCTACGTGGCAGTGGATTTACCCCCACTGCATTGTAGAATACATTCCCTACTGCTTTGGTAATAACTGAAAGAAAGAAGAAAAGAAAAACGCTAAAAACGTCGTTTCGAAGCGGGAAAATTGTCGGCGGAGCTCACTTCTCCGTCAAATAAACGTAAGATGCTGCGGAAGACACACGGTAGCTCCTGCATCCTTCTCGCTCTCCTTTCAGATAACTTCGCGTTGCAACCACGCTGCCGTTATCAGCAGAGGCTTGGATAAGGGAAAGTAGGTACACCGCCTCCTGGCATATCGCTTCTTTCGGAGGTCTGAGGTCTTTTTTCACATTAGGTGAAACACCCTGTATATTGAGCAATCATAAGATTCATTGCAGCGTAAAAGGAGCTGGTGTTCAAGGACTCCACTTTCACTCCGTCTTGGTATCTGGCCCGTACCAAAGGTTGTAAAAAAAAAAAAGAGAGAAATAGATCAGGGATATTTCTTGCCTGTACCAGGCACAGTTCCTAACTGCTGGCTTCAGACAATGTGTGAGCTTGCAACCCACGTAAATCGCATTGCATTACTCATTACTTCTGCACAAAATGAAATACCTTAGCCTTACTGGCTACCGAGACGTAGCTCATTACCTAGAACCTTCCGACCTGGCTCCCCGTTACGTGGCATTTACATAGTGCTCGCAGAAAGGAGCGTCGCGCCATGTAGGGCTGCCACCCGGCCGGTATTTAACCGGTTATTCCGTCGTGCCGGATGTCGGTTGAAAGGCAATACTGGCAGCGTGTTGTCGGTATTCTCAGAATGCGTTCCTTCGAGAAATATGTGAGGTGTATCTTCGAAAATAACATATTTGTCATAGTACTCTTCCTTGTTTAGTTCTTAGTATTTAGTCTTGTTCCTTATACGGATCTCTCTTCATCATCATCTTCCTCTCTCTTTTCATTTCACCCACTCAGACTGTATCTTTCGTGGCGAAAAGTGGCAACCCTGTACCATGCGGTCAGGGGCGCCGTCATGGGTTACGGGACCGGGCACAGCTGCGACAGGGTAAATTTGCTTTGCACGACGGCTCCTGGCGGCACTTCGTTTAAATTATTTCGTGAGAAAACCTTTCGCAAAGCTCCAGTTACCTGTTGAGAAACACCTCTCCTGCCAAAAAACAAAACGAGAACAAATTCATTCCTAGTCCCTTTACGGTGCAATGGAGGCATCGCACACTATATTTTCGTTGGACCCCATTTCGAAACTAGAAATCTCTGCAACACGTCACCGCTGCAGTTCCAGGAGTCCCTCATGCATCAACAGCTAGGTGGTTTCATTGTAAGTGAATTATAGTGATGCGTCGGCTTTCTTTGCCGCGGCACTAGCAATAGGAAATCCGTAGGAAATGCATCTGTAGGAGCGTATTTCATTTACGAACAATAGCACTTCCAACATTGTATAAAAACGTGGGTGCCGAGCATGTTGCGGACAAAGATCCTGTTCAAACTTTGTATCGTACCGATAACAGCATGAAAAGAGGCTGTTTTAAGCTTCCCTGTGTACATGGGCACGTCCTATAGAAGTTGCTTCCTATCTGACGTCACGCGCGGTTGTGGTGGACCATCTTCGAGTTGGTTTTTTCTCAAGCGGTATATCCCGTTTGAAGAAAACTGCGATTTCGGTATGGCTACATATTCCTGGTCTCAGGAAACGATTCTCAGAAAGTAGTTCAGTGGTACAACAGCTTGATGTGGGCTGTACCTCACGCAAGATATCATTCATGGATGAAATGGTATATCGACACTAGTTTTACGCGACTGGGAATTTAGCGGCGCAATCTAAAACATTCAGTAGAAGTTGAATGACATCTCATTTACATACTTCAAAAGAGCTGAAGCGGACTAGGTCAGAGCCGGGACGATACGTTTATTCAGCGCTTCGGTAGAACTGGGGCAAGTGCCAAGCGTGAGTTCCTTTTTTAAAACACCCGGTGTAGCCACGCGCCATCAAGCAAAACGCAGGCGCTGGGACCGGTCTCTGACCTGGTCCGCTTCAGAGCAATCATATGTTAATCCGAAGCCAGCTCATTAGGGCAGAAAATACGTGAAAAGATTTTGCCAACAACGGGCAGCACGTGTTCCCCGTAAACACGGATCGACAGTAGTTCAGTACTTTTATATCGGATACAGTACAATCCCTAAACTCTCGTGGATGAAGTGACGCAGCTGTATTCTTTCGATGCTGGTTCTACGACCCGTCTTCCGATAAACTTTCCGCGCTGCTGCTGCATCCTGTATGTGTTCAGTTGCTTTCAAAATTTCATGATTCAGCATGCTTAGCCAACTGAATGGTTGTGCACGACTGCACGAGCAAACAAAATCGCAATCTATAAATCATGGCTCCCAAAGCATGAGCAAAGCATGAGCCTCCTTATGCAACATTCAGTATTCAGTACGTTCAGAATTCAGTACGTATGGTTATGCAACAGTAAAAGGGGGGTGACACTTAAAGTGGTTCGAAATCCTGCTTCGTTCTCAAGCAGTCCATCACAATACTTGAACTGTGCAATGCACCGTCGATGAAATTTACAAAAGGCTTTCGGGAAAAGCAGCCTCCGGTCACCGTGATCTCCTCGCGTGACGTCAGGAGACCCCGCGTGCGTCGTGCTAGCGTGGGGTGCACCCGCAAGCCCTCATTGGCCACCGAAGATTCGTCATCTACTGGTACGGCGCTTCGGCAACGCCGGGCTACGTCAGCTGACCTGCCCTCCCATCGAAACTGCGAACATCCCGAAGTGTCGTCGACTTCCCTCGTTTATTTACACGCTCTTTGGAGGAGTGTCACAATTCTCGAAGAAACGGGGCAAGTCGTGTATGGCAGTTCTTTTTCCTTGCCACTAAAAAACTTCTGTCCGGCACTGCAACAGAGGCAAGAAACTGCGCGAATGGCTTGCGCTCTGTTAGCGGCCATTCGCAAACGCTATGGGAGCTGGAGGTACCCGGGTTCGAATCCCGGTGCCGGCTGTGCTGTCTGGGGTTTTTCCTGGGTTTTCCTCAGACGCTTTCAGATATATGTCGGCACAGTTCCCTTAGAAGTCGGCCCAGGACGCACATTCGCCAGGGCGTCAGTCGTGACGTTGCCCACCTCTGTGAGGCCGACAATAGCGAGCCCTTTCATCATCACCACCACCACCACACCCTATGGTGCCTGGTCCGAATTGCAGGTCTCCGTGTAACTTCTTCCTCAGTGAGACACAAAAACGTTGCGCGCTTGCGAGGGTCTGCGACAGATTTATGGAGAGTGGATAGGTCCCGAAACGCGACAGAATAATGAACTGTAGTTAGTCAGTATCGGGCTGGCTCACGAAAAAGTCGCACTATTTTCTCGTGGCGTATCGGGCACCTCGATGCAGTGCCACCAGTATTGGGATGGTGTAGTCTTCAGTTAATCTGTGCATCAGTGTTTCCGTGCTCAAGCTCCACCTTCATTGTCAACTTTAATCGGACTTCTCGTCAAGGCTTTTCATCTCGGCTTCGCACCTCATCTCAACGAGGGATCCCACTCATGAGAGATTGGACATTCTTTTACGGCAAGTTTGTTTTCTTACTCTTTAAAATGTCGCACTTATGCAGCGTCTCATAGCAGTACTGTCATGCACCCTCCTTTCTCATTGTCAACTAATGATTGTCTATAGGCGATTATTTCGTTGTTGATGGTTCATAAATGTGTGTTTTCCAAAAACGATCGTGTGACTTCGTCTGCTCATTGGTCGGGTGACAACACAGCTCGTCCTCAGTGTTGAGGGGTCTTTCGCTCATCAAACTAAATGACAAGGAGTGAACGATTTCTAGGGGCGTTTTGTTTATTTGCTCGGAGAAAAGCCCGAGCTGAAAAGAAGGGTGTCATCGAACCGGAAATCGATCGGTCGAGGGAAACCCAGGAGAAAAGAAGATTCCATACGCGACCGAGTAAGAAGGACAAGGCGCTTGCGCCTTTTCTTTTGCTGTCCCTTCTGCTTCCAGATGGTATTCGTCGCAGGACACTGTTTATTACCTTGTAACAAAAGACCCGGATGACATGCGTCCCACGAAGAGACACACAGGTTCTGGCAGTTCACCTGATTCTCTCCGGCCATTCTAATCACATGCCCAGATTCTGTTGTGTAGTCATTTTACCTCATCGATCCGTCCGCTGTGTCTTCCTGTATGTTAATTGCTCGAAGGTTTCACTTCTGCGTATCTGGCTTTACGGTTTTTCCTTGTTTTGTGTTCCTTCTTTTTTTCTTTTTGTCCACCATTCCATGTTCCATTCCATGTTGTACATATGTTCGAAGAAGCGCAGTCTCTGCATGAGAGCCCTTGTCACATAAGAACAGTCTCTGTTCGAAGTATCGGCGGCTGTCGTCCTGACGCATTTCCATTCACATAAAGTTTTTATATATGTGTCATTACCAGTGATTCTTTTTTCTTTTTTTATTCCAGAGGCAAAATTTAAGCACTTCCAACCTACAATCTGCGAAGCAATCTGCGCAGGTGGTAAGGCGACCTAGAAGGTCTGGATGAAAACCATTTCACAATTCAAAGTAGCCGCCAACTTGTAGTTCAGGACGTGGGGAGGACCTGCGAGCTCGGCCTCCAAGCTCCGAGCGAAGAGGTGCTCCGATCTCCGAGCTGCCTCGGAGGTGACGCTGAGCTAATATCGAAACACGGAGCGTGCGGATCTGCGAGCTAATTCTCATACGTCTTCGAGCTAGCTCCGTGACGTCATATCCGATCCAAGTGCCTCTGAGCGAATAAACATCAACTCCCTAGAACGCGTCCAGATAAAAGCATATAGGAAGGCTAATTTACTCATGATGGCCATCATGGCTCTCAGCATGGAGAATCATGTGGTTTCGAGTTATGCGCTGCGATGCAATGCGATGTGATGTTGGAGTCGATGTTGACGTGATGCGGTGGATTGTGACTAAGGCCCACCATGGTGTGGTATTCAATGAATTTCTGGAAGCGCCGACCAATGGCTAAGAGGCAGCTCGCACTCGTCGTAGGTCAGCCGCACGCGTCCTCCTTTCGCGAGAGCTCGCGTTATATGTTGCACAACAGGCTGTAGCCAGCAACTAAAACAAGAACAAAAAAATCATAAAAATATGGATGGCGAATATGTAGGGCTGATATGTGTGTATGCTGTGTATATGTACGGAGGTGCTATTATGGAAGGGGATTCCACTGTTCCTTTCAGTTGTTGGAAGGTAACTATGGTTCAGGTGTTGTGTATAACTAAAACGCTGCACTGCGCGACTTCTGTCCACGCGAAAACCAGCAAAGAAACCCAACAAGAAACGCGGCGTTCAAAGTTTTTGCGGAGACTTCCTTTCTTGATTCCCTGCCACATAGAAATCAACTATGTATCGGGAATAAAAGAAAAAGAAGAGACTGCGACCTTACTGGGGCAGCAGTAAATTATTTCACTCTCTACTGGCGCGAGGACACCTTTGCTGTTTTTCATATATTCGCTTGAGTATATTCGTTAAAAAAAAGGGAAAGGAAAAACAGTGCTTCTCCCGTTCACTTGATCGCTCGAGCTCGGTGCTCTATAGTTGGTTGCTGTATTATGCACGTCGTAGTCCCTAAGACAGTCTAAGCCGCTCGCTCGTACTCTGTGATCTACAAATGACCTATGTTTCTAATTCTATTATTCATATCTTTTATAACGCTACTTACGTCAAGCCTCCTCGATGAAGGGAAGACTAAGCAATTCCCCACATAAGCTCTCCAACAATACTCAAGCACTTTCTGTATAAACACGACTTAAATAAAGAATGTTTCGTCGGGACCTGGGAATTATATATTCCGACTTTCTAATCTGCATTTGAATTTCAGTAATCTGCTTGACAGCTCTCGGGAACAACGCAACGTGGAAATAAGTATCGTAAATTTCGACTGCTTGGAGATATCCTTGCGAAATGTTGTGACATTGGTAACGGAGGTTTTCTACAACGAACACTAAAATAATAACATTTACGGAGACCTCTATACCACATTTTGTGATCTTATGTTTGCATCTTCCCTGTGTAAGACATGTTACTAGGTGTATTCTTATCTAAAATATATCGCGTTTACTTATGTCAGTGCACGATTTTGCAGAAGTGCACAACGAGGGCGATTAAGAAAGAGAGAGAGAGAGAGAAAAGAAAAGGGACATAACGTCGCGGCAAAGTTGGAATGGCTGCCCCAGTACACCTATACACATAGTAAATTAAAAAAAGAAAACAAAGAGAAGTAAAAATGCAGTTGGTGCAGGTTCCAATCCCGACATTAAACATTTTATAGCTTTCCGTCGGGTGCATATCATACAGGATGTTTGTGATTTCTTCAGTCGTTACAGATTTTTTTATAAAGGACTATGGGAGCCGCATAGATAGCGTTTTTGCAGGTGGGTTTTACGGCCAGGCGAACAGCCTCCCGAAGAGAATATTTTACCGTAGATGACTAATTACCTAAAATTCATTAACCAACTCTTTAATCAGGAGATTTCGGGCAAAAGTGAGACTGCAGAATTGGAGACAATCCTCGTTGAAAGCATGCCTATTTTTTAAAAAATCCTGAAACGAACACGTACGTTGAAATAGTGTACAAGTAGGGGTAAAGTGACCATGCGGGGCAATGTGGCTGTCACCGCTAATTTCAAAAACCGCTTAAGCGATGTCGCCACCGTAACTTCGTACATGTCTTATGTAGGTGTAGTGTCTCATGTACAGAATTTGTGGACACTGTGGCACCCAAAGAATGAAGAAGCGGACAGGGCTGCGGCAGCCACGTATGCAGGGGTGCCAATCGACAATATCAATTATCCTCTGCAAAGGGGACAGAAGAAGCTACGTTGCATATACGGTAAAGCCCCTGTCCCATCTAGAATGCTGTCAAGATGTCCCATCAAGCATCCTCATGAGAGAAGTGGATCCCGACTTGTCCCTCAACTTGCCCAGTCCTTCACCCCGCCCTGTAAACGCAGGCTTGGTCTCTTTGACACCATGTGATGATCCAGATGTGCCATGCTACCATATCAAGCACGTTATCTTGGACTGTGTCCTCTTCAGGTGTCAACGAGAAACGCTACGAAACCACATGAAGCAAATCACTGCCGCTCCGTTCACTCTGGCGACAGTCCTTGAACCCTGGACCCACATCCTGCAATACCGTCGCGCACTGCAGGTTTTCCTGGGTTTTCTGCAAGACAGCGGTCTCCTGTATGTCATTTAGTACGCCTCTCCACATTCTGTGCCTTCCGTGTCTTTCTTCATTTACGGACGCCTTAAGGATGATTCAGACTGCTGAGTTTACGGTTGCGCTTGCTTCTTACGTCCGCTGACAACGAATCATTGCAACGGGACATCCTTCCGGATGGAGCGAAGGACCACGTCAGACACTGTACGCACCCGTATGCGCAGTAATGTCAATCAGCCTTTACTCTGCAGAGGCTGATGTGCAGCCTCACTACCGTCCCTCGCCCATCGTCACCTCGTTGTCATTTTACATCTTATGCAGTACCGTCGGCGTTGGGGTAGTGGGCCACAAGTCAGGTGGCGAATTTGTCCATTCATCAACATCAGTGTATTTGTTGTTGTTGTTATTCTAACAATGCAAACAGAAACGGAGAAATGACGCACGCGGAGCAGCATGTTGCTGCGCGTCAACTCTCCACATACTCCAGTGTTAGGTAAATGCAGCGCGTTTCTAAAGCATTAAATTTGCACGAGATCTGGTTGAAGTGTCCAGATATTTTATAGGTGCTTCGTCCATTGGATGTAGAATAAGAAACAACTTTTGTACGGCCACATGGTTTTTCTTTACTGCATTCGTGCGAAGCTGTTGGGGGTAAGTGCCCGAACTATAGATTCGGTGTAAACTGACCGCAAGACGTTGGGGGAATTCGCCCCTGGTGGTGTTGACCTTCCAGATAGATATCGGAAGGATATTTTCTGATCTCATATATGGCTCGCACGTATTCCAAGAGATAAATTTGCTGCTGGGGTGCCGAACAGCTGGTGGCAGCTATTCTCGGCCCTCGGCCTAACCAGGTTGACCATCGCCAAGCTCTTGAGTATTTCAAGATTTTTCTCCGGGACACTGGTCTCCTCTCTACCCTATGATCTGCCTGCGTACCTGTGTGCTGTGTGTGTGCTTGTGTGCTGTGGTTTTGCCTACCGTTCTGATGTCTTACTGACTCCACTGACTATCGACCCTATTTAGCATCGTTCATCCCCTCATCATCAAGACACATCTCATCCTGCCCCATTGTGCCTTGTGGTAGTGGGCCGCACCTTACGTGGCGAATTTCCCCATTCATTATCATTAACTTATATGTTGTTGGTGGTGGCAATCGTCAAACGGACGCTGTCAAATGGGACGGCCGCTCCATCCATGATGCCGCTGTGCACTGCAGCATCACATCACAAATCCTTAGTAGAATGCTCCAAACAGGCACGACCGGTGTACCGTGTGTTGGGATGAAAGGCGGAAAGGCCTCCACATCTGCTTACACAACCTCTGCCATCACTCATCTCTTACATAAAATCGAGGTACACGTAACCCTGAGCAGTAAGTGAAGGGACTAAAGCTACATAGTCGGTGGGCTGAGCGGACAGATTACAGCCCTTACTTATTCTCCTTCTAAAAGCGATAAAACCCCAGTGCAGGGGACACAGACAGAAAAAACACAGACGAAGCACTGACTGACAAACACCTTTAATGGCAGAGACACCGCTAAAGTACACCAACTGCACACAACCGACCCCTAGTGGTAGCCAAGGCAATCATGTAATGATCAGGTAATGATCAGTGATTCGTCTGTGTTTTGTCTGTCCGTGTCCAATGCACTGGGGTTTTATCGCTTTTAGAATGTACCACCAAACAGCCCGGTTTTTATCGCGTTTTGTTCCCCTTGACGACCACCTGTGATTCAGAAACACTGTAAAACTGAAACACACGTGAAGCACGCTACATGGGATCCAAGAACGAAGCGCTCCTGTACGCACATACAGTCACTAGAAAATGTCGGCTTTCACCAATAAGGGGCTTTGTGCGTGCTGTGGTTGAATTGTGCTCATTGTGTGCTCACTGACTTGTGCCATGCAATCCGACTTACCCTATCCTTCACAGATGTTTGATATGCAAATGAGCTGTACGCATATCAGGTTCGCAGGGGGATATGACCTTCGCCATCGGCAGCTTATCTGTGCCGCAAAGCGGTAGGTCGGGCCTGCAAGTGAGCAACTGCACTCTAAGAAAAAAATTGAGTGAAATGGGGAGCAATTGCAGCTTCTAGTCCCCTAGACTGCACTTACTCTATATTTTTGTGTCCTAACCCCTATATTTACTCCCCAGAACTTCAAATAGTCACTGAACTTCGCAAATGGTCTTCCGACTGCAGTAGTCTACGTAAATGCGTGCTCTTGGTTAATTTAATGGCATGAGGCTGTATGACTCAGCCAACTTGGCAATTTTCCACCCACACAAAGTAAGAAACAGTTAGCGCTGCTTTCTTCGCAAATTGTGCAAGATTTTGCACTGCTTTTATTATTTTTTATTGCTTTCAAGATAAAGTGAATCCTCGGCAAAACCGTTGTTGTACCTCTATAACAGCAGCAACGAGTGAACCTGCCAACATTGAAAGACCACAACATTTGGACAAAAATATACTTTATTGAACGACACAAGTTTCTGATAATGAGAGTAAACATAATCATGTCACCGTTTTCAATATAAATGCAAGCTCTCTTATTGATTTGTGTTCTCGCTCGTAATATCGTTGCACATGACACTCACGAATTTCTGAACGAGAACATTTTGATATGTTCGTGACAGAGCGCATTCCTCTCAGTAAGAAGTTAACTTGTCGGACAGGTGTGGGGACAGAAGCTGTGCTCCTACAGTATTTAACCAATAGGTCATAATCAGTTTACAAAAGTATGTACATCGTAGAAGGTGGAATGTATCGGTCACAGTTGCGTGCACAAAATTGTGTGTGTCGGGATATTCTCTTGAATGAGTTCCAAATGGTTCATGCGCCAAGAAATGAAGTCACGCACCTAATGTAGCGTAAGAATGACAAGCCAGCGCCGAGTTATCTGACCATGCAAAGATAAAACGAAAGCTGCTTTGCTTTGTATTATTAGCACGGCAGGGGTGCCAGCCAGTGAGGCGTCCGCAGGCGAGGTCACGTGCTTTCGAGAGCCAATGGGAATGGCCGAGGCTCCCGTTCCTCCAACGTCAGAGCTTGGGACAGTAGTTTGTTAAAGCGTTTGTATCTGGCAAACGACGACACGAAGAAGAAAAATTATTTTTTATCATCACTGTGGCGTGTACTATTGTCTGCATTATTTAATGAAGCGCACATATCAAAGGATCGTAAACACACTTAAACGAGATGTCATGTCGCGACATTGACCCAAGTGTTCTTCTAATTGTAGCAGTGTGAAGAGAGTGTTTTTTAGCTGCAGTAGGTCTTTTTTAAGAAAGCTATGAGGGCAGCATAAACACATTTTTTTTAAGTTGAGTCATACGGCCAGGCGAATATCTTCTCGAAGAGAGTATTTCATTACTGAGTAGTTGCCTAAATTTATTTTACTCTTTGATTTAATGATTTCCGGCCAAAGTGAGAGTGCAGAATGGGAGACAATCCTCGTTGAAAGACACTCTTTTTTTTATCCTGAAACGAACACATAATATCCATCCCTGAATCTTGCTATGCAAATGAGCCAAAGCCGAGCGCCTCAAGAGCGATGGGAAGACAGCGCTCATTCGACGTCAGAGGGCCACTTGCTTTGGAGCGATAGAGATGATTGGAGTAAGTGCTGAACTGCTGGACAAATCAACCGCTTGGCGGCATTCCCTCAGGGATTTAGCAGTGACGTTGCCCATCTTTGTGAGGCCGACAACGGCGAGCCCTTTAACCGCCACCACCACCACCGTTTTGCTGCCCCGGTAAGCCGACGACAATGAAGGCTAGCTCCTCAGGCGCGTGGTTTTGGTTTCGGCTCATTTGCATAGCAGTATTCATCAATGAACATTTCAACGCAAGTGGTGCCTTCAGGATAATTTTTTTAAAGATGGAACGGCTTTCAACGTGGCTTCCTCCCCATTCTGCTATCTCACTTTTGCCCGAACCCCCAAACTCAGAGTTAATTAGTGATTTTTTTTTGTAATTAGTCATCTAATTTAATACACTCTTCGAGGGGCCGTCTGCCTGCAGAAATCGTTTTTAAAGGCTGATCTTGTAGCTTTCAAAAAAATCTAGTACAGCTAACAGTGCACCCTGTTTAAGCTAAAGAACTGCGAACGTGTATTGAAAGTTCTGTTCCACTGTACGTTTGTGAGCTTCGTTTTCGCGTCGTCGACGTTGCTAGTGGTAACGGATCTGTATCCACTGGCCTATACTTAAGTGACACTAGTAGTGCCTCTCACTCATGATACACAATACGACTGATTACGTTGACGGGACATGTCTTCTTCCATTAGAGCGTTAATGCAACAAAAAGTCAGATAAACTGAAGCTCTTCGACATTCAGTGTCGTGAGTTTACCTCACTAAATACATGTTATGCGTCCTCTCAATGTCCACTGAAAGCCTTAATGGATTAAACGTGTAGAAGTGTGGAAACGTCAACTTTAGTCTTATTTTCATCCTGTCAAAGTCTGTTCCAGCTAGGGATTCTGGTTTTAAAGCTTAAATCTACGTAAAGGAAAATCGTATTTTTCCTTCCCGCATAGCTTCGCTGAAAGAACCCAAAGGTGATATTCGTTATGAACTCCACAGTAAGGAATCCCTTGCTACAGGCTTAAGTAATGCCTCAGTTGAATACCATGCCAGGCTTGTGTGTGCGGCTTAGTTAGGAATCCCTTGCTAAGAAAAGTCATCAACGTTGGAAATAGTATAGCAGGAAAATGGATAGCAGTCCTTCCTCGATACACTTTCTATCAAGGTAGGAAATTGGGCTTGTTGGCAAACCAGCATTATGAAAGAGAACTGGAGCTACAAGACCCGAACAAAGCTAGAGAAGTAGACACACAAACGCTCCACCAAGACCGATTAACTCACAACAAGATTAAGTGCGCCCCCGTCGCATATGTCGGGAGTACGAACCCAGAAGCCTCTTCTTCCGTCCAATTATGGACACGCACTAAAAGCTCTTAAAAGTTGGACTAGCTCTATCGTCCACTAAGAACGGCCTGGGCAAGTCGTGTAACCACAGGACACGCTCAAGCTTACGTCTACAATTGGAGAGGCTAGAAGCAGCGGTATTCCCTCTAGGACCCGTATTAGCGCCCTTCTAGAGCGGATATTAAGGGAGCTATAAAACGTCCGTAAGGCCACAAGAGGATCAAGTGGAGAACCGACTATAGTTTTTCGGCACGTGCATCGACTTTCTCACCGGCTCAAGAAGGCTGCTGCAAGATATGGAGTTTCAGGTTTCTTTAAAAACACTTTAAGCTCGCCTCCCTCCTTAGCCGTGTCAGTATAGACCTCCTCACATGACCTGTGCTGTAGAGTTCACAAGAACCCCCACGTAGCCTTGCAAAAAGCGCGTGGTCTAGGATATTCCGCTATCTTGCAGAAGGAGTTACGTCAGTCAACCAGGTAGGTGCGTGAACGACAGACTTAGGGAGCACAATGCCACCATTAAGGGCGATGCTGTCTCTGGCCATCTTGAGTTACGCACGATACGTTGCGCATGCGCCCCTATATTCGAGCACACCATTATCAGAGGTTCGTCTGCTATAGTATTCGAAGCGTACCTCATTGATAAACAGGGGACACATAAATGTGATATCCAGTTATCTTTAACGCTATCATACAATACATAGTTAATTGTTAGCCGCCATACGTGGATGACGAAGCGCTTGCTGTTGGGGGGTGGGGGGTGCAGGCGCCTTCGTTTTCCTCTTCTTTAAATACGTGTACACTTTGGCATGCAAACACCTGTTGTTAGTGGAGTGTTCGTGTGTCTACTTGACCACCTTCGTGTGTGTCTCGTACCTCCAGTTCTTTTTAATAACCTTCTTTCTATTTTCTCTTTGGGAGCTGTTATCTCATCCTGAGCAACGTTTCTGGCCACATGCTCAGGGAATCACTTCGCCAAGTGTTTTCCATGAAGTGCTAAGAAATTTTATCTGACGTTGACGATTGATATCTAACCTAACGTAAGACAGCTGAAAGAGAAAGGCAATTGGCTGATATAAGCGCAGCAACGTCGTGTGAATCAAACGCGTAATCGTGATTCTGATCAGAAGATGATGAATAATTTTTATCACAGCCAGTGCTTTATTTGATGTGTGAATTAGTCCCTCCTAAACAAAACCTGCATATTTTTGCAGCTGTTATATGATAAACGACGCATATTCGACGGTGTTTGTGCCACTCGAACTGTGCAGTTTCTTCAGAGATGGAGAGGGATGTACTGGTTATTGCGAAACAGCAGAAAAATGGCGGACACTAGAGATGGGCCACACTGCAGCATATAAAAGACGTAAGAACAAGTGTCTGTGTGATTATGCTGAAATTTTCGGGTGTGGAATATATCGCTAAGTTTCAACGCTATGTGCCATTGATAACAGGGTATATGTAGTGCAGTATTCACACATATACGCAGTGCACCGTGAAAGCTTGCAAGCGACTATAGCCTACATTCTGTGTTGGGCTTTGCGACACCTGAGTCTTATTCAAGAATGAAAACGGAGTTACACACATAGTTGTAAACATCACAAACATTATAAGCTCGTGCACAAAGGTGAAAGTCAATCAAACACGTGAACTTCACAACACACACTCACGCACTTCGAATGTGCACATATACTACAACACACACTCCGTAGGACTCCCATGTCAAGTACGGTATGATAGGAGGAGGAGGACAAAGGGCCTCTTACAGGACATGTTACACGTAATAACAAATGTACACGAAATTAACAATTACAATAAATTCCAGGTACAATTGCCGCTTCTTATCGTAAGAGGATAGTGTCAAAAGCATTGATACATCACTACATACAACATCACATTTTTGAGTAAACAGGCGCTTGACCGAACATTAGCAGGACACCATGTGTTCCTCAGTCCGGCTGCGTTGTGAGCGGAGACATGGATCTTCCGGAACATTACAAAGCCAAGGAACCACAAAACTTTACAAACTGTATGACACACATCTCTGTTTTTTATTGTCATGGCCTGTCCCACAGCAAGCAACTCAACACTCTTTCATAATCGCCTTGGAGCATTGTCACCCTTAGCTCTACTACAAGACGGCAGAAAAGATACAGTCTGTAGATTGTCTCTGAAGACAACAGGTTACACGCCGATTATCTTGCTGTGTATATTGCATTCATATTTTACAGCGCTAAAAGGCTTTTCTACGCAGCGGATGAAATGAAATTGTCCATCGCTAAAGGTAACCGGAATATAAGCCCTAAATGAGATTGGATTGATTAATTGAAAAAGATAAAAATGTTGAGTAGACTGGATTGGAAAGCTTGGATTGAAGTGGAAGCCCTGGCGTGAATTATATTGGACTTGAGAGAAGAGCATTGGAACCAGGGATCGGAACCGGTATTTTTTTCGGTCCGGTTCGGGTTCGGGTTCAGGCATATTGGTTCGGTTCGGGTTTAGCTCCGCTGAACCGAAATTATCAGCTTGAACCGGTTCAGGTATATCGGTTCGGTTCGGGTTCGGCTCAGGGAAAACACCCTCCCCTAGCAACACAGACAAAAAATCGGTCAGCGGTCGGAACATTTACAGGGGTTGGAACCGTTACTTTTTTCGGTCCTGGTTTAACCGGTTCATGGGCAGTAATTTTGCTACATGAAATCGAGCTTACGCTCACCGTACACGGTTGTAAGAGAAAGGTGTGAGATAACCGTTTCAGGTGAAAAACCTTTCAGGAAAGCAGGTGAAAGCACAAGACGAGTAATAAACACATTTATTATTTACCTGATATTTTACTCTATTGTACTCTCGTGGTCGTCTGCTGAAAACGAAAAGCGAAGGGCTGGAACCCTTTTGGCAGAACCCGGTCAGCGCCCTATTTTGCTGCGGTAAAAAACTGGCGCTACAGTCACAAACTTTTACAAGCATCTCGCATCGTATAAAAAATAAATAAACAAAAAAAAGGTAGGTCAGTAGTACAATTATTTCACCTCTCAACCGATTCCCGAACCGGTAACCGTATGAGTTTTTTTTTTCGGTTCAGTTCTGGTTCGGTTCAGGAGAAGCAAAAAAATTGTTCTGGTTCGGTTCGGTTCGGGTTCGTCAGAAAATAACGTTTTTTTCCGGTTTTCGGTTCGGGTTTAGTTCCGGTTCCGATCCATGATTGAAACACGGTTATGAGAGCAGAAATGACTGGATGGTCAAAACCACGAGGAATTTTATGGGAGAACAAAAACAATGTTTACGCGAGGCATGTCGTTTGTACCATCAGTCGCGCTAACACGTAGTTTCTATAATGTAATCAAAAAAGGTGCACACGACAGTTACGGCCCCTTACGTCTGCTTGTGTCGCATGTTACAAACGCCACCCGTCGTCTCTTTGTCTTTTGGCTAATATGATAGTTCGATATTGGTCTGAATGGGTACAGCACTGACTATTGTGCCAAGAATGTATATTTGTTGTTGACAGAAGGAAAAGTGCGAAGACTAAATAGAGAACTGTCCACGGAGAAGTAACGCGACCTGTCATGGGGGCTGGGTTCCCCAGGCATGAGCAAAGGTGATGATGTTGTTGGACCCCAAATTTAGAACCAGCAGATTGATAGAAAATCGTCCATTTGAGTTCACGAAAAAAATGCAAGATTTTCACTTGCAAGGCCGACGTGTGATTCAAACACAGTTCGAAGGACCATGTGTCGATAAAATGGCCATGAAACGGTGTTAAATCGTCTATGAAGCGTGGTAAAGTAGCAGACGGCGCTAGAAGCACGTTCGCATCTCTTGTGCAACCCTTCTTTACATTGGTGCGCCTGGCATATGTACAGTAATCATTCGCATTGCCTCGCACTCATATTTTGTGCTATAAGGCTATGACATATTGTATAGGAGGCTGTATACAGCAAACGGGATAGCCCCGCATAATGTCTCGTACGTTGTGATTCTGAGAAACAATACATTAGCGTCACAGCCTTTCATTCAACTTACACCTATAGTGACGCGCATCAAAATAAAATAATTGGGTAAATTTCACAATTGTTTGCCATAGCTGTACGTGGTCATTACAAGTTCAAGCACTGCTCGAACACCATTGTTTCTTTTAATGCTGTGAGAATGGTTAAAACCCGCAAATCGTTTATGCTTGATGAAAGATGAAAGTCACTGAAAATGTTGGCCAGCTGTAGGACTCGAAGCCACATCTTCTGGATTCGTTCATTTCTTAGGCAATTTGAGGCTTTGTATGTGTTTGTCCTTCCTGTGTTGTTCCAGCCTCAGAACATCAGTTCTCTCTCGTTTATGCTTGTTTCAGGCCAAGACTAAGCACACGCTAGGTGTTCTGTCATTTCCGAGTTAACTAACATAAAATGTAAACGTTTGAGTGTTCTGTTGCTAATACCAAAACTTCTCGCTCTTTCCACTAGAAAGAGTTACACTGACTGCAGACTGACCAGAAACGCAATTGCTGTTACTGAGAGAAATTCGACTGCACGCATCTGGCATTTGGGAGATGCTGCAACGACGGTCAGGTTGCATCAAATTTGCAACGAGGCAGTCTCGTCTCGTGGGTGAATTCGTTGTCACCGCACCGTGAATGCAAATAGGTTCCACTTTGTAGTTGCTGGCTGCGGGGGAAGATTCGTTAGCGAAATCGAGTGGTCAGCATACCCGGCCCGATCCTGTTTTGTGCCACCACAAAAGTTTGGACCGCTGCGTCGATAATTCGTAGCGTAGGAAACGATGATTTCGTACAGCTATACGACAGTAATAGAGTGACCCTGCATTCGTCAACTCAAACTTTACATAACTGCAGATGTTTCTTGGGCCGATGGAAACTAAAGAAATAATCACAAGAAAGGCGAATGCATATTTTAGTAGCTTTCATTTTCTGATCACCTGGCTTCACTCGCTGTCAGCCAACAAACCCTAAATGTAGAGTGCCAAGCCGAAATCCTTTTGTGACTCGCATCTTCGAATAATCGCTTTTACGTATCAGACGTGCCCCGACCCTGGAAGTCTTAGAATGAAAAACATGTTAGCAGAACTCAATTTGCACTCTTTCCTTCGATTCCAGTTTCAATTTTGTTTTCCAAGTACAGCATGTGGCGTGGTACAATATGGTGTCCTCCTCGTTAATCGTATACTGATAAAACGCTGCGCAGGTTGTCACTATGCAAAGCATAAGTGACAATCAGGGGGTCGCACAGTACACAAATGTAAGATGTAAACGTCAAATTAGGTTGCAACTTGTCTATAGGGACGAGGACAAAAATAAAACAAGTCGCAACGAAACGAAGGCGTCTCCAATCGAAGTCTGAAGCACTGCGTTGGAATACACCATTTTCTTTTGGAGAAAATCTCGGACAGAACGTAGTCGTTAGTGTCATCTTGTGCGCTGTCAACCGGAATCTAACCAGTAACGTCAACTCCACCCCACTAACGTTTTCTTACAATCTTTTTGATAGTCAGCAACTGTCTGCGCTGAAATGTGCACATCGGAGCCTTTTATGCCACGAATCCCTCTCGTGGAAAAGTCACAACATTGATGCAATTCCCACTAAGAGCTTTCTTGGGAAGATGCTCCTCTGAAAGGGCATGTTTAGTCCGCGAGAAAATTTATCCGTAAAGTACAGCTTGGGACAAAAGTTTACGGAACACAGCACCTGCGTATTTCTTCATCGGAGCGGCCACCTCCTAGCTATGAGGAAGAGATCGAATAAGAAACGGGTGGCCGGTAATTCCATCCATTTCTCAGTATGTGTGTTGACTTCGGTTTGCTGCTAGGTAGCCGCCTTATTGGAGAAATGCGACACCCCGGTGTTCCGTAAACTTTTGTCCCAAGCTGTACCAGTTGAGAACCAGCCGAAATGGTTGACGTTGACGCAGTAATCGCGTCGCAAAGGGACAGTACGTGACGTTACGAAAACGTGGTTAGTGCTCTTTACGAAATGCACTGCATGAATATCTCGGGGTAAAAGTGAGATATACCGCCCTGGTTTATCATGTTCCCCTGGGTTTCGGAGACCACAGCCATAGGCTGCACCCAGAAGTGGAGGGAGCTATTTTCTCTGGTAACCACGGTCGCGGAGTTGCCACTCCCGAGGTGGAATGATTCCGGAATCATTCAAGATTTAGCAGGGCCCGGAATGGAATTGGAATGGAATGGCCTGGGTGCCCCGGTGGCCAGTTTTTGTTTTAAGGTGCTGGTTTCTGCCCTCGCACCTTTGCACCGCACCTGCACACAGTCAAGAGTGAAATAACCTTGTCTTTGTGCTTTTTTACGGTGCTTGGTAATGTCAATCTCCTCTAGCACTGCTGGACTTTCCAGTCTGGTTACCGGTCCTTTTCTTTTATTGAGGGAATCAACGGAATGGAATTGGGTTGCCAAGCCATTCTAGGAGTGGGAACTGGCCATACCTTTTCATTCCGAGGAATTGAAAGGAATGGAATTATCGCAAATCTCCATTCCTCGGAATGGAATTTGAGCGGAATGGGAGACCCCATTCCGCAACCCTGCTGGTAACAATCCCTATTTCAAAGTATTTTGCACGTAAGTTCAATACGTATTAAAATGACGGAAGCGTTCGCAGTCATCAGTGACCTATAGCGTTCGTCTCGATGCCTGTCTTGCTTCTACGTGAGCAGCGCCACATGAGCTGCTGAGGCAGCGCCAGCAGCAACACCCCCTGTTTTAGAAGACGGTCACGAGGTCAGCAGGCAGCAAAATGATATTGCGGAACGTTGTAGCAGACTACGTGTGCATTTTTCTCGTGGAAAGGACATTTTGCAATGTCGTGTTTGGATAGGAATTCGATGACTCTCCAAAAAAAGCGCATTGCAAGCAGCCTGTCAAGGGCTACGCGCACAGGCTATATATTGTATTTTCGCTTTTTTTACTATTTTCTTTGCCTTTCTTTGCACTACTAGCATCCTGAATTTGACTAGCATAATCCATCTCCAGCGTACCTGTATCATATTACTGGTGCATGCTCACTGTTGTTATTTTGATCTATCATGCAAAGCGGTACAGGAACAGGTTAAGTTCCGCCGCAGTTGCTCTTGCCGATACAGTAAATTTGTGAACGCAAACGTTGGCCGCAAACTTATCTCCTCTATGCATTGAGTAAAACTATTTATGACAATTTACAAATAGCTCTCACGCAGACTTCATGATTAATCGGAATGAAAACATGCAGGCAACATAGGCACAGGCATGTTATAACATAGGCAGGACGGCCGGCATTCATGAAAGATGGCGCGTCCGTACCAAAGGGCGAGCTGTGGAAAAAATATGCCGTTGATGGCATTGTTGACACCGTAACAATCGAATGATTACGCCGCATAATCAACGGACATTGCGATGACTTTTTATGATATGTTATTCATATGTTGTTATGCACACCTGTATTTTTAACAAGGCTGGCGAACATGCGCATGGTGTCATGCCTTCGGGGCGAACCTTCAACAGGACGAAAAAAAAAAAAAGAAAAACATTCCTCGCTGTATACAATATTAAGTGTGTCGGGATATGGCTTCATTCTGCTATATAAATGTTAAACTCACTTCTTTCTTTTCGGCCTTTTACGTTATCTTAATATTATGCTATCGTTTCGCACTTGTTGATGCAATGTATGCTGAGCGAAGGGGGAATTGGAGAAGACATGTTTCTATCCCATATGCAGCGTGCTCAGAGTTCGTCCAAGCTTTGTCGATATCGTGGTTTCAGTTAGGCCGGTTTCACACTAACGTTTTACTCGTCTGTGTTTTTCACGGGCGGGGAAGGGATCCATTAAGGCCACTCAGTTCTTAAAGGGAGGCTCCGGGGCAATCCGAAACTATTCTAATATATGCGTAAATAAGTTCGACACATTCTTCTGAAATGAGACATAAGGCTGGTTTAGCAATCGGGAACTCGTTAGTTGCCAAAAGAGCTGGAAAACTGAAAATGAAAGCGAAACTTCTGAAAGTTCCGTCTGCTACCTCCTGTACCATGCGTGACGTCAAGGGTGGTCTCGTGTGGGCCACCGCCTGTTTTTCGGGCACGCACTTTGTAACTTCTTCGTGCCACATGGATGACCAGTCATCTACTTCCTCGATTCGTTCTAAAATATTCGCCAGCGGTAAAAGCAAAACCTACCGAGAGCCGTACACGAGGAATACCGGTGAAGTGAAGCCCAGTGTTGCTGAACTGCTTTTCCGTGGAGCAGCACCTAATCACTCAAAGGAAAATATTCATTTTCTAATTATCTGTGCCACCTAGGGATTGTAAATTGTATTCACAGAAATACCATACAGTACGGATCGGTGTCGCACTGCTACCTCAACACGTTTTTGGTGCGGGGACTATGGGCAATTTTTGTTCGCAGATTTCCCGTAAACCTCGCTAAATTTCTACACGAAACAAGTACATGCGCGTTCTCCTCGAGTTTATCTATGGAATGACACATTTTTGAAGGCCTGACGCGATCCACTGATTTTTGGCGAATTACACTTTCTCAAATTTTCAATACATGGGAGTCAATCGGAGATGCAACAAAATCGCATCTCTCGACCAGCGATATTTGGGCAAAAATGATGTCATTCCCTAGAGTAGCAGTCTGGGAATTGATTGCAATCAACAAATTCGACTAGCTTGCTGCAGTTTTCCAGATCCCTGAGAATGAAAATGATGGCTTTGTCGTCTGCTAGCATGTTCTGCATGCTGGCGCCGATTATATTACTTCCTTAGAGCGCTCTAGAAAAGGAAAGCGATAAAAACAATCTTGGGACGGTGCAGCCAACCCTTTCCGGAAGCGAACGTTGACTTGTTGAACGTTGAACGTTGAACGTTGAGTCCGCCTTAAAGTCTATGGTGCCATTTACACATGCACGTTTACTCACGGACCATGCGTCCGTGCCGAGAAACTCTTGGCGTGTCCCATTCTGGCCCGTTTTTAACGCACCCACCTCGCCATTTCACACAACCGAATTCCTCGTCCGTGTGCATCTTGACCCTGATAAAAATAAGAGATAAATGAAGAAGAGGAAGAGAGTGTTCTTTAACTTAGGCTAGCCTCAAGGACAGTGGCCTCATAAGATAGGCGAGACACCAGTTTTTGCTGTTTCTGTAGGGTTCTAAGGTCCGTCTTTTTGGCCGGCCATCCCGTGAATTCAAGCTATATGAATCTGAGACCTTCACACCACGCATTTTTGCCCACCGTGGGTGTGACAAATAGCTTGCGACAAGAAAGTGTTGCAAGCAGAGAAAATTTTTAATTGCAGTCTTCTGTTACGATGATGATGATGATGATGATGAGTTTCATGACACGAAAGTATTCCAAGCAGAGAACGTTTTTAATTGCAGTCTTTTGTCATGATGATGATGATTTTGATGGCGCATCAACTAGCCAGGTCAGTCTTTTCTCAACACAGAGGCAAAAATATATCTTGTACATATAAAAATATATGTAAATGTATCAAAGGATCCAGAATACTGCAATATCTATGATAGGACCGCTACTGGGGCAAGAGCAATATGTACTTGAAACAGCGAGCTAACAAAATTCCAACATCCTGGTATAGTTGAGGAGCGGGAGAGATAAAAAAATGCGTACGTACAATGGGGATGTGGTGCCACAGAAACACGGACAAGAAACGGACATGCAGTAATTTTCACGGACCGGCCAGACTGGCTCGGTCATTGTGAACAGCAGCCTTGAGCAATGCTGGCCCGTTTTCTACCCGCTACAGATTACGAAGGAGAAACTCTGTAATCTGAAAAGGCACGGAGTTAAAGACGTGTTTGTTCCGTGAAAATCGCTCAGAAAATTGGGGCGTGGGAAGGATTTATCGTCGCGAGCGCACCTCTCGTGAGGAAACCAAACCAGACTTCGCCGTCCCGCGGCCCATAAAAGTACAGACGACCTCGTACCCCCCTCGGTTTCCCTCGTCGCGTTGCCGGACGTCCTCCTATCTCATTGGCCAAAACGATACGCTGACATTTTATTGGGGCAACATTCAGAGCGAGTTCTCTGGGCCAAAAGGTCTATCACAACGGCAGGAGCGCTTGTGTTTTTGGACTCCAGAGTTGATTTTCGTATGACATCGGTCCGAAATCGTTCCATGATTAAACAGCTGGGCGCACGCAAAACTCTGAAACCAGAAACACGAAGGAACGCTTAATCCTGAGCAAATACGGCGCCGTGGTCTGCTAGCTACTGCATGCTTGCCCACTGACCACGCACGCGAAATGGCTTTCTAAGGTTTTTGGCGTCCGCTCTAACGGGAAGATGGAACTGCGTGGGGCACCCTGAAGGCTGGGCGTCCGCGTGTGTCGCGATAGACGCAGCGCGTGGAATTTTTTTTAAATTATTATTTGTAGGTCACTACGCGACCCCCCTCAGAACGTATGGCGACCCACAGTTCGGGTGCCTCTGGCCTACATGAACCCGAATGGAGTCTGTGAAAAGTGCAAAAACAGGCACAAGTTCTCGAACACAGACGGATGATTACCGAGAAAAAAGAAAGCGGTCAAAACACGGACTCATTTCGCGGACGCGAAAAACGTCACGTTAGTGTGAAACCGGCCTTAAAGAATTATGTACGTACTCTATGTAGGCGTGGTTTTATCACATTCGTGCTTTATCAAGTTCAAGTGCATTAGATCGTCTATAATGTGGGTGTTCTAAGGCGAGTCTAGCGCTCTTTCTCGCACGTCCTGCAGAATTTCCTTTGTTAATGTAATGGAACTGCTATTCCCCTCTAGCCCCAAGGGAAAAATGGGTGTGTCCTCCTTCGTCCGTTCACTGTAATCAGGAGCTGTGTCACATGTCACCTAACTTTCCATGAGTGTGAACCTGTTCTGTTCCTTGTTCTGGCAGTGGACGATCAGGGGATAAAGTAAATAGAAAATGCTAAATAGAACTGAAGTGGAGTGACCGAGGAATAAAGAACAGACTGCGTCGCTACGAAAAAAAAAAAAAAACATCGGTAACTCATATTCTGCTTAAGATAGATCATTGTTACAAGAGCGTCTCGTTATTAAGAAGTGGTCTAGGTCCGTTGGCGCAAGAGTACCTTGAAGAGCTATCTGGTCTGGTCATGAAGGTACCAGCAGCGAAGAGGTCTTTGAAAGTTTCGCGAAACTGCCTGCTCATTCCGCAATAAATCGCGAAGTTAACGGGGTAGCTAAGCATGATGAAAAAGTTCGTGAAGAGCACGGTAATGTTAAGTGCATCGTACGACACAGGATTCACATGTAAAGTATTCATAAAGACGTGTAGGAGCACAGTCACAGCAAGCGGAATTTCGACAGCAAGAAAAACAGTGACAACAACAATGAGCATCATGGTGGTGCAGTTGCTATCCCGAAGCCTTCTGCTTTCGTGTTTCCGGTTTTCATTGAAGAGCTTCAGACGCTTTCTTTGCGCTCTCTTCAAGGCCCTGAAGAGCTTTACATTGAGAACAACCAAAACTGTGCACGGTCCTATGTTCACAAATATAACTTTGAAAGCATAGTACAGCACGTAATAAACATTCTCGCCAAATGTGTTCTCTACCCAAGCAGCCGTCCTCATGCAACAACCCCACAGAACTTGGCCTTCCCAGCGGAACTGCACGTCTTCGTAGACTCTGTCGAAGAAACGAGGCAGCTGGTGAGCAAAAGCCAAGCATAATATCCAGCCCACCGCTCGAGCAACCTTGGGCATTATGCACCAGTGTCTGGCAACAGTCGGATGGCAGACGTACACGTAGCGCTGACCGGCCAGCAACAAAGTCAGCCACACGGAGGACGTGTGAAAGAAGTTTGGGATGACCTCGTGCATGCTGTTGTACGCGTAGCAGGCAGGTGCTGGTTTGATAATGTCCACATAATTGCCGAGTGAGTAAATGTAGAAGTACCACGGAGAGGGTACCAAAAGAGTCATCATGTCACAGATGGCCATGCTCATGAGCACCACATTCGTGGGAGTTCGCATGTGTCGTTGAGCTAGTACCACAACGATGAGCGTATTGGCTATGATAGTGACGACGAGAAGAAATGGCATGGCGTATCCAAGCAACGGAAGAGTGTACCGGATGGGGGCCTCGTGGCTGGTCAGGTTGACCAAACCAGTTATGTTCTGGGCTGCTGGAATGGCGCTCATATCTTTGGGCGCGTTACTGATCTCAGTGGTGTCCGTAGACTCCGAGGACCCTGTAAAGAGTAAATGCAATGGAATCACACTGCGATGCAAGACTGCTGCTAGGATAGGTGCGTTGATTATATATAAAAATCATTTTTCAATTTTTCGATATTCCTCTGCCACTCCCTGCAATTAGCCACAGTTACTTCGCGGCGCTAACATAGAATCAAATTAAATCAAACTATTGGCAGTTGGCAGTACATTTCTTTTAACCTGATACTCTACACACCGATAAACTGCAGTACACCTTACGTGGTGAACGAGGTTCCTTCATTTAAACTAATTTGGCTACCTACTGCCAGTGAGGCAGTGCAAGATATGACAGATCCAAACCGAACCTGACCAATTAGTAAAAGACAATCTGTAAGGTAAGGTAAGACGTACACATTAGCGCATAAGGTGCACACAAACGGTGCTTCCCAACTTGGTCGTTAATGTAGTGCTCTCACACTGTCTTCCTTGTGTATTTGCGCCCCGTTGTGTGACAAGACGTAGCGAAAAGCTTAGCGGAATAGACCATGTCTTTGCAGTGTTGCCGCCGGCTCTGCGTTTCTTTGTGTGAACACGGGTGCTATATAGGTACTACGCGGGTGCGTCAAGAGCATGCAATGAACCGCATGCGCACACTTTCGAGTGCCCAGACACTCCAAAAATACCCTTTGCATTTTTTTTAAATTAGCCACGCGCACTTTCTTGCGATATTATAACCACTTAGGGGGAAAATGACATTCTAAACCATAGGAGTGATTATGAGCTTGCATGCTCTAGCGTAACGACCATTCAGGAGCTGCAAATGTCTAAGAAGGAAACAGAGCATGAGCGAGAGAGAAAAGGTGCACAGTGAAGCTGCTCATTTCCGCCCCCTAAATTACGTTGCTGGTATTGGTGCATATAGGTAAGAACTGTCCCAAGCAGCACAACATATTGAAGTACAAGTACACTGTTTGGGGCACACTGGTGCTTTTTTTTTTTTTTTTTTTGTCAGTGCGGCGTTTCAGTTGGCCGCTCCTCTGTGAGCACTGCGAAACCCTGGTTGGTCTTGGTGAAATTATAAATGCTGAATATACCACTCCCACCGAACGAACGCGCTGAATATACGTTTTTGTCGCTCGAAATTGTCGATGCCGTCAGATGTTGATATGATTGTCACTGCCACCGCTGGAAAGCTGTTGATGATGGGGAGTCGACGTGATACTGTAAGTGTATTATTATTATTCGCGGTGTATTAATTGCGCGACGCCAGAAAAATCGCGAAACATTGTAATCGGGAATAAAGGTGCACTAGCCGTCACCAAAAGCACACTGTTGCCAGTTGAGCAATCAGAACAACAACGAAAAATAACGAGATGCACTCCTTTATTCTGCGCTTTATTTCACGTGTTTGAAACCAGTCCTGCTTGCACGTAGCCTAAACGAATATCGGCAGGTCGTCTAGCGAGTTCTTCTTCGGCTTCAATGAGCCACGCAGGATGGATAGGCTTGGATAGGCTTTACAGGCACTACAGGTCGCGGGTCCTCTCGCTATGGATTGGTACTACTTGCGACTGACGTGCGCACCAGTTTCCGAACGCTTTCACGAATTTGCTCTGGGACCACAGACCGTGGCCTTGTGGTATACAATGACCGCCCAGGAATTTGCTAATCTCTTTGATCTCTCGTGAATCGTGAATCTCGTGACCTAATCTCGCTCAGCTAGAGAACTAGTGCAGAGTGTGGAGCCCCATTCTGGGAAGCTTCCTTGTCAAGTCACAACAGGGAAAGAGGCCCACGGCCTCCTGAAGCTACACTTATGCTGTCCCCAGGAAATGAGGGACTGTTCTCAAAGGGCGAAACCAAGTAAACGCAAGTATGTCTGAAAATGACAGACTACTGGATTCGGGAAAATTAATAGATCGCGAATGCTAATACACTTACAGTATGCCGAGGTTACGTCGGCTCATTCGCACGGCCCTGCAAGAGATTTATCCAGACCCCTCCACGCCCCTTAAGAACCCGCAAATGTTTTGCAACATCCTGAATTGAACTGAAACTGAACTCAATTGAAACTTTATTTCACATTGTAGCAAGTCGCATTCCTTGCGTTCCATCCCATTTCTTTATTCCTACGCCGCACCTCCTACATGGTAGCGTTTGTCATCTCAGCTTTATAGACGCATGTCGGCAATCATAGATAAAGCTGTTACAACTAACCGTAATGACGCCCCCCCCTCCCCCCCCCCCCCGAGCTTGCGATTCTGGATACATCACTGGTGCCTGCTTAACTCACTTAGGGTTCGCATGTTTCGTTGATTCGTCTACAACTACCGGATAATCCACTCCATGTCAATGCAGCGGTAATTATTCAATTCCGCGGCTAGCAGCACATTCACTCTTACGCATGGCTGGATGTGTTTCTCGAAGTGGAGCTTCTACGGGATTGAACACGACCGCACAGGTCTCCGCGATTGGGGTGTAAGGGTGAAGATGCGGTGTTGCTGGTCCCCGTTTCGTTCCACATCATTGCGCGAGGGGGTAAGTCTGACAGAATGTCCTCGATAAGGGGAAAACGTAATCGGAGTTCAGGCAACAGCTTCCACCTAACAACCAAGCTACCCTTTGCACCCGCAATTTCAGTACAGTGTGCTACTAGTGATGTATCAAAGTGTACTCTGTGATAGGCGAGCCCGAGCGATGGACGAAAAACACACAAACACGATGTCGTGAGCTGTCGTGTTTGTGTGTTTTTCACCCATCTCTCAGGCTCGCCTATCATGGAGCTTATCCACCAGCTAGCTTGCATGTACGACACCTTGTCAAAGAGTACGAGCCCCGCGTTTTTGCCATCTGCCTTCTATACATGTGTGCACTTTTTTTTTGCTCGCTAACCTTGTGGATGGCATACGATAATATAATCACTCTCTCTCTATAACATGCTCTAGAGCGGAGCAGCAGAGGTCTGTCGCCATTTTCAGCACCTAACAGGACGATTTTCTGCAACGATTACGCTATACTTTGTAATGGTTTAATTTCATAACCTCGTCTAGCCCTATAGCGTCTACACGCTATGTCTTCTTTAATGTGTTTTGCTAACTTTTATACGAGATATCAAAACAAAATTTTCATAAATTTTCATTCAGAACGCTTACCTGAAAAGCTGGCAGAGGCATCTTGCGGTTCCCCACGAAAATCGCTTTCGCTGCTTACTGGCCGCATTCGCCCTGCGCGACCGACAAACGGCTGCTGCTCCTCTCATTACACTGAGTTTTTCACATTGCAGGGCTGCATGAAGGCCATCACTGAGAACACGAAACAAGGTATCACTCATCCCGAATGTGATCCGAGGAAGCTCGCGTGGCTTCGTCCTAGAAACTACGCTTCCGCTCCACTGATCGACGATGTCCCAGAAGACTTCAGATGTACCATATTCACAGCAGCGCGTTTAATGTTGGCAACCACATACATCATTATCACCCAGCTGCCCATGTATTATAGAGGAGAGTTTCGACAACTGAAGACTCACTGATATCTCTCAAAATAGCAGTGAACGCTCCCTTCATAATTTCCTCGTTTTTGACGGCGTCGTACAGCGCAACGAGCGCCATGTACTCTTCCGCAAGAACGATGATCGTATAGCCATGGCCATTGCTGACCTGAACCGCTCGCGAGAGGATCAGTCTTCCCTCTGTACACTTTTCCCATCCTCCGCGGTCCCGTAAGCGAATGAGTGATGCTGAGGTCATTCCGTGACGTGCACAGTCTACCGCAAGTAGCGCCGCGCCGTGTCCGCAGCAGACGAATTTTCAGTGGGAAATGGGACCTCATGTGCAGCCACGATACCACGCGTCTGCTCGCTACGGTGATGAGACGACAGGCGTCATGCCAGGCGATCGGGCCGGGCCGCCATGGTCGTGTCGCACAGCTCTTGGAGTGGCCGAAGTTTTATTTGTGCAGTGACAAGACAATGCATATATTGTGCATGGTGGTCCCTGTGGAACTGTTCGATGAATGAAGCAAGGTTCTGAACAATGCTAAATGTCGCTTCCTTACTCCTGGAAGTTACAATATTGGTACGCAGTCACGAGCAGCCTTGCGTGTTTAGCGACTGATGAAAATGTACGGAAAGGTTGTAGAAGATACGAAGCTATTGGCTGAGTAGATGCAAACAGGCATCGAAATAATGGAGAGCTTTTGGGCGTCCATTTCCCCCCCAAACAAATCGTCCGGTTCAAGCGCCTCGCTTCCGCTTTAGAAATCGGTTAGCGTTTCGTTTGAACATCCCACTCGCTCTGAATTGTTTGTTGTAATCAGCGAGCACGACCGAATGACATCGTCAAAAAAGACGACGGCAGTCAGCAGTGGTAGGAGCGCAGGGCTGCAGGAGTTCTACTTCTCAGAAGAAGAAAAGTTGTGGCAGAAATCGCTGTGCACCATCGAAATGCGACAGCATTTATGGGCTTATCGTAGGCATTCTCCGACGATGAACAGTGGTGGCCTGTGGAGATTGAAGTAGCTGACGCACTTGGCAACCACTAGGGGTGGGGGATATACGTTTATTCCGGAAAGGTCAGCCTGACCGAAGGTCGGCTTGCTATTCCGAAAACAAAAATATGGCAGAAAGATGAAGCAAAACCGAATATAAGAAAACGAGGATGGGTGAAGTGTAGATGACATGAAAGGTCAACCCATAATGTGTTCATGAGGTGCATCGTCTGGAGGAAGTCGAGCAAAGCTCGAGTGACGCACCAATGACGGGAGTGTCCCACAGGGCCAAGTAGTACAGAAAGGTCTATGTGTGTGTGTCCCAGAGCAGTCAGGCGTTCTTTGAGGGTGTCGCAGGCAGTGTCGTAACGTCTGCAGTGCAGTAGTAGATGCGCTGTGTCTGCTTCCACCCTGCAGGTTGCGCATGCTGAGGGGTTCAGTTGGCCCATCTTGAATAGCAGTGACGATATTCGGGCAACCACTAGCTTGTCTATGCCCCTGACGAAGACACAAGGCATACCACTTTCCGGACGGGTTGTAGGAATTTTATTGTCGCTGTCTAGATGCGAACTGCAGACTTCCTTTATGACGTCAGCGAACCGGTTGTTCTGGGGCTTGTTTATGTCCCATGAGGTTGTCTTCCATGATAATCATGGACATGTTGCTTTACTTCAAGGTTTCCACGTAGGTGATGCTTGCACTGCCCATAATTGAAGAGTTTTGTTAGAAGGAACATCTTGATCTTGCCTTACAGAGGATACCGGTTAAGTTAAATCCCCGGGCTATGTAGTTCGCGAACCGGTGCACCAATCGAATAACTTTCTTTTTTACAAGTACCTCTCCAATACCGCCTACAAGGTGCGCACCGCGTGAATGGGCGGGAGGCGCTCATTATTTAAATAAAAATTCAAACGAGTTTCGTGAAAAAAGCTAACTTCTAAAGCAGGGCGCCGTCGGCATTAAAATGGGTACTACCCCTTTTGGGACCTTCAGTGGACATCTTTTAGAGAAAAATCTGCCACCGAAGCGGGTCATTTGTTGCAGTAATTAATTTGTTTCGGTTTACGTATTTTTGTCCCGGCTGGTCGCGGCGAAGCGCAAAAGGATGTAATTCATTGGTGTAAGGACGTAATTCATTGGTGGACATGGGAGTGAAAGAGCGTCCTTTTGCGCTTCACCGCGACCAGCCGCGACAAAAATATGTAAACCGAAACCAATTAATTACTGCAACAAATGACCCGCTTCGGTTGCAGGTTTTTCTCTAAAAGGTATCTACTGAAGGTCCCAGAAGGGGTAGTACCCATTTTAATGCCGACGGCGCCCTGCTTTAGAAGTTAGCTTTTTTCACGAAACTCATTTGAATTTTTATTTAAATAATGAGCGCCTCCCGCTCATTCACGCGGTGCGCATCTTGTAGGCGGTATTGGACACATACTTGTAAAAAAGAAAGTTATTAGATTGGTGCACCGGTTCGCGAATTATTTAGCCCGGGGATTTAACTGAGACACCCGGTATAAGCGCTATGAGGGTAGGGGCATCCTTGTAGTCCACTTCTACAGCGGATAGGTGGGGTAACTTCGCAAAACATCGTCGCCTTTACTGTAGTACAGAATGCAAATGAAGGCTTCTGAGTAGGGTTCGGAGCCCGGGATCCCCAAATCCCGGGATTTCAGCATAATTTCATGCCCCGAAATCTCGGGATTTTGCAAGGCCAAACCACGAGATTTCGGGATTACAAATTTCGGCTTTTTTGACAAGAACTATTCGGTGCAGCGAGTGAGAGGAAAGAAATGTGTCCAACCGACTTTTTGTTTAAAGCGTCCCTTCCCAGAAAAATATTATTTGCAACCCAAAACCGAAACAAGCTTGTCGTCCACGGCATATTACAACGACGTTAGTGGCTGACTCATGTGAACTGTGTAAGCCACAGCGGAGAACAGCGCTCAGGTAACATAAAACTCCCCCCATGAAATCAGAAGGAGCCTTCCAATCATACAACAATCAATATTGCAGATCTCTCTCTCTCTCTCTCTGCAGAATCTCCCTTTTTGTTCTTTTTATGCTCACGAATACGTATATTTCAAACGTCAATATCCATATATATTCGCGAATGGAGACAGCCTTTCCAGAAAACTATAGACTCGGCTGCTGCAGACCAGAACACAACAGTCACTGTGGATGAATAAAAGGTAACAAGAGCAAAACGCACCACTCATTGGATTCCCCACAATACAGCAGCGGATGATGCGAAAGACGTCATTGATTCTGGCGGCTGCGTAAGTACAATTGCTGTACGTCATAAGTATTTATCTTCTCGTGCACTACTAACTGCAGGAAATATCCTGGGGCGCGGCCAGAAGATATTCCATAGCAGACGACAAGAAGAGACGCATTTCATTGCGAAGTCGACATTCCGGCACGGTGCGAATGCTTAATATGATACGCAGGTTTTGCCCCGCGAGCGTTTTTTTTTTTTTTTTTTTTCGCGTTCCCTTCACTATAATGTTCGGTGGAGCAACAAAACCGTACGTTGCGGATGCCTTGTCGTCATCGTGTGGCTCATGTCTCAGAATGAATTTTTCCATCAGCACGTCTCCGGGAACTTTGGTGTATGGCCCTGGCCACATATATGTGGGATCTCCATCCTCGATGGTTTCATGAATTGTCCAAATCACTTCCCTGACGGGATGTGACAGGGAGAATTCATAGCTCGCGCGCGAGAGAGAAACATGCGATCGTGTAGCACTGTAAAAGTTCACTTTATGTGGTCCTACTAAATGTCTCAAATCCGAAGCAGTAAGAAACACAGACATTATTTTTATGGTGAGTTAATGCTCCCAGGAGTTTATCACTCCAGCGTTGCTTCTGTCCGTAATGGAATTAAACTTAGACACCTCATCCTTCATTTTGACTCAAGGACGAGCAGAACTCTCGAATTTGCTGAACCGCTCAAGATAAGTAATGTATAGTATCTGTTTTCGCTTAGGAAGGCAATGCTGCCTCCTCTGTGAAGTCTCTTGGACTTCGTGGCCCAGGAGCCTTTATATTCCTCTCTTTTTGTTTTTGCAACGTCGCGCCCATTTTCCGTGGTGTGAAATATGAGAAACAAAGAGGAGCAACAGATAATGATACGTCTGGTGGCTCTGGTCCAGGTGTTGAGAAAAGGAATATCTTCGTAAAAGGATATGCGATTGATATCCACAGGACAGAATTTTCTAACTGGGAGCAGGAAAACCGGCGTACTGCATTAACGTTCTGGAATATCCTGAAAACCTTCCTGAAAATGTCATGAAGGAAGGTCCCAGGATTGCCAAAATCAAATCACCGGCTGCTGCAATGGCAATACGGTGATGTCCAATAGTATGTCACTCGAACAATCCGGGATATCTCATGGGCATCTGATTGTCCGGTCGGCGACATCCTGTAGGCATCCTTAGGATGTGCCTTGGATGCGTGGGAAACGACGGAACCGGAATACGAGCGACCGCGATCACCCTAGCGTGATTCAAGTGACTAAAATCGCTAGCTTCTGGGCACCCATGTTCAGGTGAAAATTGTCACGTGACCTGGTGCGGGCGCAAAGCTCTCAATTTGCAAGCGCTAGGTCGTGTTGCCACATTTTGACCAAGCAAATGCTCCACTAATGTCGCTGTAGAATGTATCTGATATGAGCGTACTGGTATGTTCGTCAACCATATCGAGCACGCGTGCAATGCTCATTCTGCTCTCTTCTATTTGTAATCTCGAGGAAGTGTTCCTGTTGTAAATTTACACGTCAAATGTCTATAGAGGGGCCAGTTCTAGGGTTTTCCTTATTTTGTGTCAACTGGGTGACCGTGAGGCGGGCTTCTTTTGTGCTACTGAGCAAACAACTTGTACGCAGAACCCATTCTATGAGTATGTTAGCTCCAACGCTGTCGCCAGAAGGCAAATAAATTTCGCGGTGGAACATACGAACCCTTCTTTATGAACAACATTGTGTGGATGTTTGCCACGTGAGCTCACATGTATACACTTCACATCGCACCATGCTCCGGAATGAACAGTGTGACGCGTACACAGGTAATTAAGGCCTGTCCGAGACTGAAAGAAAGTATCCAACAAGTCAGCTCTTTGTAGACATGCAACGCGTTAGCTGCGATGTCATTAGCACATGGGATGTCATCTGGAAATTTGCATTATACCTGTAGGAGAGGAGAGCAACAGTGGAGGGAGGGGTGATAGTGAGAAAGCAAGTGGAAAGAGAATGGAAGAGAGCGGAAACATCTACGCCGTGCGTGTGCTCGTTGTGTGAAGAGGCACAGCTCGCCAGACCAAGTGAACTACAAAGTTACTCATATATCGTTAGAATGCATCCTGCATTATAAAACTCGCGATGGTGCGCCTGTATATATATATATATATATATATATATGACAAATGGGTTAATATATCAGACGGCTACGAAGTTGAATAAAAGTGACATTCATCAGTCGCCAATTCCCACCCAGTTTAGTTGAGGACGCAATAAGGAAGGCCCGCAGGGCAGATCGCAAAGCTCTGTTCCAAAACCAACCGCAACCGCAATGGTTCCGTTAACCTCGTTGTAACATTCAACAATAATGTTTCCAACATGAACAGTATACTTAATCGTCACCACAGTATTCTTCCTCAGTCAGAGCGCATGTGACAAATCTTCCCGGAACCCCCACGTGTGACCTACAGGCGCACGCAAAGCCTCCACGATAATCTAGTCAGCTCCAAAGTCAACCGACCAACAAGTCCGACGGCAGGCTGCCACCCGTGCAATGGCCGTAGATGTTAAATATGCAAAATAATGCGAAGTGCCCACATGCTTAACAGCACAAATTCGTTTCTTCGTCTAAATTCATGGTGACTTTGACTGTAATTCATGCAACGTCATTTATGCCATTCAGTGCAGCGCGTGTCAAGCACAATACGTAGGTCAAACCAAAACATTTTTTCGGATCAGGTTCAACAACCACCGGTCGGACGTTAATAAAAAGCCAAATCTTCCTGTTTCTCGTCATTTCAACCAGCCTGGTCATTCAATAAATAACACCGCCCTTTTTATTCTTCAATCAAACTTTAGCTGCGATAGAGGCAGGGAACAACGCGAGTCTTACCTCATTTACAAATTCCAATCAATCATTAACGAAGATCCCGGTGTACTTTCAACAGTAAGGAATCCGGTCGCCTAGATGGGATATACTTTCCCATTTGGAGGAGTGCTCAGTCACCCTCCCAGGTGTATATCGCTCGCTGAGCGACCCCTGGTTTGCCAATTCCGAATGATGCGCAGCTACCTAGAGCTGACGACCCGCAAACACGGCGAAACACGTGTCTTCTGGTGCTGTCGCATCGTTCGATGAGTATCTGTTTCTCTGCGTGCAGCCATAGAAGCCATCTTAATCTGTAACTTTGAATTTCAAACACGTCTAGTGTCATTTACTTGTTTCTTTAATGGCTTTTTTCCCTCATTATAATTCACTGGCTTGCACTGTGGCATTGAGGAGTGCTCAGTCACCCTCCCAGGTGTATATCGCTCGCTGAGCGACCCCTGGTTTGCCAATTCCGAACGATGCGCAGCTACCCAGAGCTTACGACTCGCAAACACGGCGAAACACGTGTCCTCTGGTGCTGTCGCATCGTTCCATGAGTATCTGTTTCTCTGCGTGCAGCCATAGAAGCCATCTTAATCTGTAACTTTGAATTTCAAACACGTTTAGTGTCATTTACTTGTTTCTTTAATGGCTTTTTTCCCCTCATTATAATTCACTGGCTTGCACTGTGGCATTGAGGAGTGCTCAGTCACCCTCCCAGGTGTATATCGCTCGCTGAGCGACCCCTGGTTTGCCAATTCCGAATGATGCGCAGCTACCCAGAGCTGACGACCCGCAAACACGGCGAAACACGTGTCCTCTGGTGCTGTCGCATCGTTCCATGAGTATCTGTTTCTCTGCGTGCAGCTATAGAAGCCATCTTAATCTGTAACTTTGCATTTCAAACACGTCTAGTGTCATTTATTTCTTTCTTTACTTGTTTTTTCCCTCATTATATATATGTATATATATATTTATATATATTTGATACGAGCGGATCTGCATACTACAACGACGAAATAATATGTAGAAGAAATATTATATTTATGAACCCTTTCGCACTTTGAGAAGCTCAAAGGGACCGTCCAGACCTTTATTGAGGTCTTAACAGAAGCTTAGAACGGTGTACACAATGGCCATGTCGAGCGACGTGCATGAAAACGAAAACCTCTTTATGACACAATATTAGCCGGAAGCACGCACACCGTACACCAGCAAATCGTCATTCAGTGATAATCCTGCCCCGTACCATATTACTTCTCCCGCTTGACGCCGTTACTTCCCAGAGAGACGGGCTTATCCGGGCGAAATTGCACGAAATTCCGGCACCCTGAATTTATTGCAATGTGGTTATCGATTATACGCCACTCACGTTGTGTGTGCGTGTGTGAAAGTGTGACAGAAAGAAAGTATATAATGGCTCCAAATAGACGTCCGCGCGCTTTTCTATTTTCCTTTTCCTTCCATCTGTTTCTTGAAAATCTAAAACGAATATGTACTTTTTGCATGCGAATCTTCAGTATCAAATTCTTCAACGAATTCATTTCATTTCTTGTTACATTGAAACGCTTCACGTCGTTTCTCGCTTACCACAGCATGCATGCCTTCACGCGAATGACGCTGGAGATTAATGGAGATTAGGCTTGCCGTCATGTTCATAACGTTCGCCCGTCGGACACTAATAAGGCAGGACGTATTGACTATACCCTGCACAATCTGTGAATAATTATAGAGTTTGCGTTTCACCGGACACAACTGTAAGGATCGAACGTCTTCAAGGGTCCCAGGGTGGTACGTTGCCTTTTCTTTGCACACTTCCAGCATTTCAAACAAAGTAATTTATTTCTTAGCCTGTTACCTAAAAGTTGGTTAAGCTGGGGCACGCGAAATGCATTCTATTGCAGATAGCAAAGCGACCAACGGCGACTATCAGACCATTCTAGCTCACCATGATCAGACTCCTTCCCTTTCAAGCCCTCCTCACTGCCTATGCACGTGCCTATATGCGATTTCTGCTATGGACTCACAATTGGCTTGGTCGCTCTTTCATCTTTGCAGACTTGCAGTCTGGCATGTGATGAGCTACGGCCTTCCTCAAGATAAGCGCATAGTGCATACAGGCTCGAGACACATACATTCTTCGCCCATTAGCTTCATTTGGGGCTTCTAAGTGAATGTGTCACAGGAGAAGAAACGGCTTCCACGCGTTGCACCGAAGAGCGCTGCTCGACTGAAACTTTTCACGCCGAATGCACGTTCTCGTCCCATCTGATGCTTAATGAGACGTGGAAAGGTTGCTCTAATCAACGTATGTGATGGCTGTCAACGGGGCGTGAATTTTCCGCGAAACGGGAAGCCACACGCACGGTTCGGCGCGATTGTTGTCGTCACAATGGGACGAAACTTTGGAGCTCCTTGAACGTAGAACACGTTCTTGAACTTGTACTACGAGTTTCCAGTGTAGCACGCGTGAACAAGGTGTCCCAAAAGGCTCGCGAAATTGCCCATTTCTGCCCTTTCATTTAGCTCCAAAGAAAGAGCATGGAATGCACTTTGAATAGGGTGAGGGGCCCATTCTGGGTTTTGAAAGCAAAATTTAAGCGAGCGCGATTGACTATCTTATAAAAATGGTATGTTATCACACGTAGGGCTATCTCTTGAGACAAGAGAGCAATATAATTGGCGCTTTGAGCGCTATAAATGGCGATCGTTGGTGGTAAAATGGCTGCTGACAGATCGAGTGCTACACCTGCTCCCCAAGGAAGTGCAAATAATAAGGTAAGACGTTTGACATATTTCCCAAAGTTGTAGGCCAAGAAAATTTAATAAAAATTCGACAGGTCAGCTAGTAGAGGTTCTATCTGTGAGGCTAAATAATGATGGTCATTAACTGGACTTATGTTCATGCGGTTGGTGGTACATGTTGTTCACTCACATTTCAGCCAGTCATTTTGTTGTAATGAGCATGTTATAGATTATTACTTTGCAGTTTTTTGTCCTTAGACAGCTATTACCGAGAACCAAATGCTATGCATTCCAATTATTTGATTTCTAATCCAAGAACACGAAACTTTTTTTAATATTCTTGTGGGGAGAACGATCTCTTAAAAGGTCATTCACTCGGCTGCTCACCTTATAGGGAGTTTTCACCTACGTCACATTGTGACGTGTCAGTGACATGCATGCTCGTAAGCTCCTCCCACTGATGGTCAATTTTTGTGTTGGCGGCATTGAAAGATAAAAAAGTGCGATAGTTTTCCATGCGACAACCATAGTTTCATAAAAGAAAATGTGAGAATGACAATGACGAAATGTATTCGGGATAAAAGAACGGTACGGAGGCGACCGAATTTCAAAACACCATTCAAGGCTTCGTTTTCGAGCAAATGCTAGATAATCACGGCAGCTGCGCCGAAAAAGTGGCCACCAGCATGGCGGCAAAAAGGGTTGACGTCATTTGAAAGCACCCTATATATAGGGGTAGCTACCTATAAAAGTTTGCCCAGTTTTTCCACCTTGATTGTTTTGTCATTGGCATTTGGGGGTATTTGGTTGTGACTTTGGCTTGAGATGTTGAATCGGTTTGAAGTCTACTAAGATGGAACGTACCAATTAGAGTTCCATGCCAGGAATTGTCATATACTTTTTTACCGCTTAATATGAATATACTGCCTTCAAAATATTTCCTTTGGGAAGCGCGCACTGCCTGAGTAGGTTAGTTTGCAAGAGTGCGCGCAGCGGCATCGAACTCTCTCAACTCCTTCTGGCGTGCCGTGACGTCAGGTCGTGTGAACACGTTTATTGGCTGGCGAGAATCGTCCGCTACATCAAGGAAGCAAGGTCGACTGCTCGACGTCCGATGCTTGACGGGCGGCGACAGGTACAACCGCGAAAAGAAAGAATGAAAAAAGGAGGCGCGGCTTCCTATTTGTCGGATCACATGTGGTCGCAGAGTGGCAGTTCGGGGAAGAGGCTTTTCTTACAGGCGATATTGAAAGCTCTCTGGTGCATGCAGTACTTGTACTTTTAATGCGATAGCATTATTGCCGTAGCTCCTCAGAAATTCCTGTGGTCTGCTCCTGTAGTCTGCTCGGACGAGAGATGGCGCCACGGCGATCGTGGGACGAGAATAGCTAGTGGCCGCCGTAAAGAGAGCAAAAAAAGGCTTCAGTAGTCGCATGGCATCCACGGTTCCTGCGCAAGAAGCTCGTTCATGGCCCCCTAAAAGGGTATGCAGCCGGAAGGTGGACTGTTGCCGTGTTGTGCGACTTTCAAACTCAGTTAACCCTCGGGACCGTGACACAATGAAGAACGGACCGGTTAACATTTAATAACATAATGGTAATATCAGCAGCATACAGAAAGATTTACAAAGTCCGCGTGAACAACTGCGTAGATACGTTGAGCTAAATATAAAAAAAATAAACGTTTGGGTCGATTAGAGCAAACAATGACAGTACAAGTGTACAACATGGAAATAGAAATATTTTCTTAAATTGCTTGGCATCGGTAGCTGGGGTAATGGCACCGGGAAGCCGGTTACACTCCAGCGATATTGGAGGCAGAAGTGGATCGTGAAATGACCTTGCCGAGCGTTAGGGAATGGCCCCGTTCTGCACTTTTTCATTTATTTTTATTTCGGAATAGCAAGCCGACCTTTGCCTGGCTGACCTTTCCTTTTTCATATAATATACTTTCACGTCCCCCCCCCCCCTCGCCACTTTCCGCGGGTGATCGGTACGAGTTGCGATGTATGTGTGACGGACCCTTCTTGTGAACTTGCGACATGAACAATATGCTGGGTGGGTCAGGTAATGCAGACCAGGTGACGTACAAAGGAGCAAGCGACGCGACAAGGCTCCGCGTCTGGGAGCAATTAGAAGACCCCATCACCTCCGGCGACACGGTGGCACCTGACGGCGGCATCAAAGGGGCGCGTACTTCGAGCCGAATGAAAACCATATGTGCGGGGTGCTCGAAGGGAAACAAGCAGGCGAGCGAGAAACAAAGGGACCAAGCCTTTGCGTTAAGGAAGAGCTTTGACGGTGGACAGAGAAGACACAATAACCAACGAGAAAACATCTCCTGACGATTGGGAGCTCTGAGATCACCTGTCCACGGTTGACACTAACCGCCTCCCGGAACAACGCCGACCAGGCCCTGCGTCACAGCCGACGTGTCTGCGTCCCCGGATCTGAACTGAACACCAACGTGGTGCGACCGAGACCATCGCTCAGGGTGCCGTCGTCAACGAAGGCCTGTCAGCCAGAACAGCCTGCAAGCCACGTCGAAAGGGTGAGCCTGTCCCACATGATGCGATGTTGTACAGCTAGGAAAGTAAAGATGCTAATACTGCAAAGCGGTCTCGTCTCGTTTTTCCTCGCCTCAGCGTGGGCCCACCCGTTTTGGTTGTGTAAACATTAATGTGGATGCAACGCGAGCAGGCGGGTGCATACATATGCAGGCTGCTGGATTAACGATTATCTGATGTGATTAATTATTATGACAATAAATTTTGTGAAACAAACAGAGACAAGTTATTGTTCGCCGAGTGGAAAGCAGAGGTAGATTGGGGCTATGTTTCGTAGCAGTGACATTGACGAGGAGGTTGTAATTTCCGAATACGAATCGAGTGGCCCTGTTTTGTACTGTTTCTGTTGAGATTGCGCTGTGATCTCTCCCACACCGACGCTGCACATTCCAATTCTGGAAGGACTATAGTGACTTGAAGGACTGTCGTTGCGGGACCAACTGCGGGTTCCTTTCCTTTACGGCTTTCCTTTACGGCAGACCTCACAACGCGTTATCCTTTCTAGCATTACATCACAGAGCATTGCAGTTGTGCTCCTACATTTGACCCATATCGGCAGACCACTACAAGCACTTCAAAATGATTTCTGTATTTTCTTAGCCGTTCAACGATTGTTATCGCAGTACTCGTCGTTGCATGAGCAGGGAGAGCGCAACTTTCTTTTTCTTTTTTGTGGGTGTGAATATGTATCCCAGGGCTTATAATAGTAATTTCAACTCCTCCTGACATAATTTTCGAGCCCTTCCATGGTCAGTAAGCCTTGCACATTGAAAGGAAATGACCCTGAGGCCCACATATTTGGCCGCTATGTATGCTCTATTGAACACAAGTGTGAACGTTATGGCGGAAGTCAGGAATATCCTTGAAGACCCTTTGCTCCTTGAAGAAAGACAAGTTTCTTCTAAAAGGCGAGTACTTTTAGAAGACTAGCATGCTGCTAGCAGATTTCCAGACGGGTAGTAGCCTCTAGGATGTGCAAGACAGCTGTATACGACAACTTTCTTTATCGCTGCAGCTACGTGATTGTGAGAATTAGTACAACTGCGGACTGATAATGATATTTCTCTTACTCTGCATTGTAAATCAACGGCGCTCAGACACTCAGTACACAAGATACAATTGCCGCCTGTGAACATTACGCCATTCTACGAATTCTCCAGAAAACCCGCAAAACTTCGTAGTTTCGGATTCTCCGAGAACAGGTGACGTTATTGAAAGCTGTAGCACCTCCCTCCTAGCAGCAGTGCGCGTTTCCGCTCTCCACCACACGTTGAAAGACTGCCAGCAAGAATGCTAAGACGGAAATCGACCTTCTTGGAACGTTGTTTCCAGACGTGTGGCCATTTTACGCACGCTGTGACGTCATACTTTTTAAAACTCGAAATTAATTTTATGATACTTCCATGTCACATGGAGAAACAATATTTGGGAGAATACAATGTGAGACAGGAGGATTACTATGGAACAACTTCCGTATGGTTCTGAAGACACAACAGTTAGGGGGTTCTTTAAGCACTTTAGCAGCACGTTGAGTGATGACAATAAAAAAAAACAGACTATACACCATTCTCCTTTCCTACAACTTATCTCAAATCTTACATGTATACCTTCTAACGAGTGTATTATTTATTTACTTAAAGGCTCACCTTGCACTTTGTTCGCATTATAAGTGCACTGTTATATGCACGATGCACAGAAATGGTGTTATGCTTAACGTAGCCTTCTACATCTTGGATTTTGCGAAGATTGTTGTTCTAGCTGTTTCTTTTTAGTTTGTTTGTGGTAATTGCATGTGTTCCTGTAGTAGCCAGCCTTGACACAGTAGGCACTAACAACCCCATATTTTTCTTTTCTCCTCCAAGCGTTGTGCAAGTTATTAAGGCATTATTTTTACCTTCACCTAAAGATCGTTGTCGTCAAATCGGGATTCCTTAGCTCCTTGTATTATCGGTATGAAGCACAGAACCAAGCAGCAATTAGGATTATATTTCAAGAACGTGTCCCAAACAGAACCAGGGGCCCGAAATCGTTTCATGCGAGACTGAAGGAAACGCTATTGTGCGAAACGTTATCAGCGTTGACAGAGTGGGAAGGGTTTATGGGAACCCTGCAACGTGAACGACGCTCCTGGGACGACGTCTGCAATTTCGTCGGGTTTCCTCGTTTCCTCTGAACACGTTTTCGTCGGCTTCACTCGCAGGCGGGAGAAGTAGAACGTGGCTTCTGACTGCAAAACGTTGTACGTTTTGTTCGTTCTATATTTCTACGCCGTCTGCCTGAACTGGAAAAGTACGTCCCATGACGCTGCGCACTCGGGATGGGTGAGGCGTCCCATACCAAGAGTTATGTTCGCGAGTGTTATGTACCTTGTTGCGAGTGCGTGGACGAAAGCGTGACGTACCAGAACACTACACCTACGCTTTGTCTGTACTTTTGCCTTGTCGTTGAGGAGAGTGAGAAGCGAAATATACATTGGATGTACACTGAATCTTTATTAGATCCGCTCTGCACGTACTTTTTGCGTATACAGAAAAGTATCGGAAGGGAACCGCGACTTATGACAAACAACGTGTACTTTAACATCGGCAGCTGTATCTGGGAGGTTTTGCGGCGTTGATGGCGGTAGCAGAAACGAAATGGCGTCACCGCGCCATGACGTCACAATATCACGTGGTACAGTAGGAGCCACCAATGACATCACATACACCACACCACCTCCAGCACCCTTAGTTGCTTGTGTGCCACAAGACTTCAGTCATCATCATCATCCAGCACCGCCATTGGCCGGCGCGGTAGTCAATCGCGGCGCTGGTTTCTCCTGCCCACGACCTACTCTATACTAGAGACCTGGTCAAATGGCAACTGCCTATGGGAGAGCCGGGTCATGGGTGAGTTACGCTAGTGGCCACTGCAAGCGCCACATAGCATTATTGGGGAGAGGAAATGATTTGCTCACTACTGTCACCATTGCCACCGTCGTTCGTCTGCTACACAGGGCTACTAGGCTGTTGCTAAGCACGCGCTACCCTCTTCCGTACCTCTTCGTCGTTGACAACACAGCGTGTGGTGGTTGTGAAAGGTCTCGCCGGTCAACACAGTCCATCATACATTGCCACGGATTCGGCAAATCACGTGGTAACAAACAGTGTTAACTAGCGCCAAATCCCATAGCGCAGCGGCGATTGCCAGAATTTCTACCCCGGTGCTAGGAGCGTTGCGGATGTCCAGCTTCCTAGTATAGTAGTAGGTCGAGCCCCTGCCCTGTTCGGCAAACAATTCCATCATGACCATCGCCACCGGCAGCGGGGGGGGGGGGGAATCCCGTAGCTGTGCGCTTGCCGCCATTGTTCCAGACTCCCCTCAATGGCCCAGCCATCAAATTGCGCACGCCATCTGAAGAGCGGGAGTGATCGCACCCCTCACTCGCAACGATACGTGCATTCAGTTTCGTAGCCAAGAGTACAAACCAGGAGGACTTGCCCCTTGTTTCCCTCTCCGTTAATGCACTACCGATGGTACAATTTGGAGGGTGCTTGTACCCCGCAAACCGCCCCCTCCCTCCCTGGCTACGCCACTGCGTGCATTGACCTAGACCTCGACACGAACATTCCGACGAAGTCGGTGGTGCTTCTGACAGACCGCCGACTTGTGAGGGAACTGTGCCGACATATGTCTGACAGCCGTCTTAGGAAAACCCGGGAAAAACCAGACAGCAGAGCTGGCATCAGGATTTGAACCCGGGTACCTCCCAGTCTCGACGTGACATGGGCAGAACGATAACCACTCAGCCACGCGAGCTGGTGTTCCCACGAAGGCTCAGTGCCTCGTCCACCCGACATACTGTATTGACCATAAAGGTATGTTGTCGTTATTTTAATAAACATGGTCGATCCATTGGTGGATAAGACGGAAATGCGTTAGCATTAAAACTTGAAAAGCCCTTTGGGAACTCCCCTTCACAGCGATACACAACCCTGCAACGACCTTTCACAAACGCTACACAACCCTTCACAACGCTAACTCAAGACAGCATTCGCAGCCAAACGAGCCTTTCGGGCTTCCCCCGATTCAGCTTGGCGGCGCTGTCTCGCAGCGTCAGCCTTCTTTCGCCGCCGCTTGTTTAGTAGCGGGTGCTGCTTCGCACAGCTTTTATAACCCACAGCGCGCCCACGCAGACACGTCCGAAGCAATCGGCCACCACAGCTGCACGCTGCGGTGCCTGGCACTCCTAATGCACTTGCGCCCGGCGCCACGTCGCGCCGTATCCTTCCCTCCTCCCCTCTGCACTTACCGCGCATGCGCGCCGCGCCGTGGCTACAGACACACCACGCGATTTTGCATAGCGAGGACACTAATGCTAACGCATTAAAAGCAAATCTGAAAACAGTTGTCTATGTGTGTGTGTGGTGAACACAGTGAACAGTGAAAACATTGCGCCAAGGTGATACAGATATCGGTGTCACTTCTTCGCACGTTGGATGCTAAGAGGCACGTTTTTTTCCACTGTATGCTCCACAAGCCAAGCGATTTAAGTTATGTTCTCACGCATGTCGCTTTTAAATGTCGCTAACCTCTGTGCCCGTTACCTCCGCGTTTCATCGGATGTAACCACAGCTGCTGCAGTTGCGTTTAACAACCAGTTTCATCGGAGATGTTCGAACTTGTGACGTTAGAGCACATCAAAGGCAAGAAGCCATACATAGCGTGGTGTGAACTGCAGCTGTCTAGAACGCGAGAACTACATTTTATCTTTCTTTTCCATTCATGGTAAGTACGTGAAACCTTAAGTAAAAGTTGTGCACGAGGAATCACGCAATTTTAATACGTGTTATAATGATAATAAGAAGTGTTATTTCGAAAAGACCCATTGGTTCTTCGGAAATTCCTTATACACTCCTATTACAAGCAAGTGCGTCTACGGTCGATAAGTACGTAGGTAATCAAATGACCATGAATGAATGCTGCGTATGTTGACATATGAACTCTGTACCTATTTAGTTCTACGAAGTACGTGCTAATATGTTTCTGCAGGTTCAGAGGCAGCTCGCATGACTTGCGCAAATCCCAGAAGGGTTTCGACCCTTAAACCACCGATTTGCTTTAATCCGTGGGAGCATCAGTAATTATTTTCTGAATCGATTACATAACAACACGAGAACACAGCAATTAAAGGTCCTTCGAATACTCCGATAACTGTACTAAATACTCCGATAACTTCTAATCTGTGAATGACCATCTTAGCCAAGTATAATGTATATATCTTGATGTCGTGTGTTTGTTTTTGTTCTTGATTATACATGTTGTTTCTATGTAGGTTTTCATGTATCCACTCCTACAATGACGTCCAGAGGACGTTAGTAGTATCTGCAAATAAATAACTAAATAAATAAAATAAAACTTCTTGGGCGTGTTAAACAGTATAGGAACGTCCTTGGGGATTCGTGAGGTATGTTACTCACGAACGAGAAAGCGGGGGAACTATACCGTAGAACTCGTCCCGTTGCATCCATCCATAACATCATCACGTCTTTGCTCCACAAACTCCCGACTCTCCCACTCCCCTTGACTGTCACGCGACTGTGGCTTCTCCACTCGGCTCGACTCTTTCACACGTCGACCATGCCCGATCCCGGATGTGAAGCTTTCACTGTGAAGCAATGTCGTCCACACACAAGCGTGTGCTGTTCTAGCAGACGTTCGCTAAGAAGAGTGGGGCACAGATTATGCGACGGTATCAGCAATGCCAGAATGCAGTGAACGTGCGAGGAATATTGGGAGAGAACAGTGTTTGTTTGCGGGCATTGTGCAACTTTAAGGTCCAGCAGTCGTGGAAGGTTCTCTCTTCGGTAGCATAACACAATGTAACAGCACAGATGGCCGCTTTAACACTTGAATATCAACTCCGAAACTATACCGCTTCTTTCTCGCAAAAAGTGGTGACGGTAAGGGTCCAGGCAATGGACACGCCGAGCGTATTACTCGAGAATGTTCTGGTATTGGAGACTATATGGCCACTATAGGGAAAATAAAGGAAGCGCCACCACCTGTAACTTTCGTCGTATACCTTCCGCTTCATCAGGCTGAAAATGAGGAGCACGAGGAAACTACGAGAGTGAGAAAAGAGGAGCCCAAAAAGTTTAGATCTAAGCCATAGCCCCGACGCCCCTTCCATTCGTCCCGCATTTATCTTCATCATTTTCAGGTTCGCGCCTGTCTTGGCGTTGCTCCTCAACGTGAGGTACACTACAGCAACAAACGGATAGCCGCCACCAACGCCACCTTTCGTGTGAACTGCTGCAGAAACAGCGATGCGGCGGTCTAACTCAAAAGATGCGAGGCTCGCTGCACAACATGGTAATGCACCAGAATGAAGCTCTTGAGAACCTGGTGTTGCATCGATATTTCTCACGGGAAAACATCTTTTCGTGGTTTTCGACAGCGTCATCGCTTTATCCACTCTAGCCGTTCTTGCAGTGCACCACACATCCGAGGTTTGCAGCGGATGTCAGCGGATGAGTTGGACAGGATGTCACGAAGGCTCCATAGAGGCAGGACGGCTCCCATGGAAACAACGTTTGCTTTGACAAAACGAAATGAATTAATTGCTTTCGTCAGATTCAATGTGTTCATTTTTGACAGCGAGATGTGCGTTGCCTCTTTTACCTTGTGCCGAAACGGAGAAGTGTCAAAACAGCCTGGCTCAAAGAAGCCAGATAAATGAACGAAACCGCTTTTTCTCTGTACATGCGAATCTAAACTGAAAAACTACATTATCGTCATAGCCTTGCGATATGCATCAGTGCAGGATAATTGAAGAAAATTTGTGGAGCTGTAGGGTACTGATAATAAATAAACAAATAAAAAATATATCAAATGCATCCACTTTATTTCCGGTGTTCACACAGCATGCAGTTCGGTGTAGTGGCTTGTTCTCGTTCTCGAGCAACTTCCGTAGCGCAACACCAATTAGTAAAACACATAAAGTGTTTTTACTGATAGTGTATCTCTCTCATTCTGCCAACACAGTTAATGGAATACTGCTGCGCTCGTTGACTGCTTACCTGTGTCGTAATCCATCATGTTGTCGCGAAGATCTCACTCAGTTTCTTCTTGAAAATATAACTGTGAACAAAGAATGCATGAGCATTAGCACAGGAGCATGCGACCGATCTAAGGTGTAACACTAAAATTACAGCAATTTCGCATCACAAACTCTGTGAAAAGCAACCCGTACAACTTTCTGTAGACAGCTGTGCTAAGGTAAGCTACCGTTAAAGGGAGACGCCACGCCGAAAACGTGTTGAAGTAACAGTTGGACATCGATCCATACCGTATCATGCTTCAGTGGACACAATTTCTCATCCCCAGGTGGCACAGATAATTAGAAAACCAATATTTTCCTTTTGAGTGATTCGGCGCTCCTCACGGAAGAGCGGTTCAGCAACACTGGGCTTCAGCTCACCGGTATACTTCACATGCGCCTTTCTCGATGTTCCCTGCTATACCGGTGGCGAGTAGTTTACAACGAAATCGAAGAAGCAGATGACCCGTCATCCATTTCGCACGAATACGTTACCAAGCACGCCCGCACGAGACTACCTGTGACGTTACGCAGGGTACAGGACGCCGGAGGGAGAACCTTCAGGAGTTTCAATTTCGATATAAGCTTCCTAGCTATTTTGGCAAGTAACGAGTCACCGACCGCCAAACCAACTATGTTTCTCATTTCTGAACAATGTACCAAACTTATTTACACAGTCACTATTTATTTATTTATATGTTTATGTATTGATTGATGCCCACCAAAGGAAAGAATCCTTATGAGTGGTGCACTGTAAACGAGAGAAAGAAAGAAAATAAACGTAATGAGTAAAAACAAATAACACTCTGAGCAAAAAAAAAAAAAAACGATGCTAAGCACCGGATAAATAGCTAAGTAGATCTCGTTTCATTATATGCAGGCCTTCAAAAATATCAACATCAGTGTTACGAGCAAAACCATTGAACTCGCGCTGTACACGACTATGTCGATGATGGACTGAAGGATAGAATAATATTGCAGAACATGTGGGCCAATGCGGCACATGTAAATAAATGTCACTCAAAAGATTCGGACTATTGATTTTCTCATAAATAAGCTTGTGGTGATAACAGAAATCACGAAACGTACTCCTCGCTGATAATGAACACATATTAGTCATGCGGAGGCTAATACTTATAATAACAAGCATTGCTGAAGTATCTATCATACAATATGCCTATGAACTTCTTTTGCACTCTCTCAATTTTTTCAGTTTGAGTCATATTCAACGAATTCCACACAACTGAAGCGAATTCTAGTCTACTGCGAACGAGAGCTGTGTACAATGAAACAGCACAAACGGGGTCACGAACTTCCTTTGTAAGTCGGGTGATAAATCCAAGAGTAGACACTGCAGTGTCGCAGATAGCACTAACATGCTCGCGAAAAAACAAACACGTTCAACAACAGCATAAGAATTTCGAATTGTCCCGGTGTACCCTTTAAGTACTATATCAAAGTGACACACTCGTACCCATCAATCTATTACTTTCCGTTACTTGTCACGTGGAACAACAGTCCTGGTTACGAAACTTATACTTCGCTCACGGTACCTAGGATTAGGGACCGGAATCCAGGAATGGTTTCTGGGCGAATTTGGACAAACGCATGTAAATTACTGCCACTTGTGCGGAGTGGCTAGCCGTGTTTTGTCGCACACGCACCACTACGAAATGCGCATGAAACGAACATCGCACGATGAACACTGAGGTGGCGTTTTTATAAATAACACGACAGAAACTGATGTTCTCAGGCTGGAACGCAAATGATGCACCCTTGCAAGTCGTTGGGGAGGTGTGTTGGCTTAGGGTCGATCGATTCATACGATGCAACTTTTTGCTACAACTCTGTTCCCGCTACAGTTGCGCGCAACCCAAGTTGCACCAAAAAGGTTCCTTTCATATACGGCGAGCAGCTCGGAATGCCGTAGTTGTCACCGAGCTCGCCAGATGGCGCGAAAAAACATAATTGTCATCATTTTCGTCCAATCGCACTGCGACTTCCGCTCGTTACAACTTCAATCCGTTGCGAGTTTGATAATTTTTCATAATTTCCACTAGTCAGTGATAATTTCATCGTCTCGCGTACTGCCGCTGCAATAACTGACACATGGAAGTCTTCCTGATTCGTCGCGCTTGCAAGGCGGAGCCGTGTGATTGACAGGTTGCAGCTAGAGTTGCAGGAGAAATCGTTCGTGAAGCGATCGGCTGTGGAACTCCTGCAACTCGAGTTGCGCAACCAGAGCTTCGCAGTTCACACGGTGCAACTTGGTGGCGCAACCTGGTTGCGCGCAACTAAAGTTGCATCGTGTGAATCGACCCTTAGCTTGGTAGAGCCCTAATCTTGTCAGTGACTTCCTTCTTTCATCACGCAATGAACTGTCGATTTCACGTTTGGTTTATTAGCGCGGAGCACGAGCTCACCTCCAAAGGCCTGTCCTGGCGCGAACTCCTTATCTCGCTGTGTTAGTTTGGTTTGGTGTAGGGAAAAATAAAATGAACAATGTGCGGCTCATGAGGAGAGCCGGCCGCACAAGCTCCATTACAGATGCAGTAAAGTAAATAAAATAATAACTAACCATAGAAACGAAGAGGAAATGGCAGCCGCGTTCGAACTCCCTGTGTTCGAAACTTTTTTTAAATCCTGTGTTAGCGCCGCGAAGCAACTGTGGCTATGAGCGGCGTACAGACGTGGACAGGTGGCGAGAGGACAGCAGGAAGAACTGGGGGACAGGGGGTTTAGTATGCGTCCTGGGCCGACCTCAGGGAGAACTGTGCCGACATTCGTCTGGAAAGTCTTCCGAAAACCCAGGGAAAACCTCAGACATCACAGCCAGTGACAGGATTCGAACCCGTGTCACCTCCCAGTCTCGGCCTGGAAAGCGATCATCCTAACCACTATGCCGCGGGAGCTGGTGTTCGAAACTGTACGCACAATATACTTGCTTCAGCACAAAGGAGTTCAAGGTAGAATGCATACAGAAACGTCTACAACCACGACGAGTAGATGACTTTTGGATATGTGGGTAGATCAAGGTTTGGTCGCTCATCAGTATGGTTGAGAGATACTCCCAGTACACGCCCATCGCATCTTTCAAACTCTATTCGAGTCGAACACGCCTAAGAAAAATTAGAGGGTAGCTGTCACCGACGATACAGGTGATGATGATGATGACGAGACAAGAAAATGCGCGAAACGGTGTGCGAGAGCACTGGACCGAGCACACGGCATACCGAGACTCTAGGCCAACTTCCTTAAAATCTTCCAGGGAACGTTGAATCTATTTTAAGGGGGCACAAAACAGGTCGACGAACATTCTCCAATTATTATCCTCAATGAAAGAACGCATCTCACCATACCCAATTATGAAATTCTTCTGCTTCTAGGGAGCGTCTTTAGCACGAATCAATGCCATTCAAAGAGCATAATCCGCGCGAGACTCTCCTTATCCTCGGAACCGGGTCACGACTCCATGTTCCAACGTATTGCAACGGCGAATTCTAGGCGCTGGAGGTGGGGAAGATTTCGCTCCCCTAGCCAATTTCGGACCCCACTGAGACAAGCAGTAGCTCGCGAGGGAACCGGTTGCGGGAACATCGCGGTAACCTCGCAGAGCAATACAGCACTGAAAACATATTGCGCACGTGAAATAGGATATTGAGTGTTTTTGGTACAGTTTGAACTGACTATCTTGGATGTGACAAGTGGGTATATGTTTAGTTTTGACCTCACTTCTCTATAATTCAACAATATTCAAGCGTCCCGTTCTAAATGGCTGATGATGCGCAACGTCAAAATGACGAGTCGCCATTGTCGCAGGACATCGCAGGGCGAGGCATGAGAGGGAAAGAGTGCAGAGAATATTCAGTCGGTATGGAGCCATTATCTACTTTTTTGCGACAACAGTTTTTTTGAAGACGTTCACCGTCGGCAGCTTATCGCAATGAATTTAAAAAAGTGCGTGTCGTATACCTGTTGATTGCCCCTTTAATACATAAGGCATTGAAGGCATCGGGAACCCTGGTCACGATGACGCGTATGGGAACTGTAGTCGATACTGACAGGACGACGACCGCTTTCCCAGTTAGCCACACAGCTCTTCTCTGCACTTCTATTACCTTCGCACGCGTTTGTTCTGCTTCGAACCCATACGGAAAGTGCTCGAATGGCTACATTGTGGACGACTCGATGGAAGGGGCATGTGAATATGTAATGGGGAATATGTGGAGAATTGGTCGCAACTATGAGTACCTACCAGTCTGCATTCATGTGGCGCTGTAGGACGAAACTATGTTGTTCTATAGAGCAGGGCCGGCGACAAGGGGGGGAGGGCGAGTAAGGCGACCGCCATAAGCCCCGCGCACGAAGCCTTCAACCAGGGATTACTTTTTTTTAAATATCAAGTATGCACTTAATGGTGTGAAACAGGCCCAGCGATGTGCCTTTGCGTCAGGCCCGCACACCCCTAGCACCGGCCCTGGTAAAGAGTCATAATAAGAGATCAGGCACTAAAAATGACGTACGACACTGTCGCAGCAGTTGAGGTAGCATTGTTAATCTACTACTATGCCACATAACTCTGCTGTCGAAGGCGCCGTCCAAGATAATCGAAGATGTTTGTAGAGGAATGTAGCCTGCCGGCTGGAGACTGGATGCTGCCGTTGAACAGGCTCAAGCGGTACATGTACAGCTGGATGATCAATATTTTAGTTATGGCTTTCGATTGGTTCCACACCATCTTGTGAGTGCAGGCAATCGCAGCAAACTGGACGAAGACGTGATAAACAGTGGCACGGCTGCGTGCTGGATATTCAAATTGACTGCTGAAAATATTGGCAGCGCAGCAATGGTTCCAGCCATGTCACCCACAGGTTTGCGTCTTTGGAAGCATCAGAAGATCGTGCGCTCAGCATAAACAAACCGGGGGCGATGTCGTCTTCCAATGGATCCCCCCTCGTGAAAATAAATTTGGCCTGTCTATTGACTCTGTTTGGACGTTTTTTGGCCCCTTTGGCTTTTCTTTTTACCTTGCCTTTCTATAGACAATTGTACAAATAACGTCTAAAGACGTGCTTTGGACACCTTTTTTCCCGCATGTCCAAAGCACTCTTCCAAAGGAAGTCTATAGACGTTCTTTGAAAATTCTTTTTCTCCACAATTAATAGACAATAGGAAATAGAAATACAAAAGACAGTTCATTCGAAAACTTGATGATTGATTGAAAGAAAGAAAAAAATGGGGATTGTAGCCCTCATCACGAGGGCCGGCTACCCCAGATTCGAAAACTTAGTGAAGCAAAACAGCATCGTGCTGTCATGCTATTTCAGTCTCTTCTGTTTCTACATATACAGCACATTTTCAGAAGCTTGATCATAATTTTTAATTTGTGTTTATATATACATGGATGTGTGACTCCCACATGTATAAAATGATGAGTGCAGATCACATCACGAAAAATGTGTTGTGTTCTCGCAATGACGAAAACTATGACAATCCATTACAGAACAATTTAATGCACCTGTGTCACTGCACAAAAAAAAAAGAGAGAGAGAAAAGGAAATAAAAGGTCAAACGAACACTGAGGTCATTACATACACAATTACATGCGAAAGCGGTTGACACGCAGAATTGGCCAAGAGATTAAAAAATCTAGATTTCAGAAAAGTTCTGTAGATCAGTACAACCCACTGGAAAACTGCAGGTATTCATGCAACACTGCTTGGCACCTCAGGCGAGGGCCACGTGTATCAGTCGTGGTTATCCCCAATGTGGGTCAACGGGGTCATCCAATGAGTCGACGGGACTGGTTAGCCTCCCATTCAGGGGAAAGGCACCATTGACAAAGGGACAAAGTGACCTATTTCGCCATTTGTCGTAGGTGTGGAAGCGTGAAGAGGTCTGTCTTGCCGTGTTCCTTCACAGATTTGCCTTGCAGAAAATGCACGTTTTAGTGATGTGGCCCCATATGAACTCTTTGTATGTCTACCCGGTGGATCAAATATTTGATGTGGACATTGGTTTGCACGGTGCGCGTGTGGTGGAACGAAGCTCCCCGTGAAATGGGATCTGGTCGCTGAACCGTCCGAAGGTTTTATCGTAGCAGCTGGTAAGTTACTTGCTTATCTGAAGCTCTTGGCACCGTGTGTGCCCGTACATTTTACGAGTAGCATTTTTAGGAAGGTGTTCTCTGCTGCATGCATGCGGTTCATAATCTCTTCTATTGGTACAGGGGATGCTGCAGCCTTGGAAAAAATTAGGTTAGGAATCCTCAAGGCGCTCGAAATCGTTGCCGACCTATGTGGAAACTACGTAAGTACCCCATGATCGTGATTAATTTATAGTCTCATTGTTTGCCATCACAGTTTGGATGATCAAAATGGCTACACGCGTGGCTTGCGTGAAAACGGGATTTGCCGACGGAATGCTCCGATAACCGAGCGTCCATGGGAAACCATCCCAGTACCAAATTTAAGAATGCAATACGTAACTGGAATCGGAGAGTTTGTTGAATGCACTTGTTCATTAATCAATCGTAACCGGGAAAGAACTCATTCGAACTGCCGTACGGAAGAGTGAAGGGCTCACCGTTGGCCATGCTTACATTTAACGATAGATAGGCTTAATAGAGCGGCAATGCCGGAGCTCCAACAGCTCTAGCTTTGCCCCTTTTTATACTTTTATTTGTTTTGGATTTTGTTTGGATTTGTTTAGATTGGAAAGTGATTGTGACATGGTGCATGGCTATGCGATAAATGTGCGGGATAGCATCGCCGTCAGAGAGGGACAGTCTGGGATATTGTTTTTTGTTTTCTTTTTTCATTGCGTGTTAGCGCCGCGAAGCAACTGTGGCTATGAGCGGCGTCAATCTGGGATATTGAGTACCCAGATATTCTTAAACAGGTTCTTCTGGTAACATTTTTTGAACGCAGGTCACAGCAACACAAGAGCCCACTGGCACTACATGTGACAGGAACGTGAAACGAGCAGCTGAGCTAGAAGACGAGAACGAAGCACTGTCCAGAAGGCTCCCGAAGTGTAGGAGAAAAAATTATGTATGAGGAACAATAAATTTTCTGGCGTTTCACATGTCTGACTTGGTCAGTGTGTTATCTACGACAGGGCGCGTTTTGGGGGGGGGGGGGGAAGAGAACATGCGAAAACAAATGCATGCAGGCCACCGTAAGCATTCAAAGAGAAGGAGCATTTCAACTGCAATGGGCGGAAGCCCCAGAAGGTGACCTTTATAAAGTCTATAGCATGTCCAACGACAGATTATCTTTTGCTTTCCAATAGCACAAATGCTATAGAATGTCCGTACCAAATAGCTAAACGGAGGAAAAAGGAAGGAAAGTACTGTGTCCAAACAGCGTCTATATGCCGTCTATTTGTTGTCTATAGCCTCTTTAGACTTTTCTCTATAGAAATGCTATAATATGACCATAGGATTTTTCACAAGGGCCGCCCCACGTTGGCGTCGGCGGCAACGAAAGGGCGGACCAGCTGGCGTCCTCGGCACACCTGGGCTGCAGCAATATTTTGCCAACTCCGGACGACGCCGACAGGCAGATGGCCGTTCAGCAGCTTGTTGAACTGCGCCACCCTGGGATACGGGACATCATGCACCATCATCGACCCCTTCTTCCCATGAAAAACCTTCCTCGAAGCATACAGGCCATGCTCCATAGGCTCCGCACTGGGCGTGCGTTCACCAACTCTCAGCTATTCAAGATCGGCGATAAGGGTGACGCCTGCTGTGGCCACTGTCAACAACCCGAAACAATCGAACACATCCTGCGAGACTGCCGCGCATACCATTCTGCGCGCGAAGTCCATCTTTCTCGCTCCACCTCGGGCACGCTAGCGGACATCCTCTAGCCCGGTGGTTCTTCTGCAGAACGTGCCGCCAAAGCAAGATACCTCATTCTCTTTCTGCAGAAGGCAGGCCTTGCTCAACGACCCATCTAATACTTTGCTCTCCCCGACGAACTCGTGAACCCTCACCGCATCCCCACCTTCATCCTCCTCTATCCTCCATCCGTCCGTCCTTTCTTAGTGTTTTGTGTTTTTTAATTTCTTCTTTTTTTTTTGCTATAGCGTGACGACGCCCACTTCTGTGTGACCAACAACGGCGACCCTATCCTGCCATTACCCCCCCCCCCCCCCGCGTCTTTCCTTCACTCCCAACGGAAGAGAGTGAAGGAGCACAGCGCCGCCTCATACATCGAAGATGAGGTTTAACTTGCGGAAACAAAACAAAACAGACGTATCGGGTGACGCTATCGGAACTGCCCTTATCTTGGGTTGCATTTTCTATTTTCTTTTAATCTGTTTCCAGGACGCAAGAGGCGACAGTGTGCTCTTTCACCTAAAGTCCCTGGATTGGGAAAAGTAGCGATATCTTTACTGTCACCCTCTCACATTGGGGGTGAAGGCAAGGTGGGTCTCAGAGAATGCGCAATGAACAAAATAAAGAAAAAAATCTGGGTTCCTTCACGAATTGTTTACGGACGATCTACCGAACGGATTTTTGTTATGAAAACGGCTACGATATCAGATGACCGAAAGGAACAGCTGTTCCCATTGGGACAACTTTATCGCTTTAATTAAAAAGTTAGCTAACGATTTTTAGGTAATTAGTCATTCGACGGCTGAGCAAGAGATGGTCAAGAACGTCCGCCGGCCCAGAGATGATAGAAGTGAAAACAGGATGTCTATAGCCCTTATAGCTTTTTTTAATGAAAAATCTGTATCCAAGAAAAAGAGACACCCTGTAGAAATTTTCTATATACCCACCCAATTCCGCGTCTCCTGTTCGTCCGCCACTGGAACCACTACATCAGAGAGTTCACGAACGAGGACATAATCATGTAGAAGGACTTCATTCGATGGAGCATAGCCAGCCACTCTTATACTCTGTGACTGTATAAATGTCTCTTTCCTGCCGAAGATTTCATAAACAGACAAAACGGAATGCCACAGCGACTAGTTGATCGTCCTAGAGTGCCCGATGTTTATCCGCAATGCGCAGAGGAAGGAAATTGCCAACGACGACATGTAGGAATCCCTTTGAGCCACATCAAAATGGGGTAATGCCAGCGCGAGTTTATTTCGACATTCGTTGCCGTTTCTCATGCTGTTGCCACTCTCATGCCCACACCGTAAAAGCTTGACGAGAAGTCATAAGCTTGCAGGAACGGTACCCAAAATAATATCAGTAAAAACAGATGGAGAATAAATTTCCTCCCTAAGCGGAATCGGGAAGCTTTTTGAATGGTGGAGGGGAATTGCAGAAGGCTTGCTTACATGCATCAGAATGCAGTCAGCTTCACTGTCGTGCCGTCAGCGGAACTGGAAAACGGTTTTAAGACCGAACAGACAGATATAGAAATTAATGAAAAAAAAAAAAAGAAACATTCCGAAATAGGGGAACACGCCATACCAGAATTCAAGTGCAACTACGGAGGAAGAAAATTATATTTCTTTTATTTCGCATAAGAAATCAGCCTCGCTCGGAGATTCAGCATGCAAGATAAAATTGCCGGCAGTGAACAGCACGCACTTCCGTGAATTTTCCAAAGAAGCCACAAACCTCAGTATATTCCGAAACCTTCAGGACCAGATGGCGTCATTGAGAATTGGCTTCTTACCCTTAGCAACAGGGCGAGCACTCTCCGCTCTTCCTCCAGCATAGGAAGTTTGGAAAGAATATTTCTGGAAGTGTACACTGTGAGCTAAGCGGACTGCAATGGCACAAACAGAGGGAGATTCTGAACACACGAGAATAAGTCCGTGGTGACAGTTTAACGTGTTTCGCCATCTTTCCAAGCGCGATGCGCTGCGTATAATATTGCTGTCACGCGGACGTTTCAATGCTCCTTGAAATGAACGACGACCGAATTGGATGGTAATTGGACGCTGCTAGCTGGCCATTTTGAATTACCTTTGGCTCGTATGGTCCTCGACTCGATGAGGTTCGAGACACACCATTGAAGCCGTCAAGCCTGGTCCTTGAAAGCTACCGCTGACAGTCCCGTGGTCATGATCAGCGAATAAGCGACCGCTTAAAACGGTGGTGCTATGAAAAGTCCTGAAACTTCACTTTAACAGTTATTATGTTTTCTTTTTTTATGTGTATGGTATTCCTAAATTTACTGTTCCACTCTCGAAATCACGCAGAGGACGGTGTCGACACCACGCACGGTTGTACAAAAGTGTGCATTAAGTTAGCAGTTTTCGTGTTGATGAACAATTCAAACACTAATAAACTTCCCAAACCGTTCGTTACCTTGCAATTTACGCCGATAGACCCCTTCTTGTCTGCTAGAACTTACGCGCGCGACGTAGACGGACACGCGTAGCGTCACATCCGTCTTTCAACGTGTAAATCTCTGAAGGAGCTTTGGATAAGCCCGTGTGGCAACCTCACAGCGTCAGTGGTGCTCAAAATGATCAATGGCCATTGCTTTCAACAATCATTCAAATGCCCGTGTGACGGCGGTATAATATATATCCGCTTCCTCAGTACACATATAGCGAGCTCACGTTCTGACATTTTGATTACGATTGTACTACAATATTTCAATAGCCTCTGTCAATCATGCCTGTGAATCACACTTCTGTAACCAACGCAATACACAATGACCGAAGGCCCCATTCCGGAAGAAGCCTGACTAACCTTTCCTCTTTTTTCAATAAACATACCCCCCCCCCCCCGCCCCGGAAGAATCGAAACGTAACAACCTGTCCACGTCCTTCTCCTTTTCGCGAGTGAAGTACATCATACGCCGTCTACAGCTTGCAATTGCAGTCAGTTGCATTTATAAAGGAAATCACCGAACCCTTTCGAGAAGCCTGTCACGCAGTTTGTCCCGCGAAGTGAATAAACCAAAATGATGTCCGGTATGCTTTCTCCTATCGTCATAGCCATCACCATATCCGACAACTTACGTGCGTACACTTTGACGATGGGGCCACTGTCATTTAATGCCTAAGGCCAGCAACATCACTGTGGATCTCATTTCGCAAGTCCCCGAGAGAGAGAGAGAGAGAGGGGGGGGGGGGAGATGTTTAATGTAAGAAGGAGAAAAGAAAAGACTGGTAAATGTCAATGGACTGTGGGGGATCATCGATTTGCAGTTGCAGCAAATTCCAACGTAATATTGCATGTTCGCAAGAAAACGGATCTCGCCGGTAGCGAGTGTTCCTGTGTAATACACGACCCAATTACTGCGGTCCCCAAGTTCGTAAGGCATTCCGCGATGGGTTCCAGTATGTCCGGCGTCGTAAGTGGCATGTTAGTGGTGACAGGAAAGAAAGAAAGAGAGAGAGGGAGAAAAAAGATCGTATGTGCCTCCATAAAACATACATCCAGTGACTTTGGGCTAAGCTGACAACGGGTTGTTAGTACCACGGCAAATGAGGGGTAACAAAACTGTTATTGCACTTTGAAAGGCAAGGCTTCAAGGCGGTCCTCTCTCCCCACTCGCGGTGCTGATCATTTCCGATATATCGTATCGTGCTTTAACTTCTGTCACAATTGCTTACTGGTTCACCACTAGCGATGCGACGCAGTCAATAGAAATAGAAAGCCGCGTACTCTCGATCAAAGTTCGGCGTCTTACTCAAATTTTGCGACGAGTCCTACAAGCGAATGAAACGGCTTGGCATAATATGGGCAAGTAAAACGACCGCGCGCAGCTGCGGCAAACGAGATGGTCAATGACGGAACTCGCACCACGCGAGCAGTCATCGACCGAAGGGTTTCCTCGTGGTCGATATTCCAGCTGATGTAGCAGGTGTTTCACGGTCCTTGCAGAGGGCGCTGTGCTTAAACAATTGATGTCATGCTAATATACGCTGTGGATCAAACTTACGCGGATATCACTATGCAAATGGATGGAATCACGGAGCCTTTGCTGCCACGGGGTCATCGAAGCCGGTGAAATTGTTAATAAATCATACGACAAAAACGAAGACTCCTGTTCCTCTATGGTCAAGCGTGCTGGCTGCAGGGTGCTCATGTGGAGGCATGTTGCTCGAGGGGGGGAGGGGGAAGCAGGTCCTCATCACTGTTTTAGGAGACAGAACCGTGCCACGCGAGCCGGAGTTCCATGCGACGGTGTCACACGCAGGAAAGACCTGTCAGCTCGCCTTCGCTAATGGGCAGACGTCATCAGCAAAGCACAACCTTCTTTCTATGTCGCAGGGGAGCACACCGAGCGTAAACTATTAGTGCGTCACAAGGTATGTCCGCTACATTCATCGTTGTTATGTCAGAACGGCCGGGCATTGCGGTACCTCCGGGATCGGCATAACGGAATATTTATGGTGCGGGACTTGCACTGCTCCATTAATCTCCACACGCATAGGCGGGGTCAAATGTCCTTATCATTTTCTGCTTCTTGTTGGTGACGTCCTCGTGCAGTATACGTACGAGAATATGTTCACGCACTGTTATTATGCAGTTCTGCATACGGTGCACTTTACACTGCATGGAGCAGGCGTGTACGTCGTAGCGCGGCATGTCGGAAGCAATGGACCCCTAGCCATTTCTACAGCAGCTGCGCCCTATGTCCTATAGGAGCACCGTGCCCGCCGACGACGTTTCTTGCGGCGCAGCAGAGCACCTCCGAGGGCAAAGGAAGTGAAAGGCCTTTCTGAATTATGGGAAAAGAAGCGCGGTAAATCTGTGCAAGGTCACACAACACCGCTGCCTACTTGTAAACTTTGGCAAGCGATTTTTATCTGGCATAGTTATAGGGCGTAACGCTTTTTGTTTCTGAGAGTGGAGGCGGCACTTACAGGTACGACCCCAAAACGCAAATCGCTGCTTCGCTGATTACTTTCTTGGGAGCAGCTCAAAACACATTTCTTTCCTATACGGAACAATCGATCGCAGACGCGTGCGCAATGAAGTCGATCTGTGCATTGGAGGAGAAAGAAAATGTCCCGATAGTCTTACGATGACAGATATTTGGAACGTACGGACGGAATGAAGAGAACGGGCACAATTGAGCGGCGGCAGAGCGTTTGTCGCTTACGCAAGTCCTACTTGACGCTGTCATCGATCATCAAGCTGCACAAACGATAGGAGTGGAAAAGTATGTGACGGACACCAATTACCGATCATGGTTGGAAGTAGCCTTGCACAATGCAGGGGTTTTCGATCATGCGGAAAGTACGCCCTATCGCGCTGAATAAGGAAGGAAGAACTAGGGAACTAGGGCTACTCTAGGGTACGTAAGCGAGTTTGTTTAAAGGTTTCGGGGTCACTGTGCAAATATCTACTTTTATTTACATCCTATTTGCGCCGTGAAAGCATTGTAAGTGCGAGACATTTAATGTTTGCAGCACACTGGGGACAACGAGACACGATGTGTGAACAATGTGGGGTACAATATAATTTGCCATTATTTCCCCGTTTTTGTAGATTTTTTCCATAGTAAACTATTGTACTATTTGTGCTACATGTAACACTGCACTGCCCATACTATATTGCTACTAAGAGCGGCTGAAAAAGAATGCAGTGTCGCACGTAACGCAAGAACGAAACATTGTACGGAGCGGCGCGTGCTGCCATCTTCTACCTGCATTAGTCCAGTACAACCATGCCAAGAATCGTTGAATTCAGTACACTCGCCCTTCGTCAGGAGTCGTTGCCATGGAGCCGAGTATACTTGCTATTTCAACGCGTTTAAAACAAAGCGCAGTGACTAGATATTTAAAAAAGTAAATTCCAGTAGTCCTATTAATCGTCATTTACAAGCTATACTGCCCTAATGAAGAAGTACTGTGCATAGGTGACCCGTGAAATTTCGTGCTTCAGGTGCTGGTCAAGCGAATACTGAGGATGCATCTTGCAGTGGTCGACCAGTTTCTGCGAGCAAAACACTTGTAGAGGACGATGGTATTCCTCTATATGAGTCCCGACCGTCGATGACGGTGGCCTATCGGATGACGGTGGAGAAAGGATGCCCTATTGATGTTATTAAACCTTTTACTGCGGTTGAGAACTTTACGTGTTTGTCTGCGTGTCCCGTGTCTCTCGGTTATTCGTTCCTTCATCATGTTTCCGAATTTGGGAAGACAATTACGAGGCCAGCACATCACCGAACTTAGAAAAGGGGGACATTAAAGAGGGACATTAAAGGACCACAGAAAGCAGTCTAATTTTTTTTTCCCCGAACGCGTTGTGAGAGCAGGCAACTTGACTTGATGATTAACACAGCAATTTTCTCTCTAGGCAATATTTTCTACAGAAAAAAAGAAAAGAAAAACAGACTCGATCATCGCCGCCCGCGTTCCCGCTCGATTCGATCCACGGGAGCGAGGAGGAAAATATACAGGACTGTTAGGATTGCGTAACGCGAATTTCAACGGTATCTTTTGTGTGTGGAAGTCGACACTTTGATTGCTGACATATGCGGCAACTACTTTAGAGTGATGAGTACTGTCTTGTGATCTCTGAAGTGAGTGGTGACGTGTAGAGCTGGGATTAGCGGGACAAAAGCGGGACAGGAAACGCTGAAAAATCGGGACACTCTCCGGGACAACCAATATGTCACAGCTGCTTTTATTAGCTTTAGATTATTTTAACATGTTTCGCATCATCTAATCCGACAGGGAACAGATAGAGCAAGGCATAAGGAAACAGAGAAGAAGAAGAGAGAAGAAGCGGAGGGTGCAGTGAAATGGCCACAGCGATTTCCCAAGACCTTCCCATTATCAGCTCCGGCTGTAAAACATCATCGGTGACGTCATTACGGTTCAAAGGGGTGACCGGGCTTCCATCGGGGTCAGCGCTGTCCAATTGTCTTTTTACTTTGTGTTGCTTTCTCCCTGTCAAGTGGTGAATAATGGAGGACCTGGAAGTGCCTGCGGAATATCGACACGTGTTGCTACTTTCAGAGTGGGAAATTGGCACTCCGCAGAGATGCACAAGTTTGAGTTATACGCGGTACGATGCCGTACATGTCGGATGGCACAAACTTAACCGGCGTTGTCGGTCGGTTGCGGCCACACAACAGAACAACAGTAACAATCACGATAAGGAACGCGACACATAACAGAGACACGGACAGAACAACCCTTCTACTATCCAATCCACATACTCAGGGTGGTCGCGCTAGACAAATGCGAGGTGGAGGGGGGACAGGTTGTGGCGGGGCGAGGACAATCTCGCGGCTGAACCTTGAACAGTGTGTGTGGACCAATGTTCGTTCTATGTATCTGATGAATCGAAGGAAAAGTGGAAACAAACACTTCTTCCAGCGCTGCGGCGTACGGCGTCGTTCCGATTGAAAAATAGCAGACGACGTTTCTCCAAGAAAACCAGCCGGCTGTACCGTAGTGACGTCAAAATGACGCGAGCGGCTGGTCGGCTCGTTCCGAGCAGTGCCGCCGTTGCGCACGACCGCGATTTTTGAAACAGTGACCGCCGTATTCTTGAACGAGCCTCGACTCAAAACTCGACTCGAGCTGCTCCTCGAGGCCGGTTTTGCGCTTCATAAATCGACCTTGACTCGAAACTCTCCTCGAGTAGAGGAATTCCTCCGGGCATTCCTCGAAAATCTTGAGGTAGCATCGGTGCTACCTCGAGAACGCTCCTCAACTCGAGTTTGGCTGGTGTCATGGCGGAAGACAGGTCGTTCGCTGCGTCCATCGACTGCGTTTTGTGCCACGATGGCCTTTAACTGGGTGCTGAAAACATTACCACTGAGCGACAACGTTCAATAAGAGGCCATCAAACTCCTTTTGACCATTTTGATGATCACGAGTTCCTCATATGGTACACGGTACCGCTTCATGAAGAAAACTGTACGAAGCATTGCCAGTGGAGGAAAATCTGTGCAATCGTGGGCTGCCTCCACCTCCTGTGCTACAACTGCCCGTCGACATGTGATTTTATGGCGATAGGACTTTTCGAACTGCCACGGGAGACATTGTGAATGTGTCAGAAACGACGGTGTGCCGCGTTGTGGAAAAAATCCCACACCTTCTCGCAAGCACACTTTTCAAGACAAGGTGTAATAAATTTTCCTTCTGTCGCGCTATTTAGCACAAAGAAGGTGTGTTCGAAGGATGTTTTCACGCAAGAAGTGGTGCAAAAAAAGAAACACTGCATTGACTGGACATCTAAAAAAAATAAACATCTGATCTGCCTCCTCAATGTTTTTCCGTAATCTTTATACTGTATCAAGCTGGCCCAACCCCTGCTCCAGGTATCACCGAAACGGCTCAACAAATCTTCCATTCATGTTTTTTTTCTCTCTCGTTTCTTTTTTTTTTTTTTTGCAGTTGTTGTTCCAATAGTACAAATTCCGTTTGTGCAGTGGGATAACAGGCTCCACCGTTTAGGCAGAGCGCGATTGAGAGCCATTAAAGTTCGTACGACATGCTCGCGGTGACTCCCCAAGAATGGTCTCCCCGATTCTTTGCTCGGGATGTTGTTGTAAAATCTGTTTTGTTTGTTTGATTGTTTATAGCTACCCTCAAGGCGTTGGGTAAACGTACCCATCCGCTAACAAACAGTCATTCACGCCACATATTGTAACATAATAGAAGAGTGACAAGCAGTGACATCATCTTTCATATTATTTGACACGAGGTGACCATGCCATTAAGCTAGCTGCTGCCGTTGTGGTTGTAGTTGCCAGACCAGAAAACTAGGAAACCTATCAGTCTGTTTCCCTGTTCGAAACCCCTGCACCCTTCTTCAAACACTTGCAGACCTTTGTGTTTGTATTTGTAATGCACGCTTGTAGCGGACGCTGGACAACGACAAGGATGGCCACGCGCATGGAGCACCCGCTTCTCGGTTCCACCGGCGCGGCCATAAGGATAGGCCACCGTCATCGCCTCTCCGTGGCATACCATCATCGCCGGTCGGGGCTCATGTAGTGGAAGACCATCGTCCTCTACACGTTGGTCGAAATAAAGTAAAGAATTACATTTATTTTTCATGCCATAAGTGTGTTTTAAGCACGATAATTAACATTTTCGAGTGGTCCCGAAAGACGGCTGGGGGCGAGACTAGAGCTTTATTCGAGGACGGTTTATCGAGGAGCGCCTTGGCGGAGGAATCCCCGAAGCGGGTTCATGAAACGCATGGGCTCTTCGAGTGGAGCAGCGCCACTTTCCTCCACTCGTTGGAGTCGAGGCTGAGCGTCGGGTCGAGGCTTGTTCAAGAATACGGCGGTGAGAGAATCACCACTGAAAGCCCAGTGCAAAGCTAGTGAAGTATTATAGAAGCGGGGGGGGGGATAGTTTAAGCTCCTTGGCTGCACGTGGTGTATGTGTTTGTAAATATTCAAACGTCGCCCTGACGCACAATGCCCCGACGGGAGGTTTTCACGATCCACGTTACCTTCTGACGCCACTCGCTCAAATGTCGCCTGACTGCGCACTGCTGAAGAGGCCCAAAAAGGCCGAAACAGCTGTTCACTGCTGGTAATGCGACGTTTGAGCGCTTACAAACACATACACTGGGTGCAGCAAAGAGCTTCGGTTATTTTTTCCACTATATACTTCACTGGCTTTCCACCGTGTTTTCAGTGGTGAGTCTCTCACGGTGACGGGAGGATATCATGTTCCACGTGACCTTCTGACGCCGCTGTCTCAAACATTGCCTGCCTGCGCTCTGCTGAGGAGGCCCAAAAAGGCCGAAACAGCTGTACAGCGCCACAATCCCGGCTGTGAACGGCCGCTTCGAGCTGTTGTCTCTCATCGGCAAAGCCTGGGGATGTGACACGCTTTAGGGTCGGCGCGAACAGTGTGTCTCGGCGAGACATGGATGTTCCCGGATATTAGCAACATGTCTGAAGGCTGCGGTGCAAAGCCATCAAGTACTGCTTGGGGCAAAAGTTTACGGAACAACGGGTTGTCGCATTTCTCCACTGAAACGACAAACTAGGCGAAAACAAGAGCGGACACTGTAGAAACATAATTTCATCGCATAGGAAGCTGTGCGCCAACCATTGTCACGACTGATAGTGTTTTAGCTGCTCATTCCAGGAGAGAGAGGGGCGTACGCCTCGTTGTGACCATTTGAATACATGGTTATTGCCTCAAAACGGCGTAGGTGCGATAACCCTACCATTCGCGACAATGGTTGGCGCACAGCGTGCTATGCGATGAAGTTGTGTTTTTAGAATGCAGTGCCACGGATGATGTGGTTATCACCACTGATTCGAAGAGAGAAGGGGCACACGCCTTTTTGTGGCAATTTGGGTATACGATGATTGACACAAAAAGCCGTACGCTCCCATCTGTCTCTCTCTCTCTCTTCGAATAATAATCGATGCCTCTATCATTGGTGGCATTAGTTGGCGCACAGCGTGCTTTGCGGTGAAGTTTTTTTTATAGAGTACTTAAATATTAGAGGTTGGAACACAGGTTGTGATGAAACATGTGGAAACTACGATTCTGGTGTAACTGGTGTTGTTACACCCCTCTTTGGACTCTGTCGGATCTGCAATATATTGGTAAATAAAGAAAGAAACTCCACACACAGAGTACAAAGGCGCACCTGTTCAGTTCCTGCGGATCTGTGGCCTTCTGGGTGAACTGTGATCAATTTCGAGGTTGTTTTCCTTTTTGTTTTTGTTTTCTTCTTTCTCTGCTTGAAATAGCAAGCAGCAGTAGCGTAGGCTAACCTTTCCCTGCTTTTTTTTATAATAAATATATACCCTCCCCCCTCAGCATGCCCAATTGCATATTTGAATCCACAATGGGAGTTCAAGTAAACAAAGAGAACAAAGGAAATTTCACTGCTGGCACCTTTTCTTCAACTGTCATCGTTCAACAGAGCGGGAGCTGAACAACAAAATAATGCACAACAGCAAGAAGGCAACACATGCCTTTCGATCAATATCCTCCACACCTAGCTCTAATGGAAAATCTCTCTTGACCACCTGTGAGAGCCGCAACAGAGACGCGTTATGGGTTGTCATTTCACCCGACATCGAGTGAGGCACCCATCCCAACCCTTTACTACCACGTGCCTGAACAGCCTCTTACAGTGAATCTGGTACTTCCTCTCTTTGATGGCCTGCCAGTGAATGTCCATCGGCCGACAATAGAAGATTAGGTGGCGGTGATTGTCTTTGTTCTGGGCCGTGATTAGTTGGGCCGTGATGGTTCGGTGTCACATTGCGGAACGGGTAATTACAGAAAGGGCTCAAGATGAGGCCGGATCTCTTTTGCTCCCTGTTTTTGTTTTGGTGCACCTTCTGCAGCACAAAGGCAAGCAGTGGTACGGGTAATACGGCCGCGCCGCAGATAGGCTTCCGAACGGGTCTTCTGGACACGCATGTAAGGATCCTACTAGCCAAATAATCAGCCCCAAAATATCTAATGCTAGGTTAGAGTTACCGTCAATCATTTACGTAATGTAAACCTCTGTGAGAGGTAACTGTGTGATTACATCACGGCAAAGGTACAAGCTTGCGAACAGGTAGCTGTCCTGACCACGCTGTCGCCCTCCACTGCATGCCGTTTGGGCTTCGGGATCAATAGACGTCTACCCGAGAAACGCCATCATGAGGTTTGTAGACAGACTGAAACCGAAACAAATCTGAAGGGGGGGGAGGGGTGGCACGAATGGGCACTTGTTCGCTGCCTCCTATTGAAACAAAAGTAGGACCGAAGGTCGCGTCCCTTTGAGGGACCATCGTAATCCCCTCAAGATCGTGGCTTTCGGGCGCGAACTTGTTCGCCTCTAGCTTCGAGCATATTTCAACTCTGCCAAACTGGTTGCGCTGTCGAACACTATGACGTTATTTGTTTACAAACAAGGAGAGGACTATTGGTATGAGATTATGCGAATGTTAAAAGGTAGCGTAAGGCAGCAGAGAGACAGGTTATGTTGGCGGCGTAGTTTAACAGCATGTTGATTGTAAACCCAGCACAACATGTTATGCATGTAACAAGGAACGCTAAGTATTTTTAATTTGCGAGTAGAACTGCGGTAATACGGTTCGGAGCCACGTCTGGTAAGAAACAACCCCCAGCTCGTGGAGCAACAATGACCTATGTTCCCGACTGACTTGCTGCTCATGATGGCTTCGTAGCCAACACGTAGCCGACTTCTCTTCTTTTAGGCACAGTGTTACGCGCATACAATGTAGCTTTGCCGCCGTACTTGACTAGCAATGCGCAGCTGGTGGCGACTTCGACACACTATCTCATCTTGTACGTTACACCTAAATTCTATTTTAAATTAAAAAAAAAAACCGGAGCGCAATTGACACGAAATTTGTACACGAAAGACTACTGAGGGTTCAGGCTATCGAGCAGATGAATTTTCTGAGATTGCACTCCTGCTACGTTACAGTACCTAGACTCCAAAAATCAGAACTTCACCGCACAGCATAATCTGAGCCAACCATTGCCGCTATGATAGGATTACCGCTTCTGATTGGAAGTGAGAGGTGGGTGTACGCCTTTTTGTGGCAATTTGAATATATGGTAATTGCCATAAGAAGGCGTACGCCTCCTGTCTCTTCGATTGAGAAACGAGAGCCCTATCATTCGTGACAATTGTCGGCGTACAGGGTGCTACGCGGCGAAGTTCAGTCGTGTACTAATGAGGAGGAACGGGGTCAGTGTCAGGCTGACACACTGGCGTTGCAAACAGCAAAGTATTTTCACAAAATTCAGCCTGCCTCTCAAAGAGAGGGAGACAGAGAAAGCAGCAACCTCAGGTCCAACCCAAACTTTTCGGAGAGTACAATTTCAACAAAGACATTTGCAGACTATACTTATTTTCACCAGCTCTGTAAACGCGCAGCTTGTCTGAAAATTATACGTGGTGATCGAGCGTCCAGATTGAATGACTTTTCGTGAAACGACCCAACTATAATAGGAGGCTCAACTGACGTGGCGGAGGTGCTTTTGCTTGTCGTTTTCGAACTCATGTTCGTGGGCAAGATTACGTTCAAGCTTAGCGACCAACCAATCCGAAAGACACTGCGGCCACTATGATGAACTTACAGTGTCAGAACCGCTACAGGTACAGAACCGCTATAGGTGTCGTCGAAAAAAAAAAAAATCTGAGTTAGCAGAAGTCCTTCCAAGAGAACCAACACTGAACTCGCATTCAGAGGCTTTCATTGTTACCTTCTTCCGTGTCGTCTGCTTGGCAGCCACATACCTCCGCATTAATTCCCCAAGCCAAGTTAGAGCGTGGGATTGCTGCACGGCGAATATTCCCAGAGTACAGAATGTGAGCGTCATGAAAGGCAAGCGTGGAGCAAGAAATTAAAAGCGAAACTTGCCGAAGGCTCGATTTTGCAGCGCTACATCTAGATCTTGTTTTTAGTCTCGAAAAGGTCACTGTGCTCGTATTGCCAGGTCACTGTGCTCTGCCGACCTTAATTGTTATGTCCATTAAACGTTTGCGCCAATCCTGACAGCGCCAAATTTAAAGGGGAGGGCTCAAGCTAATCAGGTATTGTACAACTACATCACTGGTGTCACTTTTAGAGGGTGTGATATCCATTCGAGGATTTAATAAGGAGGAGCATTGCAGGTGACAACGAAACGCTACCCTGCGGGCCGGAGCCTGTTCAAGTAATTGACCAACGTGAGTGTATTTACTTTGACGAAGGATGTAGATTGGAAATTCGTGAATCTGTTAAACACAACATTTGTTGCATTTATCGTGCAAATAGTAACGTGCTGATACTTAGGCTTGCAGAACCTCCCTTTCTACTCTCTAAAAACAGAACTTCAGCGCACGCAGTAGGCGAACTATCACCACGAATGATAGGGTTATCGCTTGTGATTCGAAGAGAGAGAGAGAGAGGGGTGCACGCCTTTTTATGTCAATTATAATATATCTAAACTGACACAAAAAGGCGTACGCCTCCCTCTCTCTATCTTCGAATCGGGCTTCATCGCTTCCAGTGCTCGCGAGCTAACGAGTGGCGGGGCTCTCGTTAACACGGACACGTTACACGTTTCACGTGACGCGCTTTCGTTAACGGGACAAAGGCGTAATCTCTCGCTCGCATAACGACCAACGGTGTCGTCTGCCTAACGAGTGTGTTCACGTGTTCTCATGCTTCATCGCCTACATGGCTCATGATCTAACGAAGCGCGAGGCACTCGTGAACTCGAGCATGTGGTGTATGACGTGTTCTTTTCGTTAACGTAACAGGGGCGTAATCTCTCGGTCCAGTAACGATTGAACGAGATCGTGTGCCTTACGAGTGGGTCTACCCACTCGTTAGAATGTTAAACATCTTCGTTTGCAGATTTGCGTAAACAAAAATGAACATGTATTGCTCCACGACTGCGTACAAAATGATATACTTTCCCTTTCATCGTATTCACACCACTGGTTACATGAGGGCTGTGACATATTCTCGAGAAGATGAAGATCAAGACGAGAAAGAAGATGAAGAGGTGACAACGGCAAGCCATAGACAAGCCATGCGAGCTATCCAAACAAAATTAAACAACCCCATTGGTCGAAAACATTGCATTGATTACCGGTCCAGGGTAATCCTGAACGAACTACAGCTGAAACGAGCTGCAGACCAGCTCCCGTGGCTCAGTGGTTAGCGTGCTAGCCATGTCACGTCGAGACTGGGAGGTACCTGGGTTCGAATCCCGGTGCCGGCTGTGCTGTCTGGGGTTTTTCCTGGGTTTTCCTCAGACGCTTTCAGACACATGTCGGCACAGTTCCCCTAGAAGTCGGCCCAGGACGCACATTTCCCCAGGGCGTCAGTCGTGACGTTGCCCACATACGTGAGGCCGACAATGGCAAGCCCTTTCAACATCACCACCACGTAGTTTGTTCAGGGCGGTGACATCACAGCACGTAAGGGCTGGTAACGAACAGGATAGCCTCAAGGAGGAAGCTAAACGAGGAGCAGAGAATGTGACCACAGCAAAGTGCAGATAAGGTTCATTGTTTCGTTATTGCGAACGACTGGCTGATGTTGAAGTTGCCAAAGATGTCGGAAGGATTCGTCACTTGGGCGATCTCGCAAGCCGGTAACCAGTCCCCATAGACTCGATGGCGTCAGGATGCCTTTCAACTGGACGAGACCGATTTTGTAAAATTGTTCCGTCTGCCAAGAAACGTTGTCCGCGCCGTTTGTGGGGCCTTGCGGCTGTACTTCACACCGTCTTGATAGCAACGGGGTTGTGATGAACAACTAAAGCGAATTGGGTACCTATAGTAGTTTTCGAATTCTTCTTTTTTAGAGTACATTTCGGACGTAGTGTTGATGTTGTAATGAATGTGAGGATCAAAGCATCCTGTACATTTCCTGAGGTAGATTCTTTCGAATAGTTCCATACCATTCTCTTGCTTCGTGGCACAAACACGGAATATAAAAAAGCTCATTAACGTTTTGTTCAAGCTCGCTACAAAAACGTAATAAAACGTTTTCTGGTAATTTAATTTAAGGCTGCGGTTTATGAAGCTTACTAAGGCTGCGCGTTGTACTTCCATGCTTGAAACAAAAATTAACATACAGGTAATCAAATAGGTGTTTACGCTGAGGAGAAAGGGCAGCCTCCTCCTTTCTTCTTTTGATACTACTGATACCACTAAGTCTTCCCATTCTTGCCTCGGACTCCCATGTGCCCTAGAACTCGGCACACACTACTTCTCGTGTCACGCTGAAGACCATTCTCACACAAGACCATCGTCGGGGCAGGAATATGGTTTATAATTTTTGCACGATGCGTATTACACGATTTTTTGCGTATTGCACGATTTTACTTACAGTGACATACTTTTTTGTTCATTATTTTTACACGACTAGCGAGTCATATAATGGGACGTGAAGAAGAAGATGAACGAGCATGGGAACGAACATTGGAATGGAACGAGCATGTATGAGAGCACGAGAATGAGAGTTAACGGAACAAATAAAACATTTCTATTGGTCGGAGAAAATGCAGCCTCGCTGGCAGCCTGCTCTTCGCTCAGGGCGGTGACATCACAACACGTGAGCACTCGTAACGTGCACAATAGCCGGAAAGAAGAAGCTTCACGAGGAGCACAGATTGTGACCACAGCAAAGCATCGATAAAGTTGCTCGTTTCGTTATCCTGAACGACTCGTTCAGCTGTCTCGTGTCGTCAAGTTGAATGTGCGAAGCGATTAATCCCTGGCAACCTGTCGTTCGTGGCAACGGTCCGGTTGCGGTGAAGTCCTGGTTTTAGAGTGTAGCACGCTATTAGCCAGCCATCATCCCGAATAACAACATTCTCGCCCTTGATATGATGAAAACAGGGGGCGTACACCATTTTTGTGGCAATATGCAGTTCATAATAGCCACAAATATGGCGTACGCCTCCATTTTCATCAAATCACGGGAGAGAACGTTGTCATTCGGGATGACGGTTGGCTCGGAGCGGGCTATGTGGTGAAGCTCGTTTTGAAGAGTGAGCGGTTACGATGAATGGAAATGAACATTATCGAGAAAAAGTAGCATAGGTTCAACTAGGATAGCGTTTATAGACATGTAATATCATCCAGCCGTATGTTTCTTGTGTGTCCGAAATGTCCTAGTCGCGCTTTGAGTCGGGTGGGGGCGGAGGGGTTATTTCTTCTTTGCGAATGCTTTGAGAGACGCATTTTTGAAAATACTGTAAAAGTCGTGGATTTGGTGAAGGCCATTGTTGAAGCCGGAACCTAACTTCGCGAAAAACGCAAGCTCATGTTTCTCGGTGAGGTCAGTGTATCTACTTCGCGGATACTTAAATTCGCGAATTCTCGGCGCTCACGAAAAAATCACAAAATCGTTCCTGTCGAAAAAAAAAAAAAAAAAATGCCGTCGATTGGATTGCACTAGGAAGCTGATGTACAACGTGACATTTCATTTAATACACCCCCTTGCGAAAGCCTGTTTATTGAGGTTCCTACTGACACCAGTCATGCGTTCTATCAATGTTGGGAACAAGCGTTATACTTCATGTCCCGCCCTTTGCTAGTTGGGGTAGTGTACAGGTCGCCCCAGAACTTAATTCCTCATTTTCTAAAGGAATTAGAGAGAATATTGCACTTTTGTCGATCAAACAAGTACAATCTGGTTCTTCTGGGAGACTGTAACATTGATCTGTTCACTAACAACCCTTACTCGATAGCGTATAAGGAAATTTATTGTTCTTATGGTTTTCAGCAAGTTATAACTTCGCCGACAAGATTTAGCTCAACATCTTCCACATTGATAGACCATATTCTTACCAACCTCAGGGAGGACCATTTGCTTTATGGTGTTGCTGCATGTGACATAAGTGATCACGAACTCGTGTATGTGTCTCGTGCAGCTCGAAGCATAAGGGAAATACATAGAGTAAGACACCCGTTCGTCGATTACACCATTGCTGAACCACAATTGTCTGCACAGCTGTGGGAGTTCCCAGACAGCTTGAACGCTGAAGACAAGTTTAGATGTTTCCACAATGTTTTGCAAACTATTATCACAAAGTCGACTTTCTATGTTACGCGTACTAAGCGAAATAGGGCAAGGAAACCGTGGATCACGAGTGGCCTCGTGAGGTCAATCAAACATAAATACAGTATCTATAAAAAAAAAACATCGGTCCAATCCAGGAAACCATGCACTGCACTTGAGGTATAAAAAGTACAACAATGTTTTCCTTGCGGTCCTTGAGCGAATGCGAGGGGAACAAAAAAAAGTGTGGAATCTGATAAAAGGTGCACTTAACCAGTCAAACAACAGTGTAGAAGTGTCTGCTGTGCGAAATTATGACGGCAACATTATAACAGATGCGTCCGATATGTGTAACCTTTTTAACCAATACTTTTGTAGCGTCACAGACCAAGTCAAGTATATACCTCCAGCGAGAAATGATTTAGTTATGCTACCAGAAAGGCGCTCACCAACATTTTTCTTGGACCCAACGTGTGCAGAGGAAGTGGAAACTATCATGTTAAACATGAAGGTAAAAAAAATCCACTGGGTACGACAACATTTCACCCACGTTCTTGAAACATTTTCGACATTATCTATCTGGCCATTGTCTCGTATTATAAATGACATTTTCTTAGAAGGAGTGTTTCCAGCGGAACTAAAGGTCGCTAAAATCATACCAATACACAAAAAGGGGATAGGCTCCAGATTTCCAATTATAGGCCCATAGCTGTGCTGAGTACACTCAGTAAGGTGATCGAAACGCTTCTCCATCGTAGACTGTTAAAGTACCTTGACAAACATAGCTTCTTGTCGGAATGTCAGTTCGGGTTTCGCCCAGGTAAATCTACAGATTTGGCGTTACTCAACACTGTTGAGAAAGTTAGAACAGCCATAGATAGAAAAAGATTAATAATGGGCATATTTATAGATCTAACGAAGGCGTTTGACCTCATAGATCATGAGAGATTACTGCTGAAACTAGAACTGTACGGAATAAGAGGTACGCCACTTCAACTCTTTAATAGCTACTTAACTGGCAGAACCCAGTACGTATCAATAGGCGGTGATAAATCTACTAGCCTAAAAAACATAGTTGGGGTACCTCAGGGTTCAATCCTGGGCCCTCTGCTTTTTTTAGTTTTTATCAATGATCTGCCAGAGTTCTTGTCAGCAGAGTGTACCCTTTACGCGGACGACACCAGCGTGTTTGTGGATGCCGTAACCCTAGAAACACTTCACCACGAAGCTAACCAAGCTCTTAACAGACTGTCAATCTGTCTGTCTTTAAATAAGTTAGTTCCGAATTTTTCAAAAACTAGCTACGTAGTGTTTCGACCAGTACAGAGATCACTTGATCTTGAGAATTCAAGTGTGTATTTTAGTTGTCACAGGCTCTCTCGGGCAGAGTCGGTAAAGTTTTTGGGTGTCGCACTTAATGAGCACCTTAATTGGCAAGAACATGTTAGTTACATTAGAGGAGAAATGTGCTGCAGCCTACAGGCACTGTCGAAGGTCAGAACCTTTTTTCCCACACACATACTAGTCAATATCTACAATGCTTTGATCCACTCACACTTAAACTATGCTCTCGTGGCATATGGACTAACCTATAGCAGTGTACTTCAGCCTTTGCTAATAGTTCAGAAGCGTGCACTGAGAATCATACTGGCCAAGGGTCCCAAGGACTCCATCACACACACCTTCTCCCTATTTTCGATTATGGATGTTTTTACACTTATCAAATGTAAATTAATTTTACTAGCACACAGATTGGTGTACTCCACTAGTGTACTTAGTTCTGTTTCTCTTACATATTACAACACAACTTATTCGTCGCGCAGAACATACATGCACCTTAGAATGCCCTTCCCAAGAACTAATTTTGGTATATATAGATTTAGTTATTGCGGACCAAAAGCATGGAATGAATTACCAAAAGAGCTTCGGCAATTAAATAACTTTTTCTTATTTAGACAGCGACTACGAGCACATTTAACTGGGCATTGATACACCGCTATCTTTGTCACTGTTTTACTGTATGAGCTTGTTGTCGCTAGTGATGCATGTCACTAGTCATTTTACGTTAGGTGTTAGCGTTGTAGTTGAGATCTATTGCTGATGCTGTTAATTTGTTGTGCATCTGTCACATACCTGTGGTTTCACTTTATTACACTTGTGCTGATAGGCTGATAGACATGTAACGCAGTTCCCATATTGTTTGCCCACACGGGACTACATAACAGGCTGCGGCCTCGTAGTCCCACATTTCATCAGTGTACGAGCAATGTGTCAGTAAAAAAGAAAAGAAAAGACCGTCTACCTAGGGTCCAGAATCTACGAGCAACGCGGCATTCAAACAAAACATGTCTGTTGGCTTCCTGATGGCCGCAGTACGGACACGTGTCAGTTGAAGTAAACTCCCGCGAATAGAGGTGATCACGAGTAAATTGGATGGCCCAAGCAAAGGAGCACGTGATGTCGCACAGCGATTCTGTGCGCCAGGCAGGCGCAAACGTAGTCCATGTTACGCCTGACGTATGGTTCGACCCGCCTCTTGAGGCTTTTGCTCATTGTCATCGTACTTTCCAGTGCTGTCTCTGCCATCGCTGAAGGCAAAGTAGATGAAAGGATCCATCTTGAGGAAGTCGAGCGATGTGGTCGCCAGAGAAAACCAAACACGGCACAGCGGCCCAGGCTTTGTCCACCCACTCGCCTGCGTCATCTCTCGTATCATCTAGATGCCAGGCTAGATGTCTCCGTGACAGCTTTAGACGATAAGCTGGAACAGCTGCATTGAAAAGCTGTGGCAATCGCTCGATGGCACACAGTTCGCGCCATTTCAATTGCGGTCCGCTGGTATTGCATTAGCCTGATAGGTATCTTGTCACCGCTCCCCCCCTGGGCGGCCTGATGCAAGTCTCCGATACCGATGCAAGGCTTTTGAGAATGATAGTTTCATTTTTCTTTGTTTCATTTCTTGCTATCAAATTCACGGTCGTGTCTTGTTGCTGCAGTTCTCATCGCCAGGGATAAGCAATGGCCAACTCGCAGAAGGTTCAGAGATAATAATAATAAAAAGACTAGAAAGTGGCCATACCAACTATTTGGTTCCTAGTCTCACTTCTATGTTCTCCTCTTTGAGATGACACCCGTCGTAGATTATGTTTCAAGCTTTCTTCGAATTCTTCCCTTTGCCAGACGATTTAGAAAGGCTCTGCCGCAGATTTTAGTGAATGGTTGGTTGGTCACTTTGCAGTTCGCCAAAAGATGCGGTGGCTTCTCTGGAGCAGGAGGCTCCAGAGCAAAAAAATGTTAGAGGAGCCCACCCCATGACTTTCTCGCTTTAAGCGGGCATCTACTCGCTGGGGCACAGTCGGAAGCATATACCGGCCGGACGATTTCACTGGAGCTGTGAAGGTCCAAGACGTCATAAAGCAGAGTGTTATTTAGAGAGAAGAATGATGAAAACAATAAGAGAAGTAACCTAAGACGTACGCATGCCATTTGACTTCTGGAACACGTTTTCGTCGGAATCATCACCATGATCATAATCATCGTTCCAAGAGTTTTTCACCAACCTAAGCGGTGCAAGTGATGTGGAGTTGCTGTCCTCACACTAGTGAAGCCACTCTATTTTTCCTTAAAATCAATCAATCAGTCTGGAGCTGTATTCATCGAGATGCTTCTCGTGACGACTTCCTTCACCTTCACTTTTATGAATACCACTTCCAGATCTTAGCCAACAATATGACCAAGCCATTTGAAAAGAGCACAGTTTGAGAATCGGTCTCACTCAAGCAAGTCAGTAAATGTGTCCATGAACACAGCAGCAGAGGGCAAGGAGCTGGCGGACACCTGAAACTGGCAACATTTCTTTGAGCCTGAGGAGATGACAGACACATATCGTTCTTGTGTGTGTCGTCCAAGTTCCCCTCAGACTCAAAGAAATAATCCCCCGTTTCACTAAATGTAAAAAAAAAGAAAGAAAGAAAAGAACAGAAATGGCAACAATGAAGTCAAGGTGACAAGGTAACGGTAACATGAATGGCAAGGTGAGGTCTCCCGTGTTTGCGCTCATCTCCAAAAAATGTGCAAGGAACTTCAGGTGTCAAGACCTCAGCTCCCTTACGACACTTTTTTCTTTGTTCTTTTTATCGCGGCACAGGCTATAGAGTCAACACCTCCTTGATAGCAGAAGGCCTGCTCCATACGCCACGCTCGGAGGCCTGCATGAGCTTTGCTACCTGCTTCGAGCTTTTTTTCTTTTTCGCTCTTTCGTTGACGTCGTAGCAGCAACAAGAGTTGTAACAGCAGGCCTCCCTATGCGACCTAGTGCGAAAGCCTTCCGCTATTTAGGAGGTGTTGGTAGAGTGCACCGCATTCGCACGTTTTATTTCCTTCCTCCATTTGGATCAAGCATTCATCTGTGGCCGGCGTGCTCGTCAGGACAGATCGTGAGTGCACATAGATAACCTAAGTAAGTGAGACTAGTGTATCTGGGTGAGACATGCGAGCACGCCAAGCCGCCGTCGAGAGATTGGGCCTGTGTGCACTGATGCAGTATCTCGAATGGGGCTGTCAGATGGGAAAAGGTGCGCGTAGGGAATCTCGTGACTCACGTAACCAAAATGCAGTCAAATTTTGCAGCCTTGGTCTCAAAGCTTGGCTGTCGCACTCTCCTACACTGTTGCTTTTGGTGCCAAGTTTTGTGGTGATGCTTTCATCCATTCCGTTTCCATTCCGTTTCAAAGTGTATAGATTTATGTAGTTTCCCTTTCTTTTCTGAATAACGCATCCTGGAGTATCCAGTCCCGAGTGGCTCGAAACTAACAGCTCCATTTTTTTTCTTTTACAAATCAATCAATCAAGCTTGGTTGTCTTGGCGGTGCTAGCGTCTATGTGTGCCACGCGCCTGGGCGTTAAGCTGGAACCGCATGGCGCGTATCTCAGCGCGATGAACGCGCAGTAGTACGCTTGGCGCAAAATTTCACCCTGAGAACCGGTTTCTAGCGTGTACTCGAGCGCGTCAGTAGCCTCTTGATAGTTCACGAGGACGGCAACGTGGCAATCACAGCGTGGCATGCGGTTCCACCGTAACGGTTAAAGGGAGGCTCCGGGACAATCCGGAACTACTATAATACGAGGGGTGTTCAAGACAAACCGGGACTTTTCATTTTGGGCAAAAGTAAAATGAACTTAGAGGCGAGAAATTTGTTTTATTTTTCAACGTAATCTCCAGCTGCACTAATGCACTTGTCCCAGCGTTTCACGAGGGCTTGGATGCCAGCAGCGTAGAAATCTTTATCGGCGCGTAGCAGCCATGATCGGACCGCATTCTTGACCTCGTCGTCGCAGATGAAGTGGAAGCCCCCAAGGGACGCCTTCAATGGACCGAAGAGATAGAAATGGATGGGGGGCGAGGTCTGGACTGTAAGGGGGATGCGGCAGCAACTCCCAACCAAGTTCCTGTAAGGTGCCTGTCGTGAGATGTGCGGTATGCTGGCGTGCATTGTCCTGTAGGAGGAGGACTCCTTTGGTGATGAGGCCGGCTTTTCGAAACTGGAGGCCTTCATGAATGACAGTGTTCAACGTTCCCACAGAAAGGTCCGTCTTTCGAGCCACTTCGAGACATGTTGTCCGTCGGTTCTTGAGGATCAGACGCTCCACAAGTTGGATGTTCTCAGGAACTCTGAAACTGGGCTCTCAGCCGTACCGGCCGGGATCGTCCTGCACTGATGTACAGCCTTCTCGGAACCGTTTGCACCACTCAAACGCTTTGCTGCGGCTAAGTGTATCGTGGCCATACTGAGTCTGAAGTATTCTGTGAATTTCAGATGACTTTACGCCTTCACTCACGAGAAACTTCATGACGATTCGCTGTTCGATGTGCGCGCTCACCTCGTTGTCGGACATCTTGTCCAGCACGTGTCTTCTGTTTTGGACAAGCTTTGGACCACCACGTGGTGAACGCGGAGGCCTGTCGCGTGTGAAAATGACGAAAAAGAAGTAGCGCGAGCCATTTGTACACTCAGGAGACAGAAAGTCCCGGTTTGACTTGAACACCCCTCGCACCTTTGTAAATAAGTTCGATACGTTCTTCTGTAATGAGAAATAAAGTTGGTTTGGCAGTCGGGAACTAATTAGTTGTCAAAAGAGCTAGGAAGGTCAAAATGAAACCGGAACTTCTAAAGGTTCCATCTCCTACGTCCTGTACCATGCGTGACCTCACCAGTAGTCTCGTGTGGGCCACGGTTTGTTTTTCGAGCACGGGCTGTGTAACTTCTTCGCGCTACACGGATGACCAGTCATCTGCTTCCTCGATTTTGTTCTAAAATATTCGCAAAGTGTAAAAGCAAAACCTACAGAAAGCAGCACAGGAAGAATACCGGTGAGGTGAAGCTCAGTGTTGCTGGACTGCTTTTCTGTGGAGGAGCGCCTAGTCATTTAAAGGAAATATTCATTTTCTAATTATATGAGCCACTTGGGGATGAGAAATTGTACTCACTGAAATATTATACGGTAGGGATTGCTGTCACACTGTTACCTCAACACGTTTTTGGTGCGATGCCTTTACGCGTGCGAACAGCTATAAGCTCATCCTAAAACGTGCGTCTGATTACCTATCTTAGCAATCTATCTTAATCATGTGGCGATGACGATGATGAGACACGTTGTTGGATAGATATAACAGATCAAATCTTCTCTGTCGGACGAAGCGCATGACGTGAGCTGCGTTCCATCCAGTGGCAGGCGGGATAGAGCATCGGCAACTCTGCTGCCGCCCCCTTTAGTGTATTGCACTTCGTACTTGTACAGCAACTAACGTGCAGCCCATCTGGCAATCCTTACTGGCGGACGTCCATATCCTTGAATGGGCAATAAGGTAACCAGTGCTTGGGGGTCAGCCTGGAACTTAAATCGCCTTCCAAGAGGTAGATGTGCCTTTTCTCACGAGCCCAGAGACTGGCGAGAGCTTCTTTTTCTCTTGCGAAATAGTCAACTTCTGCAAAAGTCAATGTTCTGGACACGCAGCAAACTGTTCGAAGGCCTTCTGAGTGGTGTGTGCCTCCATAGCTGGAGGCATCGGTGGAAGCAACTGTCGACAAGCTGTCCTCCACAACTTCCCATACATGTAGCAAAGCAAATGTTTCCACGCTTAGAGATTTAAAACCAAAGGGATTTCCGTGGCTACTTGTAATCCCTCGCCATCTCTGGCGCGCAGTCATTGCTGCCTGCCACGACGACCCTACAACAAGGCCACCTTGGCCGCCGTGGGGTCATCACCCAAACGGAACGAAACAAGCCGTGGTGTTCCTGGGGCTAAACTAAGGTCTACTTGGGAGACAGACATTTTTCCTACGGACGTCCCCACATCACCAAGTGGCCACGGTTCGGACTTCCCGCAAGTATCCGTCGTTTGTCCTCACAGGAAGTTACACGGAGATGTCTGGACGTTGCACGAGCTTACTTGTGCACGCGCTCAGGGCTGTATCGCTAATACAGTTCGTTGTCGAGCTGCGGCTATATGGACAGATTCTTATTCGGCATGTAGACATTTTTTTCTGCCATGTTGTTTCAACTTCGGCCACTACGTCTTTCTTTCTGTGTTGCTCCTCTGTGTTTTTTTTTTCTCGTATTTCTATTACGGGCAATGAGCGTGAAGTTTTAAAAAGCAAGAACACAGGCATAAAAAAGGTCTTAGGAACATTGTGTCCATGAAGATCGCTTAGAAAGGCAGTGACATATCTTTCCAACGAGATAACACATACTATATATTGCGTGTCTCACGAGCTTCCACAAATTCGGGAGTCCTGTTTGCCTGTGAGTCAAAATGAAAGGAACTGCTGAACTGAGGAACTGCGTGGAGTATTAACTCACTATGATGATAACGTGCTGTGTCTCTTACAGCTTTCGGTCAAGGCATTCAGTTGGTTCATCGAAAGTCGGACTCGTGCCGCGATACACCATGCCGGGTGTAGGAAAGGACAACTTCAACTTCGCACCGGGCTGTTTAATTGTCCGACGTGATCTGGACGAGCCCAGAAGAAACTAGCGCCGAATCAGTCGGCCGTAGCAGAGATATGAGAAACGAAACACGCGCACAGGCGCCAGGAACACCTGACAGGTGGTCCAGAACACGTCGTTGTCGTCTCTCATTCCTTACACCGGGGTTTTCTCTCTCTGTCGCAATAAATGCTCTGCGCAACATCCCATCAGGGACCATATTCGGACAATTCTTGAAAGTGCCGTTACAGGACATCCTGCGGATACACAGCTAGGGACGTCCATCTATGTACCTCCCAGACTTGTCCATCAGACATCCATTTCCGGACATGGACGTTAGGATCTATTTCGGACGTCCTCACGAGATAGTGTTCTCTCAGGTCATGAAGGGACCGAAGCACTGCTTCCCAGAGATGATGAACAAAAGGCGAGGGCCTTTAGGAGTGTAGTTTTTGTACAATATAGGTTTTGCGTAATTTTTGTACAATGTGTCATCATGGAGCACGAAGCGTTTAGATTTGCGGATGAGCTTCTTGTCTGGGAATGGAAAGGTGCCCTCAATGTGAGAAATGAGAGGGCTAAGCGTCTTGTCCCGAAATTGCTTCGAAGGAGATGAGTTTGGGTCAAGTTGGGACAAGAACAGTACGCCATCATAAAAGAGGACAGTATCACAGGCGGGATTCTCAATTGACATCGCGACAGTGCACCAGTATGCTGTGTTTACATCCGGACTTGTACAGCACCGTGAAGTCGAATTCCCCAAACACCCGACGTCCTAGAAGACGATGTGGGACCCTTCAAAGTTGCTAGCCAGCATAAAGCATGGTGGCAGAGCTGTCGCGAGATGTGTTTGCGCCCGGGCGGGGCAAATATGAAGCGCCCCCTCACTGCCGTAAGAAGCCTTGTAAAGAAAGAAAAGAAAACGCCATTTACACTGCCGAGTCCCTTAATTCAAATTCTCTTCATTTCTACTTCATACTGTCCAACCAACCTACCAAGGCTTGCCGTTCGGCGCCCTCTCTGCGAGGGCGCCCCGGGGCGCTGCTCTCACGCACCCCCGTCGCTACGGCTCTGCATGGTGGTATGCGATCACAGAGAAGTAGCGTCCATAAAGGTGCGTGCCGAATTTGCAAATTGCCCAGATAACGGGCAGGCATTCCTTTTCGGTGGCGAAATAATTTGTTTCGGCCTTACGGCTTGCATACGAAATAACTTAGTATGCGCCGCTGGCATCGGTTCAGGCGGAGCGGAAGGATGGAAATGGCGGAGAACAGGAGCATCGTTCAGAATGGAGCTGAGGCGCTGGAAAAGGCTGGGTCAGATTCGAGATCCCACGTGAACTGCGAAGGAAAGGCGACAAGGGAAAAGAGTATCGATAGTGTGCTCTGGTTCAAGGCTATATAGTAGGAAGAATGGGCTGAACTGTGTTGCCGACTGCGTGGCAGTGTTGTGGGCGCCCACAAGATATGGGAGTAAAGCGTCTCAATTGTCGTGCCGACGCGAAATGTAGAAAGGCACCATGTTCATTAGAGTGTGATTAAACTGGTCGGTGAGGCGTTACTCTTTGGGCGATAGGGCGATATCAGCGAGTGGGAAACTGAGCAGTTGGAGAGGACCTCCTTGACGATTTGTGCAACGAACTGCGGTCTTTTGTCGCTCACTGGGACTGTAGGAGGGCCCCATGCCAAAAAAAAAAGGGTACGTAGAATGAAGGGGTTGGCGATCTTCGTTGCCGTAGTGGTGGGCAGCCCAAATGCAACGGGATACAGGTAGAATGGTCTACGGCGGTGACTATTAGAGCGGTTACCCGAGACGAGACCGACAATGGTAACGGCCCGAAGAAAGCGATGCCGACCCGTTAAAAAGGATGGTGTGGGGTACGTGAGGGTTGAAGAGGATCGGGATATAAGGAGAGGTCTCGCATCGTAGGCACACCTTACATGACGACACATCATAATGTAGAATACATGACGACAGTTGCAAAGTCAATACAGAAGACGACCAGAGAAGCATCGCGGGCCTATCACATCTTGATAGGAAAAAAGGACTAATGGTCAGTGCCCTGCCAATGGAGTTGACTAAAGCAGAAATTAAGTTGCGCATAACTAATGTGGGTAGCGTATACCACATTTGTGCGTTTGAATAACCGCTGCACCAAAGTATTGGCATACCTTGTCCAACCCTCCACCATAAGGTTACAAGAGGAAGCAGTTCACATTTGGCTTGGTGTCGTCCACGCCGCTTGCGTTCTCTAACTATACTAAAAACTAACGGTTCTAGTTCTCTCCGATATCCTCTCCTAGTATTGCCAACCCTGATTTGTTTCGCATTTCACTGATTTTTAATTTTTTTGTCATCACAAAAATTGAAGCCGCCTAAATAACGAAACGCACCTCGACAAAAATCGCAGCATTGCTAGGTGAGGGGGGGGGGGGGGGGGGGGTAGGATGTACGAGCTACCGGCCTGCCTGAACAGTTGTACCAAACTGTACGTATTGCAGGCATTGCACTTTCTTTCGCAGCAGACCTTTCAAATGTTTCATCAGATCGCGTCTCTGGCGTGCAATAAATTCCCATTCGATCCTCGTTTTTCGTATATATATGTCGATGTAGAACAGAACTCAGCATCGCTCGCGATATATTTTTCGCGAAGCACCTCGCATAAACGCGCCATAAAATGGGACGATCGAAATAGAAATAACTGCAAGAGACAACACGGCTGAAAGGGGCGACTTTACGGTACAATTTGAAGAGACGCTTTCCTCGTGTATTTGCACAATATCGTTCCAGCGCGCGACGGGGCGAAATAACGAAGCACTGAAGAAGGAACGACGCACTGAAGAGGTACGCATTTTTATGAGTCATTCCGCGCTCGACAATGCCTGTCAAGGATTCTTGAATAATTATAGGTCGGTGTAGATGAAAATGTTCCCCGCTGATTCTAAAAATGTTCCTTCTATTTTGCTTTGTGCGTGTGTACGTTTAAAATCGATGAAACATGGACGAATAGAATAGGCACACAAGGTACGGCTTACTTTTTATTGGATCCTGACTCCATTTTATTCGTTCATTGTTTTAAGCTCCTCTCACTTTACGGGTTTCGACAACATTTCAACAGTATTTCGCAGCCTAGGGAAAATACAGAAACGGGAGTGGAAACGACAGACAAGTCGCCGTGAGTTCGAAAGAGTGCATTGAGACGAAAGAAGATACAGTAACGTCCTAATGTCAAAATCTGACGAAACGGCCTGAAGGTGGTGGTAATGTCGTAAATGTCATTACGAGAAGGTGTCTTGAATAGCAGGGCTGCACTCTAAAAACATAACTTCACCCCATAACACGCTACGAACCGTCATTCATAAGGATATACCGTTCGCTTTCGTCAGTTGTTGAAAATGGGAGGCGTTCGCCTTTTTTTGTGATGGCAAATTTGCGTGGTCATTTCCCGGCAGATTCCTTTGCCGGTAGGCGAAGCCGTATTGGCGAGGAGAACGGCCTATGGGTGGCGCTGTGGATGGCGCGTTTGATCTGCACAGCGTTCCAAGAGATTAAGGAAAAATTGTCTATTGTTGCTCTGTTATCCATGATGGAAAGCCGTTGTGAGACTGGAACACATAAGGACGGACACAAAAAGCATCAAGTTACCTTAAAACATAAAATATTGAAAGATGGGAGACATCCAAAAAGCCAATTGTGGCGACGGGACGTTGACTAGTGCGATACATGTTGCACTGAACCCTGAATGAGCATTCACGCCTTCCCGAAGGACAGGAAACAACGAAAAGTTCGGTGTGTCAAACTCAGAGTTGGGAGACAGCTCACGAAATATGCGATGATGTGTACCAAACACATCACCTACGAACACTTCCGGACAGTAAAGGAAGACGACAATATACGGTCCCGTAGAAATGCTGAGATCATCTAGTGTTATCAGTTGTTACTATATGAGCGCGATGGAAAGTATATATAACTGTTCTGAGGCTGAAACAACCGAACAGACGAGCACAACACAAGCCTCAAGGAGAGATCGACAATCGAGAGATGCGTGGCTCAAATCCGACTTTCTAACGACTGTCATAGTTCAATCGTAACTGTTAGGTTTACAGTCAGCGGATGCGTGTGACACAAGTAATCCCTATGCAACGTTCCCGTTCTTCCGCAGAACTGCTTAGCATGTCGCCGTAAAGCACTAAAGGCGTGATAGAATTTATCGTACTGATGGGTTTTCTTACATGACCTACTTTTATATTCATGTTATCCGTGTGATGGCACCTCTCATACTCATTGTAATCAGTGTGCACTGGTTTAGGATCAGCTTGTTGTCCCAAGTTATATTCGGTATTTGTGGACACAAGATCAACATGAGGTTTGCTTCGATATGCGTTTATTTGTTTATTTCATTTCTAGTCTTGCTGAGTTCTACTCAAAGTGTACACGGTCCACAAAGTGAGAGCAATGTGATGAAATCATCAACAGCAATTCCCAATATCTGCGAAATTCTGCGCTGGAAGATAGATTCGTTATCTAGTGCGTAGCGTATTAAAAAGGACAATTGCATAACAAACACTTGCTTTGCTGTTAATAACGACGAAAGCAAACGTGTGCACACCGCAGTTGCAAAAGTTTCCATTCTAAGCCTAATTGAGTTGCTTACATCGCCGTCATCGTAACGTATAAAGAATTCATAATGCTGTTAATGCATGTAGTAGATGACGAGGAGGTTGGGACGTGAAGGAGAAGAGAAAGTGTGGAAGAAATAAAGGGTGCGTTTTCTTATTCAACTCTGGCAACTCCGAGTTACTTTGAGCCGGCGAAAACTAGCCAGAGAGCCTGTAAATATAGCGACAGTGATATGTTTTGTCATCGACACAAACAAGGAGTAGTGACGACCAGCAGCATGGACGAACGGGTTACGGCGCGCTCGTTGGTGGTAAACAAGGTCGAGCTGAATACTTGGAGGTGGCCGGTTCGAATCCTACCACCGGCTGTTCTGTCTGAGGTTCCCCCTGGGTTTTTTGAAGACTTATCAAACAAATGTCGGCACAATTGTCTCTGAAGCCGGCCCAGGATGCATACTAACCCCCTGTTTCCCAATCCTTCCTGCTGTCCTGTCCACGTCTGTACACGGCTCATAGCCAGAGTTGCCTCGCGGCACTAACACGGAATCACAAACTGAAGGACGAATAATGTAATTAATGCGGCGGATATGCGTTAGCATTGAGCCGACCCACCCACTACCCCTATCCACCCCAACTGACTACACAGCCATAACAGCGGCGCAAGCCTTCTTCCACGCCCGCGGCGGACTTTGAAACGCTGCTTTCGCTCTTCCTCCGTCTCGTTCGCCCGCTTTCAGCGCCGAGCAGCTGCATCCCCTGCCTGATGTTTGCGTTGTTGCTCTGTTTCGGAAGCTCGTTGCCTTCGCTCAGAATCTTTTGGCGCCTACTTCGCAGGCACTTGTACAGGGTTCGTACTCCATTGTGTACTTGAATTCAGCCCATACGCGCCTTGCACACCCGCAAGTTCAGACTCGCCCGCGTACCCCGCGCATCGCCAAGACCGCTGCTGCTCCGTTTCCTACTTTCTCTTACTCTCAACTCTCCACTGCCCTGCTCCTCTCTCACGCGGCGTACTTCCGTCTCCACGTTTTGACAACGGATCGACAACGACGCTTTTCCTCGGAACGCCGCTTCTCTTGCCCTAAACTCTCTTGACGCCCTAAAAATAAAAATAAATAGCAGATGACGGAACCCGAAACCACCCATGGCGCCTCTAGCAGCATCCAAAGGAGTTCAACCGCCAGATTCTCGGCACTTATTGGTGGACCAATAGGGGGGGCAGACTCCGTAGTCTGAAGAGGCACTGGGTTAAAGGCGAGTTTGTTTCGTGAAAATCGCTTAGACTTATAGGAATGGGGGAATTCTTCGTCGCGACCACGCCACTCGCGAGGAAATACGGTAATAAGAGTGTCCAGAGCATCTACGAGAGAGATAGAGGGAGAAAAAAAAACAAAAAAAAACAGGCACACGTCTCGAACACGGTGAGCACACGGATGATCACCGAGAAAAAAACAGCGGTCCCAACCGGTCTATATAAGGCCCGTTTCACATGATAGTTATTCCCGTCCGTGTTTTTAACGGATGCAAAATGGACCCATTGGATCCTATGAGGATCGAATGCCCTTAGGTTCTATGTTTGAAGCACACGGACGACGAACTGTCGTGTGAAACGGTCGTGTGAAACCGGCCTAAAGGAAGCTGTCGTATCAATGACCGGCAATGTGATACCAGCCAGTCCAAAACAATACGGCAACCTTTTCTTTTTTTTTTAGTTGCTGGCTTTTCGGTTATCGTAAATACCTTCCGGTGTGCTAAAAGTATTTCGGAGCGATATTATATGTTTGTTTCTTGACAGTCAGTACGACTGAGAGTTCCTCTATCGAGATACACAGCTGAAACAATTCCACTGTCGTTCCGTATAGTTATAGATTGCGCCCAGTATCGCGGGGAGTGGGCTCACATCTCCATAATTATTCTCCTACCATCACCATTATCATCAATAGCAGTAAGAGATAGATCGAAAAGTGCGGAATTGTCATTAACAGAACTTTCTGTATCTATACAGGGTGTTTCACGAAAATTTCCCGGCTGAATAATTCGTGAACAGGTGGCGCCATCGAAGAAATTTCTTTTTGGTAAAGATCCTTGGGACATCGACCATGAACCGAGTCGTGAGCGGCTCATTTGCATACGCTCATTAATTAAATAAACATTTTAACTTTTAATTCGCACGCTTACGGAACCTCTGTTTTACGCATCGGGACCTTCAGCGAAAAATATTGAAATAAAAGAAACGTGTCGACATTCAATGATTTCTCCGAGTAATTAATCGGTTTCGGTTTACACACTCTTGCGCGGAGGAGTGCACCAATGCGCTCTTTGGATCAGCTATCCGGCTGTCAATTTCGTGTTCATCCGCCTGGTTCACGCACGGGGCGACGGAAGATTAGGAACAGCCGCCGCCTTTGAAGGCGACAACTGTTCACGAATTATTCAGCCGGGGGATTTTCGTGAAACACCCTGTATACTTATGGTGTCGTTTTTCTCAAACGTGTATTAGTGTCTGCATAGACTACCAATCAACCGCTCCAATCGATTTCCCGAATTCGTTAGGAATTAGGAAAAAGGGAAGAAAGAGATAAATGAAAGCTTATTTATAAAGTTGTAACTGGGCAAGACGTCTAGACAGTTCCATAGTGTCGGCCAATTCTACGATGTACGCGTTGTGCCCGCAAGAGTCGTAGGTAAAAATCGAATTCTTGTGCGTGAGTAGTCAATGCAAGCACACTTTCACTGCGACTAACGTCATTAGAGTACCTCGATTATTGTTTCTGGTTTTCTTCAGCTGCCATCTTTCAATTCCTTCTGGTTCCCCTTCTGTTCTTTCTCTTTTTTTATGCACCGCAGTTTCCTGTTAACCTTTTTGATGTAAAACTTGGATCATACATTTTAGCATTCGATCTCACGCATTTTGCAAGTGGCTTTCTCCTTTCTGTGTGAACGACATACGAATGAATACAAATACAGCTACGCAAACAACTTCCTTTTAGAGCCATTCAATAGAACTCCCTGATGTAAGTGATTAAAAATAACGACCTTTCATTTTCTCCCTCAAAGCTCCCCGCAAAGCAAACAAATAGTGTGAAGAGGTGGGGGTGATGTTCAATGAGAAATGTGTGAATAACTGTAAATGAGCTTGGGACATTGCTGCAGGAGGGTAGCACGCTCGGCGAGCACGTTATTCATCACTTCTTTTATCCTGTAGTTTGCTAACGAGCCATGAAGTAATTTCACCTGCACCTTTCATGCGGAGAAAAACGAAAGCGTTTTTCGCCGAATGCTCCATTATAGGAGAAGACATGTTCTAGCCTTATATCACGGATTTTATTTCGTATAATACAAGCGCACAAGCAATATACCCGATAGTTTTTTTCTTCTTCTTTTTTGAAGCGACCTTACGATAACGCATGCTCCGCATCGTTGCTGCCTAATCAGTAACGATCTAGAGTAACGCCAGCAGACGACATGGAACTCAGCTATAGACCAGCTGCGTCCCGTGTTGAGAGCAAAAGCACACATACGGGTTTCGCGCTCACTGTGGACTAACACTGTTGTGGATCCCGTCTCACTGCTTCGCAGTATAAACATTGACAGAGTATGTGTGGAGCGGAAAGGAACATTCCGGTGTGTTCGTGGATGAAAGAATTCCCTATATTTGCTCGACCCGCTGCAAACGCGTGCCATTTATTGCAATAGCTTTAGCTACAGAGCAGTTTAATTATTTGCGCGATGAAGTTGTGAGTGAAATAATAGTTGTTCCAGGTAAATTGCAGACGTAACGCTGGAGGGGCGAGGGCGCAGACGGGCGGCCATATGATGACGACGAAGATGAAAACCCGAGCCATTCGCGGTGATATTCGCGGCGTTTACATGAACTCGACAGGAGCGGGTCGAGTCGAACCTCTCCAACCGGAGACGATTGCAGCGGCGCCTTGCGAGTGTACCGTCGAGCATATAGCACGAGCGTGTCGAGTCGAATCAACCTACCCCCTGCTTTCAGGATGACTCGACTCGACGCATCGCGACGCCAGGTTAACACGACCCGGCTGCGTTTGCGTGGGCGAGTTCAACTCGACAGCCTAACTCGGCCTGCATTTGTAGAGTTCACGTAAATGCGGCTAAATTGCGATCGCGTGTGGTTCGCCTGTATTTTTTAGTTCTCCCTGCCTCGTGTTTTTATCTACCTCGTTTTTCGGTGCCAAATATGACCTGCGGACCAGAGGCAGATCGCTCGTATACAGCACGCGGCCGCCGCCTCCAGAGTGGGGGGCGAGATGGCAGGGTTCCGGAAGCTCATAGCTTTTGGCAATAAAGCGAGAGCCGGGAGAATGTTTTCACTGCAGTACTTTTCCCAATTTGCTTTTTTTTTTTTTTTCAGGGACAGTTCTGCTGTAGAGCTTTCAAGTCCAGAGCATTAACTTAAGCATTAACTTAAGCATACTTAACGATGGCGAGCACATATGTAGAATTCATATTGCGTAAGTGTGTAGGTCCTTTTTACTAGTATTATGCAATCTTTAGATAGTCCTTTCTGGTGAGGGGGAGAGGGCGCTTCACGTTTATGCTGTCTCTTGCGGAAGAGGGCCTCAGAACGATTCTTTTGCTGACGTAAGGCATGTTAGGTGGCAAATAAACAACTCGCTACGACTGCTCACGAGAGAGAAAAAAAAAGTTCGGAGAAAGCACGTGACAAAGCGCCTGTATGTGACAGACGCATTGTAAATTCTTAAAGGGGCCGTAAACAGGCCACCAAACATTTCTGAAATAATGATTACCCATGAAAGAACGCAGATCATAATACCCACATATACATTTCGTTCGGCTCGTGCCAGCTCATTGACCCATATAACTACCATCAAAGATGAGCAACCAGCGAGCCTCTCTCTACCACGCATACGTCACATGGCTGCGTAGCGTTTTGCCGTCCAATCGGGGGGCCGAGTTGCGCACATGACGTTTCAAATTACCAGCCAATAAACATACTTCGTTATCACCCGTGAGTCGAAGCGCTCAGTTTGTTTGTGTGAAACGACGTTTTGCGCTCCGTGGTTCCAAAATTCAACGTCATAACTTCTTCAACATCTCCGGCTTGCGCAAACGTCAACAGTTGGGCTGCTATCACATGACGCGATTCGAACCCGGGTTCCTCCCAGTCACGACATGACATGGCCAGCACGCTATCCACTGTACCAGGCGAGCTGGTGACGCGATGCCGCGTGGCTCAAACCAAATTACGGCAGCTCAGTTGTCGGGACCATTCGAAGATGACGAAGATGTTCCATTGCGCACCTACCTAAGATTCCGGAACTGTAGTCCCGGATATTCATTCGCGCTTGTGATGTGCTGCTTGCTACTGCCCAGAAAACGTAGTGCGCGTATGATACCTAAATTAAACGCTTTTTTTTTTCAATTTGAGGCTGCAACTGTTTAGATTTTGAGTAGAAGAGGATTCACGTTTATCTAGTCCAATTCCGCATTTGAAATAAAATCATACGTGGAACACTCCATCGTAATTGGTGAGGAAAGCGCTAACGTCAAAATGACGTAAAGTTAGAGCGCGGGGCGGAGCTTAAATGGGAAAGAGTGCAGTGAATATTTAATGCGTATACAAGCGCCTTTTGTTTTTGAGTGTTAGTAATTGCAAGGAGTTTTCACTGCCCAAGTTCCAATAATATAACAAAAATAAATGTGCACCTTTTGTACCTGTTTACGGCCCCTTTAAATAGATTACGAATCATTGAGCTGCTGCGCATGTTGGCAAACACATCCGCTATTTTCCAGCAGCTTGTTTCCAAGCGAACGCTGCGCAGCGCATCGCTACCCTACCGTTAACGCAAAGGGTGAAAGACGTTTGCTCACCAGACGAATGCTGAAGCAATCGATTAGATGCATATGCCACTTTAAATATGGACACGTTCAGAAAATGTTTCTTTCTTCTTTTCTTTTTTCTCTCTTTACGAAAAGTCATATTGCTAACAAAAATGGGGACGAGTTGAGTAGCCGGTCTTGCCATTTGTTTGAACAAGGTGTTCGTTTGTGCCAGCTAGAGCCCTCCTTTGGAACGTGAAAACAATCCCAGGTGGTTAAAATTATCCGCAGTCCTACCCTGCGGGACATGCAGCATGTCTACACACCAATAGGCTGACACAACTTACATGTAAGTACTCTACTCGAATTACTAGCTCCTCGAACGCCAATTCAATGCAAGAAAGCGGGCTGAAAATATACAGTGAAATACGTTACGCCGAACAGTTAAATTTTCTATGAACTCTTACTCTCTCTCTCTCTCTCTCTCTTTGATGAAACTCCCCATTCACCACCTTAGAAATAGAGTTGTTGTTGTTGTCCATTTTGATATCAAGCGTTTCGTGCAGTTCTACACACGTGCATCTTACCTTGTCTACTTCGCGTTCCGTCTTCTCTCGCACGCCTCATTGTAAATCTGCTTTGAATGTACAACAGGTCGCTTGCATCTATGTTGAACGTAATTATATCTAATCTGCTAATCTACGTACTATTCCTGTTTTCGTTCACACTGCTGCAGTGAAACAAGACCAGGAGCCAAAGGTTGAGAAAGGGCAATGTTGCTTCAGCTTTACCATATCTCGCTCTCGCTGTGCTGTTTTTGCGGATACAAAGCATGTGCTCCGCGACTGCCATCTTTACACCTCCCAAACAGCAGCTCTACAGTGCCGCCTGCAGTCGATCACAGCCGCACCATTTACATTGGCAACCATTCTCGGCCTTTGATCTAACCAGATCGACCATCGCCAAGCTCTTGAGTATTTCAAGATTTTTCTCCGGGACACTGGTCTCCTCTTTACCCTATGATCTGCCTGCGTACCTGTGTGCTGTGTGTGTGTTTTTGTGTGCTGTGGTTTTGCCTACCGTTCTGACGTATTACTGACTCCACTGACTATCGACATTTAGCATCGTTCATCACCTCATATTCAAGACATATCTCGTCCTGCCCCATTGTGCCTTGGGGTAGTGGGCCGCACCGTACGTGGCGAATTTCCCCATTCATTATCATTAATTTATTTGTTGTTGTTACCATATAGGCTAATCTGGCTGTTGCTATACCCAAAACCAAGGGTGCTGCCCGTGTACGTAGTTTAATGGTTTAGTGTTTAATGGCACAACTGCAACATCAAATACAGGCAGAGACGATGAGTCAGGAATTATGCAACTTATTTGTGACTGAGCACCCCATGGCACTGCTTAGTACTGGAGGAAATGATGAGGTGATGCGATGACGGGTGGATAATGATAGTGCTTAGTAGAAAACGGAGCCGTGACTCTTAGAAAATGTAAGTTCACAAAAGCATAAGAGTTACAATATGAGTCCAGTTCTACCGAAATGTGTTAAGGAGACCAGTGTCCCTTTGAAGTCGAAGTTGAGAAGAAGTGCGTGACAGTGCTGCATGATATTGGGATAGGGACCTAGCACTTGAACCAAGGAGGACCTATGGCCGAGCACAAAATGTCATTCGGAATCGCGTAGGCACGTGCAATTTTCCAAACGGCGCGATAGAACAAGTGATCGCTGGGTTGGGACTATATGCAGTTTGGTACTTTGATGACGTCGTCGTTAGAGTACGTCTCAACAGCATCTTTCGAATTTGGAGAGCGTTTTCAAGCGCCTTTCTCAAACCTCAAGACCGGTATTTATTGCGATAGATAATCGTATCAGAAGACGTTTTCCGGCCACCAGGGTATCTGACAGAATTATATACGAACCGAATAACGTGTCGCAGCTGCGAGGCACAATTGAGTGTTATTCAACATTTTTCACGAATGCATGTACCTCTGTTACCAGACGCGTATGCTTCCGCTTCATGAGGTACTTAGCAAGGGCTGTCGTCAAAATGGCGGTCCAAATGTGTTCAAGCAAAACGTCCACCTGAAGCCTTAGCTCACTGTAAATCCCACGAAACCTTTTTTTTTTTTTTTTCTCGCAACCGACACATCTTCAGAGGGTCTAGAAGAAGTCATTTTTCATAAGATCGATGGTAAGGAGCGTCCGATTGCACATGCTTCGGAATCCCTCACGTCCACATAGAAAATGTACGTCTAGACTGAACGGCAAGGCGTTGGCCATGATTAATGGCACGGAGAAGTTCAATGAATATGGGGACCCAAGTATACGCTGGACACAGAACGCACGCCTCTGGCAACCATCTAAGCGCTTGGTACAAGTTCTTCACGATCGTTATTTTTGTCCTTCTATCAACTACAACTATGCGAAACTATACTACATATATGTTGGTTTTATGTAATCGCCGCGCCATCCGCAATAATCTTTTCTGGTCTAAAATCAGATGCGTATACGAAGAGGGGAGTCAAGTCCTGTAGATCACATAAACAAAATACAGAAGCCTACACTGAAGATTTTTGCTTAAGTTTAATTTGTACAAGCTTTCGCGTGGAGGTCCACGCTTCCTCAGGTACAAAGTGAAGTGGTGACACACATAAGTATATATAGTATAGACACTGCTGTACAAAGAAAGGGAAGAGGAAAGGAGATCGTAAAGAACTGCATTGACTGAGACTATTTGTTATTCCTTGTTCCATTTCGTGCGCATGACATCTGTACTCGCTCTTGTGTTGGATTCTAGGTACCCCGCTGTTATGACTTCTGTCCTCTATGTCGAATAATGAGTTCCCTCAATGATACCTATTCTAATTGTTGTATAAATTGTATATATGGTTGTATATATTTTTGGCGTCACGTGACCTGTTTTACGAGTCGTATCTGCACACAACCTCTTAAAGTTCTTCTTATATGTTCTTAGTTTGCTTTATTTCGATTTGTTTTATTTCCGTTCTTTTTCCATTCAGTGCCGCACAGAAATGTGTGTACCGGTCACCGCTGCAAACCAGCTACAGAGACGGGGTCTCCGACATTGTTGTTCAAGACAACAAACAGTTGTAGTGGATGAGGGAATCAAACATAGGGCAAGCAGAACACAAGCCTCACAACGCACAGTCGCATACTTCTTCAGCTGTCAGCATTCCACCGCTTCAGTATTGTAAAAAAAATGCTGTAAATCAAGAGAGTTTGTCATGACAAGTGGGGGGTCCAGATATCGTGTGTAAAGTTCACTGAGGGTAAATTTCGCTGATGTCATGGCGGTTCGCATTTGACGCTATCAGTTTTCCAATGTTGGGGAATGACATAGCTAAGGAGACAGCACGAGTTTCGCTTTCGTATTAGCGCACTGTTACATTTTGGAAGGACGGCACCCACATGTATACTGGTGTACTACGATGGGAAAGTAATCAATCTCAAGATAGCGCGTTCCCATATTTCAACGGCAAGCATAATTTGCATTGTTCCATATGGATTGGGATTTGCGAACCTTCCTTAGGGAAGTTTATAGGCCACATATTCTTGATGTCTATCACCTGTATCAGCCTGGCCAGAAACGAACCAATCGAAAGAGCAGGAACACGAGAGTAACATCGTCCGCAATCGCCATGACATCCCGGCCATCCCGTTACGTTCCACATTGAGGGAAGGAATTTTGTGAGTTGATAGGAAGATGGGAGGAAACCTGCTTCAAGCGGGTCGACACTGCGCCAGACATCTCAGTCGTGGCACCTGGGTCGCTTTCTCGGCACATAAAAACATTATTGCATCGATTCCCGCGTAACAACAACTGCATGCGTGACGATGGGTCGAGGTATTTCACCGCAAGAAACCTCGCGTAACGTCCCCGGTATATTGACCGCTTGGGAAACCGGCATCCTCGAATCGCCCTATATGTGGTGTTAAGAATGACGTGGAGCAGACTTTGCTGTCCTGCAAACGCTTCACTGGAGTCTCTTGGATAATGCAATCGGAGTTCGCAGCACTTGACAACTCCGCCTCTCAGTGTTCTCAAAGGCCGCGTCACCGCCTAGTCAGGCATCGGCCATTCTGCACCGTTGTCAAATATTTCCGGGACATCCAACCGGACACAACCTTTTGACGCATAGTGGCATCAAAAAAGAAAAGAAAAGTGGAACTCAGCGCTTCTGCCGCTTTATGATGAACCCCACCAACCCTGTGCGGTCGTCGCGTAGTCAACACCAAGCGCTCTGGGTTAGCTGGCTCCACAATATCCGCATCACAAACTCAGCATGATGACCACAGTGCCTAAAGAACAAATCCTTCCGTGCAGAACAGCTAATTGCATTGCGCACGGTCAGTATATATGCATGTATGTTTCCTTACTTTGAGCGCCCACGAATCATTATAATTTTATGCATGCATGTAATCTATCTCCAGACAAGCCAATGCGATACATGTACGTTGTATCGTCGCAACCTCCACCATGATCCCCTGAAACTTCTCAACATCCACCACTTCAGACTTAACGCTGTCATAGCAAAATCCCTCGTCCTATAATAGAGTCCCTTTATGGAACGTTCAATGCTCTGTATTGCTTCGCGTGTGTGCACGTTTGGAACACCATTACTGGGATTAGCTGTGGAGTTGGACGGGCATACCCTTGTACAGTAAAGCCGGTAGAGGGTGGAGTAGCCAGGCGGGCACGTTTCTCTCAGCGAGTGCCTTCATTTCAAGGTAGGTATTTATAAGACGTGTAGCTGCACTCATAGAATCACGCATATATCAGCGATAGAGTCAAAGTTATACAGCCTTAATGCGGATACGCGGCGCTACGGGGATTTATATTCGGGGTACAGCTCGGGTAGAAAAGGTCTGTCGGTCCTGCCTGACAAACACTGACGGTCTCTTGTGGCTCTCAGCGTCACTGTAGTCTGCGGTACACATTCGAAATAATCTAGAAGTAACTGACGACACATTACAAACACAATTACCGCAACAATGCGGCGTGCCACTTCGCAAAGGGGTGACTTCAGGGAGTAACTCGCAGGGAGTGACATTTTTCTTGGTCTGACGAAGTGCAAGGGACTGATACAGCGTAGCTAGTCCAGCTGTAATTGTCGCGAGAAATACCACGTGAGAAACGACTCGCACTGCGTACCTTTCTGTAAGGCGAGCTGCAGCATCCTTCTCCAATCTTCTGCGGCGCTGTGGTAATCTGTCAGTGAAAAGAAGAAAAAGAAAATTGTAGATTACCCTTCACAAAGGGATTCCGACAAGTACCCAGCTATGAATAAGACGATGCTCACTGAATAACACTCGATCGTCTCTGCCCGGAGAAGGAAACCGTAGAACACATTTTTCTTGGCTGTACAGATGCCATCTGGGATGTCTTCCAGCGCACTTTCAGGGAAGATATTTTCCTGTCTCCCCGTTCAGTACGCTATCTTCCTGTGCGGGGTGGTAGCGCACCGCCCGCGGATATTTTAATACTCTTGGGATTATATGCGTTGTGGGTCGGACGTAGGGTCCATGACGACAATTAACCGCCTGTAGGGTCATGGCCCATATTTCGACGAATGCTGTTTCCGCTGGGCAAGTTTTTATTCTGCACGTCTTCAGAGGAGGTATCACAGAAGTGGCTGCATGTGAATGACCTCCTTCGGGAGGCGTTGATTACTGAGGCAGGTTTGTGTTGTGTTTCCCTTTGTATTGTTCCCTCCATTTTCTGTGGTGTTGCATGTTGGATGATTGCTATCGTAATGTCGCTAGAAACCGCTAATGTACATAGTGTACATACCTGTTGTTCTACACTACCTCTTGTATATAACATTGCAATGCATTGCAATGCAAATAAGTTTTGAAAAAATGAAAATAAAATTAAAATTAAAAATAAACACTTGGTAGCTCAGCCGGTGGCGTGCTGCCTTGTTGAGCTCAAGATCGTAGGTTCGATCGATCCAGCACCATGTGTCGGAGGATCCGACGCACGTTAAAGAAACCCAGGTGGTCGAAATTATCCGCAGTCCTTCTCTGCGGCACGTGCAGCATGTAGCCGCACTGGACGGACTCACCTTACGTGTAAACCTACTCCAAATGATTACTTTACTCTGGCCCCCAGACGTCTGACCACAGAACGATGACATTGGTACACAAGACCACGATACCATCGGGACAAAAGTCACTTCCAGAATCGATTACAAAGTGGGAGGAGCAGCTGCCGCCGAGAATATAACATGCTATATATCGATCAGTAATGGGTACAGTAACGATTCAAAGTGTATAGATTTGTGTAGTTTCCCTTTCTTTTTTGAATAACGCGTTCTGGAGTAGCCAGCCCCGAGTGGCTCGAGAATAACATCTCAATTTTTTTCTTTTACAAATCAATCAATCAATCAACGAGATACCAAATCCCACTAACGCCTCCACTTTCTCCTGTTTCCAATCAATCAGATACCAAATGGCACCATGGGGACGAAATATACAACGCACAAGGGAAGATTTGCTTATAATCGAACGACTAGCTGCACTCGAGTCCAACGGTCAAATGGTCACGAAAAGTCCGTAGGCAACAACCGAACCACATGCATAGTACAGCCCATCCGCGAGTAAAGAGGACCATGCCATATGACGAATCTTCTTTCGGGGAGGATCCCCATGCATTGGAGGCGGTAGACCACAGCAAGAAATTATCCTGTTCTATTCACAAGCCTGTCTCGTCATCTGGGTACCGGTACATAAGCACCGATTTCCAACGTCCACGACAAAGGTATCTCCGACTTGGACGTGGAAATAATTTCCCCAGTATTACTCAAAGAACATCAAGAGTCAAGGTAACATTATTTCGAAAATCATTACGTGCTGCACAAAACCCTTTGATCGCATCCAATCAACACAAATGATACTCATAGACACTTTGTGATCTAAAGTAGCACTGAGTGCGCCCCTCATAATTTTTTGTGTTGTTTATTTTCAACAAACAAAATGTGGTCCTGCGAAATCTAAGTCTCACACGCACACTTGCAAAACTGCTGCGTCGGAGTGTGCACCCCACCCGCCTCATGCTACAATACAGATGTCGTGTTTACGGTTGCACGAATTATGTACACTTGCCCCTAGGTCAAGCTCAGTGAATCATCACTGACAGCGCAAGAAAGGGCTCACAAGAGGGACTGAAATTCGCCATGGGGTTCCTAGGACCACAAGGCACCAACAGCTACTCAATAAATTCCCAGGCTGAGGACAACAAAAAACAGTAAGGGCTCTCATGGCTAACTCCTGAGTAGGAAATGCTCCCGCACCGTGGCAACTCTGAGAACTCACTGGTTGATCGGAAGTCAACATCGACGAACAGGCCAGCCCGACTATGCACCACCCACAATGTAAAAGAACAACCCTAAGCATAAGGGAAAAAAAGAGAACACATCAGACGTAGTTGCTCAGAAGTTAGATGGAGACCATAGGAACATCACCGTGGAGCACTACAAATATTCACAGATACATCGATAGGGCAAAACGCTGAAACGAGGCTTCTGCATCTCTTCCCTGCAAACGGACTGGGCAGAAGGAATGCAGGGGATCCCGCTGAAGTGACCTAAATTCTGGCATTACTGGTGAATATATCAGCAATGAACCGACAACCTGGACATGTGGTAATCGTGTAACATTCAAAAGCCTACCTACAACAACAACCTAACAACTACGAATACCATCACTTATCATTAGAAATTCTGCGAACTACATAGGGGGACTAAATGCCACAGACGATACAATAACCCTGCAGTGCGTACCATCACATAACGGCATGCATGAGAATTATTTATAAATACTGTTCGCCCTTGACGATCCATGGCAGGGGAGAAAAATTCTCACATATTAACTACAGTAAATATTAAGTACCGTAACTACAATGTCAAAGAAAAATAAAGCCAAAACAGAACCTGCAGTTCCTGCATACGCCAAAAACATTCACCCGTGCAATATAGGAGAAACAACAAGGGAAGAACAAGAAACAAACAAACAAACAAACAAACGAAAAATGAAGCTCATGGATGCAGAGCTACATAAAGCACCCTAATGCCCTAATAAAAGCTGGCAAATTGTGTAGGTGTTCTACTACATATCCTGAAAGCCTATTCAATCATCTAGAGTACGAACAAAATATGAATGCCTAAAAAATATTTATCAGCTTTGGAAAGGTGTTGAAGAATAATGGTGACGTGACCGCAGTGCCATTCCCTGTTCCTCAGGAACAATGTAGTGATTTGCTCCGATCCCTAATTCACTGTTCATTATCCTACAATAATGGAATGGAAGAACTGATAGTACTAGCCAAGTAACCCACAGAATTTCCTCCTACTCTGCCTGCCATTCCAGGTAACATTCATGCCCCAAGTGCCATTAACCTTAAGTATGGCGATTTCAATCATCTGCATTCACGAGAGGCTTCACTAATGAAAAAAAAAAAAAAAACCTCTCTACTAATGGGGCTGACAATTAATAAGCGCCAGGGCAAAGTAAGTCATCTCCATTGGAGGCGGAAGTAAAGATGTGTCATGCACCTTTTGCTACGCCCAAAAGTCTGTTGAACATATACTGCTTCATTGCACAAAATATGAGCACAAAGAAGACATCTAAAGGGAAAGATGAAGGTCCCCGGCCACCAAGCACCCTTGCTGGGATTCCTTCTTTACGCCAACGGGCCAATGCCGACGTCCTGGGCCGACGTTACAGGGAACTGTCACGACATTTGTCTCAAAGCGTCTGAGGAAAACCCAGGGAAAACACACAGACACAGAGCCGGCGCCCGTATTCAAAGACGGGTTACCTCCCAGTCTCGGCGTAGAGGGGGTCGTTACGAGGGCACGGAAGACGTTACGTTTTACGTATCGTGTATGCAGCTGTTACCTGCATATCGTGCCGAATATCGGGTGATGCAAGCGTGACTGGATATCCCCTGTGGTATATAATACAATGCGGAAACACTAAGGAGATCAGCCTCCTGCACACCTATCGTTATAGATAGTGGTAAGCAGAAAATGGTTTATTTTCGCCAGCATCCAAGGGCGCTGACATCATCTATCCATCAATGTCTAGTTTGAAATATAATTAGATAATCATTGGGTCCTATTGTACTATCTCGCATTTTCCCGAAAACAACGTTTTTATTCTGTATTAGCGCCGCGAAGCAACTGTGGCTGTGAGCGGTATACAGATGTGGGCAGATGGAGAGATGACAGCAGGAAGGAGTGGGGGACAAAGGAGTTAGTATGCGTCCTGGGCCGACTTCAGGGAGAACTTCGCCGACATTCGTCTGGAACGTCTTCGGAAAACCCAGGGAAAACCTCAGGCAGCACAGCCGGTGGTAGGATTCAAGCCCACCACCCGTAAGCCTTCAACACGACGTTGGCTAACATCAACGAGCGGAACGCCTTAACCCGATCGGCCATGCCGCTGGTCATCTAGTTAAAAAGTTAATTGGTTAATTAATGAATTTCAGCTAATCAGTCGTCCAGTAGTGGCATACTATTGCAGGTAGGATGTCCGACTAGCCGTAGAACCCATCTGCAACTTGCGTACCTTTCATAGCTTTCTTCTGGGTTTCTCAAAAAGCCCGATAAATTCATGGGCGTGGTCCGAAAGCTCACTGTGTGCTTTCATTCACAATTACATCTGACGACATATCTGACACACGACGTGTCATAGGTCTGCGAATTCATTCATAATCACCTTCACGTCACGGAAAATGATGTGATGTTGAGGAATGGCATAGCATGTGATGGGATATGTTAAATGAATGACGATAAATTAATGTGATCTTGAAGTTGATGACGAATGAAGTCCACTGATGAGCCCTGGAATAGAACTCCAGTGATGGGTTCTGGAATTAACGTCCAATGGTGGATTTTTGTGATGAAGTCAGTGTGATGGGTTTCAAAGTTGATGTTGGATTGCTGGGTCCTGATGTGCGTTTGTTTACACGCCGCATACTTTTCTCGTGCGAAACCCCGTGAGCAGAAAGGTGAATATGGAAGTTCAAAACACGTTCATTTCATCTTATTTGCATTTTATTTACCCTCAACGCCAAGAAGCATTACATAAAGTAGTGGAGGAAATAATACACGAAGTCGCAGACGTGTGACACCGGGGACTGCACGATATTTAAGTTACATGGTAAGCTAGGTGGGTCAAAGCCGTTTTGCCCGGTAGGGGTATTGAAGTGGCGCTAAAAAAAAAGAAACAAGAAGAAGAAGAACTGGAGCACAATGTTTTTATTTATTTTGTTATATGAGTCAATGAAAGCCTCAGTTCTCAAAACATGTAAGCGGTGCACTGACCGTTACGCTTCTTCGACGAATTTACGAAAGAACCCGAAAAACTTCTCCGAGTATCTGAGCCCCAGCAACAGCGCGCGTCTCCGCCCTCCGCCCCACGCTGGAAGAAGGATATCGTTCATTGAGGAGCAATATTGGCAGATCCGCGGCGGGTTGCGCGTCCCCATGAGGTGATAGTTCCCAAAATTTGAAATTAATTTTATGATACTTCCGGGTCACGCAGAGAAACAATATTTTTGGAGAACACGCCGTTTTTTATTCCGTGTTCGCGTCGCGAAGCAACTGTGGCTATGAGCGGCGTACCGACGTGCACAGATGGAGAGAGGATAGCAGGAAGGAGTGGGTGACACGGGGGTCAGTGCGCGTCCTGGGCCGACTTCAAAGAGAACTGTGCGGACATTCTCCTGAAATGTCTTCCGGATAACACAAGGAAAACCTCAGACAGCAAAGTAGGTGGGAAGATTCGAACCCACCACCTCGCACTTTTCAGCACGAGCTTGGCTACCAGTAACGAGCGAATGCCTTAAACTATAGATAACAATGACAACCCGTAGATTGAAACGCAGATTGGAATGACAAAAATTTGGTAGGATTCTGAAGACATCACATCTAGCCCACAGTGACACTTTAAAGGTAAACTCTCTCTCACCACTCACGCTTCCTTTTTCCTTCTCGTTTTCGCTTTATAGTGCGTTAGCATAAGAAGTGTTAAAACGGAAAAAGGTGTATCTACGTGTGGGTAGGTATCCGTGTATGCGATGGTGAAGCCTCACCGAGGCATAAGTGGACAAAGTATAAGTGGACATGTAAAGGGGATATAAGAGGGTAATTTTTTTAGATTTCCGTGTTATCGCCGCGAAGCAACTGCGGCTATTAGCGGCGTACAGATGTGGACAGATGGAGAGAGGACAGCAGGAAGGAGTGGGGAGCCAGTGAGGTTAGTATGCGTCCTGGGCCGACTTTAGGGGAAACTGTGCCTACATTCGTCTGGAAAGTCTTGGGAAAACCTCAGACAGCGCAGCCGATGGTAGGATACGAACCCACCAGCACCCAGTGTTCAGCACGACCTTGTCTACCACCAACGAGCGGGATGCCTTAAACCACTCGGCCATGCCGCTTGTAGAGGGTAAATGTAAATGGAGGTAAATGATTTGAAATTGAAGTAATTGAAGTAATCGAAGGTAATTAAGAGTAAGAGGAATTGAAAGTAATTAGAGGTAATTAAAGGCAATTAAAGCAAGAAAGTTGAGTCTAAACGTAATGAATGTAAGATATATGTAATTAAGAAAAAGATTAAATTAAATTAAAGATTGCGGAGGTAATTAAATGTAATTAAAGAAAATTAACGTCAATTAAAGTGTAATTGAAAGTAATCAAAGCAAGTAAACGTAATTAAAGGGAATAACATGAAATTCAAGATTACCTCACGTAACCTGCGGTTACCAGAGGTAACTGGTAATTAATGGGTAATTAGAGTAATTGAAAGTAATTAATGATAATTAAAGGTTAATTGAATTGATTTCCCCCTGTCCCCCACTCCTTCCTGCTGTCCTCACTCCATCTGTCCACTTCTGTACGCCGCTCATAGCCACAGCTGCTTCGCGGCGCTAACACGCAATAAGAAAATAATAAAAAATCGATTTACACATAGTTATCGATAGTGTGAAACCGGAAGTCAAGTATAGACCGGAGCTGGACAACTGGTAGTCAGGTTTGACCGGCAGTGGAGAACCGGAAGTCGAGTTGGACCGGAGGTGGATACCAGAAGTCAAGTATAGAAGGGAAGTGGACAGTCGGAAGTCGGATTTAGACCGGAAGTGGTTACCCAGAAGTCCAGTATAGACACGAAAAGGCGCTTAGTGATAACGCATTTCTCTCGCATTTACCGCTAAATCGCTACTAAATTGTTTCAAGCGCACAGAAAGTCCTGATGAGTTCCAACACGCCTCAACTGCCGGCGCTAATTATGTTACTGCTCATAGCCTTCGGTCGAGGCCTGTAATAAGGTCACACTGTATCCTTTCCATAGTGACTGTTGAGTACGCAGACCGGGAACGACCGAGAGATTGCCTCACGCGGATAGCCAGGACATGAAAGCCAAAGTCTATCCAATGTCTATTGGAACACAGGCTACGCACAGATGGGAATTTGCGAGCTAGCGTTTCTTTCTTCATTCCCTCTTTGGAGCAAGGCTATTCTCGTTTACAGTTTCAACCACGTTGCAGACGGGGTATCGAGTGGGTGGAGAAGGCAAGGATGTTTCATCCCGAATGCTTCGAAAGTGACCAGAGAAGAGATAAGATACCAAGCAGCAGAGACTTGAGAAGAATACGAGATCTCGCTTAGTTTCCTTTCATTGGCAATAAAATACAACGTTATAGCATTCGACTTCCTGTAAAACTACACAAGCACGTTCTGCACACCGACTGGATCGTTGTCAAATGGTGCCGTGCTTCAGAGCTGTGTCCAAGTTCCAAAATCTCCGATTTACTGCCCGGATGTTTCTTTCCCAGATACCCAGACTCGTTGCTACGCATGTGCTATCCTTTAACACGGTTCCACCCTCCTTGCGTTTCCCTGGAGATAAAAGACGGTGCTATAACGGTGGCGCAACAGGGAAGCGGATTATGGAGGAAGAAGAAGCGTGAGTGAAACTTATCCTTGGTCCCCCACGAATCATCGAACGCTGAGTGACATTTCGTGATGGGAGCTACTCCATGAGGCCACGCGCAAAGTCCACGTGTTTTCGATGTCATTATGTTGTCGCGATTAGACTGCAAATGCAGTGGCGCGGCTTCCTAGAATCCGTTGCGACGTATGGCACGAGTTGCACTCACTCGTCATGCCGGGCTTCAATTAGGCGGATTATTGATGGTTACTTAGCGAGTAGCTCTCAGAAGGTCACCTAACGGTACCTTCGGCTGATGACACGGATTCTTTGAGCCGGAGCACGTGAATCCGGCTCTCAGTTCGAAATCTAGCACAAGAAGCCCCACACGAGCCGAGTACGGCAGCCGCCCTTGGGGTAGGAGAACGGTGGGTAAGTCGCTATAGACGTGGTTTCTAGTTTTCTGTCGAAGAAAAAGGGAATACGCAGTCTTAAAAATGAGGGAAAGGGGGGGGGGGGTCCAAGTAGCTTGCTGTTGTTCGTAGCACTCAAGTGGGCATCGTCACGACTATAGCTAAAAAGAAAAAAAATGGGGGGGAGTTGACGATTTCAAAGTGTGGCATAGGTAGGATGAACGATACTCATGGGGCGGAGGCACACTGTGTATGAGAGGTGCGCTTGAGTGGTCTTTCCGCGAGGCCCGTTTCTTGAAGAAACGCACGAGGGTTCGAGTCTTTGTAAGTCGTTCTGCATAGGAACCTTCGGGGAATAGGACGTCCGTCAGTATGCCAGGCCTGGCGTGGGGAAGGTGAGTTTCCCGCATAGCGTACCCTTAAAACAGAATTTTACTGCAAAGCACGCTGTGCACCAACCATTGCCACGAATGATAGGGCTATCGCTTCTGATTCGAGGAAAGTGGTGGGCGTACACCTTTTTGTGGCAGTTTGGATATATGATAATTGCCACAAAAAGGCGTACGCCCTCCTCTCTCCTCGAATCAGAAGCGATAACCCTATCATTCGGTGCAATGTTGGCGCACAGCATGCTATGCGGTGAAGTTCTGTTTTTAGAGTGTATGGTATGCGCGGCATTCTGTCAGGTCGCACCTCTGTGGTTGTTTAGGCACGAGTGACCTCCACACGCTTAAAAATGAACTTCGCCGCATAGCACGCTCCCAGCCAATCAGCATCTCGATATGATATCGTCATATGCCTTAATTTGTTGAAAACAGGGGGCGTACGCCTTTCCTGTGACAATTATGGACAGCATGAGTGTCACCAAAAAGGCGTACGCCTCCCGTTACGAGGTGCCATAGGGCGCGTCAGCGCAGGCGCACACAGTCAGGTGACTGTAACTCTGCCATATGTTGCTACCGCTCTGACAGTGCAGGCAGGTTTTTCAGGGCGCTCCGACTTTAAGGAAGGCGATCGAAAAGAAGCAGCCGAATGTAATAAGAAAACACCCCTTTCCACCAGCCGAAGAGGAAGTGTCTCGCCAAAGCGCTCTATAGAGCGATCTGAGGCCACCAGTTGAATATACCATATGTGTTGCAATAGGAATTTGCCGGCCGCGGATAATGCAGGTAACCACGCGTATTTTCTACAGTGTACTAACATATTTGTTATTCTGAGATTACGGGACATTCCTTGTTTTTCTCTGTGGTGATGTTGCAGTGGCTGAATATGGCAATAAAAATAATATTAACTGAGAGTGAATAATCCTATTTTAAGTTACAGTGGACTCTCGTTAATATGACCAAGGCCTTTCCTGTGGATTTTGGTCATAAAGCGAATTGTCACATTAACGAGCAATATGGATGATGCTCCGTAAACTGGAGGTAAGGAAGTCTCTTTCGCTCCGTCTCATGTATAAATGACGCAGTTATTGCAGTCACAGTACTTCAATTCAATTTATTTTATTTTACCAACATAATTTATTATTTATAACCTTACAATTTATCGACGAATGAAATTCGTTACAAGCGTCTGGTTAGAAAAACTGTCAATATGTAGCGTTTCCCCTGACTCAATTACTGGGGCGATGGCGGGCGAATACATACTGTGCGTACGTCATCCGTGAACCACTGGGCTTGTTGGTTAGGAGGACGACTCGGTAGAAGTGGGGTCGTGACTTGGGCATTCATGACGCATACATGTTCCCGGGACCACTGGACTTTTGAGTCAGGAGGATGACTCATTCTGTGATGAACGGTCACAATAACAGGGGAGGAATACAAGTGTTCTTCCCAGTTCGTCCCCCGGAATGTTGGTCATAGTCAGTTTATCGAGTTGCCATAATAACAAGGGGCCTATACACAGGACCTCCATTGGCAACGATCGGTGCCCCAGAAAAGTGTTCATAAAGTGAGGATGTCGTACTAACGAGTGCCATATTAAGCCGTGTCCACTGTATTCGCTATTCGGCGATTATAACACGTGCGTATGTGTTTAAAAAAATGAAATTATTGGACGCAGATGTCATATCAATCCAGTTAGTCGTTCTCGTTTTATTCAGTAAGTTAATGAACTAGACGTTGAGATACCAGGCCCAGGGAGAAATAAACGGTTTAATGGGTCATGTGAGAGAGACCGTGGACAGCGAAGCTTCCCCGTCGAGGCCCACGATCGAAGACGAAGCTGATCCTACTAGCTGGTGCTGAAGAGCGCGAGAACAGCTGACGACGTTTCGTCTTCCTCTCGATCAGCTGTTTCTTGCTCTCAGGCCACTACATCCCTCCCACCTTAGCTGTAGCCATAACGTTGGGGGCCTCTCCGGAGACGCGAAGGATAGCGCCTGGTGGCAGCATCTCCTGAGCCCATGACCTGTCCAGGCTCGTGATGACCAGGAGCAATAGCGTCATTGTTACCATGGGGTTCATGGAAGTCGTTCTGGTTCCCCTCTTCTGGACGAGGATCTCGGCGGCAAGGAGGGGGAAGAGGAACCTCGTCTTTTCGGAATACCTCTGGAACTGAAGCTTGGTCAGGCCAGGAATCAACGGAGTGCCGGCACTTGAGGTGGTCCTTGTGTACGCGGTGTCGCCTCTGCTGCTCATCTTCGACGACGTAAATTGCCGACCCTTGTTTGGAGAGAACGACACCAACTTTCCAGTGGGATTTCTTGCCCGGGTCCAACATCCAGACCTTTTGGTTTATCCCAAAGCTCCTGTCTCGGCTGCACTTGTCATAGTTGCGTTTCTGACGTTCGCGCGACATGCGCACTGTACCGGAGATATCGGGCTGACCAGGACGAATAAAATCTAGGAAGTGTCGAAACTGACGTCCATTTAACATTGCACAGGGAGAGCGCCCTGTTGTGGCATGCGGGGTTATCCTGTACTTGAACAGGAAACTACGAACACTGTCCTTCGTCCCTTCCAGCGCTGCGCGGCGAAGGGCTGTTTTGAAGGTACGCACAAAGTTCTCCGCGAGACCATTCGATTGCGGATGGTATGGCGGCGTCAGAACGTGACGTATCTCGTTTGCCTGAAGGAAGTTCTTAAACTCCTTGCTGGTGAACGGTGGACCATTGTCGGTGACCAGAACCTCTGGCAAGCCATTTCGTGTGAACATGTCGGAAAAAGCAATAGCAGTCTTCTCAGCAGCTGTGCTTGTCAGTTGTTCTATTTCCGGCCATTTGCTGTAGGCGTCTATTACTATGAGGTAGTGCTTCCCATTCAGCTCAGCGAAATCGGCATGCAGACGTACCCAAGGCTTATCTGCGGGTTCCCATTGGTGAAGTGGCACCGGTACCTCGTGGGCAGCAACAGAGGCGCATGGCTCACAACTTCTCACTTCCCTTTCGATATCTCTGTCGAGGCCCGGCCACCACAAATAGGACCGAGCTAACATCTTCATCTTTGTTTGTCCAATATGGCCCTCATGAAGGAGACTTAGCAGAGGACTTCGGAATTTGGGTGGTATCACCGTTCGTATCCCCCAGAGCAGACATCCTTTGTAGATCGTTAGCTCCGTGCGGCGTTGAAAGAACGCTTCCAAACAGGGATCGACGTGCGTCGGCCAACCACCGGAAACGAATGCAGCCACCCTGGCCAGGTCCGGGTCCTGTGACGTGGCCACAGCAATATCCTCGACGGAAATGGGTAAGGTAGAGACCTGATGGTCCAACACTACGTTTACCTCTGTCAGGAAGACGTCGAAGATGCCCCGTTCCATCTCTCGGTCAAAGTCTCCATCTGGACCCTCAGGCAGACGAGAGAGGCCGTCGGCGTTTCCAAATTTCGCGGTTGGCGTATATTGAATGTCAAAGGTGTAGTTCATTAAGATCAAAGCCCATCGTTGCAAGCGACTGGCGGTTGTCGCAGGAATTCCTTTCTTGGGACCAAAGATCGTGGTCAGGGGCTTATGGTCCGTGTACAGAACAAACCTCCGGCCCCAGAGATACTGATGAAACTTCCTGACGCCAAAAATGATGGCTAAGGCCTCCCTCTCTATCTGTGAGTAGTTCTTCTCCGGGGCAGTCAATGTCTTCGAAGCGTGTGCCATTGCCATGTCTTTGCCATCGACCTTGTGATAGATAACAGCTCCAAGACCTCTAGAAGATGCATCTGCGGCTAAGAAAATGGGTTTTGCAGGATCGAAATGCGTAAGCGCGTCCACAGATACCAGCATCATCTTGACCTTTTCAAAAGCCTCCACACAACCCGAAGACCATTCCCACGGTACGGCTTTCTTCAGGAGGTCATTGAGGGGCGCAACGACATCAGCAAGCGATTTTAGGTATTTTCCGTAGTGTTGTACCATACCAAGGAATGACCGCAGCTCGGAGACGTTCGTGGGTGCTGGCATATTGAGCACTGCGGACACCTTCTTGGGCGATGGCCGGAAACCCTGTGCGTTGACTACATGCCCCAAGTACTCCACTTCGGCCCGAAAAAAAGCACATTTCTCGCGCTTCAGTGTAAACCCAAACTCGCGTAGTCGGCTAAAGACCTGCTGGAGATTGTCCAAATGCTCATCATCGGATTTGCCTGTGACGATGATGTCATCTAAATAGCAGGCAACCGACGGTATGCCTGCGGTGACCTGCTCCATGATTCGTTGAAAAACTGCCGGTGCTGAGGCGATTCCAAAGGGCATTCGCGTAAATCGGAAGAGTCCTTTGTGCGTATTGATGACAAGGACCTTCTGTGCTTCGTCGTCGAGCTCCATCTGGAGATAAGCTTCCGACAAGTCTAACTTGGAAAACCGCTGTCCGCCATTGAGTACGGCTAACAGCTCTTCAGGCCTAGGGAGTGGGTACTGCGATACAGCCAACTGCGGGTTCACCGTCACACTGAAATCCCCGCAAACCCGAACAGCCCCATTCGGCTTAGGAACGACGACGATGGGGGTAGCCCACTCCGAAACGTCGACCGGCGTTAGCACTCCGTTCTTAACTTGTCTCTCGATGTCTGCTTCGACTGCTTGCCTCGTAGCAAATGGAATCGGACGCGGTTTAAAAAACTTTGGTTGAGCAGCCTCCTTGAAATGTAGATGCACCTTCGTCTTTGTGCACCTCCCCAGACGGGATTGGAACAGGTCGGGAAACTTGGACAAGACCTTTTCGAGTGAACTTCCAGGCCTGACAACACTTCCGACGAACAACTCATTAAGATCCAGTCCCAGGTGACGAATCCAATCTCTACCCAGTAGGTTAGTGTGCTCCATGTTAGTAAAGAACACTTCTAACTTCCTCTTCCGTCCACCATAAGACACTTCCACTTCCGTCTGGCCACGAAGGGGTATATCGTCTTTGCTGAAAGACCGAAGACGGAACCGTGGTTGTTTCAGCTTGGGTTTACCTAACCTAACATAGGTAGAAGTATTGAGAAGAGTGGCCTGCGATCCGGTGTCCACTTGTAGCAGCACATCGTGCGACCCTATCTGGCAAGTCACAAACTTGTCTTCACCGGTACCCGCGAAGAAAACATCCGAAACATACTCCACGTTCCGATAGCTCTTCTTCCCTTTCGAAGGACGATTGGCACGGCACATCTTAGCGATATGGCCAGTTTTGCCGCAGTTATGGCAGTCTTCATCTCTGAACCGACATGTGTCCGAGTCATGATTAATATTGCCGCAGCGAAAACATCTTGCATGATCGCTTCTTTTTTCTAACTTATGCACGGTCTGCTCGGCATGAAGTTGGCGAGACTCGGCTTCTGCGGTCAACGTTTTGTCAGCCATGTTGGTAGCAGTTTCAAGCGTGAGACCCTTCTCTAGGACTAACCGGGCGCGAATTCGTGGATCATGAAGTCCCACAATGAAGGCAGTTAATAAAGAACATGCTCTCACATCGGTTTCTGCTTCATATTCACAATGAGGGATGATGGCGGAAAGGCGTTCCAAAAAGTCTTTGACAGACTCCGACTCGTTTTGACGGGTTGAAAAAAGTTTCCACCTCTCAAATTCTTTAAACTTCTTTGGGGTGTAATGCTCGGCAAGCTTCCTTGTGAGTTCAGAATATGCAACGGACAGAATGTCCCGTGGCTGAACAAGGTTGTACAGATGTTTGAATACTTCAGGGGTGAGCGACGTTATGAGCAAATTGGTTTTGTCTTCCTCTTCGGTGACTCTAGCCACCCGAAGTGCAGCCTCAAACCTTACTTGATACATGTTCCAATCTTCCTTGGCCGGGTCAAATATTCCTGGACTGCGGAACCTGCGAGAGTTGTCGTCGCCCGACAAACTGGGTTGAGTCGCCATTGCTCGTCGCCAGTTGAGATACCAGGCCCAGGGAGAAATAAACGGTTTAATGGGTCATGTGAGAGAGACCGTGGACAGCGAAGCTTCCCCGTCGAGGCCCACGATCGAAGACGAAGCTGATCCTACTAGCTGGTGCTGAAGAGCGCGAGAACAGCTGACGACGTTTCGTCTTCCTCTCGATCAGCTGTTTCTTGCTCTCAGGCCACTACAGACGTAAGGTCCATACATCTGGGGTGTAGCTTAGCGGAAACCGAGGAATCCTATAGTGCCATGATGGTGGTGATGGCGGCGGAGGCGATATTTTACTCGTGTGCCGAAGAGTGGGCCTCACATTTGTGGGCTTGCGGAACGCGATATTACTTATTTATTTATTTATTCACGTTAAGGACCCCCGTTGGAGCTCTTACATAACGAAGGGACACAACTTTGCTCTTCTTGCCGTTGCGACGAACACTTCGCGTTACAGACCGCAAACAACAGGAGTAATATCAGGACGAACATAGACCGGAATAACATCAGAAATAAGAACAGGCTACAGCAATCACAAAATACATCAAACGGAAAGAAAAGCAATGATGACGGTGGCTGGAGTGACGGAAGGAACGCGAGAGAATTGTAATGGTATGCGTGTGACTGCTTCAACCAGAGCGTTATACTACGCGTTATGATATGTAAGGTTGAGTAATGGCAGCCTTGAAACGAGCAGCATCATGAATATAGACAGGAGATTCCGGCAGGTGGTTCCAGTCGCGATTCGTCTTAGGAAAGATGGAGTGCATGAAGAAATTTGTGCGACAGTGTAGAATTTTGATCTTGTGGGCATGGTCATGGCACGAAGAAATGTTGTCAGCGGGGGGGAACGGTCGTGTGTACTTGTGTTATGATATAATTTGTGGAAAACACACAAGCGTAAAACTGCTCGTCTGCATGAGAGAAGTTCAATGCCAAGGTCCCGTTCTAATTGTGAAACACTACTGTCCGGTGAATAATTGGAAGTGATGAAACGTGCGGCCCTGTTCTGAACTGATTCCAGAGCTAGATATTCCTGACGTGGGTCCCAAACAGTGGAGGCGTATTCTGGCAGGTAATACGAAAGCGCGATATGATCGAAGCTTAATTTGAGATGGAGCGAGTGCAAGATGGCGACGAAAATAGCCAAGGGTCCTGTTGGCTTCCGACACAATTTTGTCACTATGATTAGACCAATGTATGGTCGATTCCAAATGCAGGCCAAGATATTTGTACGTAGGAACACGAAGTTGTTGGGAGCCATTCAGCAAGTAAGATGTAGAAATGTGAGCTGAAAAACGTGAAGGAGTCATGACTTTGCATTTGGTGGCGTTGAGAGAAATGGGCCAAGTGTTACACCACCTCGATACAGCGTGTAAGTCCTCCTTGAGAAGATCATGGTCAGCACTGGACGCCATCTTCCTGTATAAGACACAGTCGTCCGCGAAAAGTCGAGTGGTACTACTAAGGGACTGGGGTAGATCACTTATATAAAAGAAATAAATAAAAGAGGGCAAAGAACGGACCCGTGAGGAACACCTTACACTCTAAACCTCTTTACACCTTAAAGGGTGTAAACCCAAATGTGCAGGGCATGCACCTTTTAATGTGTAGTTTAACGCCATCAACATTGTTAGGGTGCAATCATGTGAAAGGGTGTAATTCGCAACGCCGAATAAGAAAATACGCAGAAAATGTTGTCAGCTTGATGCGAAAAAACTACTTTTTTCGCATCGAGCTGACAACGCTTTCTGGGTATATGCCCAGGACCCTCTAGGAATGAAGTGTAATTGTATGTCATTTTGATAATCACCAAATGAACATATCTATAAAAAGTTTCACTGCATTTAAAGTATTCCGTAAAAGTTGGTCTGCTCATGCAGCATGTCTATAGGTAATTGGTTAACTCTAAGGCGATCAACTATGTGTACAAGAAATATATACGGCTATACTGGGCAACTCAAGGATAGTCCAATTCGCCAGAACACACTTCAATGAGCTATATGAAAAATGGTATGTATGGCTTGTTATAAGCTCTGATTTTTTAATTTTTATTGAAAACTAATGGAACAAGAGAGGTGTCACTTGAACAGGTACTAGAATGTCACATACGAAACAATGTTTCTGACAATATAGTTGTTGACATTGCGATGTCTGTCAGAAGTGTCACGATTGATGGCTTTACAGTTTCAGTAAGTTGTGTAATTGTAAAAGAAATTCCTGAAAATTACATGCCGGTATTTTCTGAGATCTTAGGAATATATGTTGTAAATTCTCAGATTATTTTCATTGCCCTGTGTTTAACCACCGTCGAATACGATTGCCACATGCATGTCCATATGGTAACCACCACTCAGGAATCCACTGTTTTGGAAAATTGGAAGAGCGTTTCACCTGACGGTGCTGAACCTACACACACTCCCGGACGGCAGGCGCGTTATCAATCCATGTAATGCGCTTCTGTAGTGTGACTTACTTATATCAATTCATGTGATGCGCTCTCTGATTGCCTATGTTATTTCTTAACTTATGTCAAGCTCTCCTTAGTGTGCCTGAATTAATCCACGTCTGGCTGTTAGTCATGACATGTGGTTATTATTTCGTCATGTCGAGCGTTCTTCTAGTGTTTCGCAATTATGTAATGTGGAAAACCTGCCCACTTCATCGTCAAAATATGATTGTTGTTGTTGTTATGTAATGCGCTCCTTTATAATGTTCCCCTGTCATGTCTGTAGTATTCGATCTCCTTTCAGTAAACAAAGTCAATGTATGTTCAAGATTCAAACACACCTTAGAATACACCCTGTATCATACCCTCACCGAGATTTTCCTGAAAAGGGTGTAATACACCATTCTTACACCCTCAAGAGCTCTCAAACAGATGTTTGGGGTGCACAAAGGGTGTATTACTGCTGTGTACAGCCATTTTACACCTTAAGGGGTGTGAAAAGATTTAGAGTGTAGTGTACTCGAGTGAAGCTCGATAGAGTGTTGCTACTGAAAACCACCTGTTTACGGTCAGAAAGAAATGCTCTGATTCAGGTTAAGACTGAAGGGTCGAGATTTAAAGATGAGAGTTTAGTCAAGAGACGGCAATGAGGAACAGTGTGAAAAGCCCTGGAAAAATCTAGGCTGATGGCGTCCGCGTATTCGTTGGAGTCGAGGCAACTCCGGATATCGTGAACAAACTCAACTAATGAAAAAATGAAAAAATGACTAAGAAGCAAGCGAGGTGGCTTTTATATTATGCATCAAACTCAACGAGTTGCGTCTCACTGGGGTACCCGTTCCTAAATCCATGCTGAAAATCATAAAAGCAATTTACACAGGAAAGATGTTGGCGAACATGGGGTTATATAATGTGTTCCATTAACTTACAAGGAATGTTGGTTAGTGAAATGGGCCTATAATTTGAGGGAGTAAAGGCATCACCAGTCTTGATGATAGGTATAACCTTGGCCGCATGCCAGTCGTCGGGAACTTGTCCGATTAACAAGGATTGATTGAAGATGAGAGTCAGGATCTGGCTAGATGTTGCAAAGGTATCCTTAAGCACTTTGGGATTGATTCTGGCAAAGTCAGGAGATGATGATGATCGTGCACACTCCATAAGCTTAGCTACACCATGATGGTCAATAGTGATGCCAGGCATCGTAACAGTGTCGAACACATAACATGAGGAACATCAAAGGCACTTTCAGAGACGAACAGTGAAGAAAAGTAAGTATTTAGTATGGCAGCACTTCGCTCTAAATGCACAACATCACCGCAACCATCTCTCAATTGGATGCGGCAGTCCTTATTTGGGTTTATGACCTTCCAGACTTTCTAAGGTTATTGCTTAAAAGAGTAGGGCGTGTCGTGTTGAAACACGAGCGTTTCTCTTCTTTGATTGCTAGATAATATTCCTTGGCTTCCACTTTATAGTCTTCCCAGGCGGAACTGTTGTTGCGCGTCATCCCATTGCGGTATGCACGTTTCTTTTTGTTGGCCTAGCATTTCAACGCACGGTCGTACCAGGGCGAGCTCTGAGATGACAGCGCAGTAATTTAGGTATGTACTTTACCGTCCGGTTGTTAAGGGTAATCTTGAAATCCCCCATTCCCATTGCCCTCAACAGATCGCGTCGAAAACAACCGAACAAACTCATCAAAAAACGTGCCTAGTTCCCTGTTTATGACATCATAATCGCCCTTGGCGTAGTCTATTATGTCAAACTTCTTATTCTTGCGTTCGACGTGCGGGACATTAATACGGGCGTATATAAACCTGTGGTCGCTGAGGCCATCAAAAAGTGCAATTGAAGAGAATAGCTCTGGTTATTCTGTAAGAACGAAATCAAAAATATTTTCATGAGATTCACAAATACGCGTAGGCTCAGTAAGTAGCTGCTGCATGTCAAACGATAAGCATAGTCCACAAAACTCGGATGACAGAGTCGTGGAGGCTTCGGGATGATGGATCGATATCCGGGAAATTGGAATCATCAAAAAGCATTATTTTGTGGGTTGGAAAATTCATTTTAACAAATGCGAGTGCTTTCGCTCTAGCTCTAGTGCGAGCTCAGTTACAGAACAAACATTATTCTGCTGACGGTAGGAAACACCAATAAGGATCTTGTAGTGAGGGTGGTCAAGGTGTCATTAAGCCACGATAGCGGGAAGACTCCTCTGCCAATCGGCCTATATCACGAACAAGGAACACCTTGCGAATTTCGAGCCCCCAACACGCCAACGTTGCGGGGTAGTACATCATGCAGGTTCATACGTCAACCCAGCCATTCGCGTCCGCACCTATGCAGTCGTGGAATGCAGTGCCAACTCATTTTTCCTGTTTGTGCGGTCCTTGCGGTCCGGTGCGGTCCGGTTTGTGCGGCTTGTGCAGTGTGTTAATCCACGTCACACTTGATGCGGCCAGGAATATATTGGACAGTTGCAGGGCAGCTACATGTGCGTCGACGTGCTGGTTGCAGTGGGTGCTTCGGACCAACGCTATTTCAGAGTAAAGATTGTATACTTTAGGCACGGTTTCACCAACGCTGGTTAACTTTAAACCGAGATCAGGGATTGCTAAAACTTGAACACTCAAATCTCTCTTAAAAACGTTAGTTGGTGACATGATGAACGCTTCAGTGACAATAACTGCCTTTGATGAAGCAGGGTTAAGCGTTAAATTCAGGTTAAGGGGCCGTTAATCTCGGTTCCAATGTTAATCGGCGATGGTGAAACCGTGCCTATGTGTGTCATTCGTCTTATTCGCTCCGTTGCCACTTAATATCTCGGTATGGTCTGCTACAGCGGTCCCTTGTGCGAGAAATTCAGAAGCTGGTATGCGACTGCATGTAACCTCGCTTAATAACGTACTCGCATTATTATGCACACGAAAACGCTTTTCGCATTTCCAAGAAAGCAAGTCTGGGACACACTGTCTGTTTTTATACTGCCACTGCCTGCGCGTGCCCACATGCAGGTCGAAACAGGAAATCAAACACTGTTGGGTTAATATCGCTCGATATGTCCCATGGCAGCTACTTTTGGGAATATCTACGATAAGCAATGCGGCCGTTCTAGGACCATTTGTCAACGGGAAGATCGTCTTCTATCCGGGGTAGTCATCGATAAACACAGCAGCCATTCTAGCCGCCATACTAGATCGAAGAAAAGATGAGAAAGGGTATGAGAAGAAGTGGAATACATGCAAGCATAAATATGCTCATTCAAGACAGCGTGTCCCTCTCTACATGAAAAACACAAATCGCTAGGGGTGACAGCCGCAGTGGATTTGCTTGTACCCTTGCGCTTCTCATCTGTCATTTGGCAAATGTCCAAATCTAACATCGTCGGCCGATTGTGTCTAAAGTTCCATGGTACTTTAAAGGGAGACTCCGCACCAAAAACGTGTTGGGGTAACAGTGCGACATCAATTCGTGCCGTATAATATTTCAGCGTATACAATTTCTCATCCCCAAGTGGCACAGATAGTGAGAAAATGAATATTTTCCTTTGAGTGATTAGGCGCTCCTCCAGGAAAAAAGCAGTTAAGCAACACTGGGCTTCAACTCAACTGTGTTCCTCGTGTACGGCTTTCCTTACGTTTTGCTCTTACCGCTGGCGAATATTTTCGAACGAAATTGAGGAAGCAGATGACTGGACATTCATGTGGCACGAAGAAGTTACAAAGCACGTGCCCGAAAAACAACCAGTGGCCCACACGAACCTACTGGTGACGTCACGCATGGTATGGCGGGCTAGTCCGCCATACGCATGGTACAGGAGGTGCGAGAGGGAACGTTCGGAAGTTTCGGTTTCGTTTTGAGCTTTCCAGCTCATTTAGCGACTAAGGAGCCCCCACTGCCAAACCAATTTTATTTCTCATTTCGGAAGAATGTATCGAGCTCATTTACACAGCTATTATGATAGTTTCGGATTGTCCCGGAATCTCCCTTTAATGCGACAGCCCATACGCACTCCAGTTGGTGATGGTGATGGCGATGTGACACAGCTGCAGTTAATGCGGGACTTCTAGTAGAGACTATACTCGGGGCGACATGCGCCCTATACGCTACGACAGTTTGACTCTACACATGGGAGAGGGCAAAGCTTGGAGGGACCACGTGACGAGGTGTCTGTCCACTCAGAAGGCAACCGTAAGGGAGTATACGTTGACCCGCATTGTACTGCACGTAGAAACCGCTCGCGCCTCACGTTCAGCTTTTACGCTCTTTTATGGGAGAGGGGTCAATGACGTCGCTCCATTTGCAATACGGAACAGAGAAAAACTGGGGAGCTGCGGAGACAGTTGACATACTTGCGTGGTGTATTGAAGTGAGATAGTAGATGTCACGTCAACATGATCAGGGATCTTAACACTACCATTTCCTTCGTCACGGACCTTCATGCATTCCATAGGTAGGAAGTGAAGTGTGAATAGGGAGAGGTGAGAGTAAAGAGAGTGTAAGTGAGTAAGCATAGTGAAGTGACAGTCGAAGCGAAGTCGAAGTGAAGCGTGCTTTCGCTGTACTGGCTTAATACGTGCAGGCGAAGCGACCAAACAGTGTGACGTTTCTCCTTTGAAGTTTCTCCTGAAGTGAGTCATTTGTGTTTGATTAGGTTCACACTCACGGAATACGCTAATGCATCGCGATTCAAGTGAGAAGGCCAAAGCAGTTCAAGCAAGACGGCAGCGACTACATCAAGAAACTGAGGCCATAACCTGTGTACATTCCGTCACTTACTTCGGCCATCACAAGCCCATTCGCTCCACATACGACTTCGAACAGTCCGCAATCGACGCAAAGCACGAAATAAGTGTCATGACGTGGCATTCACGCCACTCGTGCTAATTCCTACCAGTACTTCGGCGTCGGAAGCTCGCAGAACAAGATTACCACGAGTGCAAAAAAACAAACAAAGACGCAAACAATACGCCGCAACAATCTGTCTCTTCGCAGGGGAGAGCGCAAAGTGGATAAACCACGTGATGAAGTGTTTATCCAATCACAAGGCACCAATAGACAGGCATCGGTTCACAGAAGGAACTACGTACTCCTCGTAACCTTCAACTATTTGCTGTTGCATCCTTATTTGAGAGAGGGACCAATGACGTGCTCCATGGGCAACAGGGGAGAGTAGGAAACAGTAAAGCTACGCAGACAACTGAACTACTTGCATAGCGTATTCGATACACATTTACTTTGTCTTTCGCGACCAAATCGCGCATACATTGCGGTAGAATGTATTCTGCATGCGGAGATTCGGTCGGAATCACCAAAAGACCTCTTCATTTTTACCATGCTCCCGTCATCACCACCACCACTGCAGACTAAAAGACTCTGCCTCAAAGAAAACATCAAATGTGATGTGCAAGCACACTGGTCTTTTTAATCGTGTCATGGGCGTAGACACCTCCTCTGAACATATTGGGTTGTCTCCGTGGTCTTGTTCGATGTCCAGAGCAGCCGCGCTATTTGCATTATGCTTGGGGTTTACACCGCGCTGCTTCGTGAACAAAGTAGCCAGTAAATTTGTTTCTGTTCCATGCGTGATCATGTAGTCCACATTTATACAAAAAAGCCGCAGTCGGCACAACGGGAGCTTGCGAACTGAATACTGTTGATGCGGTAATAAGATATCGGTATTTCTTAACATGTGTTCAGAATTTTTGCGTTTTAGAATAGTACAATTTGCACGCGTGCGTGACGATACTTGCAGATAGGGTCAGGCGTAAGCAGAATACAAAAATTTTTCAGTTACCATGTCCAGCCTTCTTCCGTTATGTAGTTCGTTACATAACTTGCGGATATGTCCCGCTCAACACACAGCAACACCATCAACAAATTTTGTATCATCATAGACATAAGGTGGACATGTCTGGACCTGTATTGTCCCGCCGCAAGACGTCTACCAAACACAACACATGACCCCAGGCAACACAATTGTTGGTTCGTCGGTTGGTTGGTTTTAAGAAAAAATTAAATGTAGGTTTTACAGTTGTTGTTAGCTTCACGATCTTAGGTCGCTCAATACGCTGGTCAAGTGTCGTTCAAGCCGCGCGTGCATAATGTTCCGATACAATCAATCCGATCAGCAATGCATAAGAAAAAAAATGAGTGAATGGGTTTGACTGGCACACACGGCGGTTGAAACGGGGCGCAACAGTAAATATACGAGGTGAACCAGGTTCGAATCCGAGCGCCGGCTGTCTGGGTGTTTTCCCTGGGTTTTCCCCAAACTCGGGGGGGGGGGGGGGGCTCAAGGCAAACGTCGGTCTAATTCCTTGTGGTATCGGCCGAGGACTCACGATCCCTCCCCTGTGATAGCTGTGACGTTGCCCGCATGACTGTGGCCGACTACGGTAAGCAATTCCACAACCACCGCCATATCCACCATAGTGTAGCTGGAAGTAATCCAGCTACGTGTGTCGGGGATTTCCGAAGCCCGTACAAAGAACCCCATATGATCGAAATTATCCGCAGTCCTACCCCGCGTCACGTGCAGGATGTCGCCACACAAACTGGGTCACACGCATTACGTGTAATCCTACTCTAATTACCTTTATACTCGTATCCGAGTCTGTCTTGCGATCGAGCAGTAATGCTGACGCCTTACGGGTCCTCAACACGGGTCCACGTCTTCGGAGGAAATAATGCAATTTGTTAATTTATTTCACTATGCAACATTATTAAATCGATAGCTTCATCTTGCATGTACCCGCGCACGACGAGGTCGATGTCAGACAAGTGACCAGCAGCACACGCCGCACACTCGAGCTGCATTCCCCAGCTAGAGTGGTCACGGTTGAAGACCTTCAGCAATCCCACCTTTAATATGCCCCAATGACTTCACAACAGGCCCTGCAAAGTCGACAGCCGTGTAGGTCCGTCCGTAAAACTTCTGGAGACAGCAGATGGAAAGAAGGGATAAGTTACGAGTGTGGCCGCCGTAACTCCTTCTTCCCAATAAAGTTGCTGCATTTAGACGCGTTTTGCGGAATATTCAAAGATGCAGCCCGTTTTAATGGCGAATGCCATAAGGACAGCAACGTTTGCTTCTCACGGAGTGGAGGTTGAATGCATGCTCCCGGCAGGGGTGAATCCAGACCCTCGGTTTGGGGGAGGGGGTGACGGTTTCTTTGCCGAAGCGCGTAGCGGGGAAGGGGAGAGCAGGAAATCCAATGTATAAACTTTTTTTTCTCTCTTGGGCGATTGCTCGCCCCTCCCCCTCCGGATCCGCCACTCGCTCAAGGCGGTATCGTGCTGGTCTGCTTCGTCATTGGAATGCTAGAACTGGTTCAAGGTGCGACGCACTATCTCGGGTATGCTTTGGCCACATGTGTTTCAGCAAACTGTGTGGGAATTGCGCCATATAATTTGAAGTACACACAGCCGGATGCGCCATGTTTTCAATGTTTAAGTGACACACGACATCCGTCGCAACACACGAGAAACAAAAGTTCAAACAACACTGCACGCGTGGCTCTTCTACTCTGTCATGTTCCGCCTGGCTTTGCCCCAAGGATCTTACAGGGTAAAAAAAAAAGTCGGTCCCTGGAGCAAATGTGTTGCCCCTGCTCTGCCAATGGAACACTCAACGCGGAACGCTACCTACCAATTTTTTGCTCTTTCCCGGTGTTAAACCTTTCACTCAGCTCTGTCAATGAAACGCGCCCTACCTTTAGCTCTTTTCAAATATTTGAGCTTTCGGTTCAGGCTTTTAACAACTAGCTCCTAGATAATTCCAAGAAAATTGCATCACATGTTACGCCAATCTTTGCTTCAAGAGAAATAATCGAGAGAAAAGAACATTTGAATTAAACCTATTATCCAATAATTGGTACCGTGTAACATGACGCTTATAGGTGGGAATGCAGCCTGCTTAAGCAATTGACTCCGTTACCTGGAGGCTAACATGGCTGCCGCATCCTCGCCACTAACGTAAGCGCCAGCTAGACTCCCTATCAGTGAAGCGCTTGAGTTCGCACTACGTGATGGATAACAAAAATGTGCCGCTTGAATTGGAGGCGCTGCGCTTCAATCGTCACTCGTTCATCGTTCGTCATACTGTAATGGAGAGATAATGATGTGCCTCGGCAGAGTGAAGGAATAGAACAGTTTGCCTCTCTATAGGGGTGTCGTGTTGAAAATGCGTTAGATTTTCGTTTTAACTGGCAGGTTCAAGTATTAACCACTTCGAACGAAAGCTTGTTTAAGTAGGTGCCTCTTCTTGAAGTGTCGGTCGTCATCGAAATGAGACAACCATGTACGTTAAGAAATTTGAGCTTTTATATAAGAAATTATATTTACTGCGAAATAAATCCAGCTTTGTCAAGCATGCATCTAGAGATCTTCTGACGAAACAGCAGTACCTAACAATAAGGATGCCATCAAGTCATGTACTCTGGAAGAAAGCCTCGGCTTGGTCGGGAGGGAGTGGGAGGGTGAATGCATGGGACGAAGAATGCTCTCACATTCGGTTTCCGTCAAGCAGTGTCGCTGAGACGTCGAAGGGTTGGGTCAGGAACGCGTCTCTTGAATACCTTAGCGGCGTATCAGGACTTCTTTGTCCCAAAACACGTACATGCACGTCAAACAGAGTCAAAGAAAAAGAAAAAAAAGGTGAGAAGAAAGACGGTACAGAATGTCTTAGATTATGAAAGCGACTCAGTGATGTTATTCATGGAGGTGGAAAACATTTTCTTCAAAACCCAGCTTCGTCGAGAACGATGCGTGTCGCTAAGGTTTATGTGACGTCCCTCTTTCCTTTGTCTTCATAAATATCAGTTAAGCCAGTTAAGGACACGGAGAAGGTGGAGAGCACATAATTATAAAGCGCTCAACACGCCGGCGTGCCATTCACAATCATGTGTTACGTCAAGCCACTATAGATTAAGCAGGCTAGACAAAGCGAAGCGTACAACAGAATCCGTGGCGGAAGGTAATTAAGTGTACTTTGCTGGTCCACACGACTGCACTTCCGTCGCAACAAGTACACGACAGGCCTTTCCTTTCAGAATAGTGACGTCTCTGTGCTTGACTGCGCTTGCCAGGGAAAGCAACGCCGCCTTCACTACAGGACAATCGCCGCTGAAGGGACTGTCAAACAAAGGACAGTTCCGATAGGTGCGACGAACGGTAAAATGAGAACTAAACAATACGGCAGAAGAACGCAGGAACAAAGGCCTTACACGGCGATCGAAGGCGGGAAGGAGGAGGAGAGAACATATTTGCAGGTAACATATGGATAAAACTGCTTACTCATGTTGAAATCTTTATTGGGCGTTTTTCCCCATTCCATGCATCAACTAAAGTGACAAGCGCCCTAATCAAATTATAGGCCAGTTTCGTTGTTATGAATAGTTCCCCGGAACGAGATACTCGAGTGTCGTGCTTCTAACTGAAGAGCAAAAAATCATTTCTAGTGTGCAGTTCGGTTCCACTTGCAGTGCACACAAGTCGACCGAGTTCAAACAAACATGTTATCAGTCCTTTCAAGGAAAGGCACGTCGCGTTGAAGACGGCTATTGATCTCACGCAAGCTTTCGATGGCGTCAATCATGGTCGCCTTTTAAGGAAGTTGCATATACAAGGTGTTTCAGTTAAATCCCCGGGCTAAGTAATTCGCGAACGGGTGTACCAATCGACTAACTTTTTTTTACAAGTGTCTGTCCGATAACCATCTACAATCTGCTCATCGTGTGAATGAGTGGGAGGCGCTCATTATTTAAATAAAAATTCAAATGAGTTTTGTGAAAAAACGTAACTTCTAAAGCAGGGCGCCATCGACATGAAAATGGGTACTACCCCTTTTGGGACCTTCAGTGGGCACATTTTAGAGAAAAATCTGCCACCGAAGCGGGTCATTTGTTGCAGTAATTGATTAGTTTCTGTTTACATAATTTTTTAAACATAATTTTGTCGCCGCTGGTCACAGCTTCCGTGGCAGATTTTTCAGTAAAAGGTGTCCTCTGAAGTTCCCAGAAGGGGTAGTAATCATTTTAATGTCAACAGCGCCTTGCTTTAGAAGTTATGTTGTTTCACGAAACTCATTTGAATTTTTATTTAAATAATGAGCGTCTCCCACTCATTCGCACGGTGCGTAGCTTCTAGGTGGTATGGGACAGATACTTGTAAGAAAGAAAGTTATTCGATTCGTGCACCCGTTCGCGAAATATCTAGCCCGGGGATTTAACTGAAACACCCGGTATAGGTATGGCATCCCCGCGATCCGGTACCTACACTCATTTCTTCATATTTATTAGACCGTTTACAGCGTGTACAACAACAACACTCAACAACTACAACTCACCAGTGAAACAAACGGCACACGGCACAGTGAAACACGGTTCCTCAGGGTGGCATCTTGGAGATAATTCGTGGCTTTACCTCGCCAGACAACTATATTATGATCATGGGCGGCGCCACAGCGGTCGATCTGTGGATTAATTTTGCCCACCGGAGGGTTCTTTGACGTGCACTGAAATCTCAGCTCATGGCACACCGTGTTTAACGTCCTTCGCGGAAGACGACATGCCTCAGGAAATTGCACCCTGCCATGACGTTGCTGGAGCCCTCGGTCGCGTTCGAAGCCGCAAGTTTGGAATCAGTATAGGCGGGTATGTTGCCAACAGATCCACCCAGGGCGGTGGGTATTCTTAGTCTGCGTTTTTTAGTACAAATATAACCGATATCGCAAATACATCTAAAGATGCAATATGTATATTGAGCACGAATGACGTTGCACTAGTATTCTCTTCCAACGCAGTTGATAATCCGACCAAATATCGCGCTAACTATACTACATACTAATTCTATGTCGGTCACATAGTAAGCAGTTAAAAATCAACGTGAGCCAGATTACGTTCTTCAAATAACTCGGAAAAAGAACACGAACACAAGGAATTGAACAAAAAGAAACGAACTGATTCATATGCCGCGTGGTGTGGTGTGATGTGATGTGATAGAAAAAGGAAACAAAAACTGATTGATAAGCCCCATCATCAGCGACTTGTTTGATGTTGTAGAAAATATATTGGGAGTTGTTTTTAGCATGTAGTTAGCTGACCCAGGATCATGATTTGAAAACGACAATCACTAAGCAATCAACTCTATCTGCTCCCAACCAAAGTGTAGTCTATGTGATATAATTCTTGTTTTCATCACACTTGAACTATACGCCACCCTTAGCATGGTGGGCCACGATTTTTGTAAACGAGGACGCAATATATAGCTTACACAATAGCTTTGACGCGCAATATATGCAACTAGAGTTATGCAACTCCTAAAGCGGAGTTCATTTCAAAGTTACATGCTGTGAGGCTCTTTGAACGTTGTGAGAAGGGAATGGCGAAAAATGCCACTGTCTGGCGCCGACCGGCAGGTATTTGGCTTCATACAGGACATACCCGTGCAGGCATTTCCAGCACTGCAAAGTTACAATTCCTCGTGAAGCACATAGAAAACGCTGACGCGTATACTTTTTACCTTAGTATCCAATTGGGCGAATTTCTCGAATTCAACTTCTCCACGTCTTTATTTTTGTCATTCAAACTCAAACTCTTGAAAAGAACCACAAGAGAAAATTGTATTAATGTAAATAACGTTGCGTCCGCTGCATTTAAAGCAACCTTTCGGTGTTCCGGAGCATAGCGTGTCGTAAAGCGTAGAGCCAGAAGATCTGCAGAGCAACATTTTTCGTCTAAGACTACTCTACCAATTTCATCCCAACGCTGTCAAACAGGCTCGATCACCATCCAACGGCCGTCAACGTTCAACCTACTAGCAGAACTCTCAAACAGAGCTGCAACTTACCAGTCAAAATCATCAACCCATTAACACAGGCAACATCACCAAAGTCAACAAAGCAAACTCTACGCTCGAAACCTTCATGGAAGGGAGCGCCCAGCCAATGTCACCAACCAGCCCACTATGTGCTTCAGCTCATTCTTTCGCTTTTGTTTCTTTTTCTTTCTTTCTCTTTCATTTCTCTTTTTTTTTTCGCGGAATTGCAAGTCGACATATCGTTTGGCGAACCTCTCCTCCTTTTTTCCCTGGCTCTAATAAATATATTCCGCCTCTCATTCCGCCTTCATATGTTTTCCACACGCCTGTAACGCATTCAAAATAGCAAAAATAAATGAAGGAGAAGCGATGATGGCATGGGATGTTTGTGTTCACAAAGTTGGTAAACCCCGGGGTAAAACTAGGACCTTCTCAGACTCATTTATACCGCGAACATCAAGGAACTGAATTTCCTTCCCACGTCGCTTATCACATCTCGCAATTTTTCAGCATTTCGCTCAACTGTGTGTAACGTCATACGAGAACATGACAGCAGCAGTACTGTAAATAGTGACCGTTAAATGAAATGATTTGATGAACAACTTGTGATGAACATGATGATGTGTTTGGCGATGAATGTAATGAATGATTTGTGAATGAAATGAATTGATTCATGGAGTGAGCAGTTTCTGTAGTACTCTGTAATGTTTTTTTTATTAATAATAGACAGTATTAATTCGTTGGCAATCGACTCTGTACACACATGCTGTACGTCAGCACTTCGTTATCTTATTGCTTGTTTTGACCCCTTGACGCCATCATTATTTAAGTGTCATTGCCTCTCGACGTCATCATTCATCATTTAGCAGTCAGTTCTGTTGTGTTGTGTGTTAATCCACTCCCCTCTGTAGTGCTCTAATCTTGAGGGGAACTTACAAATAAATAAATACATACCCCCCCCCCCCCCACACACACACACTTCCATCTCTTCATCAGCCCCGCTCTCGTCTTATTCACCTTCATTCTTTCGCCGCTCCTACTTCATTACCTGTAGCGCGCATGGCAACAAATCTACAAGAGGAATTAGTAGCAGCCCTTAGGGAGGGTCGTTTTTCTTTCTCTCTTATTTCGCGTTAGTGGTCATGAGCGACAGACAGGCATAGACAGATGGAGAGAGGAGAGCAGGAAGAAGTGGGGTCAGTATGCGTCCTGGGTCGACTTCTGGATGAACTTTGCCGAGATACCTCAGGAAAGCCTGCAGGAAGCCCCACTTAAAAACCTGACACAGCACAGCCGATTCCGGGATTCGAACCCGTGTCCCCTCCCAGTCTCGGCGTGGAAAGCGATTATCCTAACCACTATGCCACTCGAGCTGGTGGGCGCGTTGTTGATTATCAATAAGCAGGCAAGATATAGAGGTTCGTAACGTTTCGCTGAGGCTGAGGAGCTACGCACGAAAACACGACACGTACCGACGAGACGTCGGTTTATGCATCACGTTCCAGGCTCAGGGAAATGTTGCCAACAACAATTCCACGCCGGCTTGCTCGCATTTTGCGTCTGTGTTCCAGAGAACAGAGGTTGGTTCAGGAAAGTGTCTTGCAGATACTACTGGTGAAACTATAGCAGCTATACAGTCTTACAAATCTGACAGGTCGCGAGTGTTACATCTGGTCAGAGGCGAATGGACTGTCTCTCAAGATTCTAGTTCAAGTACTATCGCTCTAGACAAAACAACATTACGAAACCCGATTTTTTTTTTTTTGTTCTCTGTTGTTCACTGCAGGGACTTCGTACAAACGTTAGCCATTAAGAGAACTGACATCGATTCGTCGACAGTGTTTCCATCTCTAGTGCGCCATTGGCTGTCTACAGGAAGCACCGAACACAGACAATAATAAGATTTAATTACATAAGCTACACCTACGTTGCATATTCGACATCAGCGAAACTATTACCGTGGTCACGCTCTACCATATGCTCAACTCACTGTGTATAGAGCAAAAGCACCCGAAGATCTTTACTCTTATTTGGTGACCAAACCACCAAATAGCAGCAAAAAAACTGAAATACATTCACAGAAATCTAATGCGGAATACATTTCTAATATAATGAAATACGGATTCGCTCTGAAACAGCAAACCCTGCAGCTGTTTTTCGGTCTCCCGAGGTTGTTATCGATCGGTCACTATGTATTCACGACCACACCGATCGCGAGTGAACCAACGAAGTTAGTTTACACACCGAGTGCCTGGGATCTCTATATTAAAACGCACCCATATGGACATACCAACAGCGATTATGTCGCTCTCCAAATTAATAACGTGCCTTAGTAAGCCCTAAGACGTGCACACAGAACCAAGTGCTAATCCGATCTAGACGAACCCTCATTCATAGCCGTGCATTGAATAGAAGCGCGAATGATTGCGAAGGTACAGGGGCTATACACATACTGAATGTGAACCGAAGTGTAATAATGAATTTATATAATCTTTCTGGCAGCTTATATCGCTACTATAGCGTCATCTTGTGGAAAGAACAACAAACAGCACGAATCTTTATAGGAATCCCAGAGTAAATATTGATATTTTGAATATTATATATGTAACGTTTTAAGCATACACAGCCACTGTAAAACGTTATTCATACATGGTATATTAAAATATCGGATGTCCCATTAATAATTTGGCTCCTGGGCAATTGAAGGAGTACGGAAAAACCGGGAAAAATAAGTCAGGAGAAGAAGAAATTAGTGCGCATGTGAAATAGAATATTCCGGGGTTTTGGTACAGTTTGAACTGGCTACCTTGGATTGGACAAGTGGGAATATGTTTAGAGTTGACCTCACATCTCGATATTACAACGAAATTAATGTATAAGCGTCCCGCATTCTAAATGGCTGAGGATGCGCGACGTCAAGATGACGTGTCGCTATTGTCGCCAGGACATCGCAGGGCGGGGCATAAGGGCGAAAGTGTGCAGTGAATATTCAGTCGGTTTGGAGCCATTATTTACGTTTTTGCGACTTTGAAAACGTTCACCGTCGGCAACCTTTCACAATGTATTTTAAAAAAGTGCGCCTCGTATACCTGTTTATTGTCCCTTTAATCGTAAACACGTGACCCGTCCATCTTGCCTGAGAAGTGAGCAGGACTCTCCAATTTGCGTTATGCCACAAAACAAGCAATATATACAATGTGTTCCTTTTTTTATTACAGATTATTACAAAAAAACAAGCAGAGCAAAATAGATGCCGGTTTTGGAGTGGAGCTATACGTCCAGAGGAACATTCTCTCGAAGAAAGTATGTAACGACAACATGACTCCACGGGCCGCCACAGACTAATTACCTAAAATTCATTAATGAACTCTTAAATTAGGGGATTTCCCGCAAAAGCGAGGCAGCAGAATGAGGGTCCCATACCATGTTTAAAAGAACCCTTAAACGCGCACATGTGTTGATATGTCCATCGTTGAATTGCGCTATGCAAATGAGCCGACACAACAAGTACGCATTGCTCGAGCGCAGAAACGACACGACTTTCGCCTTGTCTGTGTCAGAGAGCGGTCTATCTGTCCAACAGATTAGGTCCTACACCAATCAGTTCCATCGCTCCAAAGCACGTGGCACTTTCACTTGGACTGCCTGTAGCTCTTTCTGCACTCGAAAAGAGCGTAGTTCTTGTTTCGGCTTATTTGTATCGCGAAATTCACCGACGGATATTTCAACACACCTTGCGGTTGAAGGTTTTGAAGGAAGGAACGAGGGGACAACCTTCATTGGCAAAGATCAGAAGGCGATGTTTGTCGCCAGAGGAGTGCCGGGGACAAACCGTCGTGAAGCAGGTGGAGGCCAGAAACTGAACTCGCTGTGATCTCCCCGCGTGTCCCCGGTGGAACTGGGGTCCCGATATGCGACTTGTCCACCAGAATGTGGTTCACTGCTGGTTTGCCGAAAAATTTAGGGTGATGAATGGCCGAATTACGCCGAACATGGTGTTCGTTGTTCGGGTCACCAAAAATGAAGGAAGGAACGAGGAGACAACCTTCATTGGCAAAGATCAGAAGATAACTGATTCACGTTTATTCGCGCCAGCTCGCGGCTGGCGCCGGCCGTGTGGCGATGGCACTAGGGCCGCCACAGTATCTTTTAAACATGGAATAGCTTTCAACGAAGAATATCTCCAGTTCTGTTAACTCGGTTTTGTGCGAAATTATCTAATTAAAAGGTTAATAGTGAATGTTAGGTAATCAGTGATCTTGTAGTTACATCCTTCCTTCGAGAGGATGTTCGCAACTGCAAAAACGCCATCTATTTTGCTCTTTCAAAGGAACTCCCATGGAGCCATTCGAAGAGCTTCATGGCCTTACTGGTCCTAGAAGCTTTTATATTTTTCTATTTTTTACTTTGTAAAATGCCGCGTTGTTCGTTATGGGGAATGCAAGACACGAACACTCTCGACGTCCTCAGGATATCCGGTAGACGAACATACCCAAAAAGATCATGTCCCACGAATATCCCGATCTCCTGGCACAATATCTATGGGATGTCCCGTGGATTGCTTTGTTCCCTCTGGAAAGTTAGAAGACCGGCCACTGGGATACCCCCAGGACATCCACTGAAGAAATTTTATTATACTATGGATATCCGTATCTCCGTGAAAGTACATGCACTAGACATCTGTAGGACAAAGTTTTCTCAAAGTTCATGTCCTAAATTGTGTTTGTAGCTGATAATTTTCTATTCTCCTTGGGGAGGTGCAGTAGTAAACTGCATGAATGTATGATTAACTTGTCTGAGTATTATTTAATTGGTGTTTAGTAGTCGTATTTTTACATTTTATTTTGGTGGTTCCCTAGTGCTACGTTGTTACGTTTGGATTTTCATGCTCGGACCTAACAATACAACATGCCAGGCATAAATAAACTCGGACTTGCACTAAAAAAAAAAAAGAAAAAAAAAACACCAGAAAACCAATCACTGCTATGCCTTAGAGCATATTTAGGTACACTATGACCTGTAATGGGTTTGTTACTGCAGCCGTATGGGGCAAGATAGGGGAAAGCGCTGAGGTTGGTCTTGAGTATTTCACTCCCTCTGAGTCCCCGAATGTGGCCGCCATTTTTCATTCATGTTGAATTCATGGCGGGTTCTGGAGCGACATTGTTTTAACCATGCGTGAAATTCAACTTAATCAGCTAGAAGGACAGGGTAGGCAATTGACACTGAGCTGCCAAGACGGCCATTTATATTGCCATAGGTGCGTGGGGTGCCACATGAAATAAGGTATACGTATACAGGTGTTGTTTTTCTTATCCTTTACAGAATTTTTATAATAAGACTATGAGAGCTTCCTAGACACGGTTTTCGTAGATGGATTATGTGGCCAGGCGGACGCCCCCTCGGAAAGTGTACGTAACTGTACTGGACGATTACTTACCTAAATTCACTAATTAACTTATTCATTAACTGTTTTCGGAGAAATGCGAGACAGTAGAATTGGAGCCAGCCACTATTTCAGTCCATCCTTTCCTTAAACGTCCTAACAAGCACGTACTTTTTGAAGCATATACATCGCAAAAGTTCGCTGCGTAAATGAGCCGACCCTGAAACCATGCGCTTCTCGAATGCAAAAAGAGAGCTCGGGTGTTCGCGTCGGAGGGTCACGTCTCTTGTAGCGATGGAGTTGATTGAAGTAAGCGCTGATCTGTCGGACAGAGAGACCGCTTTTCGGCCCAGATCAGCCGAAAGTCACGTCGGTCCTGCGCTCGAGAAGTGCGTAGCTTCTTGTTGCGGCTCATTTGCATATCAGACGATTTATATCTCAAAGTGCATGCTCATTACAGGGTTTAAAAAAAAAACACACAGAGCGTTTCTTCAAATCCTCCAATGTCCCGAATTTCTTTAAAAAAAACTAATTCAAAATATTAATGCATGAATTTTAGGTAATTAGTCATCCAGTAGATACACGCGCTTGCCGCACGATGTCCGCCTGGCCGCATAAACCGCCTGCGGAAATGGCATCAGTGTTGCTCTCACAACTTCAAAGCAAAAAACACACAAAAAAATATAAAGGATAACAACAACAAAAAACAAAAAAAAACATCCATTATAGCGTGGTCACGGGGTTTCTGATATGGAATAAATTATAGAAAGGCTGCGCGCGGTGGTCAAGAATACACCGAAGCAACGGTTTTTGCCGTTAAATCTGCGTCAGAGTGCGTACAGGGGATAAAAAAAGCCGCGTATCACATTCTACTGGGGATGTGTACTGACAGGATGCTTGGAATGTCTGAGAGATCTTGCCGGGTCCTTTATGTCCACATAGCTGGTATCTTCTTCTCTACACTTTAGGAGGAGAACAACTGAGGTACATAATATGGCCGCAGGAGTGAATCGTATCTCATTCCGGCCTGGGCGGTCCGATGTAGCAATTATGTTATACCGAGCCGGGTACCAGATGGCCCTATATTGAAGTTACGCGCTCGAGTTGGTGCACAACTGCATTCGGACGAGAGCTCCTTGTGACGGCGACGCAGTTCCACGTGGAGGGGTTCGAAGGGGATATCAACGTCGAAAATCAGTCCTTGGTGGGTCGGGTTATTCGTCACTCAGTTTTGCTCAGCAGCTTTGCAGCGCGTCTTTATCTGTGTCACTGGTCTCTATTTAGGGAAGGCTAGATAGCGGATGGGTGAGGGCATCGCGGAAAGGGTACGCCAACCGGCCGCCATACTGCGGTGCTCAAAAGAGCGATTACAGCCCATAGGAACGCATGTAAGCTGTGACATGTTTCGCTGTATGTGAGCGCTTCCCGTGCTGCTTCACTAAAATTTTTCCACTGGTCGCTGCAGGAATTCCTCGTGATTGGGTTCCTTACGTTTTTTGTGTGAAATGCCGTCACGTACATGTTATTTCCTGTCTATTTTGTACTCGTGTGAGTGCGTGTCATTCCAATTTTGTACTTTGAACTTCTATTATGTGATTTGGTTTTCAGTGGTGTTGTGTTTGTTGTGTTACGTTTCCTTTGTGGTCTGTCAGCCTGCGCGCGCGTTGCTTCTCGTGTTTCTCCCATTTCCTTTCTGCTCGGGGGTCTGGAATGCTAGAATTCTCAGAATTGAGTCGTGGCATTCAGCAATGTTTGGCACGTTTGTTTATGAAACGACCTTAATATGCCTATGAATGATTGGGCATAAACATTAAGCTTTGCACCGGAAGTATAGATATGACTAGGTTTGACACGAAAGGGCAAACGGCAATAAAGCACTTCTAAAGGACTAGAATGGGATTAAGTATGTGATATAAAGGCTATATGACGGTAAAAACAAATCGACTAGAAAATGCGCACTAGGAAGGTAAATGGCAGTAAAGACAGTTCAAAATGACCAGGGGTAGACTGAACATGTCATAAGAAGGTTAAGTAGCAAGGTCCTCTGGTGAAAGCTCCAACACCAAAGTATCACAAGTCCAGTTGCAAAGGCAAGTTTGAAGCAGTTAACCAGGTAAGTGTTCAGAGTGCACTACTGGTTGTTGAATACGATCAACCTTGACAATTGCTTTCGCAGATGACGCCTGGCTGTCACCTCCTCTGTATATTCTTTGGCAAAGTGGTAGAGTTTGATCCTGCTGTAGCACTGGAAAACTTATTTGATCAGACGGATACCGCGACCCCCAAACACAGCGGTAGATCCCACACCAGGCAAGCGCACTTCCACGCCTGCTGCGTGCTGAGACCATTCCAGTGAACTCCAGGAAGTCTACACTATCACAATCACTCTATCCAGAAAACGTACTGCTTAAAGTTTAACGTTTAGATCTTGAGATACGAGTCACAAAGTGCCGCGCACATGCTTCAACGGCAACGTTTTGTCGCCCCGCTCGTGGACTAATAAATCACATTTCTTTGTAAAACTAAGTCACTTACTTGTGAAATGTCGCCCCCGGTGCCTTGCCAGTACGGGCAGTACACCCATAACCACAGCAGGAGGGCCTGACACCATCAAAATGCTACGCAAAGGCTCATGCAGAATATGCAGCTGCAGTCGCGGACGGCAATGTTTTGAGCTTCCCAAGTTGGCGGCCGGTGACCGTAGGGTTGCACCCTCAGTCCGCTATCCAGCCTATTACTATAGACATCTGTGAATTCACTCGATCGACATCCTTACGGAAGATTCTAGTAAAAAAAAAAAGAAGCAAAAACACTCTTCACAGAGACGGAGTTCCGTCCCGTGTTATGTTGAGCATTCACACGGTGCGGAACATCGGGAGTGGCGCACTGCGCACTTTGCAGACGACACCATCAGCGTCTTTCCTGTCGTCTGCTACGGAATATCTTGTGCTGTGTAGCAGACACCACGCATTCCCCATAGGGAGTTTTAGTTGGCCACTTCTGCTCCTCTGATAACTTTCCGACTCAGCTTTCCGCAAAGCGCGCATGCGTAAACTGAGTCGGAGATCTCTATCGTCTACGAAAAATATCGGAATCCCACTCATTGCGAATTTATCGGACTTCTTTCGTGCGAGCTTTCGTGCTCCCACTCAGCTGGAGCATGCGCAGAGCGTTCACTTACATACAAGATGGCTGACAACAACAGAAACAATATCGTTCGCTCGCGGCGTGCACTGCGAACGATTTTGGTCTGCAGCTTCCCGAAATCATGGCTCTGCGACAACCGCGGGTACAGTAGCGTTTCTTCTGAAGAAAGGACAGCGGACTGTTGATGAGGCGTAGTGTGCGTACTTCACACCTTGTGTGACTTCCTCCGTCTGGACGCCTAAGCCTACGTGAGGATGGGCATTGTTTCGCATACAATTTTTTTGACCAAAAACTGTTGCCGCCGCACAAATGCGCAGCGAAACATTTAGAAACATTACGTCTTCCACAACCATTGATACACATGCTTGGAACACGCGTTTCACGCGCATAATGTAACTGGAACCTAGCTTATGATACGAGTAAACTAAGTTGAGATTTGTGCAGACAGATGGCGTCCCGCTTGATTTTCCGTATCGATGGGGTAGTTCTCGGTGACTCTTGGTCTGCAAACTAAAACTGCGGACAAGCGCTATACGAATCATTCCCACCGACTCGTGAATCGTATGTGTTTTTCGGAGATCGTATCGATCGGCGTGTTATCGTAGTGGGAACTAAAGTCACTATTTAGCATTGTACGTGAACGCTAGACGCTGAGCGCTCGCGCTCAGAAAGCTAGGACGTTTTTCGTGTCTTCCGCTTCAGCGGGGAATGTCGCTCGTGTGAATGCACGGTATGAGTAGCTCTCAAGGAAGTAAAGGGCTGGCATATAGGCCCTTGTTACGTAACGTTATATTTTTATACCACATAATATTCCACATGGGCACTGATACACTCACCACTCGCGTATCACGCTGGTCAGAAGAGCACAAACACACTGCAGCAATTCATACCAAGCGAGTGATCGACAAGTTGGAACGAACAGACCATAAACCAAACACCACCTGCACTTCACCAGCTCCCAGAAACAGCTGGTATCCAAACGAGGTCACAGTATTGTTTCGATCAATATTTTGGAGTTCAACGAGCACGCGATAACGGAAGAAAGAGAAGTACGCATATCACGGCTCAGGCAAGCAAATGCCCGTGCGTCTATACGCATGAATCGAAGAAACGTCTTCTGGCCAGAAAGCCACAATAGGCTACTACACAGAACACAACTCTTTTGTGCTGCTACGCTATCAAAGCTGCTGTTGCTGTCACGGCGTTGAGTTCCTTCTGCGACATGAGTGAGAACGAGAACATTCGTACAATAGGAGGCCCGGTGAGTATTGCGGATCAAGCGACTTGTTTACGTTCGGAGAGCGGCACACGTCAGATGGCTGCCGTTGTTGTTTCAGTCGCTCCGTTCCCGTAAACATGTTGCTGCAAGGAGGGGGGGGGGGTATTCTTTATTATTTTTATTTACGTTGATGTAAAGAATGCCGCGGGAAATCAAGGGCCCGAACAGGGGTGCTGAGACACCACACAATATCCGCAACGATCAATAATAAGATGCGCTCCGACGGCACTACGCACACAATATTCTTACACTGTAATCTGTGAACATTCGGAGAAGTTACTGATAGGATAATGAAATTGCTTATAAGTTACAACGCAGGAATAACCTACATATCAGAAGATGGTTAGAAGATGGACTCAAGGGTCTATGAAGGAATTATAGATATTGTACAAGTCAAAGGCTGGTAATGGAAGTATACTGCCCTGTTCCCGTAACTCCGGAAAATAAGAGTATTCTATATCTGCGAACCAATGTGGAGGTTAGCGAATCGGTATTGGTAATTCTAGTTGGCAGGTGTAATTTGCACACGCACTTAAATGGGTTTGTTCCTAGTCTGTGGAAATACAAAGTTGACTGAAGAGCTCTTGTTGGTCTATCGCGAACCTGTCGCTGAAAATGTTAACTGATGCAACAATTCGCGCCTCATTGCTTCATAACGCTTTGCACCGGGTTAGAGCGGTGCGAGGAGCAAGAAAAGGTTGGGTGTTGGAATTTTTCATCAATCGTAAATGTGCAATCTTGATCAGGCATGCACAGAAAATATATAAGGAAAGATGACTGGTATGTGTACGGCGAGCACACAAGTACCAAGTTAGGGTACAGAATAAAGTGGCCGCACCACAGTGTAAGAAAAAGCAAAGTAACTTTAATTCGTGTTGACCAGGTGCATTGCAGCAACCATTCGTCCCCTTCGGGACTAAATGCAAAGCAGTTTATACTCGATTTGCAGTACTGGAGAGTAAATTTCTGAGTGAGCGGACTAAAATGGGGAGTAACTGCAGCCTAGAGGACCATGTAAGCTGTTATTACTCATCAATTTAGTTCGTCTTCCCTTAGAGTGCGAAGCAGATTGTTGTCTTGTATTTTTTTCTGCCTCCTCTCTCTGAAACTTCCCTCGCTCTCTCTCTAGAATGCATCGTATCATGAAAAGGCAAGCCACAAAAATAATAATAATAATAATAATAACGGTACTCTTTGGCGCGCTGCGAAACGCGTACGAAATGCGGTAGCATTGCAACAGACGAAGGGCGGTCCCTGCGCTGTAACCGTACATGATTTGCTTGCGGCGCAACTGCAAACGGGACCTCATGTGCAGAATCACGGGGTTCGCCTGCAAACGCGTTCACTTCGTGTTTAAGTCACTGTACTCTTTGGTACTCATTTCCGGACACCTAACCCAGCGTGGCAGTGCGCTTTGTAGCACTCCGCTTCCTGGCATTCTATGCCGCACGCAGCTTTGCGTTCCTCATTTTCGTTCCTTGTCTGCATCTCCCGCAACAACGGCGGCACATCTGCGAAATCTATTCGCGTTTTGCATGACCTGTAGGTGGCGCATCTAAACTCCAACATGGCGGACGTATCCAGAGTGTCGCTTAGTTTCGATTTTGAGATCTCTGAACTGCAATGTTGATTCTCTATGCTTTGAAGGCGAACGAGTATTAACCGCTACTTCCGGCAGGCGTAACCGAGCTGTCCAAAGAGAAAGCTATAGTTGTCGCGTATTGTTTGCGAAGCTCCGACGTGTTTGGTCAACCACTCTTCATGAAGGTGAATTCACGTTTACCGGTTGCGAGGCCGAAATAGCAAGCAGCGAGTGTCCTGCGCTGCAGCAATGTCAGACACGCAAGCACACGACAGCTGTGCTAATGCTCTCTTATAGATAAGACATTCTAAGTGTACAGTGCGTGTGTGTTGCGACACGCGTGTGTCACTGGTGCGCATGTTTTTTGGGGGAACCTGAACAAGACGTCGTAATTTGAAATGCACAGTTACAAAACTGACTTTGTATAAGCTTTCGCGCGCTATCTCATGCGCTTTCTTATACAAAATGGCTACTCAGGTTCGAAATAAACCAGTTCTGTTTTGCCTAGACAGTGTTTTGCTTCCCTTCCTGACGTGAGCTGCAAGAGAGCGAGAGCTGCAGACAAGCAAAAGAAGGAGAACAGCTACCCACCCAGTCAACCACATCTGTCCTACGGATGTCCGGTTATTATCCCAGAACAAACTGCCTGAATCGATGTTCTATAGATCTCCGTAGGATACCCTTAAAGGATATCTAATGTCCCAAAATTATACAATGAACTACGGACGTCGGATGGACAGAGGACGTCGTGTGGGCATCTGTGTCAGTAGACTTCGCAGTGAAATTGAATTAGAATTAGTGCTGTGACTTCAATTAGCATTAATCTAGGGTACCTGGCTCGAGAGTTGGCTTCATTGGTACTTGTGATCCCAAAATGCAGTTCATTACCGCGACGCATTTTTGACTGGGGTAGGAGATCATGCACGAAATCGAGAGCAGCTCACGGCTGGCAACAGTGGGCAGGCGGTCGTGGCGGTTGGCTTTGACCAGTTTGCCCGTCGATGAGCGTGTCAGCTACACAAGTTGGTACTTGTGCACGCTTCAGTTAGTATCGCTGAAGCAGTAGCGTGTACGACAGGTAAGCTATGCAAAACAGAACGGCGAGCAGACGCAGCTCATATTCGTCTTCCACAACAGGTCATGCAGCAGGGAGCAATTCACCCGGCCGCCATATTGCTGTCTCCAAGTTATCACAACAGCTGAGAACATCAGCTACGGATATGTCAAGCAACAAACAGTGTTCGCTCAAGCGGTGATATTGGTGATCGAGGTGGGTACTGGGTACACCTATCCTATCAGAGTGCCATATATTTCGGATAGCGAAGTGTTTTCAGGTAGTATTTCTGATTTGAATGCACTTGCAGGTCGTACGCCTGGTTCAGAGGTGCATTTTGCGTTATGACATATGTATCTGTGTAGGTCTACAACGACGCATGGAATTAACTGACGGTGACAAAATAAAGCTATGCTCAGTGTTGTGAAAGCTATAGCTAGGATGCTTCAGAAAAATCTTAAAGCTGTTCTTTTGCAGTGTAGAAGTGGAAGCTGACTTACACGCCAACTGCATTCCTCCAGACTAAGGGACTGTAGCACTCGCAGATATACCGCTTTGAAGTTTCTTATCGTGTAATAAACGTTCTTTGTTCTGTATATGCTGTCTTTACTGTGTAACCACCACAAGTAAATAAAATAGAGAAATAAAATCAAATCATATACTACCTGTAGAACCCAATAAAAACCTGCCACAGCGTCCATAGGATAACCACAGAACAGCCACCTACATGCCTCAAATTATCCAAAGTGTGTCCTCTGTTCGTCGGCCAGGATGTTCTGTAGACCGGTTCGGGCGGTAACATTGAACAAACTATGTTAATACAATTTCCATCCGTGGGAAGTTTCCCGACGTCCTGCGGACGTCTGGTTATCCGAGGGCGCTACTCCATGGGACATCCTAAGGTTCTATATGGCTGACTGGGTAGGACGACGTGCGACATTCTTCTTTAGTTTAGTGTCCATGTTTGGGGATACCAACCGTATTACAGTAGTACAAACCATAACAGTGGAAACGATGGGAACACGGGTTGTTCTTTAGTCGGATTCACGCGGGTACAGTTGCCAGATACGACTGCTTTCCGACTACGAAATGTGAAAATCTGTGGTAGTCTTATCGTTGCGCTGCGTCGAATCGCGTCAGACAATGAACCCAGTAGGATGAGGAAACGTGGCATAACGGACATTAACAGTCGGCGCGGAACGCGGGCGGCGACGAGACTACGTCGGACTCTAAACCAGCCTTTACACACAGCCACGCCAGCGCGCGACGCACGTGGAATACAACAAACACCGAGAGCGCGCACGGGAGTAGTACAAACATACCGCTGGGAACAAATCAAACCCTGCAGTCTCGCTCCCATTGAAACGTTTGCATAGAGCTGCGAGGAGAACGAGCAGCAGAGGGAGAAAACGAAGTGAGTGACGAGGAAATGATTCGGGGCGACGTGCGAACGCATATAGTAGTTATCGCGTGCACGTGTGAATGTTTACCTGACACTACCGCCTTAAACATATCAGTGCTGTCTCGCCGCCAAGTTCTGAAGGAGAATTTCATTTAGCCACATCATTTTCCGTGTTCGACAAATATTTTTTCAAGCCGAGTCAGGTGCTGTACCTCATCTAGACATTGTCCGAATCAACCTGTTTCTTCATGCCTTCTCCCACGAGACACGTTTCAATGATTGTACAAGTAACATGCTGACGTGTCGCTCAGCTTTCTTCGTTGTTTTCGTTCACACCGCTCCTAGGGCAGTATCCTTTTTCTCTTAGACTTCGCTGCATTGAATGATCTTCTTCGCAGTATTTTAGCGCTGCGGAACTGGACAGTGCTCATTGCTGTTTGAGTTTTGTAAGCCGGAAAACTCCATCTCACTTCGGGAGGGTTCGACATTGTTTCGGATCACCGCGAAAGATATGGGCCGGCTGCTGTGAGTTATAGTTCATTGATGCTTCTATTGGGGTCTGCTTGGCGAGCAGCCAGTTGGAGCGGCGAATAGTCTATCCATCTGTCCCCAAAAATAACGGTTTCGAGCCCTGGTGAGTTACGAAGTGCGGTTGCTAGCGGTATTCTCTCATGCAGAACAGAGCTCCCTCAGTAGGTCATTATCGCGCAAAAAAATTTCCTCACTGTCGCAGTAGAAAAGAAGAAGAAAAACAAAGTAAACGAACACAATGTAAATGGCGACACGTTAATTACCTCCTTAATTACAGTGGATTGCAAAGCATGGACTTCGATGAGAAATGCTTCCGAATATATTGGAATATACTGCGAAAGTAATTTATTTTTTGTCACATGCGTGAACGCGCATAGCGGCTGCAGCTTCCACGCAATTAAATTTTCTCGTTTTTTCTGTTCATTTTATTTTTCATTGTCAAATTTTTCAATTTCTTATCTCTTCGTCGCAACTCTGACATGTTGTGCAACTCGTTTTGTACGTCGGCGAACTGCAAAAAGGCTGTTTCGGGATGAATAAAGTAGCTGTGGCAAAAATGTATTGCTTGCATGAAGCGAATGTACTTGGAAATACGCCCTTCCGGAGTGTGTGACATGTAAAAAAGGCGAACTGCCTCTCATTCCAAAGAAGCAAAGATGCGTCGCCAAATCAAATTACAAAAAAAAATATATATATATCACGGCGTAAATTGCCAAAAGGCAAGCGTCATGTTTCGAGAAGCTCACAATATTTCTCTCAGCATCGGTTAACAATGGCCTATAGGGCAATATTTCTCTGTGCGAAATTTGTAAGCCTCGCAGTCACATAATATTCCGCAAACTCGTGTCGTTTAAAGGTACTGTAAAGCAGCACCGATCAAATGTCATTTAGTGTGGCTATTCGATAGTCCAAGCCACCAGGACAAAAACTGCGCAAGTTTCATTCCAATCGACGGTGCAATTAATTAGAAAATTACAATTAAAGATTATGGGCAACACTGTACTAGGTATTCGAAATGAATCCGTACTCCTGACACATACGGCGGCAACCACATTGCATGCGTATAACACTGGGCCCGACATAACAATCCACCACAATCCACCATAAAATCTGCCCCTGCAATCCACACAACGGTCCACATCTGAGGATAAACGGATAAGCGAACTGAAATGAAATGCTGAGCCGTCGCAAAAAAAATGTGTCAGACGTTCAGGAAGCCAGACAGCGTCGGGTCTTGTTTATTCACAGAGGTTCACAGAGAGAGTCTGTTCGTTCGAAACAGGCCGCGAACAGAAGGAGCGCGCAGGCGCAACAGAGAAGTAGGGAGAGCCTCCATCGAACAGCGGCCAGCACTGGGTTACTTGGCAAAAAAAGGGGTGAACAGGTTAAACTGTTAACAGGGGTTTCAGAATGCATAGATAAACAGGAAAACTAATAATATGGTTACTAAAATAACCAAGTTCCGATGTAATAGTGTGTAATACCAATTTTCAGTGTTGCCCGCTGTACACCAGGCGTCGCACCGCTCAACTACGCCGCATCTTTCATTTCAAATTAAAAATATTTATAGCGCGTTGTCGGTCGTATATGGTTCCACATATGATATTTAGAAGCAAGAAAGTCTCTAGTCACATCACCGGCATATCATGCTTGTCTACTGCTTTACAGTAGCTTTAAGCAGAGCACACATTTCCCTGAAGCACGCACGAAAAGATAGTTCGTAATTACTTAGGAAGCTTCTTGCGTGTATAACCCTTTTAACTATTGGAGACGCGGGTGTCCCATTCTTGCAGTTTTCCAGCTTAACAGGGCGCGTTCGTTTTCTAGCAGTTTTTTCGGAGACCCTGCACAGCGAATGATCTTCATCCTGTTGGTGGAGGATGTTTTGCACCAGACGACTTATCTTGTGCGATTCACAAGATGGCTGCGTAAGCGTTACTGTTCTGAACAACAGCCTACTAGGTCTGGATATTTGCTGCAAAGCTATACGATAAACCCGTAATCCCATGTGGTACGCCCACTCGTCGAAAGCGTCAAGCGTGCCCTAGCCTGCTGACAGAGCCCTTAGTTTCCGATGATTTTATGAGGAAGCTTAACACACTATCGAGTCACGCAGACACTAAAAGACGATGGGCGGAACAAGGCAAACCTTTCTCAGTTAAGTACACGGTTGCCCAATACCCATACAGAGTACAGTATTTCTTCCGCTCTGTAAAAAAAAAGAAAAAAAATAGCACTGTCACGGAGAACTCCGAAACTCTTGTCGCGATGTACCGAGTGCTGAAAACAGCTTTAATGGTGTTTCATTTAGTTATGAAAAATTAACACCACTCGGTATCACGCTACAGTGAACTATAAGAGGGCAGTGCAAGGAACGTAGGGGACTGCACGTTGGGACGGCTGTCAGAGCAAGTGCCGAAAGTAGCTGCGGCACTGCTGTCGCCAGCTACAGTGCGTGGCCTGGTCGAGGGCATGCTCCGCAAAGCGTCTCAGCCAGCGTCAGCGTCTCAGACATTTTACGAGTTGATATTTTTGTCCTCTTCTGGTCTGTTGAGAACAAATTATTGTAATTGTAATAATGATTGTAATTAATTGTAATGGTATTCTTATTCCGCGTCCTCACAGTCGTCGACTGCAGCGCCGCCGCTAGCTGCGATAGTCACGCGAAGAGCGGTGTCGTTCCACTGTCTTCTTCTTGTTCACTGTAAGTATACACTGTCGATACAGTCTTCTGCCTTTTCCTGAGCCGGCGGGGAATTGTTGGGGGCATTGCAATTACCGTTAGAACTGAAGTTTACTAAAACAAAAGCGATTATGCTTCAACACATAAGCAAAACGTAGAACAAAACTGCATGTTATGCTGTTATGCTTAGAGGCATAGCAGCAATCGTAACAAAGCTGCCAGGAAACGGCTGCTTCGAAATAAAGTGATCCAAATCCCCGCTGCACAATAAACTACTGGAAATAAATGCTGTCTGACGGTAAGACGCAGAGTCCCACGCGGGAAAATGCCAAGAGCGAACTTAGCTACTTTACTACGAACTCACCAACAGGCTTTTCGGTCGTGTGCTCCCTACTAGGACTAACAGCCGCTAAAATGCGGGTTTCATTCGCTAAAACAACTTGGACAGACATGGAAAACCCGTGAGTTTGAGTGGTTAAATAGTGATGTCAGAGTGTTTTAAACGTGGCATGTGACCCAATGTAGAGCCACTACTCTTCAGTAATACCTGCTTTAACTACCTACAATAATTCAGTGTGAATTATCTCAAACTATGGGCTCTATGGGGAGCTGTTGGAGCCTGACAATACTTCAAAGAGCGCTTCATGGTTGGTGCTGGAGGTCACACAGAAGCAACATGGCGGCTCCAACTCGCCCTTTTGCCTCGGTGTTGATACTCTGAAGCGTAGCTTATTTAGTGACTCTTACCTAACGAAGGAATCGAGCATTTTCATTGTCTTTAGATCGTGGAATCGGGAATTCGGGACTTTCGCAACCCGGAGTATCGATCCCCCCCGAAACTACGCAACGCCAGCATATACAGGAGACTTAATAGCCGGTACATGTCATGGGTGCTCTTATGATAGGACATTATCAGCATTTTTAAAAGCGTTGTTGTTGTTGTAGGAGCGTTTTCGCTCCTTTCCAGTAACAACTCCTTCTGGAAAGTCAATCCTAACGAAGTCGCTAGCGAGCTGCCCTGCTAGCCCAACAACAGATTATGCACCACCGTTTCCACCGAGATGGTTCTTCCTTCGTCTCCGTCCAGTCTGAAGCGGCTGCCCGCAACCTTTTGTCAGCTAAGTGCTTAGCTGGAATCTCTGTGTTACCTTCAATACCTCAAGAGTGCGCCAGAAATATGGGCAAGATTTATGCTGTACCTAAAGAATACTCCAATGACGATCTCGTGCACTTCCTGAAAGACGCAGGTGTTATATCTGCAAGGCGACAGATTATGCATTGCATGACAGAAGATGGCAGAGATGTGTTCACCCCGTTACGCAGCGTCGTCCTAACTTTTCAACCCACAACCCATCTTCCACACTGAACTGCGTGGACTTGGCTCGATCTGTACATTAGCGCAGAAGTATTGTAGCACTGTGTAATCAACTGACACGTGAAACGCAAACACGATGACAAGGTAGGTGGAGCACTTCATTAAGAATTAAGATACCCTCGAGGATGCAATGCAGACGTTCCAAACGGTGGAATGATAAAGAATACATGAGGATGACTCCATTTTCATTTCATATGAGACTCCACTGCACGCCTCCAAAAACCAGCGCCGATGAGACAGCCAGTGACAGCCGAAAAGTGTGGTCCAAGCTGGGTTTGTGACAGAATTGCAATTTGGCTGGACTAGCAGGGAGTCTTCTTGGGGAACCGCTGAGTCGGTTTGGGTCAGGCTGTCGCTCGCTGACAAGAGGCGATCGTGACTCCTTCTCGCGGCGCCCGAGTCTTCGTAACTGTGTCTGTGTTCTGTTATTCAGCTCGCGTCACACGGAGTCTTGACGTACAGGTTTTATCATATGTGGTCGACTCCAACAACCCGCATCGAAAGGAGAGTCGCTGCGAGCCGACTCTCGAGTATGTCTAGAGTAGAATCTTCGAGTTTTTGAACGGGAATCACTGCCACGGTGATGAGATCACAAGAGAGCCGCAGTGGAGTTTTCGGCCACCAAGAGTCGGCTCTCTCGACTCTCAACTTCCTCCAGTCCAGTAGACGAACGCGACCCGGTGGTCGTGGTTGTGGTGATGATGATGATAACAGCTTGCCTTCATTGGCCGAACGCAACACAAAGTTCATAAGGCGATGACACATGCGTCGGCTGTAGAAATCACAAGGAGCTGCGTCTGCGGTTATTTGCCACAGTCGTTGCCTCATTTTTGTCATGTTTGCGCCGTTGTGCGAAAAGGAGCGCTCGGTTTTGTTCGGAAAATGTGCGCCGGGAAAAGAGGGGGGCGTGCTGATATGCCTCGGGGTCCGCTCGTGGGACGAGGTTCGTGCTGATGAAGTACGACATTACATTGTTCCATTCAGGAATAATTTACCTGCAGTGTTTAAAAAGAATAACGCACCAGGTCACGAGCTTAATTTCCGTTATTATAGAACCATTAGAAAGCCCTTAATTTCCTTTGTTTGTCTGTTTGTGGCAGAACCTCACAGGGCATTTCGTCCAGGGTTGCCACCGTCAAATTCGTACTATGAGGCCGGGCATTGTCATGAAGAATGACCCTTCCGCCCATCACACCAGGCATTTTCTTGCGAATTGCGTTTCACACGGCACCCTTTATCAACGTGGAGTAGCACTGGGCATTATCGTGATCCGCTGCTCCAAGAAGTCCAGATGGATTATGCACCAATGGACTTCCCAAAAAGTGGCTGCATCTCGCTTTCCTTTGACGGCGGGAAGTTGTATTGCGCCATTGCATGCTGCTTCTTTTAGTCTCTCGTGTGAAAATATGCATCCAGGCCTCATCGCATGTGAAGATTGATTCTGAAAATTCGTCCCCCTTGGATAGAAACCAGTGCAGCAGCTGCTCAGAGACCGGCATGCGCGCTCTTTCTGGTCACAAGCGAGGTGTCAGGGAACTCATTTTGCACAGACTCTGCGGAGCAGTAAGTGCTCGTGCATGATTGTCTCCACATTGTCGACACCAGTATTACGCTGGGCTGCAATGTCCGGAAATGTTACTGGGCGCTTTTCGATGATGGCTTGCTTAACACCCTCGATGTTCACTGGCGTGACTGCGGTCGGACGAACGCCTCCATGTGGTTCATTCCTCACCATATAACGTCCTTCGCCAAACTGTCTGCACCATTCGTACTCTCTTCACCTTGACAACGTTTGTTCCCCATACTGTGCCTGTAATCTTTGCAAAACCTTAGCTGATTTGGCGGCCTCCTTTACAAGGAACTTGATTATGCGTCGCTACTCCCGAGCTACAGACAAACTGCTCACCGCCATGATAGCTGCCGCTGCTGCACGCGCCGCTGACCCGTGAAGGATTGCACTTCATCATCCGGAAGTTTCATTCAGTTACATTTATTCACTGATTTTTCTCGAGCGAAAGTATCGGTCAACCTTGAACGACCCTTGTATTTTCAACATCCTCCCGCGGCGAAAGTGATGCTCTATACTTCGAGATGAATCTGGCGGTGGGACGCAGCCTTTATCGGCTTCCCGCTTTGATGCTTCACAACGCGCGATCTTACGTGACCGTCTTGTTCAGCGTAGTCCTATATTTTACTTCTCCCACATGTCACAGACCTATTGGTGCCTTGCTTTGAATGAAGACTATATCGCTAGCTTCTAACTTTTTGAAATCGAAGAATTGAAATGGTGCACTGGTCGAAGCTGTAGCAAACAATGATGTCCACATAATTATTTCCAGCGGTCCCAGAATGGCTGCATTAGCTTTTCTCGATGCATAATTTCTAGAGTGATTTCGTCCTTGGTACACAAAGGCTGGTCTTCACTAAGATTTTCTAATTGCGATGTCAAAGAGACTATCCTCCTGCCTACAAGAAGATAGGATATACACAGCATATGAGGCTCCTCTGGATCATAGTAAGAGACATTGTTTGGGTGTCTGCAATTCAACCAACTTCTGTCATCAGTATCTGAAGTTCTTGTCAACAAGCTTAGCAAGAACCTTTCGAAGTGTGACCTTTAGGTTACGAACTATCCTCTTCCACCAGCCTCCTCATCATGGAGCTCCGGAACGATGTATTTTCGTGCTATGTTATGGTGACCAAGATTGTTGCTGACCGCTGGACCTTTGGTCGAGTTCCAGAGAATGCGCAGATTTTTTACTCGCTCTTTTAAAACTATACGGCCGTTGTCAGAATATATAGTGAACGACAGTCCTCTGTCGTCGCCGAAGTCACCTCGACATGTATGGCGCTGGTTGAGGCGCAGATGAACAGTACGACGTAGAATTTGACACTCTTACTCCTTCCATATAACCATATACAGGGTGTCCCAGGTAAATAAGAACATAATTTTTATAAATATGTACATCACTTTTTCCGAGATGAAATCCATTGCAATATAGACGCATATAGCTGGGACACCCTGCATACTGCGATGTCTGCACCGACTGCCTGAGATGGATCACTGCCCCTAACACGGGTCTCAATCGTGGGAGGGTGCCGTATAGATGCAACTACCGGTTGTGCTCTATACCTAAAACACACGAAACGCCTCTTTGTCACCCTATTCACTACATGACTGCCTCTTTCTATGTGGAACGCTTCGTGCAGTCCTGCGAGGGTACACCAGGTTCCTGCATAAAAGACTCGACCGTAGGCCTTTTGTACTGCTAAGGCTGTGAAGTGATCCACAAGGAAAAATGATAGGGTGTTTCACTTTTCCGCTGCTCTTAAGATGTTGCAGACGACTTCTTAACCAACTCTTTGTTCGTCTGAAAAGTGGTACAGACCTCTGAGCTCGTAGACATAGTAACCCTTTTTTAGCTTCGCAGTGTGTGCGTCTTCTTGAACCTTGCCTATCCGATACATATTTGCCTCGTGTATATCGCTTGCTGAAAGTGCTCCTGTGTTTCTATGCTAGAGTTTCTTGCAGTTTGCGACAAACCACAACACATAGCCGCTACATACACCGCCGAGGTATAATGTATGACATAATAACTGCTGACGGTACTGCTGTGTCTTCAGAATGCACAGAGGGCTTACATTACTTTCGCTTACTGCTGTGGGCAGGGCCAGTAACCCAACAGTTTGCAAAAGCTGAAAGGTCGAAAGGCAAGCTTACAAAGCGCGGTATGAAGGCGTCCTCTGGGAGTTTTGTAAAAGGAACAATATACGGTTACGTGAAGTGTGTCTCCCGGAGTGTTGCAGATTAGTTCCTGCTGCTCTCACCCTTCTTGATACAGCGTTTTCGAATTCGTCTTCAGAATCTGTAGTAGCCACCAAGTCGGCTGCATAAAATGATCGCATTAGTTTCCCTGCGATCGCGCCGTGTTCACCGGTACTACCAACATGATGGTGGTTAATGATCGCTGACAGAAGGAAAAATTACTAGATGCCGCTTCGAAAGGCACGCCCGTCATATGTTTGATCTTCTTTCTGGTTCTCATGAGAACTTTTTGAATGAGGCAGATGTTCAAACCAAAGATATCGAAAAACGTCGCGATCGTCTTCACGAATTTGCACTTGAAGGAAGGCAATTTCTATGTCAGCCACAAAGGCAGTCTTGTTGCTCCGGAATCGGAGAAGAAGTTGTAAAATACCAGCGTTTAAGTTGACATCCTTGTCCAGGCATTGATTCGACGATGTAAAGTCGGGTTCGTGAGGTGAGGTGTCAAAGAGAACTCCAACCTTCACGGTTGGCGACCGTAACGCATAACAGGAAAGCGCGACATGTACAGTCAAATCTCGCTTTACGAACACCCTTCGTTTCTCAGAAAATCTTTCGTAAATCGAGGTATTCGTAAATCGAGATCCGAGGAGTGCAGTGCACAAATACCTCACAAAAGCACGGGAAATTGATTTGAATAAGATTGATTTTTGAAAATACTGTGTAATTGTGCTTTGGACCATACTTTCTGCAGGGCCTATCCTGTTTAGAAGAGATGACAGAAGTCTGACACTTGACTCATCCACCCGTTCCTCAAAGTACCGTATCGCGCGCGGATGAGACTGTTTCCAACGGCAAATATCACGCTTGTCACCGGCTGTCATGACTGAACGCCTTCTCTTGGAACGGCTTCTCTTGGAATATGTTTTCATCTCGGAGACCTGGTCCAAACTCACAACCGTTCGGCTGTAAACGCCCGAATTATTCTTTCAGGAAGTGGTGAATCATGTTTGTGGAACGTAGCGACGTTGGGACATTGTATGTTTGACCTTGGCAGCATGTACTGAGGAACTTTCATTATCCTCCGGTCCATTGGCCTGTCCTCTGTACGGTCATAACGCCCGTTCGTATATCGAGGTCAGAATGGCTTGGCTACTTTGGGTCCGTTCCCTAATAATCCGTTCATAGTTCGGATATCGAGGGTTCGTAAAACGAGGTCAAAATACACGGAAAAAGTTTGGTTCCCTGTGGAGCCGTTCGTAGGTTGAGGGAATTCGTATATCGAGGGTTCATAAAACGAGGTCCGACTGTAATACTAGCCGCGTTTATATGAATACGACACAAGCGTATCGTATATATCGTATACATGGATACACTGTTAGAAGAAAAGGTATATAAAAGGTATAAAAGAGGTATAAATAAGGTCTAGAGAACGACATTTATACCTCATCACCACTGTCTATACCCTGTTTAAACCATGTGTTAGGTATAGATCACTGATTCTATACCTTCCACGGCAGCTGAGGGTATAAAAAAGTACTTCTATATTACGTTTATACCTTCAGCGTTTTGTATACCTTTTCTCCCACAACATCTGGGATCACATTAATTTGTGACGGCGACTATATCATCTCAGTCAAGCAATAAGTTAATTTAAAAACATAGTCAGTAATACAGTAGCATTCTAATTATATTGGGTAGTGACATCTGGAAGCCAATTATTTGATCCCAAAATAAATAAATTTACACGCCCTCACTTCTTAAGTTGCTTTCCGCGCGAAGGATGGTCTCCACCATGTGTAGCCGCGATTTGTTGTATATGTATCTGTTCTCCAGCAAATGCCAACTGCTCCTGGAAATATTTTTCCTAATATTTGTTGGCGTAGCTTCTTGGTTTCCAATGTAATGCTAACTCTTACTTAATTTATTTCCTCTCCGATTCACATCCATGCTTTGTGAGTTTGTGCGCGAGTGTCTCCAGGTATTTTCTTTTTTGTTATCGTTCGTTTGGTCCTTTTTTTTCTCGATATTTGTGGAAAGCTGCGCTGGGACTGGGAAGCCGCCACTCGGATATGACGCTGAAACAAATCGGATATTACCGTTTTCTTCAATTACACCACAAAGCCCTTAAAAATATACCCTCTAGGAGGCATATGTTTATACTCTGAGGTGCAAATAATATGCCTTCAGGGAGGTATAAAGATAGTATACCTTGAGGAAGGTATAGCGTTTATACCTCAAAAGGTACACGCCCTGGGGCAAGCCGTTTATACCCCAAAAGGTATAAATTTTTCTAACAGTGTACGATACGCTTGTGCCGTATTCAAACGCCTCCCACCACCACAGTTTCTTCCCATTTCTACTCCCAACGAACCAGTTGCTCGGCACAAAACTGTTACCTGCCACCCATTCGTACCGAGGGTTCTACAACTTGTCATCTTCCATCAAACGGGGTGGAGGGGGGCCCTGTGGTGCGTCCGAAGACCACGCTGATTGCTACAACTGCTAGTGCGCGACGGCGCGTGAAATAACTTATTCAGTTTTCGTTGCTCTTCCGCACTAGTCATGTCGTCCTTCTGTAGCGATACGCTACAGCAGGTCACCAGTTGTAGCGTGTCGCTACAGAAGGACGACACGACTAGTGCGGCAGAGGAATGAAAACTGAATGATTTATTTCACGCGCACTTGTAGCTTTCAGCGTCGTCCTCGGACGCACCACAAAGCAACGCTTACGCTGTGTTCATACACATTGCCGCCACACAACAGAACAACAGTAACAATCACCACGATAAGAAACGCGTCTGAAAACACAGACGCGGGCCGAACAGGGTTCAACTAGCAACTGAAGTTTATTTTCGTAGTCCACCTACTCGGGAAGATCGTGCGAGACAAACACGAGCTCGAGCGAGGACAGATTGACCGATTTTTGGCTAACGTTGTTTGGGGACATCTTAATGGGGTGGCCTCCACAATTTCACGGCCTAACCTTGAATGGTGTCTGCGGGGTGTGGACCAATGTTCATTTACTGTGCCAGAAGAATCAAAGAAAAGGCGGAAAGAAACATTTCTTCCACTTGCGGCATGTTCCCAGTGAAAAGTAGCAGGCGACGTTTCTGTAAATCAACCAGCGGGATGTACCATAGTGACGTCAAAATAGCAATAACAACAACAACAGTTATATTCTGACCATGAAGTGGGGAGGTTTTCCACTCTTGGAGTGGAACGCTACCCCATAGCTAGGGGGTCTAATATGAGTGATGACAATGATGAGTGATGACGATGATGAGCGATGACGATGATGAGAGATGACGTGATGAGGGATGACGGTGATGATCGGAGCGGCGATGGCGATCCTGATCGTGAAGGTGGGAATGTCCGAGAGCGCTGTCGGGGTCACAATGACTCCTTTAGGCCAGTCGCCTAAAAAAAAAACGACTACATGACGTAAGGCCGCCCTGGACTGGGCCGTGGTGTCCCAAGGGCCGAGGATGCTCGACAAGTGGATTTTAATAGGCAGGCTTGAAAAGCTGGTAGTGATTCAAGAATGAAAGGAGTTGCCTCAGGACGAGAGCCGCCGATATTTCGAACAGATACTGTTCTTCTTCTGGGCACCGTCCTCATCATTGGCATGGCATTTAAAGGGATAGATATGACGTGTTAGAGGTTCATGCGCACTGTCGGCCAACAGCCTGGAGGGAAGAAAGGGTTCTTACAGGCTTTTACGGCCGGAGTGAATGACCGCTTTGTTAGAGTGTGGAGGGGATTATGTGAGTGAAGTGATCTTGTCTCCAGACTGGTTACAGAAATGGGAGGTTCACGAACAGGGGGACAAAACCAGACAACACGCAGGAATTGCCGAGCATTCCGAAAGATAAGGAGGTCTGGAGTGAAGATCACTTCATTCACATAATCCCCTCCACACTCTAACAAAGCGGCCGTTCACTCCAGCAGTAAAAGCCTGTACGGACCCCTTTCTTCTCTCCGGGCTGTTGACCCACACTTCACATGAACATTTAACACGTCATACTTACCATTTAAATACCATGCCAATAATGAGGACGGTGCCCAGAAGAAGAGCAGTCTCTGTTCGAAATATCGGCGGCTCTCCTCCTGAGGCAACTCCCTTCTTACTTCCTCACCGGTTCGTTGGATTTCTACCCGTCTATGGTAGTGATTGAAGTGCTTTCTGAGCTACTTTAAGTTCAGCGAGGTCGTCCCCGAACGTGGTTGGAGAACAACGTCAACAACAATAACAACTAGATACTGACGATGAGATGGGGTCGTTGGACGTCGTCTTCTGTAATGCTCGATTTTGGGACAAATGTGTAAAGGTATAAGAATTATGACCGGAGTCATTTCAACACAACAAGTGCGTAGCGTTCTAGTAGTATAAAGGGCTGTCGTGCCCTCGCAGTTTGCCGTGTATTTACGAGCATTCATTCTTACTTTGTTTGGAATGAATAATAAAGTAACTTAGAGCCAGACTTGTGCCCGTTAGTCGAAAAAAGTAATTGATTACCGTTACCGTTACTTCTACGGAAAAAGTAATCGATTACCATTACCAATTACTTCGCTCCAAATGTAATTGAGTAACGAGTAAAAAAGGAACCCGTTACTCCGGTCGTTACTCTGCATTCACGCAAATTATACCCGTCTTCGTGTGCCTCAGGACAGAAAGAAAGAAAAAAAGCTTCAACAGCGGAACAGCTGAAATACCATGATAAACAAACACACGTAGGACAAGTAGATCTGTACGTCTACTGAATTTATCGCCTAGGAAGACGTTGACCCGATTGTAGAAAAACATTGCATGGAACCTCCCCATGACTCACTAAACCTATAAAGCTTCAGGTACTATCACCACGCTGGTGTAGGAAGAGATTAGGGAGAGAGACCCATTACAATGCCCTCTGCTTGCTATAGTAAAACGGCCCAACAAAGGCTGACCCCAAGAGGGGCTTGACTTGGGGCAGAACATCCGAAAGATAAGTGAATCTCGGGTGGAAAAGCAATTACTGAGTAATCGATTTTCCTCAGAAAAGTAACTGATTTCTCCAAAAATTACTTTGATAGTAAAGTAACTGATTACTCGAAAAATTACTCAAAAAAGTAATTGATTACAAGTAACGCAATGACTAGTAATGCGTCTGCTTGGAGCCGCCTGTTTAGTTCACACGATTTAATTAGGTCAGCAAGGACTCCAGAACATAACGTGCATTCGGCACGCACAGATAAACACAATAACAAAAACTTGAAGAACGATTCCAAAGAACTTGCAATCATGACCAGCACGATGCTGCTTCTCCATTCTAAGAGGCTCGTTACGACATTCCTTTCCCCTACTCTGATGTTTAACAGTTTGGGGGACGTCGTGTCTTGGTTGATTGGCGAGACGGGTTGGGATCTCTGGAAGTCGACGGAGATGTCGCAGAAACGATGTGTCCTTGTGATGGTTCCTGTAATGGGCAGACGTCAGTGGAGCTGGCCGGATGAGTCATGTGGTTTCTCATAGCCTCAGTGGGTGGAGAGGGTGCACCAAAACTGTACGCTTCTTAAACTGGTTTCGTTGTTGCCGAAGCTGTTCATCGCCTGGGCCTCCAATAGTGACCATTCCAGAGCGTTGAGCTTCGCGTGCTACTGCAGGCTTCCGGTCGTCTGCTTGTCTGTAGTTCCTCATCAAAACTGATTGTCCAATGCAAACCTTTTGGCCGGATGACCCGTTGTTGCCCGATATTGGCTGGGGAACTACACAGGTCTCGGCACCAGGTTATCCTATCGTGGTCGGAGCTCCCTACCCAATAGCAACAGAAGCTGACGTTTAGCCGTTCCTCAGCGGAGTTCGATTATATCTGTGCGAAATTCGGGCCGGTCAAGTGGATAACGTCCCATTGACATTCTTCTTCAGAGCAGCCTTATTAGAACGCATGGTATGTTCCACTAGACTGAGGGTAGTATGGCCCTAATCATAGATGAGCGATATCGTTACAGGCTATGAACTCTTTAATAAGCTCACCTGCAAACTGCGGCCCGTTGTCAGAGACCAATGTGCGCGGAATGCCATAACGACTGAAGAGACTCCACAATTATTCAGCTGTCCTCACGTTTGAAGTCGACTCCATTGTGATGGCCTTTATTCACTTGCTCTGCGAAGCAACCACAATCACCAACATGTGGCCGTGAACTGGCCCGGCAAAATCGACTGGCGGTTGCACTGGTGTCATTGAAGCCATCAGTGCACGCACTGAGCAAGCACTAGCCAGATGCTCGAGGTCCGCATCCAGTCCTGCGTACCATCACAAGGTACGTGCGTGTAACTTCATACCCTTGTGTGTCATGCAAAAATGGCATAACATCTTGTGAACGGCTTGAGGAATAACGACTCGTTGTCTCAAGCACACTAGCCCGTGGCTCGTAGTGAGCACTTTCCCACTGTTGAAGTATGGACGAAGTTCGCCATGTTCCGTGCGCAGAAGGTGTTGCCAACCATGCAGTATCCAGTCATGCACTTGTCTCAACTGCGCATTCTTGAATGTTAGCACTCCCAATTGCTTCGCAGACACTGGACAGCAGTCAAGATGTTCAGCATGTAGAACGTACTCTTCGGCGTCCTTAACTGCCCGAAAATCACTCCGCTTGCCCGGGACCTGTGGAATCGCCAGCCGACTCAGCATACCGGCAGGTACGTTGTCTCGGCCCGGTTTATCATTAATGTCGTAAGTGCTCAATAGCAAAGCCCAGCATTGAATACGTTCTGCCGCCTTTGCTGTTACCGGCTTCGCAGGATGTAAAAGTCCAACCAACAGTTTGTGATCAGTTAAAAGGATAAACTTGCGTCCCAGTAGGCACTGCCGGAACTTCGTTACTCCACGTACCAAGGACAACGCTTCTCTTTTCATCTGACAATAATTACATTCGGCCGTTGGGAGAGTGGAAGAACGAAATCTGATCGACCCCGTCGATACGGTGAGACAACACAGCGCCAAATGCCTGTCTGTGAGGCATCGCATTTTAAACGAATGCGCAGTTTGCTGTCAAGGTGTACTAACGGATTCCCTTTTCGAAAAGCTTCTTTTGCTTGTGTGAAAGCTGCTTCCTGCGTAGGCGTCCACCGCCATTGCGTGCCCGTTTTATACAATGAAGCCAGTAATATGGCGACGTGGAGAAGAAAATTCTGGTGATACATTATCGTCCCCGAAAAAGATTTGAGTCCGTTAACCGTAGGCGGCCTGGGCGCCTCTAACACAGCTGCAACGTCCTTCTTGTTATGGCCCCAGAACATAAGAACACAACATGCCGTTCGGCACGCGCAGAGCAACAGAACGACAAAAAAAAAAAAAAAAAGAAAGAAAGAAAGAAAGCGCAATTGTGACGAGCATGATGCTGCTGCTCCAATCAAAAGAGTCCCGATACAATAAGTAACACTGAGAAGATAAAATGCGCACAACAATCTACTGAACTTGGTTACCTGGTATATCTCCGTTGTCTCAGAACTGCATCTAAAGTATCATCAGCATTAATTTAATTAGCACTAATTAATCAGCATGAATTTTTCACGCAATAGAAGTCTACCGTTTACATGACACGGGGAGAAGACAGGACGGCAAACCAACTCGCTCGATCAGTGTTGTGAAGCATAGCTGAGGTGTAATTACATTTCATATGTAAGCTAACCTAATTTACATTTAAAACACCAGGTCTATGGACTACTCTAGTAGATTGCCATGCACCTCGAATGCTCCTGACATATTGTGGGTATGAGGACCAGATGTCTCACTAAATAGGTCCATTAAGCTTAGCGTCTAAGTGATAAAGGTAACCATATATCCCTGCGTAGGTTCCTGGTAGATATGGTTTGAGCGGGAACGTAGAAGCCGACAGAGCGGCATCTGCGTTCCCATCAGTCTCGGACGGTCGTACGAACTGTGCTGTCGAGAGAACACAACAGACCACTTTTGTCTGGGATAATCTAGTCTCTGGCTCGGTAGCAATGGAGTCGGAGCATCACCGACAGGTCTCTCATGTATTCGGTGGATCGAAATTTGTCATTTTCAGTTCCAGGCCGTTTACCACGTTATTTTACGTCCCTCCCGCACAGACTTCGTCTCAGTGTACCCTTCACTCCATAATTCAAGTTCCGGATAAGATACTGTGACAGCAGCCTATCCTGAAAATGTGGCGTCGTGGCGGACATTGAGCATGTCCTGATAGAATGTGAGCTCCACGAAACGCAGAGGCGGTTATTGTATGCTCTGTTGAATACTGATAGCAGGCAGACATTTAACACACCTGCAATTATAGGGCGTTACCAGAACCTTGTCCAACACCGTCGAGGTCTTCTAATGTTCATGGAGTTTCTTATGTCTACCGGTTTGCCTCAGCTGCACCCCCCTCCCCCCTATGACCCGGGGGGTTATCTTGGGTAGACGAGTGGTCCGTCTGCCTGGACTGTCGGCACGCTGCTCGGGGGAGAGGGAAGTGAGAGAAAGGGGGAAGGGGGTTAGTTAACTTATTCGCTGGTAACGACCATGGACTTATAGTCGTCCTTGAGGGTCGATGACCTTGAAAACGCGATTTGCCCCAGACTCGCTTTAGTGTGATACTCAATATACCGATAAACCATCGGTGCTTCTTCCGTTTTTCCCCCTTCATCTTCTTTTGGTTCGGCGTAGCAAAGCCAGCAGAGGACAGCTCACTTGTTTCGTAAATGACTTGTACATAGCTCATTTACCTTCATTCTCATATCTATTGTTACGCATGGAATTTGGTAGGGCACTGCTCGTCAGCGGTGAATCACCCCACGCCATAGCCACGATTTACCTCCTGTTGTTGTTCACTAACTAGGAACTTCAAAACGGAGGAAGAGCCACATTTGAAAACAAAATGGACCGTAAACGAAGAGGTTGAGTCGAGGACGAAGAGGATGTTGAACCGTGAACCTTTGACAGGACTGGTTAACGCAAGCCCGATGCATAACGTTAATATTTTACCTTCACCATACCTTCACCGTGTTGGGCGCTCTTTGTCCCCCGTTTACTCCCGCAGTGGCCAGGATGAAACAGTTGAACACTTTTTGCTCCTCTGCCCTCATTTCGACCAACTCCGCCACAACTATATCTGCACGCCTTTGCGTTCATTGGCAGCCACCCTCTCGCTAGTATCACTGCTGTCCCTCTCGCAGCATCTCATGCAGCGCTATGCAATAGGCCTGTCGCAGCCTGCCTCGTTTCTTACAGCCTGCTCTCGAGCCGCTTTTAGGCACTTCCTCAATCCTCTATCACACATTAACGTACACACATTCGCAAATATATAGATCTCTCCTATACACGCGTATACGTCATACGTTAGTTGAAACCTGCGCTCAGGCTGTTAAGGGACTTACATCTCAGCACGACCACACAGACGTAGTTTCACCCTCCTAGCCAATCTCCCTTAGTGGCTCACGGCTGTCTTTTCAGAGGACGAAGAAGAAGGAGAAGAATGTACCATTTCTGGGTACGCGTATGCGCATGCCCAGCCACTTCTGTAGGCGGCCGCCATGTTTGTTGACATGAAAACGTGCTGTAGGCTGTGATGCGAGTTGGCGAAGCCTTTTCTCGCAATGCCTGTAATGCGTCAACTGCTGAAACATGAAAGGTATAACGTCGGTGTATGGTTCTTCCATTTTCCACCGTAAAAGCATCACCGCATGAGGCGGGAGCTTTGCATTCGCCCCGTTGGGCGCAGGAAGAAAGATGATTCCATGTGGATGACGACGAAGAACTCACGTGTCACGTTATCCGTCCCCAACATCTTTCTCTTTGCCAGTGTTTGCGCATGCGATTTGAAGCTTCTTGCAACGCGATAGCAACGTGGGGGAGGTAAACATTGCTTCCAGCACCCTGCGTCAGAGATTTCCGACACACGTGAAAAGAACCCCAGGTGCTCCAAATTATCCGCAGTCCTGCCCTGCGGCAAGTGCAACATGTCGCCACACTGCGCAGACACACGTTACGTCTAACGTCACGGTACCATTATTTTGTAATGTGTTGCGTCGAACTGTACGAGCGTCGCCATGATAGTTGGCCTGAAAATATGGCGTGTTATGAATTGCGTGGCGTGTTGCTTAACAAGTTTTCAGTAACAGGACAAGTAACAAGTAACAGGAGCAGGCTATACCATTCTAAACAAATGTTATCCTGCTGGAAAGGAATGCCAGCCACACCCACGTTGCATAAATTTGTCACCATTGCTTCGTCGTTTTCTCATCATGTCGTTTCTTGCCGCCAGGAGCGACGCGTACATGGAGATAGTCCATTGCAGGTAGGTATAATGCATAACGTATAACCAGCGTGACTCCGGCCTTAGGGCGCGTTAAGTAACTGCTCTACTCAATACGCTCGGTGTACTCTGTCCCTCGTACTCCGCTGCCTCTACTAAAGAGTCTTTCAGAGCCACGAGTGCGATACGCGCCCCTGCGAAGTTTCCAAGCCGGTTCATTGGTGTTCCGGCCTCCAATTCCTACATACGTCACGGAGCCAGAGCAGCACTTGCGCGCTCCGACCCGCAAGCTGGAGCGTGAGAGTTCATCGAGAGCGCCACGCTCCGGAAAAAGAGTGGCACCGTCTAGTAAAAAGGAGCGCGCTCCCTGCGCTCTGGCGCCGCTACTTAACGCGCCCTAAGGTTACTCCAGTGTCATGAACAGTGCTCCAACCTTGTGAGCGCAACAGACGATTTTACAAAGATGCGCGCGCCACAAAGTGTGCGCCGCAAAGCAGCACGGAAACTTTGAGGGACACTGCTTCGTCGTCTGCTTCGGTTATGGTTTACCCCGGCTAACGCTGCTGGTGCGCACACCGGGAATGTTGTTGTTCTTCTTCTACCTCCGCCTCTGGCCGTCTCATAATGCATGAAGGCGCTCTAAGTTCCCATGAGCCCTTGCGTGCCTAAATAGAGTTTGCAACACAAAATGATGAAGGAATATGGGCTGACTAATTCTGTGACTCATCTAATCGGTGAACAATACAAGGAAGCTACATCTTCAGTGCGAGAACTGTAATTACAGAACGCGTATTTTTCGTACTCTAATTATCTCATTACATATCAGTATTCATTATCCACTGCGTTCATTTTCATCGCTCGTTGTTTTTCGAAAATTTTGTGAAAACCAATGTAGGTTGTATGACGATGTCAAAGGGTTGTGTGGAAAGCTTCACTGTTCATTGAACAAAGCACTACGATCCACGCGTGACTCTCCTATTCGTTACTTCTAGGCACACACTTCGAGTTCAGCAAAATCTCGATATGGCTCTCCTCCAATGCGGACGCACGGTGGGGGAACTGCGTTGTGTCTTTTAGTTCAGAGAAAGAAGTGACGCATTAATTTGTATTGTTCAAGCCGCGTGAGTCTCGTCTAACAGATTTTAGCGTGAAAATGTTACGTTGCACATGTCAGATTACCGAGCACATGGAGCGATGTCCCGATACCGGCGAAACGAAATAAAAGACAGTTCACTCTGCACCGTCATCCTGCATGGACTGAGAGATTATGCATCATGACTAAGAAAATCGGAGAATCTCTGCATAAGATTGTGTGGCGGATTACCATAGTAAGCCAGAGAACGGATACACTCGCATTCCGCTTGCAAGAGCTCGAGATACCCGCGTACGCCCCTGCGCAGGGTTTTCTTTTGGAGTAGAGTCCGGTAGTCCACCTTTGAAAGCTCGGTTATAAGTTAACCAGTAGACAGCGCAAATATCGTTCCTGTAGAATAACTCTGCGAGTAAACTATTCTTGTTTTCACAATAGCAGGGGCATCGTGGCAATCTAGAGCGTGATATGCTCGTACCTTTTACCTGTCCGTATCGTGTAGAAAGCGGCAGATATTCGATAACTTGCTTATTACATCTGTAACAGTGACAATATAATATATTTTTCTTCTTCGGTACCGTCAGTTACAGAGGGCTCCAGCCAGGCTCACATGAAAATATGATCTCACGCGGAGACGCCGACCTATTTCTCATCCTGTCTCATGCCACCGCTGAGCTCGCGAGTTTGTTTTGTGTGGTGTCAGCATCGCTGTGGACGTTCTTCGCGATATGTTGCACACGCGGTACATTCCCAGCTACATTACATCAAGCAGGACAGACACGGCAGTCGCGTTCGCATTTCATGTACTAAGTGTCTTAAGAGAAGCAGGCCAAAACTTATGATTCATCTTTCATTCGAAAATAGCGCCGCGTACGCCTACTTGCGATATGGCCCACTCATATGTGCCATCGTTTGAACAGGCGTCTTAATGGAGTTTAAAATTTAATTTCGTGAATTAAGAACTTCGACAAAGTTGAAGACTCCGCAACACCGCACCAGTTTCCGTAAAATCCGCAAAACCGCAAAAAACCGGAACAGCTGCCAGCTTCTTTGAAGCAGTATGAAAGTGGTGAAAATGTAAAATCCGCGTGCGCTCGCCGGAGCTGGGTGCTCTATCTTCTCTCCCCGGCAGGCAGACCGCGCGCGCTCTCTCTCCCTCTCCCTTCCGTTCTTTCGGTAAACAATACGGCACCCCCCGCTGCGTCACCCCCATGGCGAATTCCACTGACAGATTCCATGTTAGCGCCGCGAAGCAACTGTGGCTCTATGAGAGGCGTACAGATGTGGGCAGATGGAGAGAGGACAGCAGGAAGGAGTAATTGACAGGGGGGTTAGTATGCGTCCTGGACCGACTTCAGGGTGCATTGTGCCGACATTCGTCTGGGTAGTCTTCAGAAAACCTCAGACAGCACAGCCAGTGGTACAATTCGAATCCACCACCTCCCAGTCTTCAGCACGGCCTACCCTGGCTAGCCTAGGCACCTTGGCTACCACCAACGAGTGGGACGCCTTAACGCACTCGGCCATGCCGCTGATTCCACTGGCAGAGCTTCTTTCAAAGTTTTGCTCCGGGAAGGTGCACAACAAAAGAAGGTCCACTGGCGGAACTAGGGCAGGTGGCATATGGTCCACTCTGGGGGGCGTGGCAGAACGTTTGCTCCAACGGGCAATATACTTCTTCATTCCACATTTCGCATGGGGCATGACGCGACAACAGAAGGCAGTAATGTCGGAAAGTTTTTGCAGGTTCGTATTATATGTAACGCCAAAATTATTGCTGCAATAACAAACATTGTACCATAATACACGATAGCTCATGATTCCGAGGAATACGGGAGCGGCCATGAAGTCATGCACGCATCTTGGTCAATTCAATTCAAGGAAGGAGACTCGGCTTAAAGCGCTGTGCAATGGGGGGACGCCCTTTGCTCGCGACGAGAGAAGATGACATTCCATTGGGGAGACAACCCCATCTGACACCGCCGGAAGTAGGCAATTGACCCACAACCGTCGTGAGGCAATATTTGCTTTCTCAATGGAATTCGCCATCGGTTTTCTGGCTGGTTGTTCCTCATGCGAGGTGCATCCTCGCTCTGTGCCGCAGAGGAAGGCGTGAAAATTGCTTTTCTTAAAACTTTTTTCGTTGTCATCAAACCGTCACGCAAAGCCGCGATGAAACATGAGAGAACGCGTCTTGGGGGAGGGCACGCATTGTGGAACAGGGTACAGCAGACTGATTTGTCGAATTCCATCGCTCGGTATAAAATAAGCCGTGCTCCGAGTCAGGCGCAATGTTCCGCTGGGCTGGAGAGAACTTCGCTCCAGGGGATAATAGTTTTCGACCTGCCAATTCGCATAAGGGTAGCGAACGAGCGGAACGGAGCGGGAGAGGACAGGTGTTATACCCCTGTCACACGGGCATTTCGATCCTTCTCGAATCCGATCTGCATTGAACTTCCCGAGCACGCTCGAGTTTTGACGCTGCTACACGGCCACTTTCAATGCGCATTGAATGGTTGACCTGTGCAAATGAATAAACGGAACTCATTAATTTCGCGTTTCCTATATAAAAGCGATATTAGTGGTAATTTATAGTATACCGATGTAAGCATCATTTGTAGCTTCGCGCGCATGTCCGTCTTAAGTTATGACAGTTCACCGGGGTCGAGGATGCAAATGGCGACCGTCGAGCAGTCTCGAAATTCTCAATCCTGTTATGGGAACTGTCTTGAGTCAAGCAGGATCAAAGTTCGATCCTGCTTGGAAGCGGCCGTGTAGCACCATCCGATCTGCATTGGGTTCAAGCAGGTTCGGTCGAGCAGGATCGAAAATGCCCGTGTGACAGGGGTATAACATTTTCGCCAAATTACCAGGCAGAACGGAGTACAGTTGAGAGTATCGCCAGTGACGATGAAACACCCCAATCATCATCATGAAAATGAAGGTTTTGCTGTTGAGAAAGAGCTTATGCACGACAAATGAGTTCAGGAATGCCGGATAGTTTTTTCGGGTTCGTATTGTCGGTAGCGCCAAAATTATTGCCGCACTAACAATCGAATACTACAATGAGTGGTTGGTCGTGCAGTTTCACAGTTTCTTCTTTTTTTTTTCTTTTTCGACGGACCGTACGTCTTTCCCAAGAAACGCATACTGATACGCGTGTGCACACCGATTGTGAACGGATGCTCGTTCACACAAGTGTGAAGGGTTGCACGCACGTTTTTCACGAGCACAAACAGCGTCACGTTGGTGTGAGTCCGGCACGAAGGTTTTTGTTGATAGCGGATGCTTTATCTCGTCTGCTGTTTCTGGAGTCACTAAATAGAGGTACAGATTATCGCGTTCGTTTTCCGCGCCGGAGCCGTCGTTCTGTGTACACAATGGGGCCGATCGTGTCACATGGTTTCTCCTTCCAAGAACGCGCCGCCCCTGATGAGTCCCCTCCATGCAAAACCGCCTTCCTCGGTTGCGAGCTGGCTCGACTGCACGCTGTTGTGCGGCGGAGTAGGAGGAGATTGGCGTCCTATTGCCGGGCGACGCAGCCACGCAGGACCCAAGATCGCGGTCTCGCTCGCCGGCGTGGCTCAGTGTCACTACTCTGACCCTTATTTAGTGAGTCTAGCTATTTCGTCTTCGGCGTTCCCATTTGTACCTTTGGCACTCTAATCTTCACCAATGTTCTATACACTAGCAGTAATGTGTGCGATGTAAAGCCGTCAGATGAATTACGACCTGCTACTCCGCATTCATGGGTTGCTAGCTGCTAGTGAGTGAGATAAGTACAACTGAAGCAAAAGCTGGAGTGGATAGGGCATTAGGCATACATGGTAACAGGAATGCTGCTGTGGTTGAAAACACTTTTTTATTGTCTCTCTTGGTCTTGCAAAAGTAGCATGATGGATCTCACAACGAAACGAAATGTTCTTCTTTACTCCTTTTCATGGAAAGAGTTTAACTTTGGTGCCTTTCTCCGTTAGTTTACACTTTTTCAAGACAATCTGCTCTACAAAAAAGAAAAAAGAAAGATATGTCACAAAATACAAAGGATCACCATAGTCGATATTGGGACCCGCTCGTTCTTTGATACAAAGCCTCGAAAAATCACATTGTTCACTTGCATCCAGTCTATATCTGGGTTTCCTGCTATTCCATATTGTGAATGGCAAGCAGACTCAAGCCTTCTGCAACGACAATCCACTAAATGCATAGAGGGGATAACTGTATAAAGCGCTTCGTTATTCAGGATCGCTGTTGGTCACAGACTGCCGTAAGACGAGGTTATGCTGGGCTCTCGAGGAGCTATAAAATCCACGTAATGGATGCAATGAATTTCAAAGTGTATCATCTGGTAGATCCAGACGCTACGCGTGCAGTTAAACTCCGCCAGCCCGGTTACAGTGCGCACGCCCACGTGCATTTCTGAATCCCTTATGGCTTAGGGTTGTCGTTATGTAGCCATGCCTGCCAGATGACCCGTCATTGTTTTACTTTTGCAAGGAGTCTGCATAAATATAACAAATGGAGAGAGATGCTTTCTGCAGCGGCATACCTCGTTGCCGTTTCTCTAACGATTGTTTCTGCACGCTGCAATGTATCAAGCACACCAGGAGGAGGCAGTTTTCTTTCGTCGTAGCACGTGTTTCTACACCAAGCCCTGTTACCCATAGTGACGTTGATATGATCAGCTTCAGTGACGTCTGCGAGGAATCCGGAATTCCAAGGTTATTGTGACATCCACTTGGAGATGCTTTCCAAAAAGAAAACCCACAAACGTTTCGCAAAATTCATTCGCGTTTTTTTTTCTTTTTCTTTTTTATAAGTCATCGAAAATATCTTATTCGGAACCACTGCCAGCTTCCGGTTGAAACGGCCCTTCCCTGCTTGACCTCTTCCGGTGACGTAATTGGCATTGTCGGCGAGATTCCCAACCGCTCAGCTGACGCCGTCGCCAGCCTGGTTGCAGTCCGATACCACCGAAAGCACGAACGGAGGTGTTTCTAGCGACTGTTCAGTTGCAGATTACGAGGCGGAAGACCGCATTTTGTGACGAACAACCTGCCTTTATAGCCGACTCCAGTGACGTCTGTATGCATACTGTTGCCTGAATTCAGCGGGGAGCGCGAAGCCAGCTGCAAAATCCGATAAAGTTAATTTTCTGATGTTTCCGACTGCTTCAAAACGAAATGTTCCGGTTATATGTACTCCAGGCACCCACTATTTCGATCGCACCTTCAGTTCAACAGCGTCTTTTGTCCGGACACCACCTTTAAATACAAGACAGCATCAATATCAAGATCATTCGTAATCGGCAGCCCATGTTGTCGTTTCTCTGACGATTGTTTCTGCGTCATGACAGATGTGTAAAGTACGCCCTACAGCCATGACCTTCTTTATAACGTCTCAGGTGCTGCTGCCGTAGAAGTTTTATACCTCCCATCACCGTATCATTGTTATGAATATCCTAGCAGTTACGCGCGAAATCACGGCGCAGTGTAAGATATTTCGAAAATCTTTGCAGATTTTAAGATCGAAATGGGGCAGGAGCTCGTAGAAATGAGGAATCGGTTGTTCATGATGTCAGGAAAGATACGAGGGAAATTAAACAATCCCTCGATTTCTTCAGTGCGAAACATGATGAACTCACCACTAAAGTCGGTAATCTAGAAAAGGAAAAACTCTCAGCTGAGATCACGCTATCAACTTGAACAAGATCACAAAGTCTTGCAACTTTTTATTTATCATTTTTTTAATGGCAGTAAGCAACAATCAAATTCTGCATCTCCAAATTACTCCTAGAAATGCTGAAGTCAAAGGAATTCCTAAACTGAAAACGGAGAACACATCGCATTCAAAACTAGTTATTAAGATAGCTGAGGATGTGAAGACGCGTCAGGCGCGCCAGGCGACGCCTGTCAGACGCGCGCTATCGAGACGTTTCACCGCGTCCCAAAGGGGTGACGTGAACGTTGTCATTGTACAGCAAAAAGAGACTTATTCTTACTGAGATCTCAAGCTTCACGAATCACACACGTTGCTTCTGTATTGGTGTCAAGGTATCACGCCATCTTTCGTTTTGCCAAGGTAAATTTTCGCACTTTATGGCCCCGTTATGTCAAAGTCAGTCACAGTGACCTGTCTAGTTAAAAGTAATTGATGTTAAAGGAACATGGGAGTCACCCACAAAATATTCTCTAATGGTACTGTGATGTTACACATAAGGTTTGTCGGCGCAGTGTGGCGACATGTTGCACGTGCCGCAGGGTAGCACTGCGGATAATTTTGACCACCTGGGGTTCTTTTGACGCGCGCCGGAAATCCCCGACACACGGTGCTTGGAAGCAATGTTTACCTCCCCCACATTGCTACCGCCCTCGGGCGGGATCGAACCCGCGATTTTGAGCTCAGCAAGCCAGCACGTTACCGTACCGCTCGTTTTTCGCCGCCACGCCTTCTGCAACGAATAAAATGAGCTCCTGCGAAAGAACCATGAGCGCAGGTGACCTACAAAGCACGCGCAAGGCTCTGTTCCCCGCACACCTTTACAACACCCTCTCCACGTGGAAAGAGCGCATCGGCGAACGAGAAGACGTTGTGACGTATCACGGGCTCCGGCACGAGACCAATGACGTCCAACGAGAAGAAGAAAAACAAAAAAACAAAGAAAGAAGGCACTGAGCAGTTTCTACGTCACGCGGGGTTCGTGGCTCTCTTCTGCGGCAGCTTTCACCGGCTGTCTTTTGTAAATTTTATTGCGCAGTCACAATACCACGCAGAGCGAAAATATTTTGCATGATGATCCCTGGTGGACATCTTCACAGATGAAGCAGGGTTTCGAGACATGTTAAATGTCACTTCCACTCTCCTTTAAGCAACTACACGTCAGTTCAATCAATATCCAGATACGATTCAAATTCAATCGACATTCCTATAGTGGGTCACCCATCTTCGTAGTAGTTCAACAAATATGTTTGCAAAACACGCAGCTACAGTGCTCGCTGCCACACTTTAGTGTTTTCGGTTTTCCTCAGACTAAGGTGGGTTGCCAATGCGCTACGTCAAAACCAACGAGATTTGGCCGAGGCAGGCCACACTTAGGGACGACACAAACATGTAAGCCTCAACGCACAGAAATCAACGAATGCAACAACTCAGGGAAAAGAGGCAGACGGAGTTGTTGCATACGCTACGACAGTACGTCGCTGCGCATGAGAGACAGAAAACGCTGGAGAAAGCACGTGACAAAGTGTATGTCCACTCAGAAAGCAGCAATAAGGGGGTATTCGCAGACTGGCTACAACACTATGGTGGAAAAGATTGTGCAATAGTTGTGGTACCTTATTTCAGAGCGATCCAGTGAGACCGTTCAACGGGCACAAGGGAAACGGGAAAAGCTGAGGGACTGCACGAAAGGCTGACCTACTTTCATAGCGTATGTCATAACTATAGGATAGTCAACTTGCTTGCTTTAGTCATTTCTCGTGACGTCGATTATTCTAATCAGACTGCGACAGACCAGTGGCATGGCCGAGCGGATTAAGGCGTCCCGCACGTTGGCGGTAGCCTAGGTCGTGCTGGACACTGGGAGGAGGCGTATTCCAATCCTACCACCGGCTGGTCCCTGGGGTTTCCGAAGACTTCCCAGGCGAATATCGGCACTGTTCCCCCTGAAGTCGGCCCAAGAGGCATACTAACCCCCCCTGTCCCCCACTCCTTCCTGCTGTCCTCTCTCCATCTGTCCACATCTGTACGAAGCTCATAGCCACAATTGTTTCGCGGCGCTAACACGGAATGTATATATAAAAATACCGTGACAGATTTTCAAACAGATACAGGCAACCGTTTCCATGAAAAGCTTGAAGCGCGGAAAGAAAGGTAGCCAGATTAAGCAAACGTGGTAAGACTTCAATGAGATTTGCCTTCTTTCGTTCTGGCTTTAAATTTGCAGTAGTATGCTTTTCTCCTGCCAGTGTCGCTTTTTCTCAAGCCTAACTGTTTCCAACACCGCCACTTACTCGATGGCGTGCTGTGGCGTGACAGCGTTATCAGTGTTTAGTCCATCTGTCGCATCGTACTCCTGGAGCTACTAGGACACGAGAAAAATACAAAAAAAAAAAAAGTCAGGAGAAGTAGAAATCAAGATTGCAAGCGTTGGCGTACACATTCGCGCACAAGGCGTGAGTGCAGTGCGCGATACTAGTACGCACAAGAGCTTTCAATCTCGCGGGACAAAAAGAAAAAGAAAAGCTTTTTCCTCGGCTATACATCGGCTGCCAGGTTGCGACGTCACCCCACCCGCCTAATGCTGCGGTGCGCGATTTCTTCTTTTTTGCGGTTGTTGATTCCGCCCGTCCCGTACTTGACACAGAACAGTCAATCGGTCGCATTCGGCTGTCGAGAGTCAATAGAAGCGTTGGGTTGCTATGACGTCGCAACACGCTAGAAGGAGTCGGGAGCGATCGCGGCCCTACGCAGGCTCTTGTAAACCAATTTCTTCAGGAAATGCACGCTTCCCGAAAGCAAGTATTTTTCGTGTGTCTAGGATATTTGGGTGGCATGTATCTCTCGCTCAGTAACTGTTCACACAGTAAGTATTCAGTAAGTATTCAAAAAATAGACACAGATGTATCAAACTTAAAGGAGCACTGAGGCGACCCCCAATATATATTTTTCTTGTTGTTGTTGTGGCGTGTTCTAAAACGAATAAAAGGAGCTCCTGAAAATAAATAAATAAGAAGAAAAGAAAAATTCACTGTACTCTTTGGCGTACTGCCAAGCGCGTACAAAGTGCGATGGTATTGCAGCAAACGAAGGGCGGCCCGTGCTCTGTGAGCGTACATGATTTCGTACTGCGCAACAGCAAACCCATGGGTAGGTTGCCATACGTCTCGTGCAGAAACACGAGTTTCGCCTGCAAACGCGTTCAATTCTTCTTGAAGTCAGTGTATTCTCTGGTGCGCATTTCTGAACATCTGACCGAGTGTAATGTCGGCACGCTTTGTCGCACACCGCTTACGTTCCTCATTTTCAGTCACGGCGTCTGCATCTCTCGCAGCAGCATCTCCGGCACATCTGCGAACTCTATACTTGCGTGAATGCTCCGCAGTACACCGCCTACGCTGTAACTCCGCAGCGTTCGTGTTGCCAGCAGAGCCGTATATAAGGGAGTCTGACCATTAATAGGTCATGCCCATACCTGAAGCTCCACACACTTTTTCAACTTTCTGACCAATGAAGTCTTGAAATATGGGGCGCTATCAACCAACCTATCCTCACTATTTGATCCCGTATCCAACATGGGCAGTGCCATTTTGGGTGGCAAGTGTATTGTATGTGATTGAAATGGATACCTCTCGCAAACTGCAAAACTAATTGATTTTTTGTGCAAATCTGATGAACACCACCTAGGGTGCGTAAGGCACGTCGGGAATTGTCGTCTGCTTCCGGCGTTGTACCGCTGCCGGCAGAACCACCTGCTTGGATACATGCTGTCGTCGGTACGACTTTTAAACAAATCTACATGAATAGTTGGTGGAATATAAAAGGCAAGAATGTTTATATGCATGAAATCCAGCAATTAAATATAAGATTGTACAGCACAGTGCCGTTTTTGTTACGATTTCGTTGCGCTCGCCGTGTTCACTAGGCCTAACACAGGCGACAAAACGCATTATTTTGGTTGAAACTGATTTCCGAAAAACGTATATGAGGATGTACATTTGCAGCGTAAAATCAGAGTAGTCTGTGTAAGTTTTTTGTCACGAAATCCCCGCTTCACTGTGTTTGTTTTCGTCGCCATTTTGGGTAGCAGTATGGTGCCATGGCGACGCCTTGGTAAAAAGCAAACCAATCAGAGGAGCGAAACTGTGATTGACAGGTCGAGCCTCTTTTTGTGACTCCTCCCAATGGCCAGACTCCCTTTTTTATATACGGCTCTGGTTGCCAGACGGCTTGAGTGACATCACGTGAGAAGCGCTGTGCAGACGACCCGGTGGGTAAAAGCGTCCACTAGTTTGTGGCAGCCAGGGTCGCCCAGAAGATTAGGAGGTGGTGGGTTCGAATCCTACCACAGGATGTGCTGTCTAAACGTTTCCACGGGTTCTCTGAGAGACTTTCCAGAAAATGGCGGCACAGTTCCCCTGAAGTCGGCCCAGGGGGCTTAATCGCATTACGCTTTCGATTTATCGAGCCGGTTCGATCTAACGAGTCTTTAGCCTAACGAAACGGTCGGCCTTAGCAACAACACGTTGAGGGCACAATCACTAGCCCTGGGCTCGTTAGGTCCGTGACATCACTGCACTGGGAAGACGTAGCTTGCGGAATGCGCTCTTAGACAGGCGAAACAACTTAACGAAATCTATCTCGTTTAATTGGAAAGGATCCTGACGCCTTCGGCTTCGAGGTGCACGGTTAGCCCACTGGGTTACCTTCCAAGCAAAGAAGCCCTCCGGCATGTTGCGTAGCATATACGAGTAGGCCATAATATGAGGGTATGTCCTTACATGCTGTGACGTCACGAGCGTCAGCAAATAGCGGTCTGGTGACGAGACTGTTCTGCCAATATGATTCATGTGTTCCCTTTGTTGTGGTAGTGGGGTTTCCATTCTCCTTCCTCAGCTTCCGCCGTCTTCTTCCTCCTTCTCTTCTTCCTTCTCGGGTTTTCGGAAATCAGATCAAAGCGCCAAACATATGGGTTGCTTCTCGTTGGCAAACAAGGCTTTAAACGACTACTTTAGCGAGTTAATAGGAGCTAGCTCTCCCGCCAGCGCATTACTCTGTGGAAACAGTGACGTCTAAAATTCCACGCTAAACGGAAAAAGTGCAGCACATCGTCCAGTTTCCAAAATAAAAGAATTCTGCCTGTATTGCATCCATTTCTTCGCCGATTAAGTGTGGAAATCGTCCGTCTAACACGACAGGTCGACAAGCAGCAGATTGCGCCATTATCATGTTAGCGAAAACGAGGACGTCGCAAGTCACGTGAAATTCGTCATGTGTCGCAGTGTTGCGAGCGTCGCGATTAGGTCGGAGCGCGCAACTAAAGTGAAGACATAAGAGAGTTTTAGTACATCGTACGCAAAGGCGATAGCGTACGTAACAGATAGCGGTGGTGGTTCTGCGCACTGCGCGGAGCTCTCTTTCTGTTATGGGATTGCGCAGAACCATCAACGCTATTCCTTACGTACGCAAAGGCGATAGCGTACGATGTACTAAAACTCTATTAATGAATCGCTCGAACGAATCGTTAAACGGTACGAGCTCACTAGCTCGTTACGACTGCCAGAGATTACGCCAGTGTTGCGGCTCACACGTTACGTGAATACGTGTCACGTGACGAAGTTAGCGAGCGCCCCGCCCCCCGGAAGCCCGTTAGCCGCGTTAGGGATTAAGCCCCCAGGACGCACACCAAACCCCCGTCTCCCACTCCTTCCTGCTGTCCTCTCTCCACCTGTCCACGTCTGTACGCTGCTCATATGCCCATTGTTGCTTCTTGACGCTAACACGGAATCAAACAGAGACGCACATAGCTAGGAAGTTTTTGCATATCGGAAACGCTCTACGAAAACTATGCTATAAAGGAAGCTGTTACAACCAATACCAATCTTTTGAAGGAGTGTCATTATATATCCATCGTGTAAGGTTTTAATTGCAAAAGCAAAATATTACTGATATATAGGAATTTCATCACTTTATACGGCTATGCCCCGTAATTAGTGCTTTATGTTTCACGCGCACTCTGGCGTCCGGTTCGGCGTTGGGCATTCGGGAATGACCCACTTGATTGGCGCGTCTTTTTTGCCGGCCGAAGTAATCTCTTGAGCCACTTGCACTGTGGATACTACGGCATTGGCGGACCGTCTTACGGGATTTAGCCCATGTTGGAAAAAGGAAATTCACGTGACAAACCTTGTTATGTTAAAGAATTAGGTGCTTGGTCTTAGTTTCACGGTGTTGATTTTATTGGACCCTGCGCATAGTGGGCAGTGGTGAATTTCGCACTTTATAAACGGGTGCGAGTTATTTTCCGACAGCTCGAGCGGGGACACTTGTTACAGGAATGTCTGGGACCTGGTATCACCGTCCATCCCTACCGGTTTCCTGTTTCGTAAGACTTTGTCTTGATTTGCATTGTCCTGTACATAGTGTGTATTCATTAAACACTGTTGCTGTAGAGTACTTCGTTCGTCGGACGACCTTTTTGGAATGAACCGCTGCTCCTAGAACGCATCACGAAGCTCTTTGTGAGAGATAAACTTTGCCCATAGGCACCTTAGAGAAAATTTAGAAGCCTAATCGTGGCACAGAGCTACACATTCCACAGTAATTTCGACGTAACACATTCGGTGCTTGTAAGGAACAACCAAGGAATCATGCATGCGCTTCCAATGCTCATCCATCAGTAATTCTTTCACAACGCTGGCACATCGGTCAATACTTTTGCTCTATTGGCTTATCACCAACAACATTGTTTTCTAGACGTAGTGCATCTTTCACTAGAAATCAATCCATGTTGCACCAACCGTGTAAACGAAGTAAGTAATTAAATGCCTGTATGGTGACGTTGTAGACAAGGCTAGTTCAACGCCGAAGACTGGTTTCACTAATCCGCTTTGCTTTCCGTGTGTTTGCGTTTGCGCAATGACCAGAGTCCCTTATCGCCCCAAATCCACAGCATAGAAACGCAACATTAGTGAGTTTCACTGCATCGTACGCGATCACTTTTGCGTACGGAAGGAGTATCGAGGCTGTTTTGCGCAAAATGCGGGTTCTCTGAGAGACTTTCCAGAAAATGGCGGCACAGTTCCCCTGAAGTCGGCCCAGGGGCTTTATCGCATTACGCTTTCGATTTAGCGAGCCGGTTCGATCTAACGAGTCTTTAGCCTAACGAAACGGTCGGCCTTAGCAACAATACGTTGAGGGCACAATCACTAGCCCGGGGACCGGCCTCGGTGGCTCAGTCGGTAGCGTGTTCGCCTGCTGATCCCGAGATCGCGGGTTCGAACCCGGCCGAGGACGCCAGCAACTTGGTGGCAGGGTACAAGTTGCTTAGACACGCCGTCTTCCGCGAGGGACGTTAAATACGGGGTGCCGTGTGATGAGCTTTCATCGCACGTTAAAGAACCCTCAGGTGGGCAAAAGCAATCCATAGACCGACCGCTGTGGCGTCGCTCATGATCTCAGTTGTCTCGCGACGTAAACACCCAATTATTATTAAACTAGCCCTGGGCTCGTTAGGTCCGTGACATCACTGCACTGGCAGACGTAGCTTGCCGAATGCGCTCTTAGACAGGCGAAACAACTTAACGAAATCTATCTCGTTTAATTGGAAAGGATCCTGAAGCCTTCGGCTTCGAGGTGCACGGTTAGCCCACTGGGTTACCTTCCAAGCAAAGAAGCCCTCCGGCATGTTGCGTAGTATATACGAGTAGGCCATAACATGAGTATATGTCCTTACGTGCTGTAACGTTACAAGCGTCAGCACATAGCGGTCTGGTGACGAGACTTTTCTGCCAATATGATTCATGTGTTCTCTTTGGCTGCGTTCCAATACTCAGCGCAGGAGAAGCTGTCTGAGTGGACAGCTAGGTAGACGCCTAAGGTAGATGCCTTATCGGCGGATATTTGGGACAAACTTGCGGACTTGGCGCCGCTATCGCCATCTGTCATGGCCCGTAGGAACTTTAATTCCGCATCTGGTTTAAACGCCGCGTAATTCATTTATAAACGCTCAAATAATTATATAATTCAACACAATTGTCGATGCATTCTTTCTGCGTATCGTTATATTGCAGAACACAGTGATCAGCGAAAATGCCGTCACGGCTCATTGCTGTTACGGCGTAGTATTCCAATAAATGTGCGATTCTTGTATTTTCTTGTATTTTCAATAAATAAATTAGATAAAATATCTCTTTTTTGGACTTATTGTTGAACGCCGTAAACGCACCAGACCTAAGAGTATCGATGTCGTCGACAAGCGTATTAATTTTCGCGGCTGCTGTCAGCGACGACCACTCAGACGCATAGCTAGTGTGCATCGATGCAGACTAGGCGAAAGATGCCTGGAGAGCACTCTAGGCGAGAATTGGAACAAACCTTAACATGGCGGCACTTCCGGTTAGACCGCTAGGCAGTGGACTAGCCGGGGTATTGGAACGCAGCCTTTGTTGTGGTAGTGGGGCTTCCATTCTTCTACCTCAGCTTCCGCCGTCTTCCTCCTCCTTCTCTTCTTCCTTCTCGGGTTTTCGCAAATCAGATCAAAGCGCCAAACATATGGGTTGCTTCTCGTTGGCAAACAAGGCTTTAAACGACTACTTTAGCGACTTAACAGGAGCTAGCTCTCCCGCCAGCACATTACTCTGTGGAAACAGTGACGTCTAAAATTCCACGGTAAACGGAAAAAGTGCAGCACATCGTCCAGTTTCCAAAATAAAAGAATTCTGCCTGTATTGCATCCATTTCTTCGCCGATTAAGTGTGGAAATGGTCCGTCTAACACGGCAGGTCGACAAGCAGCAGATTACGCCATTATCATGTTAGCGAAAACGAGGACGTCGCAAGTCACGTGAAATTCGTGATGTGTCGCAGTGTTGCGAGCGTCGCGATTAGGTCGGAGCGCGCAAGTAAACTGAAGACATAAGAGAGTTTTGGTACATCGTACGCAAAGGCGATAGCGTACGTACCAGATAGCGGTGGTGGTTCTGCGCACTGCGCGATGCTCTCTTTCGGTTATGGGCGTGCGCAGAACCATCAACGCTATTTTGCTTACGTACGCAAAGGCGATAGCGTACGATGTACTAAAACTCTCTATTAACGAATCGCTCGAACGAATCGTTAAACGGTACGAGCTCACTAGCTCGTTACGACTGCCAGAGATTACGCCAGTGTTCCGTTAACGAAAGCAGCGGCTCACACGTTACGTGAATACGTGTCACGTGTCGAAGTTAGCAAGCGCCCCGTCCTCTGGAAGCCCGTTAGCCGCGTTAGGGATTAAGCCCCCAGGACGCACACCAAACCCCCGTCTCCCACTCCTTCCTGCTGTCCTCTCTCCACCTGTCCACGTCTGTACGCTGCTGATATGTCCATTGTTGCTTCTTGACGCTAACACGGAAACAAACAGAAACGCACATAGCTAGGAAGTTTTTGCATATCAGAAGCGCTCTACGAAAACTATGCTATAAAGGAAGCTGTTAGAATCAATACCAATCTGTTAAACGAGTGTCATTATATATCCATCGTGTAAGGTTTTAATTGCAAACGCAAAATTTTACTGATATATAGGAATTTCATCACTTTATACGGCTATGCCCCGTAATTAGTGCTTTATGTTTCACGCGCACTCTGGCATCCGGTTCGGCGTTGGGCGTTCGGGAATGACCCACTTGATTGGCGCGTCTTTTTTGCCGGCCGAAGTAATCTCTTGAGCCACTTGCACTGTGGATACTACGGCATTGGCGGACCGTCTTACGGGATTTAGCCCATGTTGGAAAAAGGAAATTCACGTGACAAACCTTGTTATGTTAAAGAATTAGGTGTTTGGTCTTAGTTTCACGGTGTTGATTTTATTGGACCCTGCGCATAGTGGGCAGTGGTAAATTTCGCACTTTATAAACGGGTGCGAGTTATTTTACGACAGCTCGAGCGGGGACACTTGTTACAGGAATGTCTGGGACCTGGTATCACCGTCCATCCCTACCGGTTTCCTGTTTCGTAAGACCTTGTCTTGATTTGCATTGTCCTGTACATAGTGTGTATTCATTAAACGCTGTTGCTGTTGAGTACTTCGTTCGCCGGACGACCTTTTTGGGAATGAACCGCTTCTCCTAGAACGCATCACGAAGCTCTTTGTGGGAGATAAACTTTGCCCATAGGCACCTTAGAGAAAATTTAGAAGCCTAATCGTGGCACAGAGCTACACATTCCACAGTAATTTCGACGTAACACATGCGGTGCTTGTAAGGAACAACCAAGGAATCATGCATGCGCTTCCAATGCTCATTCATCAGTAATTCTTTCACAACGCACGCACATCGGTCAATACTTTTGCTCTATTGGCTTAGCACCAACAACATCGTTTTCTAGACGTAGTGCATCTTTCACTAGAAATCAATCCAAGTTGCACAAACCGTGTAAACGAAGAAAGTAATTAAATGCCTGTATGGTGACGTTGTAGACAGGGCTAGTTCAACGCCGAAAACGGGTTTCACTACGCCGCTTTCCTTTCCGTGTGTTTGCGACCAGAGTCCCTTATCGCCCCAAATCCACAGCATAGAAACGCAACATTAGTGAGCTTCAGTGCATCGTACGCGATCACTTTTGCGTACGGAAAGAGTATCGAGCCTGTTCTGCGCAATGCGCGGAGCTCCCGTTTTGTTTTGCGCGTGCGCAGAACCACCAACGCCATCGATTACGTACGCAAACGCGATTCCGTACGATCCACTAAAACTCTCTATTGCACTGCGGACGCCTGGCAGCAACAACAAAGTGGCAGCGAAATCGGCAAAACGTGAGATCCGGCAACGGCGGTGGAACCTCCACACCAGAACGTTTTCAGGAGAAATTCCGTTGGTGGCGCCGTACGAAACTGTTTGGCGCGCTCATTGGCGGAGCTGCCACGTTTATACGAGAAAGAAAGCTGTCAATTCCGTCAGATGAGTAGCTGATGTCAGCCACTTCAAAGGAATCAGGTGGGTTGGCGTACCATATTTTCGGAACCGTTATCGTAAAGACCTTCAATTTGCTAAATCCTCTTCTAATGCTTTCAATCCCTCTAAATATCCGTACTGGCGCCGCGATCAAGAAACAGAAGACTGGGAAGAGCATGACGCTATCGCGTTTAAAACAGGCCCAGGTGACTTGCTGCGCGCGTGCGAAGTCTTCTGCCCAAGAATTCCTTTCAAGAATCCCCCTCTTCATGAAGGAGCGTATGGGAGTATGTGAAAACCTGGTGACGTAGCGTATTAAATAACTGACAGACGTACGTTAATAAACCTGAAAACCTGCTATTTACCGCTGCTATACAGGGTGTCCCAGAAAACGTGTCATTGAATTATAATAAAAAAACTACGCCACCTAGAGTCATGCGGTCAACGGCATTTGTTCTTATTAGGGTTTTGCCACCTTGTAAAGTTTAATGTCATACACCCCAAGTTTAATTATGTAAATATTTGCGGAACTGAACTCGGAAATTTGTCAAGGGAAGGTCACTTTTCACCCCACCAATATGAAGAGCGTGCCGAATTCAGTCAAATTCATTATAATTGACAGTGCTATTCACGAGCTATCCCATCGGAAAAAATAGCCGAATATCATGCTTTTCAGAGCACCGGACCATAACGCGCGATGTCTTTTTGAGCGCAATCGCTCGCTGTCCGACGAAAGGAGTTTCCGAAGCCAGCCCACAGAGTGATAGTAGAAAAAGTAACAGTTCATAAAATTGGGAGAGGGAAAGTATTATCCCAGCGAAAGTCGGACGTGATAAGCCATGCCTGCGTTATCTCTTTCTGCGATACCGGGGTGGGCTGGGTTTCCAACCTCCTTTCGTCGGACTGACAAAGATTGCGCTGAAAAATTCATCGTGCGCTATTCTGTGCGACCTCCGTAGAGCTAGATGTTTGGCTATTTTTTTCGATGGGATAGCTCCTGAATATCCCTGTCAATTATCATTAATTTGAGTAAATTAGACACGCTCTTCACATTGGTGGGGTAAAAAAGTGACCTTTATTAGGCAAATTTCCGACTTAAGCTCGCAAAAATTTACATAATTAAACTTACGTTACACGACATCCACATGAGGAGGTGGCAAAAACCCAGTAAGAACAAATGCCATTGACCGCATGACAATAGGTGGTGTAGTTTTTTTATTATAATTCAATGACACGTTTTCTGGGACACCCTGTATATAGATGTCCAAGACACGTCGCCACAGCTGGGTAACGAAGCTTGTCCTGTGTCGTTTCAGTGCAAGGTAGAACTGTGAGGGAGAAATATTCTGCATTGCTTGTTCCGAAAAATATCCGGGGGTCTATACAGGGTGGGTGCTATAAGAGATCAGTCACATTTTCACTCGTGACGTTTATACCTACTTGACAGATAGACTTCTGCTGCCACACAGTGAATAATATATGCCAGAGGAACATACAAAAAAATCGTAGTTACCAGCCACTGCGTAACGAAATAAATTCGGCCCACGCAAACTTTCGTCTTCGTGTATTTCCTACGCGCTATACCGATGGATGGAGGCGAAAGTATGCGTAGTCGTACGTGTTTTGTTACACAGTGCTTGGTAACCACAATTTTTTCGTGGGTTCCTCTGGCATAAATTTTTTACTCTGAGGCAGGGGAAGTCTGTGCATCAGGGAGGTATCGCGTCCAGGAGGTATCACGTCTTGCACGCAAATGTGACTGACCTTTTAGAGCACCCACCCTGTATGTGATAATTTTAAGGAGAGGACTCGCCTAGTAGTTCGCCGGAGAAACGAGGCATCACTTAATTCCCAGTTCCTAACCTATCAATCATCGTTTTTGGGTTGAATGGGGCCTAATAGAATTTGGATACTTGGCTATTAAAGCCAAAGGTTTGTAATTACAACGCATTCGGGCACGGCGTCACATTGCGTACAGGGCAGCGATCCATGAAATTAACTGCATGCAAGTGGTAGCTTTGTGTTCAAGCAGCGTACGATCTGTGGAGAAACGATGCAGATAAACAACAGGTTCGGAATCGGGGCACCTCTTAGTTAATTTGGAAGCTTAAGTAAGGCATGAATAAAGTCGTTAGTGCTTACCTAGCAAGATAATCGCGAAATAAAACGGAGTCTGGTATGTCTTCATGAATCCTCTTATCGGACGCACTTATTCCATTCTCGTCGAATTCCCTGCTTCAAAATTCAACATTCTAACTTATTAGACGTACTCATTTTTATTTGTAACAGATTTGCAGTAGTGGGTTTCTGTGTTTTGTAGGAGCCACGGTCTCCGTATTTTTCTTCTCTGTATTGTAATCTAATCTAACCTAAGATTCAATCGTCATGGGCTGCTCCCCAGAGAAATCGGTATCAAGTGGTGCGCATCGATATTTGTCGGTAGGTATTGTCTATAGCCTACGGAGTCTCGATCATTTCCTTCGTTTGAAAATGTACATGAAAACACCCTGTTCGATGGACCAGAAATGGTTTTAAACTATATACTCGTTGCTTTTGTGTAACGCCAGAGACGCAAATGTTTATGAAGAAATGATTAAGAGTCATTCATGCAGTCGACTCATTGCACGCTTCGCAAGCATTAATCGTGAGGGAAGGTCCAGGGGGATATAATAAAGTCTGGTAATACCACAAATAACACTAAAGTAATCGAAGTTAAAGCTTCCTAAGTAGATCGAATAAAACGTCACACCGGTTCGAGTGCCGCAAGTGTTACATCAATTGAAAACTCCCGAGTAGTGCGTTTCTGGCCGGGAGTATAGTTGTACAGCAGGCCACTAGGCCACGAGAGCTGGTGGCATTCTACGCCGAGACTGGGACGCGACCCGGGACGCTGACTGTGTTGTCTGAGTGTTTTCCTCAGACGCTTTAAGACAAATATCGGCACAGTCCCCTATGAAGTCGGCAGAGGAGGCACGATCTCTCTGAGCTACATACCGCGAGGAAGGCAGGCGGGCAGACGGCTCGGACACAGCACGACACCACCACCACCCGTGCAGCAGGCCGTACGAAATCAATGCTCGGTATTCCCACATAGGTACGTGGCATACTGATAATTTCTGAAATAAAATATGGTCTTCAACACTATTACACGCGAGTATGAACCGTTGGCGAAGAATTGTTAGACTACATTCGAACGACATCCCCTGTGCATGACATGTTGTTTCACACCGCAGAGGACGAACACCAGAATGTGCGTGCACGGAAAAATACGTGCTACGAAATAATTCCGAGAGTTTGTCACCAAGGTAATTGGTACAACTAATGTGGAGTTGCGGGCCTCACACAAGTGAAGCCAAAATCTCCATTTTGTTTTTGTTTTTTCTCAAAATCAAATCAAATCAAATCGTGCTCCGAAATGTCGGTTCCCATATTGCAGTATAGTTTCATGTCACGCGATACACAACGCGAAGAAAGAAGAAATCTGAGTTTGACTGTGGACAAAAAAAAAAGAAAGAAAGAAAGAAAGAAACAACAAACAGAAAAACAAAAAGAAACATGTGTTGGTGATGTACTCCATGCTTTAAAGTCACTGTATGTGACCCTTAACCGAATACAGAGCATACTCTGGCCCCATCTTAACGCTGTCACATGTCAAATGCAAGTAAAATAGGAACCGAGCGAGTAGCAAAAAGACAACAACAGATATACGTGTCGACAATGACAAAGGCGTTTCACTGCATGAATTTCGATATCCTACCCCATTGTACATGTGGGTGACTATGAATGAGATGGGAATGAAGGAATGAAGCACGCACGTACACATGACAATTGATGCACTGTGCGTAATTGGTGCACGTTTTCGAAGGGACATAACACGCGGTACGCAGGCCCAACAGATGTTTACACGGGGGTGGGGGGGGATCTCATTATGTTGGCGGCAAAGAGCAGAAGTCAGCGGGAAAAGTCGGCCTGCTATTCCTCGAAACGGCGGCAATGGAGGAGAGGTCGTCGAATGCCTGCGCCAACGTACTTTCAGGTAAGTCATGGGGGGGGGTCAAGCTGGCCCTTTCAGTGCTACTAACTACAGGCGTCAAGTGACAAGTTCGCCAGCGGTAATTACTCGCTGAGGTCCTAGCAACAACAACAGATAAATTAATTATGAAGTATGGGGAAATTCGCCACATGTGTGCGGCCCACTACACCAAAGGCGTAGTGGAACTGCCAGTGTCATAATACATTGTGGATGACGATATTACAAAAAAGAAAAGAAAAAGGAAAAGCAAGAAAATACAACGAATACTACACCTAAGGGTTATTATGGATGATTTATTAAGGATTAATAAGTATTATTTCCGTTGGTGAGCACTAATAAATAAATACATAAAATAAAGCATCCAGACGAGCCGGTCGTTGTCAGGAACCTCACAGATGGAGACCCTGACGGTGTTGTACGGGTTTAGAAGAAGGGCATAGAACTGCAAGGCTGAACAGCTTCATGCTGATGTTAATCAGCTGAGCCAGGCAAATGAACGGCACTCGCAAAAATGACTAACACAACAACCCACCGCGTCATTAATCGCGCAATCGGTAGCTGCCTATTTAGCATACGCGGCATTTATGACGACGATGCGGTTGGAACTTTAAAGGGATGTCTCATTGAGCGTGAATAATTCAGCCGCTTCTCATTTGATTATCTGTCACTGGTAATGCAACTTGCCTCAGCACAACAGGACCGGACTGTCAAAAAAGGACAGTGAATTAGTAGAGGACTTACTGCTTGCTACAAGCTGTGCCGGCAACAGCAAGATCTATATATTCAAATTCCAGCGCCCCGGCTTTTTTTTTTTTTTTTTTGTGTTGTTGTTGTCACCAACAGGGGGCGCTCTTGACCGCATAGCACCAGAGCGCACGCTGTGTAGGCCAATCAGCGTCCCGCGTGATATCGCTCTGTATCTCGATCAGCTGAGAAAGTGGGCCCACTCCTTTTTATGCATCAGTTTTCCTTCCAATCGCAACATAAAGCAATATCATTCTGAACTTTGGTCGGTCAAGAGTGTGTTATGCGTTAAAAAGCGCTCCTCTGTTCATGCCTAAAAATCTGCTCTCTATACAACGGTCTCTTGGACATGGAGGTGGGGGTTCTGTATTTTTTTATTTTTTCACCTTAGGGGGGGTCTGTTTATGGCAGGAGCCGAATTTGCCGTGTGACGAATTCAACCTCTCCATAGTATTTTCTTCAACATCATCATCAACATCTCTTGGACATAGGTTGTATTCTTCTTCTTCTTCTACTTCCTCACACAAAAATGGCCGTGATCCAAGGAGGGATGTTGGGAGGGAGGAAGGAGGGAGCTATACAGAACTACGCAAGACTGATGTATTGCTATGAATAACCTTGCACATCTTGGGTTGCATTTGTTTTGCATTTTCTTCTTTCCCTTCGGTTTGTCTGTACTGGAGTGGTATTGGGACAAGTAACGCCGTCCTTATACTTTCCCACCTCAACCTTACAGCAACAATGGCGGCCGCGCAGCATGCGTTGGCATGTTAGGGCCGCCAATGTTGCTGAAAGCTCGTGGCGGCAGGATTGGCGGTACTTTCCCCATCCAGTTACTTTCGAGTAGCCTGTCCCCGTCCAGCTGAGCTTCATACTCCTTCTGTGTGTGTGTCTGTTCCGTCCTCCCTATAGTTTCGGAGTTTTGCCGCCGCGTATTCACATCTCCATCTTTCTTTCTTTCCATCAATCAATCAACCTGCAGCGCACCGATATCAAAGGGAACAGCAAACAACTACGGCAGCAGATAAATCCTGGCAATAAGAGGAAAGAGTAATGACGTCTGACCTAAGCGAGAACTACAAAACGCGGGTTCCCTGAACATCGGGGAAAACTGAGGATGGCTTGTCCAGAAGAGGACACTACAATGTCTGCGTAGGGTTCTTCGTTTTCGAGTTTTGTGATTTTCTCAAATTCGAAGGGAATAATAGGGTGCTATTTACAGACGAGAATCGGGGAGAAATCGGGCGCTACGATCTCTCTTCGAAATGTTATCGGGAATTTTCGAGTGAAACGAAAGGCATATTAAACAAGCCACTGCTGTGACACTAAGGCCAGAAATCAAGAACCTTTATATTTGCGCTCGTAACTGGGGCAGTGACTGAACGCGGTATTCAAAAACTTGCCCGAAGCTCCACAAAAGCTGGTCTTTGACTCCTGTATAGGAGGGGGTTATAAAAGGAGGACAAATAGGTTGTCCACAATAGCTCTCGTTGTTGATATTATGATTCACTTTTCAGACGGTCTATCTAGAACGACAAGTTGAAGGACCGCAAGGGTTTCGGCTAGATATCGGGTTTTATCCGAATTTTGAAAAACTTGTTTGGGGGGAACATGGCGAAAAATCGGGTTTAACCCGAAAACGAAGAAACCCTGAGTATATACGTTGCGTGTGGGGATAACCACCGTTCGGACTGGCCCGTACGTTTCCGGCACATCAATCTGGTCCGACACGAACGTGAACGATCGACTTCCTCGTCTTTTAGAATAAAACGTTGCAAGATCCCTGACTTCCTTTCCTCAGTTCACGCTTGGGCATCCTTCGATGGGGCATTTGTAAACAATAGTCGTATGTTTTATAGAGTGAGGACCTCTTCATGTCATAGAGAGAGGCGGCGACATTACATTATTTATCTAAACGTACGAGCATATTCTGAACGAACGTACTCTGATACACAAGCTGTTATGTATGATTGCGCGTTATTTAATTTGATATTTTATTAAGAGCTCTCCTTCTCCGCGAAGACTCCGCGTGACTCAGATGCGCACCTATAATTTGTCTTACACCATGACAAATTGTTAGACGTGATACCCTCTGTACAGCTCCCCGCTTTGTTCGCTCTTCTCGGATGACATGGCCTTCGAGATAAAGGGAGGACCAGGATAATTGACAGAAAGCAGCTATTGTCAGGAAAGCCCAAGGAGGAAGTCGTGCAGGGCCAATAAGGGGGGGGGGGAGGAAGACGGCACGTGGCGGCTTGCTTCAAGACGCGCAAAAACGAAAGTTTGCAGAAATAGACTAACGTGTTAAAGTCTGGATATAGCGACACGACTGGAGGAGCAAGTGACTAACAACCAGACATTATACCGTTGGTATCGCTCCCGGAGAAGACATGAGGGGGGAGGATGGAATAAAGTACTATGCGAGAAAGTGGGTCACAAAATACAGGACCTGTCACTCTGCATTCATGGGTTGTTAGTCTATAAGGAGTAAAACGGTTGAAGCTGAGAGACCAGACCTATTTCGATCAGGAAATGTGCAATAGCTGCGATGGGCAGACGCTGAAACGATTGGTTTGCACCAGTGGTGTAGCGAAGGGAGGGGTGGGAGTTTTCAACCCCGCCGTAAGCGTACCTTTGTTAGTTTCAGGTTTCAGGTTTTCAGGTTTCAGGTTTCAGGTTTTATTTACTCTTTCTGAGTTTCAATGAATTACAAATGGGACTGTGAGGGCGTTAGTGCATTTGGGGAGTTGAAAACAAACAAACAAAAACTTCTCCTCCATGGTAAAAGTTCCCGTAGAACGCATCCAGAAATATTTTTCTGGGCTACGCTGCTTAGTTGGACCAAGGACCAAGCACCACTCTTAAGCGCAGAGGACTTACTGTAAGTTTTCCTTACTGACAAACGCAAACACGCGTTGTCGTTTGCAGTGGAGGAGGACTGCAGTTGAGAAATTACTTGGAGTGCATTACCGTTACTCATTACACTGTTTGATACTAATGCATCACATTACTCATTAGCAATCATTACTTTCATGCTTCGTAATGCGTTAATAATGGCATGATTTTCGTCAAGTATGATATTACATATTCCGAAAAGTCTCTGTGGTGGTTTCAAACCCGTATGTATAATAGCTTTTTATGTTGTTACACATGACCGGAGATTGTAATTAGTGGCTTCTGCAAGAATACTATACGTATGAACGACTCTGTCGAGAGATGCACGAGAGAAACATGCATAATGGGAAATCAGCAGCCACTGATAATATTAATGGCGGCGTACAGCTTGGGACAAATGAATACGAAACACGGCACTGTCGTATTTCTTCATCAGGGCGATCCTATTAGGCTATCAGGAAGAGATCAAATAAGAAACGGTTGGCCGGCTATGCTCTCCATATCTAAGAGTGTATGTCCGTTCCTGCTTGCCGCTAGGGTGTCGCTCCTGTGGAGGAATGCGATACCCCGGTGTTCAGTGAACTTTTGTCCCGTTCTGTACAAGGAGTCGCTGTTGGTGGCGCTGGGCTCGCCGTTGTCGGCCTCACAGATGTGGTGTTCAATCCCCATCATCAACCATCAATCAATCATAACGACAATTTTTTGCAATGTTTCGTGTGTCATATAATTGCATATTTCGTCACATTTCTTCCTCCTCATCATATAATATTGCATATAACATTACATATTCCATTTATACATATTACATTTTAGCGATTACATATTACATTTTAGCGATTACATATAACGTTATAGTTCGGCGCCATTGGGTTGTATATTACGTCATATTCCGGAGCCAATTGAACAATTTTTAACGTTTTCCATTCATTTTATTTCGCCACTGCTCACGTTATTTCAAAAGGGAGGTCACTAGCATTCAGAACTAACTTCCGAAAACAAAATGCGCAACAAGTAGTCAGCAGGTTCAAGTTGTGCTTCATAAAATGAAGGGATCAAGGTACTGCAGTTTGTGAGCGCTGTTGTCGAAGGCAATGAACAGCACAACGAATAGCTGTCTGCGCATGGCGTAGATAAGCTAGGTAGCTAGCTATTTCTATAGAGTAGCATCCCAAGACATAGTGCACATTTTCGGGGTACACCACTTTCCTAACTGGCCATTTTTAATCGTCCCATGTAAAAATACATGTAATGCATGTAAATGTAGAAATGCAACGCATGTGTCTGCGCTTTTTAAAACCCGAGTATGGCGGCGGCATACTGCAATGACCAACGAGGAATGCTTGAATGTGCACGCGTGAACGTACGTTCCAACAGCCAATAACGAATGCGCACTTATCATTTGCAGAATAACGTTTTTTTAGACAATTTGGGTGTTTACACAGTCCAATGTACGCAAAAGCTTCCGGAGCGATATTTCGGGCGTCATTTTTTTTTTCTTTTTTTTCATTTCATTTCATTTCTGCATATCTCATGCATATTTAGACGTTTCACAATGCATATTTGCATGTTGCATGGATATCTTGAAACATTTTTATGTATAAAGTTCCCGGCTTAGTCATAACCATGCCACCCGTTTTGTGGCACATTTCCTCAGTCGTGACATCAACTGGACGACCGGCCCGACGCCCCTGTCGATAAGCTCTGTTTGTTTACAGGTCAACGCTCCACCGCTCGCCTTAACCTGAAATCAAACAGAGCTTATTGACAGGAGCGCCACCTTTCGGGAGTATACAGTTCCCGCCCCTTGGTTTTGGTCTAGATAAAAGAACCGCAGAATATTTTTTTCATTTTCATAGTAAAACTTTGGTTGAAAGTTGCGACGTGCCTCTGCTCTGTTTTTGTGTATTTAGTCTGGTGGCTAAACCGTTGTCGCCTCCAAGTAGTTCTGTACCAGCCGGCCCTTTAGTTCTACTAATAGTGAGTGATAGTATATCGTACGCTGTCGCCTTTGCGTACGTAAGGCATAGCCTGGTGGTTCTGCGCACCATGCGAAGCTCCCTTTATGTTTTGCGCTTGCGCAGAACCCCCAGCGCGATCCCTTACGTACGCAAAGACGATAGCGTACGGTACACTACAGCTCTCCAATATTTTCGTTTCTGTTTCTGATAATATCTGATCTCCGCATATTGTTTTCGTTTTCGATCCAATTTTGGTACCAGTTTCTGTTTCCGCTCCCGAAGTAGATGTTTCGTTTCTGGTTTCGTTTCTCGGCTATGTCTGCTTGGGGTGCCGCTTCCGTTCTAAAAAATTAAAAAAGAGAATTGGTTGTTCCTATTATGTGAGCTTTATTCTTGTGTAGGCAACACGGCATTCACAGTGTTACTTTCCGTGTCATAATTAAAGTATGAAAGAAAAAAGAAGAAAAACGAAGGAAGGTGGTGGTTAGAGTGCGGATAAGTATGCACCAAACACTCCCGAAATATGCATGCAACTATGCACTGAAAAGTTTCGAAATATGCAGTAAAAATCTTCAATATATGCAATGTTTTCCATTGTTCTTAGTCCGAAAGCAAAGCACCGAATGCCTATTTTTTAAATAAAAATTGAGCACCGTATTAAAGCCATTGAGCAGGTGAAGCCCATGAAGCCAGTGAGCATTTTATTAGGGTAAAATAAAGCCGCATTTGTTACAGTACACAACGAGAATACTTGCCACACATATAAATCATGGAGCTGAATACGTTGCATTCGTGAATGATAAAGTAGCGTTAGAGCAAGCTAGTTGGTGGAGGAAACCCATGACGAAACAAGCGTGAGCATGGGCAAACGAAAAACAGTCCTCAACTTAAAACAAAACAAAAATAAAACGAAGGTTGAGTTTGGGTTTGAATATATAATAAAAAAAGGAAGCTCAATTCAAGCTTCGCCCCTGGCGATGCAGCTTCCCACTCATCGTCATTTAAATAAAAATGTTGTTTGTTGTGTATGTTCGCGTTTTTTGCGTTGTCCTTTCTCAGGCTTGTTTCGTCGTGGCTTTGCGTTCGGCACCGCATCATGCCGATTAAATGATGAAGGTGAGGTACGGCCCATCGCCATGCACACAGTGGAGGATGGAGCAGCCAGGGTGCGGTGTTCAGCCCATACCCGAACACCGCACCGTACCGCACCCCACCCACCGGGACATAGAACGTATTCGTTTCTGACCAGAATTTTCGCGAAAGATGATCCAACGCTCTACCGAGACCAGCAAAACCATCCATGAGAAAGAGATTAAACAAGCTCTCGCACCCGAAAATATTGCAAAATATGCACTTTTCATACACTTTCACGCGAAATATGGCACAACGTGCAAAAGCTGCATTTATATGCACCATAGAACCCTTCTGGTCCGTCCCAAACGAATACCAAGTGTTTTTCGTCGTCCAAATGGGGTAGAGTATGGCCCTTGGTGAAACTCCCCATTCATCATCTCACAATAAAGTTGTTGTTGTTCTTGTCCTTCTTGTTATTCATCGTCCAGGTACGAAATCATATCGAGAAAAAAAAAACATACATTTGCATGAAAATCCGCGTGGCCTTCCCCGAGGACTCATATTTGAATTGATTCAACACGACAAACAAGCGCGCCCGATTTCGGCAGTCACGACAATGGGCTTGAGATGGGTTGGATTGGCCTGTCCAGTGTCGTGTGCTCCTCCACAGCCAGATGTGAAGTGCGAATATGAGAGTGCTGACTGGCTGGCTTCTGAGAAGTTTCCACGACCTGCATCACGGTCACCAGCACTGAAGCTTGTCGTACGTTTAGTTGTATATTTGGCTGTAATACATTTTGAACCCCAAATGCAGCATATAAATAAATTGATGACGTTGCCCGTTCAGGCCGGAATACCTGGAGTCGAAAAATATGTTTCCGTTATCGTTTCTGTTACCGTTGTTTGATTTCTGTTTCTGGTAATGGCAAATATTTTTCGAAATTCTTTTTACGAAAATATTTTTGTTTCCGATGACATTCAGGTAGAAACCGTCCTCCGTTCCCGACTCTGCTTCCGGTAACAATCCCTGTATGAAAACTGTTAAAAAACGTCTTGCACCACTCATTGTGACATAAAGACCTCAGCTAATTATGCAAAGCTCAAGAGCTAAAGCGTACATATTACTCAGCAAGTAACTTGGAGGTAACACGCCAATTTCGCATAGTAACTTGGAAACTTCAAGTTAATTTTCGTCTTCGTGCGTTGCCTTCGTCTTCTTGCGGAGTACCCGTGCGTCACCGGTCTGGTGACGGCTCTCTGAAAGCCCCCATCATCATTCCCTCATACGTTCCCAATGCGCAATAGGGCAGTGTACCGCCTCAGCGGCGGTGAATCGCTCACCTCATCGTCGTCCAATGTATGCGTGTGCGTGTATCAAGTTCATTTTCTTGACTTCTTTGTTACTAAGTTAGTTAGTTTTACACACTAAATTAACTTACAACTTCCTTATCTCTGCTTTAGACCTCCATTCCGCTATGTCTCACACGGTATGTAATACAAGCTTGCACAGACGCTATATATTGCAAGTTCATGCACGTAATTTTACTCAAAAAACATTAGAGGTAAGACTTCAGCAAAGGTCGCTGCGCTAGATAGAAAGCAGGGTTCACAACTTACCTGTTGGAGGGATATTTCTGTAAGACTCACTACACCACTTGTTTCCACAGCAGCAAGAGCAGGCGACAACGAAACAGCAAATAAGCCGTGCCCAAAACGAAGCAGCCGCTGCGATACTTCGCAACTCCGTCTCTTATTTCACTCGGATTACTGTTTGCGCAGACATCAGGCAGTGCATGGTCTCTAACATACAGGTCAGGCTGAGCACTATGTTTCATATTGGAGCCTATACCAGTTATCACATATGTGTTCCTCAAACACAACTATCTTCACGCCTGAGGAGCTGATGGATAAACGCACAACATGAGCTGCGGCCCAGATTTTTCTTTGTGTACCGTCCATAAGGTGCTTCGATTTATTTTTTTATTTTTTTTAGAATGGCGACAGTAACTTCAGGAAACTGAGAATCCCTAAAACTACTGCGAGCAACAACAACAAAAACAGATAAAGTAAATGTGTATATCATACATACATACATATTTGTATAAACGTTGCGAATATTCGACGTGCACCCAGCGCAAACACGAGATAAAAGCTTTCAGGAATGTTGTTTTCTCTCTGTATTTTCTTCTCGAGGTCCTGTACTTCGGAGACGCTATAGAGGCGACACACAGAAGAAAAAGCTCGCTTGAGCTGATGGACGTTTGCTCGGCAAAAGCGTATCATGCTGAGATCATCTTTTCAAAGGGATGTCAGGATCGATGCATTTCGCAGACTCAACTTTCGTCATCCGTGCACTTCGAAGGATAAAATATTTTCGGTGATTCCTGCATTACTGCGGAAACTTCTTCCGGAAATGTTTTTCGACTCCAAGAATAGCATGCACGCCATATAGATTTCCGTTAAGCTACCCGTCCCGTTCTCTTTCTTTTCATTCTTAAAAGTCAACTCAACAATTCAGAAGCACGGCTACAGAAGTTAATGAGATAAAGCCTAACAGAGATCGCGTAGGTTGTTTAAAATGACTCGAGCAAGATATCCCTGCGCCGATGGCTCGCTGTGCTGACGCACATGCTTTCCTCGCCGTGGGTCAGATCAACGCCCTAATGTCTCCTCTTCGAGAAATGTTTGAAATGAGGCATGACCGATGAAGCGAGGCACTGGTATCAGAAGGAAAATAAGGTGATGTTAGCATCACCACGGAGAGATAGTGTCACATCGAACCATGCCGCCAACAGACTTGATGAGGGATATATACTAGTAGTGTGTTTTTTGTTTTTGTTTTTTGCAGAGTTGTATGAACAGACGCCAACGCTGCATATGAGGACACATGCACTTAGTATAAGAAGGCGGAATCTAAATTAATTTACTAAGAAAAGACTCTGGGTGCTTTGCTAGCGCAGTGAGTGTATGATTCTAGTAAGAAAAACACAGGATGGAGAATGCGATCGACAAGTGGGTACACTTCTCGCTGGCAGGGCAAATTTTGCGTGAAGAGGGATGGTTTCAAGTGTTATGGAAAGTGCTTCTTTACTTTTTGCTTGGTTAAACTAGTTTTGAATTATTTCTCGGAGTAGTCTTCATGCAACAGAGAACCACGGTAAAGTTTCACTCACATTTTCCTGAGTGGTGCTTTGAGAGCTCTTCTTCTTGAGACAGGGCACTGCAAACACCACCAGTGCCGTAAGGAGACACGATTCTCCACTCGATGCCATGAAAACCATTCCATCATATAATGTGCGCGTTGTTACTGTTTATACTGTGCTTAAGGATGTTGAAATTTGGGCCTCAGCTATCCATGAAAAGGGAGCGCAAAAAAGAAAGAAAGGGAAGAAAATGTAGAAAAAGGACGTTGCTTCTGAGGGACGATGAGGTGCGGAGGAAGGCGTTCCTTCTAATGGCTTCACTAACTGTACTTCTTCCATAACGGGGATGAAATATTAGGGAGTTCAACTAGATGTTTTGCGTACGCTATGCGTGAGCAGTTAACAGCACGCTGCATTTTCGTGGCACACGTACAGTTTCACTACGAGGCAGCGCGCACTCACGCAAACCATTGCGGCTTCATCTGTCACGTAAAATTGAAAGCTACACACCGTCTACTTTAAAAAAAATGCTACAAGCCAAATGCAACCAAAACAATCCGCCCAGTCCGACGCGACGCGAATGGTGTCGTATCTTTCTTGGAGTGTGAGTGTTGCAAACTGAAGGTCTCGAGTTGCATCTCATGTCACAAGAACGGAACGCAAGCGGTACTCTGCAGGCACGCTAAATTCGAGAAGTTTTTTTTAGGACGGTTACGCGGCCAAGCATCGGAAAGTGCATATCGTTTTTTTTTTTCCTTCTTCATATTCTCGGTCACAATTCGCAAACGTGCGACATCCCATCAGTACCTATTCTCGGGTATACAGATCGCCGATGAAAGTGGTAGCTAGTAGCTACCATGCTGACCACAATGCGGTTCCCCACTTTTCCCCTGGGACCTGCATTTACTAACACTTAACAGAAGCTGCCCTAACTGTTCTGTGCATTCCAAGTGGCAGCTGTGACGCTGAAAGAGCTTTTCCAAAGCAGCGATATGTTCAGCCGTCCAGTGCGCTCGCAAATGTCCTCCGAGCTTCTTGGAATGATGGCGGTGCTATTTGTTAAGAGGAATGGGATGTTGGTAATCCATTCACATTACCAATAGCCTGCAATTAGCTGGCAGTAGCCTGGCTGACATTTCCTTTTCTCTTGTTTCTTTCACTCTATTAAACATATCCCCCCTCCCCATTCACATTATACTTATGGGCACGCACTATATAGTAAGAATGTAATGCACGTCTTATGTAAACATTATTTGAGTGCAACGATAAACTATGCGGAGCACATTTGATCTCATTATTACATTCGATATTCAGATGGCTGGAGTAGGTGATGTAATATACTCATTACATGTCTGTACCCTGCTCAGGGATCGTCCTCTCTGTTTAGTCGCTGCTTATCTTGGCGCCAGCATTTGCCTTTTGCCTTCTTCGTTCTGAATTGCAATGTATTAACGCCTTCCTGGGATGTGTATTTAAGCATACCCACCGGCCAGCTTCACTATCATCACGCTCATCTGTAACAGCGCAACAACGTTACATCTGCTTGCTAAGACAACGGGGGCAAACACATACTGGTAGGTGGCTCTCCTGCTTACACTGCGCCTATGCAGCGAAAGCACGCTTCACAGGAGGTTGCCTCTGAAGGCTATGAACTTGACTCCAATGCACTCGGCATTAATCCAACTGTTAACGAACAAGTGGAGCGTTTTATCTTCCGCCCTATCGCTTGCAACGATACAGGTTTTTATTCCACTAACGTTTCCTATGATATTCTATATCAATAACAACAGCTTTATTTGATAATGATGATGATTGGAGAGTTTCATCTGCAGGGGCGATACTCTACCCCATTGCTGGTAGTGGTGTGGGAAATGGAATAATGAATCCCCTCACAGTTTTACGCGTGTCATTAAGTTGTACAGACATCAAGCTCACATGGATTCGCTGATCGCGACCTTCTTAATGGTACAATGTAATTATATAATTTTCGGCACGGCATTGAAACGCAAGGGTCAGCTATTTTAGACTGAATGACCGGAATGCCCTGTCTCGACCCGTGGGGACTAATATCGGTAATTCGCTAATTTTTCCAGTGTTTTTCTATTTTTCCTTTCCACGCCTCGTGAACTAAGCAGTTAAATGTTAAACATCCATTGTTATCGACGCAGGTACTGCCGTCAAATCATAAAATCTCACGGAAGTAGAAAAATACCATGGATAAAATCTGTTTCTTGTTTCATTGTTCGTATAAAATCGTTGAATACGTTTAGCATTTCGTAACCAGGCACTCTTGTTATTGATGACCCATGCTTTGGTAGCCGTAACTAACTGTGAAGCGAAACTAACTCAGCATGTGCACTTCGGTAACAGCAACCAAATCGACAATTAAATCGTGATATGGTAAGGTGGCGCTTTTCAAATCCAAGAGCACGAACATGCCCTCTAAAATCCATCGGATCTCACTGGGACTCAGTGGCAATACCAGCGATTCACCAAATCGAAAACGTCGCCTCAGGCAGCCACCAAGCGTGAAACTGTCAAACTATTTACTTCGATAACTATCGCCTCACTGGATTTTCGCCGCAGTCAAAAACAATGATTGTTGCGAACCTCTGTCGCGTCTTTTTCGTTCCGTCTCTTCCTTTTCTTTTCACCAGTTATCTTTCCTTCCTCTCGTTGACGCGTTGTGCTGCTGAAACGGATGAGTAGAGCTGGACGATTCGGAAAGCATGGATGTCATGATTCCTTGTCCAACAGGTGCGAAACCTAGAAGGCGTTTATCATCATAATACCGAGTGTGGTTACGAAAGAACAGGAGCAAACGGAGTGAAAAGAAGCTGCGTGTGGAGCGCGAGAGAACGGCTCAAAATGTGAAACGTTAAGACAAGCATCCGCGCCGAATAAAAGTTGCGCGAAACTTGATCGGAGCGTGTACTGTTTACTTTGGATTGTACCGGTTGCGTGCCGTCGTCTGTTGGAGCGAGGAGAATACCACTATAGAAAAGAGGCACACGCACAGACTTCCGCACGGACACGCACCCATGCACACGCGCAGACTTACGGGACGCCCCACAATGAAAACGGAAACGAAACGACATGGGTTCGCGAATGAAAGGTTCATTCTAGAAGTGTCTATTTTAGTCATCTTCCGAGATGTAGAAGCAGGAGGAGAAGGCGGGACCCGTGTGGTCTCGAAGTATTTTCTTACGTGCACTCAAAAAGGTCATTTTGGAATGGGACTCGGATCCGGTTCCACTTCAGGTTTGGGTAACAGGGGACTAATTTTCCACGAGGCAGTCACAGGGTTACGTGGGTAGCACACTCCCGAGTTTTGGGAAATGGAAAAAAGAAACATAACAAGGGAACGAACAGTGCAAAACAAGATTCAAGCCAGCAGCGAAACTTTAATATGCACTGATCGAAAAAAGAAAGGAAGAAAGAAATACGAAGGGGGGAAAGCAGACTTTTCAAGCACGGGTGAATCTCAAACGACACTAACTACGTCTTAAAGGAATGACTCCACGGACTTACAGCCAACCCATTGCTCATACCTAGTATTGGATTCGGGATATCACGAATACCCAAATTCTGGGTGCATTTCAAATTTTTTCGTAACATCCCGAGATTTCGGAACTCGATGGCAATACTGGAAACGTGCTGCTGGCGCAGTCGCGACGCAAACCTATGGAATAATCAATTTGTTGTTTCTAGCACCGGTTAGAATGATGTAAAATTCTTCAGAGGACCTAACCTTTCAAGAACCCTCAGAATTGACTAGCCGTTATTGTTCACACTCGAGAAGGCATCGTCAGAGAGGGATGAAGGGTGACGACGTGAAGGGTTGGAGGTGGGGTAAGTACAGGACAACAGTGTCCGATGTGCACTGTGGATGAGGGGAACGTCAGAGGGATCTTCGCGCAAGGCTCGTTTCCTGGAGAAAATACACGAGGTGGCGAGTGTTTGTATAGATCATACAGCATAAGTGCCTCCGGAGCTTAGGATGTTCGCCAACGTGCGTGTCCTAGAGTATATTGTATTGTGTTGTATCGCATGTGTATTGTATTGCAGTGTGTTGTATGCGCGGCGTTCTTTCAAGATATCTTCGATTGTTTCAGACTGATGACAGTGGCAGTATAACTGGCTTCATCCCTAGGCCAACCTTGTATAGTTGTAAATTGGTGAAGGAAGATCCTGTGCGTAACCTATGTAGTGGTTTTTATCACCTGGGGGGGGGGCTTTCATGGTAAGAAGGGGTCGATGATTTTACATGATGTCCAATGTCCTAAGGGTGGCGCATTTCAACTAGCTACTTAATTTCAACCATTTTTTCTGTCGGTGTCGTCCGGTATTGGTAGCGAGCGCTTCAGCTCAGGTGTGCTGAGGATGCTAACTGGGTCGCCCTTTCGTTGCCGGTTATACCGGAGTGACGGGATCCACTGGAAAGCCAGATGTCCTTCGATTATTTTATGCTGGGCACACGATCTTGTGATAAAACGCACTACGATGCTGTCGCACATGGGGTTCATCACGTTCCACAGGGCGCTTCTTCGAGGCCGTAAGTAAAACTGCCCTAACTATAACCCGCACATGAACCGCGCCGCCTACGTGTCATAGAGCCACAATTTCGCCAGTCGTAGAGAATACCGTGTAATGTGCTGGGTCATTCCATGCCAAATCACCCAAAGGCCGTGCTCGACCCCCCTCAGTTTTGCTTCCAAAAATTATCATGGACTCCTTATTGCAAATGAAGACATTTTCCCAAGTTTTACTGGACAATGTTGAACTGTTGTCGATTTAGACGGGGTCAAAGTTCGTCAGAATCGCGAAAACCATGCTACGAAAAAAGTTACCTACTGAGCAGGGTTTTGAGTCTAGGTGGACTTTAGTGGCATAGAATGAAAGAGCATGCAAAGCTTGCACTTCAAATCTTCAGAATATCATATCACAGAAGGATGAAGAAATCGCCACACTAAAATCACAGGTCAATGATATCGAGCAGTATACGAGGCGAAACAACCTTGAGATTCGCGGGGTTCCTGCGAACGCAAAGGAAGACATGATCGAAGTTCTGAATCATGTCGCTACCGCTTTGTTTGGGTGGGTCTAATGCCAAGGTTGTACGCATCAAACAAACAAGTGATCTCAACGATGAAAGATGAAAGTGCCCGATTGTGATGTGTCGCGGTGATGTAGCTTCTCATGATTAATAGTGTTCATGGACCTGATTTCACTCGAATGTCTGAATAAAGCATGTCTTAGCTTCCCGTCGGTACTGCATCTTAATACACGTAGTTTGGGGAAGCACTTTGATGATATAAAAGCTGTATTCAAATCTTGCAAAGTAAAGTGACTTTCTTTGCTTTAACCGAAACGTGGTTACAAGGTGACCGTGATGTTATTTCCACATAGATAATTTAATGTAGAGTTGCACATAGGATGGGTGAACCCCACGGTGGTGTTGCTCTGTTCACTCAGGGGTACCATACTCTGTCAGAAACGACATTCGGTTCCACTGTCAGCTTGTCGAGTCCTTGTTTCTTGATATCCCAGATTGCCCATCATCGTTGTCCATATTTAGTGGCCCCCCCTCACAATAGGAGTATTGTACAGATCACCAAGCTCTCATCTACCAGATTTTTGAATGAACTTGATGGCCTATTACATTCTCATGCCAACAAAGCTCAACCTCATTCTCGTTGGTGACTTCAATATAGATCTCCTAGGAAGCGATACCAGTGTTTCATTATATCAGGAGATTCTTGCCAATCATGGATTTAAGCAGTTAATTAGCTCGCCAACTCGATTTGGAGGAGGCACTTAATGGCTCACTTCTCGACCATGTTGTGACTAATCTTTGTGATCATAACCTGACTTGGGGTTGCCGGGTGTGACATCTCGGATCATGAGCTCACATATGTTGGCCGTAAGGGGACGCCTTCACGTGATTTGGGCTATCGCACACGCACACGTTAACCCTGTTTCACTCGAGAATCGCCTTCGTCAGCTCACATGGGATTTTTCCTCATATACTGACACATCGGAAAAGATGAATTACTTTCTTGCAACACTCTCTGGGTTGATTAAGAATCGACCGTAACCTCAGTTTTGAGCAAGCGTAGCGCGATTAGACAACCATGGATCACAATGCAATTCTTAAAAGCATTAAGCATAAAAATAATCTATATACTAAAATGCGCCGTCTCCATTCAATCACCACCTTCGTTCTCGTTATACTACTTATAACAATACCCTCAGAAATGTCCTGCGCGCCGCGAAACGTAACTATTTTTCTAGGTTTCAGCGAGACCAACGGTAGTCCCAAAACCATGTGGAACACAATCAATCGCATTTTGGGTAAAAGTAATGGACAGACACATACTGACATTTCACTCCAAAATAACGATGAACTGGTGAGTGTCCTGATAAAGTGGCAAACATGCTAAATGACCATTTTACTAATATAACGAAGAGCGTGCCTTTATTGAATGTACAGGTTTGGAAGTTCCACTGCCGCCATCAAACCCGCATTCTTTCTTTCTTGACCCAACCACACCAAATGAAGTGCTTTCCACTATAAGATCTCTCAAAAGTTCAAAGTCATCTGGCCATGACGGTTTATCTCATCTCTTCTTAAAAAGTGGGACACCTCTTGGCCCACCACTGTCAGTGCTAGCAAATAGCATGTTTTTACAAGGGACATTCCCTGACGAACTTAAACTGGCGAAGGTTGTACCTGTCCATAAAAAAGGGACCAGAGTGGATGTAGGAAATTATCGTCCCATATCGATACTTCCTGCGGTCAGCAAGGTGTTTGAAAAATTAATACTTAACCGACTAGAAAGATTCTTTAACAGACATAAGATAATACATCCGCTCCAGTTCGGCTTTCGCAAAGGTAAATCCACAACTTTAGCACTAATAAACGCGACCGAACAGATAAAGAATATCGAACAAAAACTGCTTACAATGGGCATTTTTGTGGACCTGACAAAGGCCTTTGATTTAATTGATCACAAAATACTTCTACAAAAGGCATACAGGTATGGAATTCGAGGGCTTCCGCTCACTTTGCTAAGAGCTACTTGCAAAATAGAATGCAGTATGTTCATGTCTCGGGCTACGATTCTTCTATTAAGGCTTTCAACTGGCGTTCCTCAGGGGTCAATTTTGGGTCCCTTCCTTTTTCTTATGTATATCAACGACCTTCATCTCTGTCTGTCTGAGAAATGTTTCTTATATGCCGACGACACAATATTTTGTTGAAGACCCCACTATTGCAGGGCTGTTCGTGAAGGCTGATAACGTTTTAACTAAGTTTTCCGCATGGTTGACAGCTAACAAACTCGTTCCTAACATAGGTAAGACTTCATATGTAATCTTTCGCCCACGCCAAAAATTACTTACCTAAGCCAATACACGTTGCATTTTGTGGACGCTCCCTGTCAAGAACGACATCCGTGAAATTCTTGGGGGTTATCTTGGATGAACATTTATCGTGGACTAACCATATCCAGTTTGTGCGTTCCAAGGTCACCAGCGGGTCTATGCTCTTTCAAGAATTCGATACCTGGTCCCCGTCACTTGTCTCCTAATGGTTTTCCATGCTCTAATCCAATCGCATATTTCTTATGCCCTGGAAGTTTATGGGCTCACTTATTCATCCAGCCTGCTTCCTCTACTCCACGCTCAGAAGAGAGCAATGCGCACATCCCCGCGATAGTATCTCATTTGCATTCCAGTGTCTGTCTATCCAGAGCATATACAATTTACTGAAATATAAGGTTGCCATCCTATCTACAGATTATGCAACGGCATGATCTCAGATCATCTTATTTCAATCACACATCTTCAAAAACCTTATTCGCTGCGGTGCGAACCTGGTATGCTACAGGTACCTCAACCTCGAACGAATTACGGGATCATTCAATGAGTTATTTCGGATCCAATGTCTGGAATTCATTGCCGTCTCATATACGGTCCCTAACCTCTTTTCCCCATTTTAAGTATGAGTTACGCAGTTTCTTACACTCCCAGCATAATACCCCATCATCACTGTAGATGTAACCATGTGATGAATTATGATAACATATGTTTTGGTTAAATTGTTTTTCTCAACAACTTTATAAGGCTGCTGTGCTCACAAGGCTGCTCGATAACTTAACAGTTTGTTTATGTCGGGTAACTCTCTGTGTGTTCTTTAGTAACTTATCAGTGTATTAGTTGTTGGGTAACTCCCCGTGTGTACTTTAGTAACTGATCAGTGTATTAGTTGTCGGGTAATTCCCCATGTACTTTTTTTTATCTTACATCGATTTAACAATATATTAATCATAACTAAGCTGTATTTTTTAGCTGTTCATTCTTTAGCATTGCTGGGACTGTACTACAGGGCTTGCCCTCACAGTCCCGCTTTCTGTACATTTTGCATTATCAACTAAATAAAGATTACGATTACGAACGTGGCCCTAACATTCTGCCAATATCAAGTTCTTCCCTCGTGTTTCATTTTCGGCCAGCGAAACAGGGCTGCTTTGGCGCTATTTCTTACAACTTTGCGCCTTGCTAAGTGCACTTTTCGCACAAGCTGGAAGGGACAAATAAATTCAGCGTGTTCTATACCTTCCATACTTCAAAATCACATGTTTTGAAGGCCGACCACACAATACTTTTGGCCCCATTTAATCCCAAATGCCGTACTTTTGGTAAAGCTGGCCGTTTTCAACGCCATTTTTGAAAATGAAGCGGTCGGCCGAGAACAATCCAAATAGATGGAGATGACAGATCAATATCTATACTAAATGAAATAAACAAAAAAGATGGCGTTCCTTCACTAATTTTTTTGCGGGTGATCTATCGAACGGCTTTTTGTTCTGAAAACAGCTACGATATCAGGTGACCGAAAGGAACAGATGTTCTCATTGGGACAACTTTGTAGCCTTTGTAATTAAAAAGTTAATCAATGAAATATAATTAAGACATTGCCTTTGGACTTTGCTAATGCCCTCCTAGGGAGTGCCCTTCAGCATATGCTATATTGCAATTGATTTCATCTTGGAAAAAGTGTTATATATATTTTTAAAAAATATGTTCACAGTTAGCTGGGAGACCTTGCATATCCTTGCGCGTAGATCAATTCTCACAAAGTGTTTGTTTCCCATTGCTGCAACTAACACACTGGCAGATTCATTTATTCCGCGCACAGCACGTAGCTGGAACCACCTTCCTTCCTGTGTTTGCAACATCAGCTCTATAACACATTTCAACAATGCGCCTTAGTGAGTATTGTATTTGATTATACCTGCTTTGATACATGTGCTTTGTTCCATACCATACGCTTCCACGAAACCTGCATTTGAATCAACTGCATTTCTTGTTTTGTTTTCTTGTATAATATATGTGTATGCCTATTTTCAGTGTAGTACCCACTCCCCTCTGTAATGAAGAACCCTGAGGGTAAATAAATAAATAAACTCATTCGCTTTGCCCTCTCGCACCGGCTGCGTGTCCTCGCCAGCAGAGAGGTAGTAGAAGGTAGAAGGGTGAATGTTTGGGCCTGTTGGTACATAGTATTGGAGAAATGTAACCACGCTCGAAAACAGGACAAAGAAGTAGAAGAGACACAACCGGACGCTGGAGTAAAGTTAGGGACACAGGGTACACAGAGGCATAGGTAGAAAAAAAAAACGATAAAACCGTTAGGAGAAATTAAACACGAATGAAAAGTTGTAATCCAATATTTTATCATGAATTTCATAAGTTTCGACATGAAGAAGAAAGTGTTCTGGACCTCGTCAGGCTCACGTCCCCCCTTTTTTATATCATTATTATCACCGTCTCGTCTAACCTCTGCCGCAATTACACATCGACAACACTTAATAACAATGCTGACAAAGCTTAGTATTTATTAAGTGCAATCTTGCCCTAGGCAGAACTAGAGTTGAAACAGACACTCTACAAAACTCTCATTGGTCCTAAACTCGAATATGCAGGCTTCAATTTGGACCCCGGACAGGGCACCACTTAGCTAAATAATTGCATAAGTTCAAAACTAACCACCCGCTCCATACTTGGCGGTTACTGACGCACAGTCGGTAAACTGACCCCCCCCCCCCCCCACGTCCCTGTGTTTCCCTGTTTTTCATAAAGTATGCTACAAGAAGGAATCCTTTCGCAACACACTATATTCCATCCCCACTACATCTGATCTCTAGTGGACCCACTAGTTTGGGATGTTTGTCTCCCGGCCCCCAACTACTGAGTTTTCCCCCATCTTTTATTGATTTCTACCTAACTGCGGCTAAGTGGTCTGGGGTAGCCAGTCTGACTTTGTCGCGACTTAAATCCCATGGTTTTTTTTTCAATTTCAATTTCAATTTATTTCAATTCTGCGGTACAGAAATTTGGTCCATGTACAAAAGGCCCAGGCCTGACAAGGTACATTTTTCGATCATATCACATCAGATCGAGTGGACCGTACTCAAAAGGTCGGCGTCCATCCTGCAGAACTAACGCATTTTTCAACATTTTCTTCCAAAACACCTCGGTAGAATGAAATCGCCTTCCCAGCCAGGTATATGTTCATGCGTAATGTGTGTCATAATAGGCAATGAGTAATCGTATCATATACTGTATATATAATGTATGTATATTACTACGTATTATGCACATGCCTGTGTAACATGTTTTCACTCGTATAATCCCTATTCTGGCGATCCCTATTCAGCGTCGTTCATCGTCTCATCATCACTTTCCGCACATCCCATTCCGTTCATTGTGCCTGGGGTATAGGTGGGCCGCACCTCATGTGGCGAATTTCCCCATTCAACACCATTAATTTATCTGTTGTTGTTGTATAACCACTCGCTCTTCAATGCTGCATGCCTGAGGGTAATTATAATAAAAATAAAACGAAATCATCATCATCATCATCATCATCTTCATCACATGTTTCACTTTCTATCCAAATACACCTGCTACACGAACACAGCACCAGTGTTGCCATACAGCCATACAACAGCCCTGAAGTTCGTTCTGAATAGGTACCCTATAGCAGAGCGTTCACAATCGACTGCTCAGCCTATGCACGTCAAAATTACGCTTAGACAATACTGTTCCGTTCAGTCGAGTTCCATTAGGCCAGTTATTGTGCACATGTGCCATCGAACACCACGTATTTCCTGCCATTTCCTTGGGCCTTGGGCCTGAGGCAGAACACACACACACACAGACATAAAAACACGCTCAAAATGAAACCTGCATCGAATATACACCAGCTCTATTGTTCGCTACTTCTCTGTTCAACGGCATTTTCTACCCTGGAAGGAAATCGAAACGAAATGCGAAGCGTTGGAAGGAATTCCTACGCAAGAACCTGTGATAAGTGTTAGAGTACGTGCAAGGAATTTCTCACTTACACGAAGCGCTCATTTATTCTCGATACGTTTGTTCTATTGTGAGGAAAAAAAAAAAGAAAGACGAGATATTGAACTCCTCTCCCGACATGTTCTGTTACTCGAAACATAAATCTCACCCCACCCCACCCCACACCCCGCCAAAATACTTCGCATGTGCTCTGCTCAAAAGTTCGCTATTCAGATGTTCCCTATTCAGAAGTCCACTATTCACATGTTCTCAATGCGTGTCTCATTGTTTTGCTTTGCGTTCCACTAAGCACCGTTCATAGTATATTGTGCGGAGAGCTCATCAATGTGAAATATTATGTCACACTGGACCTAATCGCACAATATATAGTGTGCGCTGCCTAATCGAATGCTTATTGGAAGTGAGACTGAAACAAGAAACTGAGAGGCATGACCTTGTACCGTCCTCGTGGAATATACGTTCACGAACGTCCATGGCCCTGTGGGATGACATTTGGCTTCAAACAAACGAACAACGTAATTTTATCTCGCAACTCCTTTTCTTCGTCAGTTACAACGGTCATGATCATCATCCGCTCCCGTCATCTCCGGCATACCCACAAGGATCTGTACTCGCCCCCTTGTGTTTTCCATATACATCAATGACCTTCCCGATAACATACGTTCTCAAATCCGCCTCTTCGCCGATGACTGTGTGTTATACCGTAATGTTTTCCTTTCCTCTGATCATGAGATAACACTACAGAACGCCTTATCGTGAATCCAATAATGGTGTGACATTAGGCATATGCCATTAAACCTAAGTAAATGCTTACTTGTAAAGAGTCATTTCCGTAAAACATCGCATCACTTCAGTTCCAGTGACCGGCTTTTTTTCTTCTTTCTTGTTTTTATGTCTTTTCTTTTTTAATGTTTATTTTGAGCCGGCAATAGCAAGCCGGCACCAGCCTGCCTGACACTGACTCTTTTCTCTCTTCTTTCTATTAAACATAGGCCCCCCTTATAACGCCCTCTCGTGCTTTTGAAGTACCTCGGTGTACATCTTTCAGCAGGTTTAACATGGGATAACCACATTGACAAAATAGTCCCGAATGGTAATCACACCCTAGCCTTGATCCGACGCAATCTTAAATCGGCCCCGCCTAACTTAAATTGATTCACGTTACCTAACCATCGTCAATATGGGATCCCCTCCTAAGGTATGTAATAGAGAGTTTTAGTGCATCGTACGCTAACGCCTTTGCGTACGTAAGGGATGGCGTTGGTGATCTGCGCACGCGCAAACCATACAGAGAACTTCGCGCAGTGCGCAGAACCACTACGCTATCCCCTACGCACGCAAAGGCGATAGCAAACGATGCGCTAAAATTCACTAATAAGTAACATCGAATCCATTCAAAACAGAGCAGCACGATTCTTCTGTAATGATTTTTCTCCTAATATATCAGTCACTGCCTTCAAACGCGAACTTAACCTGTCGTCCTTAGAACTAATTCTTACATGACATTCCCTCACAACCAATGTCCGATTCGCCGATCTACTGCCATCTTTCCCCGCCTTCATCACCCAAAATAAAGTCGACCACTTTTTATGCGATTCTAATGTTTTTTGGAAATTATTCTTTGCTGCACCGTCCTAGAACGGAATGACCTGGAAGAAGGAATGGAATGCAACATCGCTACAATAACACATACTCAAAATTTCAACATGCCACCTCTGTTCTGTTCTCGTAGTTGCTATGCGGTTACCTTCGTATGAGTTATCCTCGTGTCCAGTACCACTTACGTACGCATTAAAGTATATCACATGGTTCATTTTCATCGTAGCTGATGTATCACATTGCTGATTCATCATGCAGAAAATTCGTTGTATGATACCTCATCACGTGACATCATCATCGCATTCATTTTTTTTTTAAATTTATCTATACTAAAAGTTTTGTGCGTTCGCGATGCATTACACTATTGCTGTAACCCACACACTGATGTAATGCCCCTCAAGGGCCTTTTGGGGTATATTGAAATAAATGAATAGATAATCAGGTGTGTTATTCATCAGCATTTGACTTCGAAAACGAAGGACCCACGGTCCCCAATGAAGTTCGACGTACAATGACCAAAGCAAAATCATTAGGTCGGGAGCCGCTGATAGTCCAGAGATTATCCATCTACTGGGCACAGTAGAAGAACAATGTAAGTTCAAAATATTCGTCGTTCCCGACCATCACATTTGCTTCAATCTACGTGCACCATTTTCCACTTTTCGACACACGTAATAATGTAACACGCAATAAGCCAAAAGTTTTCATTTTTTCTTGAGCGGGGGGTTCTTACTTGGCAGGTTACAGGAAACTTGTTGACAGTCCTGAAAGCTGAAGAACATCGCGCAGATGACTTTGGATCGAATTTCAGAGTGCTTGGACGAAACTGCTTGAGGAGCCGAATAGACGTCGAAGATGGACGCTGTTGATTTTCTGGCTCCATGCTCCCGGGCACGCGGTACTCCGTAACCCAAAAAACACGACATGGCATTTCTTAAGCGTCAGCCACGTAAACGGCCAGGAAGGCATAAATTCTATTCAACAAAAAAGAAAGGAAGAAGAAGGAACAATTAATGTCTGCACTTGACGTCGAGACCAGCTCGGGATTGCTTTTTCTTTCTTTTTTTTCGACGGGATAACTGTTGGGGAGAGAAAGAAGGAAAGGGGATTGATGTGTTTGGACGAGGGTGCAGGACGGTATGGTTGTGTTCTGGAGCCAACAAAGACCATATGCCAACGCACGTATTCAACGTTGAATCTATCGTTTCCAGCTGACTGCCGTGCTGGGCGCTCTTCTATTTTGCCTATTCGAATACGTCGGACCAACAACTCGCACAAGTGTCGCCCCGTACTACTGACTCAGAAGAAGTTTCACCAGTTGAAAGTGGATAAGCCACCATTCCGCATTTCGCTTATTCATTTCTTTATTTTTCAGCTGCGACGCAGCGTCCAGTTCCAAGGCCAATTATATCCATGAAATTCAACTTCCAACGCTCCGGGGGATGTTATATCACACCTCGAGGGGATGTGCGGCAGTGAGGTTGATTGTCGCAGACAGTGCCTTGAGAGAGAGAAAGAGAACGATATAACAGAGCGGAGACTTGACGGTGCGCAGGAAAGTGCCTGGAAGTGTAGAGTATAGACGCTCGGTCCTCTATAATTGAACCCCCGTATTCAATAAGGGGATAACTCGACTTATCCCCTTTTGAGTATTTTCGTTGCAATGACGTCTACGTACTAGTATGTACCTACCAAATAAAATTTAGGAACTTATTACAATTTATTGACCTGCTACAGAAGGGTAAGAAACGGGAAATGAATGTGTGTCAGTGGGACGGACAGTCAGATCAGGAACCTTTTCTACATATGCATACAAATGGTGTAACTTATACCCCTGTCACACGGCCATTTCGATCCTTCTCGAATCCGATCTGCATCGAACTTCCCGAGCACGCTCGAGTTTTGACGCTGCTACACGGCCACTTTCAATGCGCATTTATTTCTTAAGTTATGACAGTTCACCGGGGTCGAGGATGCAAATGGCGGCCGTCGAGCCATCTTGAAATTCTCAATCCTGTTATGGGAACTGTCTTGAGTCAAGCAGGATCAAAGTTCGATCCTGCTTGGAAGCGACCGTGTAGCACCATCAGATCTGCATTGGGTTCAAGCAGGTTCGGTCGAGCAGGATCGAAAATGCCCGTGTGACAGGGGTATTACATTTTGCTACGATGCGGACATGAACTTCGACTTCCACTCGAAAAACACGTCCTTCATACCTCACGTGACCGTGACAGCAGTGCTACTGAGCGTTGCAATCGAAAAAAAAAATGTAAAAAGAAGTGCAAGATTGTGCTCGTCTAGCAGCACGATAAGCCCGATCCAGGCTGCACCACTACGTAGAGGTGGCTTAACCCTACCTGCCATCACCACTTTTCAGCCATCTAAATCCGACTCGTGAAAACTTTTTCTGCACGATAACCTGTGCATGCTGTGTTAAACTGAAAAAGGGGATATGTCATGTTCCTGGACTTTGTTCAATTTCTCCGATGTCACACACCCAAAAACGATGCTAACAGGACACATATGTTGAGTAGGCACATACATATGTTACAACATTTTGCAGTTGCGTTATTGTAGGAAACCCAGCTACAATTACTTTACAAAATATTCAGTTGAAGTTTTTTTCGGTTACGCATTTTTCGACTTATCCCCTTATTGCATACAGAGGTTCAATTAGATTGGACCAAAGCTCTTCGATTCTGTTACGTGTTGGTTAGAACAGCATGGACGTTGAACATGTTCGATGCAACCGGAAACGTGAAACTACTACCTGTTATGTCGAAAAAAAAACGGATTAGGCGAAGACGTTACCACCTACGGTTACATGATAGTAGGGAGTTTTAGTACATCGGAAGAACTCTAGGAATACGATACGATAAAGCAAGTTATCAAGTCCAAGCTCAGCAAAGTGATGTCAACCGCTTGAAAGAAACAGGACAATTCGCTTATCATGCTTCCGGTGTAGATGTACTAAAGATCGCTTGAGTGAATAGAGAGTAGAGAGTTTTCGTACATCCCACGCAAAGGTGATAACGTACGTAAGAGATAGCGTTGGTGGTTCTGCGCAGTGCGCCAAGCTCTCTTTCTGTTATGGGCGTGCGCAGAACCATCCAAGCTCTCTTTCTGTTATGGGCGTGCGCAGAACCATCCAAGCTATCTCTTACGTACGCAAAGGCGATAGAGTACGATGTACTAAACCTCTCGAGTTTTAGTGCGTCGTACGCTATCCCCTTTACGTACGTAAAGGATTGTGTTGATACTTCTGGGGCACGCGCAAAACATAAAGAGTGCTTCGCGCAGTGCGCAGAACTACTACGATATCCCGTACGTACGCAAAAGCGATGGCGTACGATGCATTAAAACTCACTAATTTTAGTGCATTGTACGCTATCGCCTTTGCATACGAAAGGGATAGCGTGGTGGTTCTGCGCAACGCCCGAAGTTGTCTTTATGTCTTCCGCGTGCGCAGAAGCACCAACGTTATCCTCTACGTACGAAAAGGCGATAGCGTACGATGCCCTAAAGCTCACTAGTATCTCTATTTCTCGATGAATGCAAAAGCGCGATACTCGAAGTGTCGTACAGTGAAGAACCTTTAGAAGAGGAAGCGGTCAGAATCGACTGTCAAAATCTGCTCTCTCCCTTTTCTTTCCTTACATTAACCACCTACTTTGCTGATATTGGATGATCACTCGCTGTACCTCGCTGTAGCGACCGAGTGTGCGTCACCTATACAAACATTTCTGACGAGGTATCGAGATCGAAATATACGGACATACATTTAGAATGTGATCGCAGCACCTTGATAGCGGAGAGAGGGTTCCCCTGCATCATGCTCAATAATGAGAACATCGGCCAACGCAACGTGAACGTGTGCATAGCCGAACCTGCAGCTTTTACGCGGACGGTCAACAGGGCTAAAAGAGACACGATAGTGCATGCGGGTAATTTGATTTCCACAAATAACGCCCTTCCGATGAACAATGCTGGTCCTAGCTACATCATGCATGGTAGTAACGAATTTGAACCTTCGACTATGACGAAGCGCACAAAGAAGCGGTTCTCCATCACCGTTGAGATTCTGGTAGATTTTATGCTACAATAGCAAAAAAGAAAAAGAGAAAGCACGGGTTGGCTGTGGTGTGGACACGGCCGCATGTTTTGACGCGAATATATCTTTTGTCGACGTCTTGCGTGAAAGGTGTTGAATGAACGAAAGTTAATGTTACACCTTTTATTATGCAATCTGTTTGACCTGGTCGGTGGTAATAGAAGATACAAGTGTAAGGCATAGATTCAGTCGAAAGGTTTCTGGCAAGTGTTAAATCGAGACAAGTGTTGTCGAGCGAGGTATAGACGGCAGATGATTGTATCACATAGTTTCCAGATTGAAATTTTAATAAACTCGAACAGGGCCTTGTTTTGGGTCTCCGTACAATAGTCTCCGTCTACAAGGTCTCCGTATAATAGAATCGGTGCTGCGATATCTGGTTGAAGGTTTCGTGGAGTGGCTGCGTATGGTACCAGAGACTGAACCGAGGAAGTGGTGAGTATCCGAATATGATGTGCCTGGACGAACATAGGCGGTTGACGAGGGAACGAAGTTCATTTGAGAGTACACAGTAACTTCCATGAGGAACATAGTACTTACTTCGTATATATTCATATATCTTCATATAGCCGTTAGATGCGTAACGGCTACAGGCCGGCAAGTGGTTGTACTCTGTAGCTTTCTGTAGATTGCTACTCCGCATGCAGCATTCTCCGTGTTTCGTCGGGATATATCCCTTACAAAAAATCTTGATGAGTTTCTAAAGAAAAGTCAATGCTTTTGACATCATCTCGAGACGCACTCATAGCCGTTAATGGCACAATGGGCTCTTTGCCGTGCATCCAAGTTTCGGTTAGGACCAGGAGTGACAACGTTGGGACTGGCGCAGCGCATTTAACATCTGTACGTTACATTTGACGACGTACATATGACCGACGGATGCGCAGAACGTTTGCACTCGGGCAGAGTTACATGGTAGACAGATGATGCTTTTGTAATCGGTGATAGCGTATTCGAATATCGTTCAGCTGTGGTGCGTCACAGGAGCCACGTGCATGGTAGAATTTGGAGTTAGAGAGTTTTAGTAGATCGTACTCTATCGCCTTTGCGTACGTAAGGGATAGCGTTGATTGCTCTGCGCACGCCCAGAACAGAAAGAGAGCTTCACGCAGCGCGCAGAACCACAGACACTATCCCTTCCGTACGCAAAGGTGACAGCGGACGATGTACTAAAACTCTCTATTTTCTTCGTTGATCGTACCAATCGACGTAACCAATCGACTGTTGTGCCTCGGCACAACACCACGTACACTAGCTCTTGTTGCTGACCACGATCATACTTGTATGATTGAAGAAAAATACTAAGATACCAATATAATCTGGTTGAATGTACCACCAGAAGCGCTAAAACCCCAGTGCAGGGATGCAAACGGAAGAAACAAATAACACACGACTTTGTTTCATTCCTAGAAGTATTGGCGTGTTAGCGCTTTTAGTATTTCACACCTACCTGCCCAAGTTTTTTGTCTTATTTCATCCGAATTGCACAGCCAGGCACAATGGGAAGCTGTATTCTTTTACATAGACAGCCTTATTTAGTGTAATGTTTGCAGTGGAGCACAGCTCAATTGTTGTACTTGCACATAACTTTAACTTCATTCTCATATCACACATCTAATGGATGGCGTGTAATGGGGTAGTGTACTGCTCTCCAGTGCTGAATCACCCCAGATCATAGTCACGATTTATTTGTTGTTGTAATGGTGGCTGTTGGCTTTGTAATCGGTGTTCATTCGCGATTTCGCGATTGAACATGGTAGGCTTACTCAGTACATGGGGTCTACACTTGACACGACACGTGCATCCAGTCTGCGGATTGTTGAAATCAAGCCACAAACAAACATTAGTTACCCAACCCTTGCTAGTAGTGGAGGGCCAATCATCGTTCACCGGCTGCTCATCGATAGTGTCAGTGTACTTTAAAATGCCAATGCGCCGTTGAGTAAACCATCTTCAACATCGATGTTAGCAGTCGTCATATACGGATAGCCCATAGCGAGTGGCACTATTACAAGACAATGCACTAGATTCGGCCACTTCCAGTTCATCTAAGTTATGGCAATAGCAATTCAATTCTACGACCGCGTCGTAAATAGTGATTCGGTCTTGAGCGACACACTGCATCGGATTGGCGATCTCTGTTCTATTCTATATACTCGTCGACATCGTTGTTGCGATGACACAAACATACGGCTTTCATTACACCACTCCACATTGTGAAATTGACTCTCTATTAAACGAGTCTCATCATCGGTGAGTGCACCTCCATTGACGATATCTGAGAGTATATTGGAGAACGTTGTGTCGGCTTGCTTCACCACATGAACCAACGGGAAGCAGTCTAACCATCGCCATAGTGCGGACCCACCGATAACAGTGCTTGGTTATTTGCAAAGCGGAGTAACGTTAACCGGACGGTAATTGTTGGACACGAGAGAAGATACTAGGGAGTTTGAGTGTATATCGTAGTCACTCAACGAAAACGATGTGATAAAGGTAGCTGCCAAATCAAGGATCAGCAACGTTGTGTCATTCACTTCAAAGGACGAATGCCATTGGCTTATTGTGCTTTCTGAAGTACTATCGTAAACACATTCCGTTCTACAGAAACTTGTTAACGTGGAAGCCGCAAAACGAACGATCACATGCTTCGGGGATTTGTTGCCAGTGGTGGTTCACTTTATACAGGGCGTATTTTTTATCATTCACATAAGCTCTTTAGTCTTGTACGGTGTTTGGTATCGATTTGAGAAACGCAAGATTCCGGTGGACGCATTCGTCGAGAAATCTTCGATCATCGAGCATACGGCGGGTGATCTTCTGTGTTCGTCGGAGGCATCTGAACGTATTGCAAATACCGTTCACAACAGCGCAAACGAAGTATCTTCATGGCTACGCACAACACATGGTGTATATTACGACGATATACTATACGATCGACGATATACTCGACGATCGCCTCGGCTAATCTCGCTCGTTGCCATCATGTACAGAGTAGCCGAGATATCGATGTATCGGCTCACTGTAGTATATTGACGGAAGGATAACTCTTCGTACTGCCTATCGTAGGTTATATTTCTGGGTTGTGTTTTGCCCTGACGCTACCTAAAGCACTGCTGTAGATTCCAAAGCAGTGTGTGCCATCCCGCAGCCAGCACATGCGATTCCGGCGCCTGATCGACATTCATTGGTTCAATCGCACTGTTATCATCCCTATGAACTGTCGTTGTCGAGGTTTCACCGTCACCATACTCATCCAGTGCTCTCTTGTCAACTTTAGCCTCATGTAACCGATATATTGTCGATTTCATTACGTACGGGAAGGGTGGGTGGCAAGTTGAAACATTTCTTGAGAAAACCGCCTGAATTGAACACGTACTTGGGGGTGTAGGCGTTTCGGTGCACTAGCTGCACTGTTGATCCCTCTGGATACTGTGGAATGAAAAGGACGCGAATATTTCATGACAATATGGCCAAAAACTTTTAATATGCAACAGGAGGCAGAGAGTTTCAATATGCCTCTCCCTTAGGGCTACTGGTATGTCAGAACAGCTGGGAATTTCATAAGGGAGGAATCGGGAATTTACGTTGCAGTCATGGCAAACGTATAATATGTCTTCGTTACTAGAATCCGGATGTGACCAGCCTGTGCAAACATTGCTCCGAACCCACTCCTGGTTCGGTTCGTACTTCTCATGTCACACCAGACAGTAATATTCCATGAAGTCATCCACAACAATGTTTGGGCGCTGTTTATTCCTGGACGTCCTAGGCTTTACTCTGCTCAATGTTTGCTGTGTCTTGCTTTTCTCTGCGATGTACATGTCACCTTTACGTTTCCAAGTTGAAGCACTTGTTGCAATTTGCCCCATAGTGGCATGGCACCAGTTAACGCCATTTTGCCGCCGAGGAAGACGCCATAAGTTACTAGAGTTTGAGAAGTTAAGACTGCGAAAGAAGGACCTACAAGTACGTCCCAACTTTCATGTTTCTTGTGCAAGCATTCTCGAGAACACAGACAATAAGAGTAGTCAGATAAATTTTGCTTTGGATGCCAGGAACCATAGATTGAGAAGTTACCCGTCAAAACGAACTCGTTACAAGTTAAGTTACCGCGTGCTAAATGTAACTAAGTTAATAACGAAGTTCTTCAGCATGAAATCTAACTCGCAGTTACTGAGTTACTTAACAAAAAGAACGAGTTACTTCCAAGTTACTTCGGACACAAAATAGCATTACGCAGCTGCAGCGCGCGAGTAGTTGAGGTAGACCTTGAGTTGCTTGCAGAGGAGTGCAACACGCTTAGGTCGTTTTCGTTTATGCCCAACAATAGACCTCTCCCTGTTTGTAAATAAATGACGTCATAGTGTTCGACAGCGCCAAAATTTGGTAGAATTGAACTACGCTCGAAGTTAGATGTGAACAAGGTCGCGCCCGAAAGCCACAGTCTTGAGGGGATTACGACATGATCGCTTGAATGGACGAGACCCTCGGTCCTACTTTTCTTTCAATGGGAGACAGCGAAGAAGTGCCCGTTCGTGGAACCCAGCCGTCCTTCCGGTTTGTTTCGGTTTCAGTGTGTCTACCAATATGTCATGATGACGTTTCTCTGGTAGAGGTCTATTGGAACGCTTTGCATCTTTCCCCCTGTGGGCGCACAACGGTTCAGCTTTATTTCAATTGCAGCAGTTCTTACTTCCTAAATAAAATACTGTCACTCATTGAATATCACGTTTTATGGCAAAATATGCCATGAAGGAACCGGAGAGAAAGCAAGAAAATGTGTGGACGTGAGTGAAAAGCGAGTTAAAAGTAACTTGGAACTTAACTTAAGTTTACCAAAAGTTGGCAAAGTTACCAAAAAAAGGAACGAGTTCCTCTGAAAGTTACCACGGCGCAAAAGTACCGAGTTACGTTACAAGTTACCAAAAAATGGAACTTAGTTACAGTAACGAGTTACCTCGAACTCTGCCAGGAACCGCTTTTTGTTGTCTCGGAGGAGATCCGCTCTACGCAGCACTGTTCTGAATGGACAATGGAGCAGAAGTGTGGAACGATGCTACCGTCAAAAGGTAGAGCTGCATGCGCCTGAAGGGGACCAGAAAAAAGTTGACTGTTTCAGTGTACTCAGTGTTCCAATGTGCCCCATTTCCTCTACGCCAAACATATCACTTACTTGCGTACACAGCCATGTAGATAGACTGACTTGTAGATGAGATTACGTTTGATGTTCAAATTAAATACTCGGTCGGCATGGCATTCGCTTTACCATCTCGGCGACGTCTCCACGGGCTAAGGATTCCATAGCTGCCATCGTGGCGTAAACGGGGAATGTGCATAAACGGCAGTCCTGGCGAGATCAGACGATCACTGAGTGGATCGACGCATGCTAGTCCTTGTGCTTTCTGCGATAAGCGAAGCTTTTGGCATTTGGGCATCGGTGGGCGATTTACCACGGCTCAGATTGCTCGCGGTACAGAGTACAGACTCTACTATACGCGGTACAGACAGTACTATACGCGGTACAGAGACGGAACTCCGTGATCGACTCGCCGTTACAGCACCGCCGAAGTACATGCACATGAACGAAGAAAGAAGGAAATCACTGGAAAGGTTAGCCATCTTCATGACTGAAACCCACATCTTCTGGATTAGCGGTCGAGGGCTCTACCAACTGAGCTAAGCTAACACGACTCCCCAGCGGCTTCTAAGGTGGCGTCATCTGAAGGAACAAACCATAACCACTCACTCGCTTATTCCACAATCACTCTGACATGTTTTCTCACTCACGCGCATTCATACGACGGTGCGACGCAAGCGGCATTTGTTGAACACGGCTTGAGGCTTCGACTGGCTTGACTGGCTTCGGGCTTTGACGACTTGAGGCACTTGAGGCTTTGTGAGTTTGTCCTGCCTTCCTTGTTCCAGCCTGAGAACATCAATTCCATCGTATTCAACAGATGCTGCTTGCGTCACCCCGTCATATGGACGCGTGTGAATGAGAAAACATGTAAGAGTGAAAGTGGAATGAGTGAGTGACTGGATGTGGCTTGTGCCTTCAGATGACGCAATCTTAGAAGTCGCTCGGGAGGCGTGTTTGCTAAGCTCAATTGGTAGAGCCCTGGACCGGTAATCCAGAAGATGTGGGTTCGAGTTCCGCAGGTGGCTAACCTTTTCAGTGATTTCCTTCTTTCTTCGTTCATTTTTCTTAGGCACTTGAGGCTCTGTGTATTTGTCCTGTCTTCCCTATTCCAGCCTCAGAACATCAATTCCTTCGTGTACGTACATATGATTGTTGGTCACCTTGGTGAGGTCTTCCATGAACCATAAACGGTCACAGGTACTGCATTCATGGCGAAAGTGATTGGGTACAAACACACAACAGACGTGTGCGTCACTAGCGGTCTATTTCCGCTGCCATAGTTCACGCGTGAAGAGCCGTACCTCTGGTGCCCTGACTTGGACCCCAACCGGACCCGTTGATCCTCTGACATACACATCTGTTTCAGCAGACCGCAATGGTGACATTTAACTCCATCTGCAATTCGGCGTTGCTTGTGCTCGGTCGACAGAGGCTCTCACGTTCGGCTCTTCGGAGGTCTCTGAAGGCTTTAGCCGTCTCGGCCCCACAAAGTAGCACTTTTCTCGGTTCGTCCTGCTCCGCTTTATCAATCGACGCCTGTCGACACGATTTCTGCTTGTACTTTCTGGCCATATAGCGCCACATTTCGAAATTAATTTTCACCCGAATCTCACAATTCGATGCTCACCACGGCACGATTTATACACGACCAAACCTCCATGGTGTAGTCTGTACACATGACTACTATGGCAATGAATCCAACGCTTGATTTGTTCCGATCGGACGACGCGTATAGCCGCTACGAAGGTCTGAAGTCGACCGAGCGCGCTGAGTCATGCCCCTTCTATGCGGGCCCTGGTAAAGTCTATTGCAGACGATTGTCGCGCATACGGTTAGACGCCTTCGTCCTTGCTCTACGGAACGGTATGCTTAGCTTGTCTACATGCGTTACCATTGCTGGCGTGTTACCTCCTCTGAGACGTTTTCGTTAAAGTCGACTTTGCGAGAATGCGTGCTTAAAGACGTGTTCATCGCGCACGAGCCATCCCGCAGTGATTCGACGCAAAGGCAGCTTCGTCGGCACCGAAGGGACTGCGGCACCGGACTGCAACTCCCTGATAGCAGTATAAAGATCGCTGCCCATAATTGGATGTCAGAATCAGGAAGCTGGGGTCGTAAACGTCTTACAATATCAACACAGTCGGCGTATTGATGATAAAGGACCTAGGCCGAAACCTAGGACTCTCAATCAACCACCTGGTAGCGCATCCCAGAGAATGCAGCACTAATGCGCACGTTGGCTGTTCGTGAGCGTGCAATGCCTCGAATTAAACGCGTGACTGAAATGTCGTCCGCGAACGCAAAAGCAGGTGAAGGGCATCCACTGGGTAGTGCCAATGAAACAGGAAGCGAGCACAGTCTTTCGAGTACAGGGTTCATGACGATGGCGTACAAGACGGGAGAGAGAGAACATTCTTGACGGACACCACAAGTTACATCAAAGGGGGACGACAGGCCGACAGCGACAGCGACAGCGACAACGCTTCTTGGGCCCGTATACAACGTTTCCACATACCTGACCCAAGCAGTGGCGAACCCGTATGCCATGAGCCGAGAGAACAGGTATGCCTGTCGCACATGATCAGATGCCTTGGATTGATCGAAGGATGCCAGCACACCAGGGGCATGACCACTGTTAATCCGGTGGATGGCATCGCGAAGTGCGATTCGTTGAACGTCTTAGGACCTGCCGGGCGCAGAACCTGCTTGACAAGGATGTAATACCTTCTCCAACAGAGGTTAAACGTGCAGCAGAAGAGTTTTAGCTAGAGTCTTATAATCGCCTGTCAGTAAAGTAATCGGACGATAAGCGTCTGGGTCCAGTTTTCGAGACGTGTCTTTGCGCAGAACAGCACCATTCTGAGTGCTAGGGCATAGCAGCCCCTTGGTTAAGCAGACGTTAAAAACCCGAGTCATGCAAGTACCAATTACACTCCAGAAGCACTTGTAGAACTCAACTGGGTGGCCATCAATGCCAGGGCACTTCCGCTCGTCAATGAGGAGACAGCCGCTAAAACCTCATTTTGCGTGAGTGGCCCTGAGTCAACATGCTCCTTCCCCCCCCCCCACCCCCCGGAAGTGGGCACTCTCGGCTGACAACAGGCTCTTCGCAAGGTGACTCGTGATAAAGGGCCGCGCAATGCTCACGCATTGCTTCCTGAATGCCACCGGGATCAGACAGAATCGAGCCTTCAGCTGACTGGAGCTCAGTGATTCCTAAGTCCGGATTTTCTGCCACATAGCGCTTGAGTAACACACGTGAGCAATATGCCTCCCGACACAAGCGCACCACATTGCGTTGTGCGACAAATTTGAGCCAGGACTGCATTCGTCCTCGATATAGGACACAGATTCAGGACTGCGCGAGTCGGGATGGCAAAGCACAGATAACACCTGCGTGAGTGAGACTCTACAGTCTACACTACCGGCATTCACCCAGCGCTGTCTGCCCCAACGCCGGTAACGGTGTGCTGCATCCACCTTCAGAGCCTCCCGGTGATATGGCCCAAACTGGGGCTTGGAACAAATATCCGCAAGCCTGTTTTTTGCGTCATTTTTAATGTCAGAGTTATTGAGCAAAGACGCGTTCAGCCGCCAAAAACTGGAGCCAGCGCGAAAATTGAGCAGGCCACATAAGGATAATAGAACACGAACATGATCCGTGAGATCCCCAGCAGGTCGCGTCACACAGCGGGAGATGAAACCCTACAATCTTGGCGAAGCGTAAAATCTGTCCAGTAGACGGGAATCAATGAAGCCAATAGAGTATTGAAGCCAACAGAGCCATTACTTTTGAACTTGAATGTAATGCAGATTTAGGTATAACGGGACTGCCAACGGCGCTAATTGCAGCGACACCGATAATGGCGTCACGCAAGGGCTCATGGGAACTTGGAGCGCCTTGAAGCATTACGAGACGGTCAGAGGCGGAGGTAGAAAAAGAACAACGACATTCCTGGTGTGCGCAGCAGCAACGTCAGCCGGGGTAAACCATAACCTAAGCAGACGATGAAACAGTGTTCCTCAACGTTTTTAATGCCGACGGCGCCCTGCTTTAGACGTATGTTTTTTTTCACGGAACTTACTTGAACTTGTATTGAAATAATGAGCCCCTTCCACTCATTCACACGGTGCACAGCTTGTAGGTGGTATCGGACACTCCTAAAAAATAAAGTTCTTCGATTGGTGCACCCGTTCGCGAGATTACATAGCTCGGGTATTTAACTGAAACACCCTTTATATTTTTACCCGGCAATATAAACATACTACCTTCAGGATTTATCACGCAAAATATTTTCTTTCGGGAGTGCGATAGTTTTCTAATGAGAAAAATGTCACCCAGAGTAAACTATAGTTGAAAAGAATGGCGACGCAGAAGCAGTGTCATTCTGTTTCGCTTCCGCAGATTCGTGTCAAAGACCCCATCCTTGGCATGTGCTTGCGCAGGGCGTTGGCATTGTCCCCTCGAGGAACATCGGCTAATGTGTAAAACTTCCATTCTGCTCTTTCACCCCGGTTTGGTCGGGGGTTAGCCACTGGAGACTGGCGTGGAACGGCAGCAGTCGTGACTTCCGAGAAGCCCATGAGGTGCCAGATTTCTACAATAAAAAGTTGACATGCAAGCGTCGGCTTCGTAATGTGGGAGTATTTCTTGCCTTCAAGACTGGGCTAAAGAAGCACTGCGCGGTGATGTCGGATAGTTCGGGATCTGCAACGTCCGACGAGAAAAATCTGAAAAGCGCAGCTAAAGCGAACACCCGCCGGATGTCGCTGCATGGGAGATTCACAAGTGTTACCGCGTGTTACGGAAGCACTGAGGTGGCCCTCATTTTTTTCTTTTTTTGACGCCAATACGTCTTGTGAATCATGATGCCAGTTTGATAAGTTGAGCGTAACGAAAATAGGGGAGGTTTTATCAGAAGATATAAACCGTGCATAGTACACTCGAGCTGCGTACACACATATTTAGAGCACGAGTTCACGCGTCTGCGAACAACATTAGTCTCAGTAAAGCGGTGAAATGCAATCGGCAGCAATTGCCTGTCGTTCCGTGCGGTGTGCACGATCGCGATATACTATATTCTCAGGGCGGCACGTTCGATCAGATGGTCTTCAAATTCAACACCGGCAAACAGCATCATCTTGATTAGGTCGCTCTGAGTCGAGTGACCACTGTTGAGGGCGTGTACATGGTGAACGACAAGAACGACTTCCGGTTCCATCGTGGACGGTAGCAACGCACCGCATATGCACGACGTCAAAACCGAGTACCGGCGTCTCGAGCAACACCGGCTCGACACCATGAGCTCGCGAGATCATCTGCTTTGCACGTCTCCGGCCACTGCGTTGATCATACTCAAATGCGACGTACGTACAGAGTCTCACCCCGCATTCAGTCGGCATCACAGCGGACACTGCGTTGCAGCAGTGCGAGTACCTCGTGGTCAACGAGACACGGATGCGCGATCACGGGTCCGCTTCATCGATCACCGGCTACAAATGTGTGTCTCGTTCTAACTACTGCGGCAAGACAGCACACATTGCAGGTGTTGTCGCAATACAAGAGCTCCTATATACACCCAGCTCAACCATTTGTCAGCCGCCATCAAGATCTACAACCGCATGCAGTGCACTCGCGAGTGTGGTCATATATGTCTGGCAGAAATTGCCATCCACTGTTATGGTATCGATAACTACACTAATGTTCTTGCATAGGAAAAGGCGCGTTGTACTGAACTGCCAGCTCTCATCGGCGAAAGGCCCACCCAACTTCTGGCAGCGTCGTGACGCCGAACGCTTTTTTCTCTAGCTCCCCTTTATTGCGGTGAATATACGGTGAAAATCTGCGCGCGCGCGTCAAAATTTCGTCGCGCTGACGTTGACGCGCGCGGATCGCGAGCAAAATCGCTCTATGCGGGTCCGGCTTTACGCACACATTTGAAAAAATCTTCCACCCATAGTTGTGGTGGTGGTGGTGACGAGACCGGCTTGCTGTTTTTGGCCTCGCTTATGTGGCCAACGTGACAACTGTATCCAGGATGAGACGATATGATATACCGGATGTTGAAATGATGACGACCGAGTATGGAAAGAGCACAGAGCGCATCGAAGAGCATATCTGAGAATGAGGGCATGTCGTGACATAGGCTATTCCCCTGCCATGCAACTGGTAACGTTGACTGGCGCAGCTCAAGCGGGTATACGCTACGCAAGTAGGTCAGCCTTTCGCGCAGCCCCTCACCTTTTCCCTTTCACTTCGTGCGCGCAGAACGGTCTCATTGGATCGCTCTCAAATAAAGTACCACAATTAACAACTACGTCGCGTGGCTCAGTGGGTAGCGTGCTGGGCCTGTCACGTCGAGACTTGGAGGTACCCGGGTTCGAATCCCGATGCCGGCTGTCCTTTCAGACATATGTCGGCACAGTTCCCTTAGGAGTCGGCCCACAACGCACATTCCCTCTAGGCGTCAATGGTGATGTTGCCCACCTCTCTGAGGCCGACAACGGCGAACCCTTTCACCAACACCACGACTACGCGTGAGGTCAGCGTTGCTTCATCTTTTCCAGAGTAGTGTTGTGGCCGATCCTCGAATGCCGCTTTATTTCTGCTTTGTCAGGGGACAGAAGCATTATAACGTCTTATAATTCTATTTGTATGTGTCGTAGTTACCAATACACGTAACACTGAACATGCTTCCGCGTCGAGCGCTGACGTCAGAGATGTGAGAGCCTTCGCCATTTCCATTGCTTCTCCCACGTTTCATGTCGAGCAGCAAAACAAGAAAACTCCCTTGGTACGAGAGATACATCTGGGGGTAGAAAACATATTTTCAGTTGTAGTCGTCGAGCCATACGCGCATTACATCCCCATGAGCCTGGAAAGTCCATCTTCCTTTGTGTTATCTGAACATGTCATAAGAGCTTTTCCAACTCGCTTTGTCATCTCCGGCGGTTTTCGGCCTTTTGGTCGGACGTTTGCTACGCGTCTTGTTTTTCTTATTTCATTTTTCTTCAGGTATCTCACGTCAGAAGCCCATACTCTTTCACTTGAATGTTATTTCTTCCCACTTTTTTCGATATGCCTCGCAGGCGAATACACAGCGCTATTATGCACAATTCGCATCCTTCTTGCTGTCACGAAGATGCAGCATTTACTAATTTGATTTTGCTTTACGGCACCAGATGTGGAATAACCCGAAGTTGTCTACGTTTACGGCAGCATATACCGATGGCGCATCCCGAAACAACAAGTCCGCCTCAGCATTCGTCATACAATCCGAAGGCGTAGTGCACGGAAGACGCCTTTCACATCCAACCTCCTCGACAGATGCGGAACTCTATCCTTTTCTTTCTACAACACATCGCTGATTTTACACCGCGGGAATGGGCAGTCTTCACAGACTCCAAATCTGCACTTGAAGCAATTGAAATTTCCGACATTCGAGGCCCATCCGCACCCCTAGTCACAGATGTGATAATGGCTTACCACACTATCTACGCAGCAGGCCACAGGCTAGTTCTCCAGTGGGTTCCAGCCCATTGTGGTGTCGTGGGGAACGAGCAGGCCGACAGCGCCGCAGAAGCAGCGCTCTCGTATCAGAAACGGAACCAGTATTGTTCTGCTGAGAGGAGACCGCCGTGCAATTCTTCGACGCCTAGTGACATCCCTGGGTTCCCGCCAATGGACAACCGACATTCTTCCCCCCTCTATGTTGACCAGAGTTGATCCAACGCTCGCTTTCCGCATGCCACGAAACACCTCTCGTCAAGGTGCTGCATTAATCCACCGAATGCGCCTCTATGTGGCATTTACAGCTCGGTGGCGTTACCGCTTGAGACAAGTTGACTCTCCCACCTGCTGCCACTGTGGTGTGCTTGAGGATCTGGAGCATATTGTTCTTCATTGCTCCCACTACCAACCTTCCCGAACTACACTCTCCGAGTCTCTTCGTCAGCTGGACTCTCGCCCCTTCTCCCTATCGAAATTGCTTGGTGCCTGGCATAATCCAGCCCAGCAACGCTCTGCGCTCAAAGCTCTTCTGACGTTTCTGCACACCGTCGGTCTTCGATCGTTATTGTGAAGGGGCTCGTTATTTTATTCCACACATTCCCACCAGCAACAGGGTAGAGTATCGCCTGTGGCGATGAACCTCCCCACTCTCCCAAGCCAAAATAAAGTTGTTTGCGTTCCGTTCCTTCCTCGGCTACTCAATCTCCACCTGTTGATCTTCTTCCTTCGTCTACGCTAACTCTCCGCGGAGTTGTGTAGACAGCATGATAGCAACAACAAAGAGGCGGTGTCCATGATATGGAGCGTTTCACCGCTGGGGAACAGTTCCTTGCCTCATTATATGTGAGACATTAGATAAGATGAGTTTGTTCATAAATAACAAACTCCATCTTTTGTGGCCATTATTCGTCAAGGGTCTCCCCTTTCCCGGTATTTCTGAGAACACACTCCGTCTCGTCCAGTTGACTTTAGTTTCAGTGTAGTTTGAAGTTAAAAAAAGGGGGGAGGAATTGAATTCGTCACCCGATGAATTCTTCTACTCCCATAATGAACCAGTAAATGAATTAACCCACAGTCGCGTCAATGGTGATGTTGCCCACCTCTCTGAGGCCGACAACGGCGAGCCCTTTCACCAACACCACGACTACGCGTGAGGTGAGCGTTGCTTCATCTTTTCCAGCGTAGTGTTGTGGCCGATCCGCGAATGCCGCTTTATTTCTGCTTTCTCAGGGGACAGAAGCATTATAACGTCTTATAATTCTATTTGTATGTGTCGTAGTTACCAATATACGTACCACTGAACATGCTTCTGCGTCGAGCGCTGACGTCAGAGATGTGAGAGCCTTCGCCATTTCCATTGCTTCTCCCACGTTTCATGTCGAGCAGCAAAATAAGAAAACTCTCTTTGTACGAGAGATACATCTGGGGGTAGAAAACACATTTTCAGTTGTAGGCGTCGAGCCATACGCGCATTACATCCCCTTGAGCCTGGAAAGTCCATCTTCCTTTGTGTTATCTGAACATGTCGTAAGAGCTTTTCCAACTCGCTTTGTCATCTCCGGCGGTTTTCGGCCTTTTGGTCGGACGTTTGCTACGCGTCTTGTTTTTCTTATTTCATTTTTCTTCAGGTATCTAACGTCAGAAGCCCATACTCTTTCACTTGTATGTTATTTCTTCCCACTTTTTTCGATATGCCTCGCAGGCGAATACACAGCGCTATCATGCTCAATTCGCATCCTTCTTGCTGTCACGAAGATGCAACATTCACTAATTTGATTTTGCTTTGCGTTCCTTTCCTTCCTCGGCTACTCAATCTCCACCTGTTGATCTTCTTCCGTCTCCTACGCTAACTCTCCGCAGAGTTGTGTAGACAGCCTGATAGCAACAACAAAGAGGCGGTGACCATGATATGGAGCGTTTCACCGCTGGGGAACAGTTCCTTGCCTCATTATATGTGAAACATTAGATAAGATGAGTTTGTTCATAAATAACAAACTCCATCTTTTGTGGCCATTATTCGTCAAGGGTCTCCCTTTTCCCTGTATTTCTGAGAACACACTCCGTCTCGTCCAGTTGACTTTAGTTTCAGTGTAGTTTGAAGTTAAAAAAAGGGGGGAGGAATTGAATTCGTCACCCGATCAATTGTTCTACTCCCATAATGAACCAGTAAATGAATTAACCCACAGTCGTGTCCAGTTGACGTCGTCGCTTTCGTTCTTGTTCCGCAACTCCCCAGGCCCAAGAAGATGATACTACTGTGGTATCGCTTCTTATTTTGCTTTTCTCCAGTCTTTGTGAGTAATGTCCGTCCGAATGACAGTTCTTGATTGCTTCGTACCTTGTATGGCCTGGAAGCTCATTCAAATGTGTCGCGTCTACGTGCATTGGGTGCAATAGAACCCCTTAGTGAACGTTACGTCGCACGCATCCATTACGTGTATTATGTTCTGGATGCCATGCCATTGCGTGCGTCCAAGACATACGCTGCTCATGCGAAGTTCTGGGTGCATTTGTAGTGTGATGGATAATGCAGAAAACTGCCCATGTGCGGCGCACCACGTTCTTTTTTTTTTCTTATTTCAACTGGGCCTAACAGTTTTCTGTTGTTATCGTCAAGGAGACAGTTTGTGATGGAAAGTAATTGTTTCGAGGCTGGAACATACAAACAGACAAACACAACACAAGCCCCTAGTTGCCCACGACTTCTTTTCGTTTTGTGGAGGAAATCCAGAAGTAGTTCGCGCATCCGATGTCTATGCGCGTGTCTGGAAAAGACGTGGCAGGGTTGCCAGGTCACGGAACAAGCAATATCAGCTCCTCTGACGAGAGAAGGCGAACCTAATTACCACGCACTGGAAGAAAGCCATAGTGCAGAATAATGACTGCATATCTTAGCACTAAGTAGCTTACAACAACAAACTGCACCGTCTGAGCGGTACTGACGTGAGCTACCGCCTGCGGCACGATTACGCGAAGTCCTTCCCCACCCCACTCGACGCTCGGTAAGCAAACAACAACAAAGACAACAATAACCTAATTGAGATATGAGGAATGGGGAGTTTCATTTCCAGGGTTGATACACTACCCCACTGCTGGTGGTGATGTGGGGAATGAAACGATGAGCCCCTTCACAAGAAGGATTGAAGTCCTATGGTGTCCAGATAGGTGAAGAGAGCTTTATTTGTGCCCACCAACGGAAATAATCCTTTTGAGTGGTGCACTTCAACCGAGAGTAATAAAGAAATAAACGTAATGAGTAAAAACAGATAACACTTACAAACAACCGTCAAAAACCGATGCTAAGCACTGGATAAGTAGCTAAACAGATCACGTTTCATTTCGTGCAGACTTTGAAAAATATCAACATCAGTGTCACGAGCAAAACCATTGAACTCGCGCTGTACAGGGCTCAATGGACAATGTCGATGATGGACAGACGGGCAGAATAATATTGCAGAATGTATGGGCCTATGCTGCACATGTAAATAAATGTCACTCAAAAGATCTGGATTATTGAGTTTCCCATGGATAAGCTTGTGAAAATAACAGAAATCACGAAACGTCCTCCTCGCTGATAATGAACACATTAATCCAACCTTGACAAGGAGCACTCACTGGTCATTAGGCGTCCTCTCAGTCAAACGGGCGAAGCTCACAGATGAAAATTTTAAACATCAACTACTTGTGCGTTGCAATAAATGCGTAAGTTGTGTTCATGCGTGACCTTTGTTTGTGCCCAACATTGCTTGTATTGATTTGGGGAATGCACTTACGTGACTCAACCAAAAATGGTACACATTATAAAGACAACTTGTGAAGTAATGCAAAAGTAACGGCATTACTTACCAGAAGTAACGGCGTTAGTAACGTGTTACCTACTACCGCAAAAGTAACGAATAACGTAACGCGTTACTTTTTGAAAAAAGTAGTGAGTAACGGTAGTGCACTACAAAATAAAAGTAACTTCCCCACCTATGATCCTGCGGAGAATACTATCATACTTATAATAACAAACATTCCTATCATACAATATGAATTTTTTTGCAATCTCTCAACTTTTTCAATTTGAGTCATGTTCAATGAATTCCACACAACTGAAGCGAATTCTAGTCTACTGCGAACGAGCGCTGTGTACAATGAAATAACGCAAACGTGGTCACGGAATTCCTTTGTAAGTCGGGTGATAAATCCAAGGGTAGACACTGCAGCGTTGCTGATAACACTGATATGCTCGCGAAAAAGCAACCACAGACAAATATCACACCCAGGTCACTGGTTGCATTAACAGGTTCAACACTGTCATTGACTAAATAGTTATACAACAAAGGTTTTTTATAGCTATTGAAAGACATCAGTTTCGTTTTAGCGCTATTTAGAACAAGGCAGTTCCTGGCACACCACTCAACCACCGATTCAACGTCCGATCGTAATAGCACGCAATCATCCCACGTAGATACGGAGCGGAATAACTTGATATCATCGGCAAACAAAAGTATACAGGAATGTTGCAATGATAACACAATATCGTTAATAAAAACTAAAAATAACAAAAGACCTAGATTGCTGCCCTTCGGGACTCCAGATAGCGACATGAAAGGATCAGAGAGGCCAGCAGACACACGTACAATGTTTGTGCGATTAGACAGATAGCTATTGAACCAGCTGCAATAGGTGGGTGACAGACGGTGTCCCGCTAACTTTCCGAGTAGCATAGGGTAATTGACTTTATCGAAAGCTTTTGTCAAATCAAAATAAACAGTGTCCATCTGCTCACGATTTCCGAGTGAAGGTGTAACCCCGTGCATAAAGGTGAATAAATTCGACTCGACGGATTTGCCTTTCATGAAGCCATGCTTAAAATCACTAATTTTTGGACTGAAGCACGGTGCCAAACGATTATGGAGTACCATTTCAAATACCTTGGCAAATGTATTAAGTATGAACACTGGACGATAACTAGTAACACTACTGCAATCCCCACCTTTTAGTATTGGGACAACAAGAGAATGCTTCCACTGTTCGGGAAAAATACCAGACGACAGAGAGAGATTAAAAATGTGACATAGTGGACGAACAAGCAAGTCTACATAACCCATCACAATGAAGTTGGGTGTGCCGTGTGATCCGGCAGTACGCCTAGGTTTCAGCTTGCGAATCGCAGACCGCACGTCGTGCTCCTCAACAAGTGTACACGGCAAGAAATCGTCCTTTTTTACAAGATTTACTGGTTGTCTAGTATCGGAGGAGAAGCAAGGAGCAAAGTAATCTGCGCACACGTTAGCCACTTCGCGCGGATTATACAAGAGCTGGCCATTGGAACGCAACAAAATTGTGTAATGGTCTTCGAGGGCAGATCCAGGGTACTTGACCCAGCGGTTGCTTTCCGCATGCCTCGACATACCTGTTGTCAAGATACCGCATTATTTCATCGAGTGCGCCTCAGTGTGGCTTTTACAGCGCAGTTACCGCTTGAGGAAAGTTGAGTCTCCCCAATGCTGTCACTGCGGTGCTATAGAAGATCTAGAGCACATTCTTCTCCATTGCCCACACTACCAGCCATCCCGAACCGTACTCTCCGGATCCCTTACCGAGCTGGACTCTCGCCCTCCTCTCTCCCACACAATTGCTTGGACCCTGGCCCCATCCAGCCCACCAACAAACTAAAAAATGAAGAAGAACCCCCCCCCCCCCCCTGGCGAATGCGCGCGAAGCGGCTGCAAATCCCCATCGGAACGAATCTGTGCACCATATAACTAGAGGAAGGCGCGGATAACATTGAAAGTATCCACGCTGTACCCGCGCACGTAAGATCCGCAACCGCCCTAGTTGACACATGAATATATCCGCACATGCGCAGTCATTATATTTGTAGGAAAAAAAATCCACACGACGTAAATGTTATCTTTCAAACGTTGCCGTTTGACAGCACGCAAACCACTCCGAAACATGGTGTCATCAAGAATTGTCCAGAAAAATGCTGCTAGAGGCAGAGCAATGCAAAGGATGACACACATACCGCACTGCGCTGGGCTCGCCACATTCACCTTGAAATCAAAGTGCAGCGATGACTTCCTGCAATTCAACATCTTTCTCGCTTAGCATGGGGCTGTGATCAGCGCTCCCTTCTAGCCTTTCACGCAGCTTTGGTGAGCGCGACTGTGCTTTACAGCGTTCCAATCTTGCACAGGATATCCACAACGTCATTCTATAATAGTCTTCGGACCCTGTTTAGCCAGAAGCCTTCGTCGCTGCCTTCGAGCTCGCAGAATGGCTGAAACACGGCAAGTCCTGGCTGAAGCTGGTGAACTCCCGGTGGAGGTTCTCCGTGAGCGTGAAACGGTTGGCACTTCCTCCCTTTGCGTGCGCACATTTTCCGTCACCCACTCCTCAGGAAAATTCGATATCGTCATGTGACTTCCATCGAGTGATTTGCAAAGTGATTTCCATCGAGTCGCGCAAAGGACACGCCAGGCTCTCACTGGCTTCATAGCTAAGGACCTCACACCGCGTGCATAATGACTACAAAATAGGCTCCGCCTCCCGTTTTCAACAAATCAGGGGCGCGAACGTCGTCACTGTGGATGATGGTTAGCTAGGAGCTTGCTATGTGGTGAAACTCATTTTTAAGAGTGGACACTGTTAAAACAGAACTTCACCGCATAGCACGCTCCTAGCGAACCACCATTCCGGATGATATCATTCTGTGTCATGATTCGTTCAAAAGAGGTGGAGGAGCCTATCTGGGACATGCATAAGGTGTCCCAGATCGGCGCCTCCTGCCATTTTCAGCAAATAAGGACACAGAAAGATATCATTCGGAATAATGGTTAAGCTAGGAGCGTGCTATGTGGTGAAGTTCCGTTTAACAGAGTACGGACATGTTATTTGTGATGGATAAAATCGTTTTGACTTGTTTTGTAGCTCGTTTCATAAGTCGTTTTGTAACGCGCCACGGACGTGGCCTTGGGGATGTAATGGCTCTGCCTAGCGCGATTGACCCCCTGTTTTTCTTCTCAGCCTATATAAAGTCTAGAACGTTCCGCAGCAGCGAGTGACACCTTTCTACATTACTTACATTCCTTTTAGTGTCTGTTTGTTTCAAAATCATGAACAACAACAGCAACAGATACATTTTGATGATGAAGTGGGGAGATTTTCTACTCTAGGAGTGGAAAAATCAAGTGGAGTCAAAATCATGAGCTTTTTAAATTACTTCGACTTTTGTGATGCGGCCTCACCGGTCATGACACCCCATACCTACGGCAAAAAAATCCCTAGCTCTGCGTCAGTAAGGAGAGCTGTAAGGCACTAGAAATTGGCATACATCTCTACATATGCAGTTCCACACTCGGTAACGGAGTTTTGCAAACTACAATACACAGCATAAAACGCGCGACTCAAGCAGGGAAATACTGTAGCATTAGATCGATAAGGCAACTGTGCACTTGACACACGTCAGCTTTTCGTTTTCATTTACCTTTTAGTTCTTAGAAAGGATGCTGTGACCGTCTGGGACTCTACAAGTAGCTTTCATTCCGCCTCACGGGCGCCTTACAGCGAACCCTCGCGAAGTTTCTCCCATACAACGAGTTTTCTCGTTCGTGCTCTGCATACGTGGAGCCTGTCTTCTCAAAACTGCCCTCGAGTAGGGAAACGATGACATGGGGACGAAAAGGAGAATGTAGTAGAGAGCGCGACACGTGCCTGACACCTTAGATAGGGATGCTCAGGGTGTGTCAAGGGTGAGCAGCGTTTTCGTGCGGATTCTGACGGATGCGGCATGTATGTGTGTACCCCAGCACGGGTATGCGTGAATAAGACGCTTTATCGCGATGAAGTCTGCTTCGTTACTTGTGGAAAGTAACATGAAAAGAAAATGGAAAAGGACTATGCAGAGCACTTTATTGGTCTTGATTGGAAACGAAGAACACATAAACACGTTACACAAAACGGGACATGCGTCCCGTTTTGTTTTGTATGTTTAGGTGCTCTTCGTTTCCATAGTACGCTAACCGACCATCCCAAACAGACGAGGTCGTCTCTCTTGTTTCCTCTTTTCTTTCTTTTCTTTTTTCGAAGGTTAGAGTGTGTTTTTGAACTCGCGAAATCGCAATATCACTTGTTACAGGAAAATGCATTATGATCGTAATACACAAGCTGTACTCAGCACAAACTAACTCGATGGCAACACTAAGTGACTGTATACGACACGCAAAAACACATATGTTGGTCATAAAGCGAATTGTCATATCAACGCACAGTATGTGACATCATGACAACATATCAGAGAGGGTTCAGGTTCAGTTTGCAGCTTCCGAGCGTCCGCTACGGAGGTATTACAGAAGGGAAGCTATATAGAAAAGAGGAAGTGTCTATCAAGTGCCTCTGCCAGTATTTGTTACACATGCAGCAAAACCTGCTGGTTCCTGGGTTCCTGCGTGTTGATGACGCCATCATGTATCTATATGAGGGATTTGTGCGGCGGCGCAGCCGAGGGAGACAGACTATACGCACATTCTTTCATAATACGCTACGATAGTTTGTCTCTGCTCCTACCACCGGCTGTGCTGTCTGAGGTTTTCCCTGGGTTTTCCCAAGACTTTCAAGACGAATGTCGGTACAGTTCCTCCTGAAGTCGGCCCAGGACGCATACTAACCCCCCTGTACCCCACTCCTTCCTGCTGTTCTCTCTAGATCTGTCCACATCTGTACATCGCTCATAGCCATGGTTGCTTCGCGGCGCTAACACATAATTAAAAAAAGTTTGTCTCTGCGTTTGAGAGAGTGAGTGGTAGTGGTGCTAGTGAAAGTGAAAGAGCTAGTAAAGTTTGGAGAAACCACGCGCCGATCCACTCACAAGGCAGCAAAAAAAGGGGTAATCGTAGACCGGCAGGGTACGGCACTCCGCGTGGGTCCACAGAAGAGACCACGTGTTCCTCATGTTCGGCTGTTAGCGCTTTATTTGGGATGGTTTGGGACGGTGGGTCAATCGGAGAGAGAGAGAGAGAAACCATCAGAGCTACCTGCATCCACTCTTAAAGTAGAACTTGACCCCATGACGCGCTGAAGGCCAACCATTACACAGAATGATACTTCACTCCTTGATTTACTCACGTCACACCTGTACCTCACTACCTCACTTCTGTATCACTCCTGAGCTGTGGCAAGCTCGGGGCGTACGCCATCTTGTGACAGGCGCACGCCTCTCGTTCCTTCGCTGGCGCACGCCTTTGTGTGACGATTTACATCACATCACATAAGTGTTACACAATGGCGTGCGCCTCCCGTTTCCGACAAATGAGGAAGAAGGGGAGAGAAGGATGGCATTCGGGATGGAGGATTTGGCAAGGAGGATGTTATGCGTGAAGTTTTGTTTATTTAGAGTGTAGAATACCATTAGACGATTTATGACGTTCCAGAATGTGGCTATGAAGTGAATCTACTTGAAATGCTTAACTGAGGCCGTGTATTTCAACGCGCGTTAGCGAGCTGTTCTTTTATTAATTTCGTTTGAATTATTCGCAAGCTGTCGCGAGGGCTTCGCGGGAACCAGCTGTATAGTCAGTTCTGTAGTATTAATTCAATTCTGAGTATAAACGAGCGAGCACGTGTATCTGAAAGACAGAAATGGTAAGTCCTTCTCACTGTCTGGTTTCCACATAGAGAATGACGTCATTCGGAACGATGGTTTGCTAGGACCGTGTCAGTATTAGATGAAATTCTGCTTTTAGAGTGCAGTATAGAGGCGCAGTTGTGTGCACCGCAAAATAAAGCCCATTTGAATGATCATTGGGACTGCCGTGTTAAAACGACATCGCATATTATTTGGAGCGTACTCATATCCGTCACACGTCCAGCAATGTGAGGTACGTGCGTCTAACTTTATCTCTACAAACGGTTGCCCAGACGCAAATTGTTATTCGCAGTCTGTTAAATATCCCTTGAACACGGAGTAAGAGAAATACGTGAGCTCCTCCACTGCCCCCGAGGGCTATTTGCCGACGTTTAACCTCCATCTCTGCAGTCTACACGTCTCCTAAGAATTGCGCAGTGCATACTCCTGGGTGTCCGGGCCGATCGTAACTTGTGTTAGCAGAGTCAATTGAGGAGGCCACCAGACTCTCGAATAAACATGCCCGAGTATCTTTCGGAATTCCAGCTCACACAGAACTGAGGTAGTTTTCTTCGTTTTCCTGACTCTAGTCTTAGGGGATGTAGTGCTGCGAGTCTGAGCAGACTTTACCTACTGCGCTGCAATAGGCGAGGGCTATTCTATGGCATCCGTCTGGGTTACGACGCGTGCGGTGTACGCTTGCTTCTTTTGTTCTCTGTAAAACTTTGCATTGGCTGCAGCACTGTTTCTTGCATGCATGAGTTGACTTGATGTTATCCTCGTGCTTTTGTTTGTTTGTTTGAATGTAACTCGGTTTGCCAACAAAGGAATACGAAGAGTGAATGTATCTCATTGGATTAAGCGCAACATGCGCGTATTCGTGCAAACCCTTTGAAAAGGATACAGCAAAGTACGAGATCGTGAACTTTCCACTACATCAAAGAATTTGACTTTGTCCTTGAGTTGTGCAACTGGTTTGGTTGATACGTTTACTTAGACCTAGCTCGAACTTTATGGAAACAATAGCTCCGAAACTTCCAGCGTACTGTGCGACAAAGTTTCACCTGCTGTTGTCTTTAAAAGGTATACGATTCCCGATAGGATACATATATTAAAAATTAGCAAATCTACTGCTCTATAACATGTAAAATTAGCAGCATGCATGTAAAAGTGCGGAGCGCAACGTCGTGCTCCGTGGTTGCATAGACATTTACATTTAGCCATAAATATGTGTGCTTATGATGTCGCTATTTTTACCAGACTTTCGTCCAGGAAGACGGTTTAACCGTTAAGCTGAGACAGATAAATTTTTCTTTCGTCTTTCTTTTTGTGTCTCAAGGTAATAGAATAGGCGGCGAAACGTTACCTCCCAGTCACGTTTTGCACTAAAACTCACGCCCTGTGGTTGTACGCACAGACCCAGTGGTCACACACAAAAAGAGCATATAAAGCCGACACAAGGTACTACACTGGAGTCCCAGAGGATTGGATTGTTCTGCTCCCATTTGTTGTTATTACTGTACTGGAACTCTCGGACATATGTAGCATTTTAGTGATCCCATTTCGAACCCTAGAAGTGGAATTAGAAAGAGCTCTTATTATTTATTTATATTTGCTCGCCTTCCAGGGATAACAGGTATAGCAATATATCTGTGCCTTCGTAAATAATTACATTTAGAACCTTGTTAATAATTGCGATGGCAATATAAACGAACGCACGTGTGCCCTGGTGCACTGGCTCACTTTGCAGGTCTCACCTCACATTGTTCGAGTACCTGCTGGAGCTGGTTGAGGCCACACAAGGAAATTATTTATTCCGAAGACTCCCGGCAGCGTGCGGCGTTATTTATTTTAGTGTTATGTGATTGTAATGAAGCTTTGCAATTGAGGACGTTTTCAATTTCTCAATTTCTTAGATTATGGTATGCTCACCTATAATTAAAATTGTTTTTACTATTACCTATTATTAGTTCATTAATATACGCGTATGCGCGTTGCACGAACAGTAGAATTGCTTGTAAATGATTCACCACAATATGTCCAGCGTTACGTGGTTGTTACGTGGCGGGCTGTACATAACGCAGATAGCTCTGTACGCAGGGACAGCTTTTAAAAAATTCTCTCCCGTACCGAAAGAGGCCTATATCCTCTCCACGTTACCACACTTCATAGTTGGACAATCCCGTGCCACCAGGTCATCCGAGGACATCTTCTGCGAGTGGCATCCACTACGCGTGGTACGACATATGGGCATAACGAGGAAATTTATCGGTGCTATACACGCGCGCCTTGTTCTTGACACTTGAACCTGCATGGGACGTGACTCCTTTTTCTCCATGTTCCAAGCCAGCTCACCCTGTCGTGTCGTGCAAATGTTTCGGATGGAGTAGACAAGTGCACCGATAGAGAAAAAGGAAAAATAATCTACGAGAACACCGATGATGCTTTAGAGAGGCGATGGTATCGACTAGACTGGAGAGGGTTACAGATAGCCTGACTTCCCTTGACAGCTCAGGCTAGCCATAGCCCAAGCCAATCCATCCGACGATTCCATCCATCTCTGGCAGGCAGCTGCTTTCCAACGGTCCATTCTGGCGAAGGGTTTACTGGGGCGATTGTGAGAGGCCACTCTTATCGCCTGTTGACTGGCAAACACGTCGCTCGTAAAGCAACCCTCCAAAATGTTTTAAAGTGACTGGAAAAGGTGAACTCCGGTGACACGGCACTAAATTCTGGAATAATCAGGTCTCTAACCACTCGCTCTGGGGCGAATGTAAACTCAGTCCCTTATAAGGTGGGAAGCACGGTCCTTACGAGAAGCATGTCGTAATTTCGGCATGCTATAAGCTCTGTAAATCACGACGATACCAGCGTGTCTCATGAGCGAAGGTCTTGCTTGCTTAATAAGCGCGACGAATGATATAAGCACACGCGCGTAGCCATAAGTCAGACTCATCAGAGCACCCGAAATATAATTAGGGTGCACGTCTATGGCACTGTGTGCGTCTCAGCTCAATACCGTTACAGAAAAGAGAGTAAACGTTTGCTTACCTCATGCAATCCGAAACACTTGAGAGACCCGCGCAGATGAACCCAGGTGTGCTGCGGATAGAAAGTTTCAATTAGCTACTGCAGAGACGGCTCAATGTGCAATGTCATTATAGCAGGGCGTTACGCAACTGAGCTCCACGTGCGGCTATTGGATGTCCGAAGCTACCGGAACCTTCTCGAGCAAACAAGTGGATTCACTAGGATTATGAGTGTTTGTTTGCTAGTTTTCGAGCTCCGCTGATATTTTGTGACGCTAGCGAAATATACAGCGCGAGCAGGTGCAAAAATGGAAGTCATTGCATAATCGAGTGCGGCTGAAAGAAAATTCGAAGAGCTTGACGGAACGTGCTGAAAGATACGTACTTTGGTGTGCAATTTTCGTCATAAAAATAACCTCATTTAGAACAGTTCCCTGAAGATCTGAATGACGAGCCTAACGTTGAGTAATTCGGCAATAGGGAAATCTATGGTAGTGATGAAGTCGGATCTATATGGTGACAGTTGCTATGGCCGATGCGTAATCGGTCCATGATGCAATGATTTTGTCCTCTTGATGCAATGATTTTGTCCAGGCTCGTTGTCGGTGGACGAAAGAGTGCCAACATTGAAAAGTGGTCCATACATATGTTTTGCAGCGTCCGTACAAGATAATGTAAAGTGACAAAGAAACAGGTGGTGCGAATGAGCGTAACGCTGATCGCTATTTGCGAGCGGACTGCATATACTGGTTCCTGAAAAGTACGTCTGGTGTGTGTGAGACACAATGATAATTCTATTATCAATAAATTGCAATATTATATAGGAAGAAGAAAGCCTGCATAATGCTGCCACAATCTGTATGCTTTCCAGAATGACTGCTGCAGCAGCGATATAGACAGTTCTACTTTCTTTCAGTGAGACAGTTCTACTGTGCCGAGTTTTTAACACCCTGTTTTCTTTCTATAAAACTGTTAAGTAGAACAGTAAGATGCACCATGCGAAGTAATTCACACCACAGAGTCATAATTATCGCAGAAATTGAATTTAAAGTATGATGTTCCTTCCCGAAGGAACCTAATACTAAAACTGTTACATCTTCTTTCTTGCTCGTGGCCCCGCCCTCTCGTCTTCCTCGTTGGCACCTTACATAAAGTACGGCGCAAAAAGCAACCGTGCGCAAGGGCGGTGGAGAGCAGTACCAGCCTGGTGATCAGTCTGGGACCTCGCGCTGACGCTACAAGGATCACGCTCGCTGATTGGTCCAGAGAAATGTTGTCTGCTACTCCGCTGTCGTCTGCTACTCGACTGTTCGGGGTTCAGAAAAAGCATTGCTATTGGCTCGGTCATGATTCGGCCGTTCCGTCTATCCCCACTTCTCCGGAAGAACTGGCAAAACTGGTTTACGGCGGAAAAGGGACAAGGCACTGACCCCCACTGACCGGCGAACCAGAACGAGTTCTTCATGTAACGTCATCGGTGGTGTGGCATCATACCTCCTCCTCCTCGTTATACCCGGAGTGGCGAGTTAAGGGTGAACGCGCGGAGCCATGTTTATGTGAGTTTCCTTTTTTTTTTCTGGGAAACAAATTGCACACATCAAAACATTTCGCGCTATTCGGTAAAATGACACACACACTTTCATCAGACGTCTTAGCCTGAATTTGATTCGGATTTTGATGAAATTCGGATAGCCCTCCGTACTCCTTCAATGGTACGGCGAAGCAGCAGACCGGCACTTACTTTGACGGCGTAGTGAAACAGCTTGTTCTTGTAAACCCAGCGCAACAAGCTACAAATGTGACACAGAGCTTTTAATGTTTTCAAGTTGATGGCAAAATTCAGATCAGACGTCTCGGGACGTCGTCTGGTGGGAAATAATCCCCAGCCGGTCAAGCAGCAGTACACCCTGTGTTCTCGATCGACTTCCTACTCCTGAAAGCTACGCAACCGACACTCAGCAAACTTCTTTCCTTTTAGACCCAGTCCGTATGCTATGTAGTTTTGTCGCCATATTTGACGAGGAACGCGCTATTGGTGACCACTTCGACACATTGTTGCAAGTAATTTTGAATTTAAAGGTAGTGTCCGCGAGGAATCCGGAATTATAAGGTTAATGTGATATCCGCTTGGCAAACGCTACAAAAGTTTCACAAAATTCGTTAGTGGTTTTTCATAGAACATCAGAAACCAACTGTCAGGTTCCGGTTGAAACAGCACTTCCCTGCTTCGTCTCTTCCGGTGACGTAATTAGCATTGGCAGTTAGATTCCCAGTCGCTCACCTGACGGCGTCGCCAGGCTGGTTTCAATCTGATACCACCGAAAGCACGAAAACATATGTTTCTAGCGACTGTTCGGCAGCAGATTGCGAGTCTGGAGACTATATTTTGTGAGAGAACAGCCTGCCTTCATAACCGAGTCGAGTGACGTCGGTCCTCACAATGCTGCCTGAGTCCAGACGTGAGCACGCAGCCGACTGGAAAATCCGACTAAATTCGCTTTCTAATCTTTCCGACTGTTTTAAAAGAAATATTCCGGTCACATGTATCTCGGGCATCCACAACTTGAATCGCACCTTCACTTCAACTTTGTGTTTTGTCCAGACACCACCATTAAGGGGAGACTCCGGGACAATTTGAAATTCTTATAGTCGCTGTGTAAATAAGTGAGGTACATTCTTCGCAAATGAGAAACAAAGTTCGTTTGGTGCTCGGAGACTCGCTAATTGCCAAAAGAACTAGGAATTTCGTGTCGAAGACGAAACTCCTGAAGGCTCTCTCTGAGGGCCTCCTGCAACCTGCGTGACGTGACAGGTAGACGCGTGCGGGCCGTCGGCTGTTTACATAAAGTCCATTCTTTTCGAAAGAAACGTGCTGCACTGGTTCTGCATCAGTTGTTAAATACATGCGAAGTCTATGGCGAAAAGAATGCCAGAGGGTTGCACTGCTTGAACTAGTTTAGGAGGTGTAGGCGAAAAGAATGGATCTTTAGTTTCGGGCACGCGCTTAGTAACTTCTTCGTGTGGCATGGGTTGTCTGCTTCCTTGATTTCGTTGTGGAGTACTCTGCACCGGTAGAACAGAACCTACAGAAAGGCGCACGCGCAAAATACCGGTGAGGTGGAGCCCAATGTTGCTGGACCGCTCTTCCGTGGAGGAGCGCCGAATCACTCAAAAGGAAAATATTGGTTTTCTAATTATCTGTGCCTCTTGGGGATGAGAAATGGTGTCCACTGAAGCATCATACAGTATGGATTAATGTCACGCTCTTATTTGAACACGTTTTTGGTGCACAGACTTCGTTTAAATTTTCTAGAGAACTACGAGTGCAACTGGGACGAAAATTGTGATGCAAGAGTACTGAGGGTTCAGGCTAAACGAGTAGATAACCCTTCTGAGATTACACCCCTATACTGCTGCATTGACTTTCAGACGACGCAGCTCTTGGGATGAATCCTTTTCTTACCTCATTTGTGCGCATCGTATGTACCACTAATACAGAGAAGCCACGCGTAACCTTCGTGAAGGGATAGGCCTTGTGAAACGTCGGTGTTCTTCGTCCGCGTTGTTTCGGTTTTGTTATGCCCACCAACGTCATCATTACCTCACGGTGACGTTTCGTCGGTAGAGCTCTATTAACTACACGTCTTTCCATCACATCCAAGGCTTGTACTGGGACCCAGCTGTAATTGGGGTATACGTTGTATGAACGTCCACCAAACTGCGGTAATTGTGATTCATGGTACATTTTAGCCACATCCCCAGAAGACAAAGAAGATTACTTTAATAGCAGCGCACGGTCATTCATTTAGAGAATGCGCTCCCTTGAAAGTATCACTCCTACCCTGAACAGCCCTACTGCGGCATGTGCAGCATGTCACCACACAAATAGGCTGACTCACCTTACCCTTAAATCTACTTCCAATTATTATTGTATTCAGATGTTCTTTTACGTTCCAGGTTGTCCTTTTCATGCACTTGCCCATTTTCTCAAATGTATATTCTACGCCGGCATTTTATGCAACACAGGGAATAAAATTGCGGAATCCATCTGGGAATTGAACAGTTTCACACACGGCACTCTGTTTTAACTGAAGGGCTTCCTTTAATTTATTATCGACCAGAAAGAAGTAGGACGCTCTATGCCACTCAAGCCCAGCGACAGGGAAGATTTAACGCCCCTACTGGAACATGTAATCTCACCTCGATTCCTGACGCGAACCGGAACTAGCTGCCCCTTCCATTCCACACAGAAACACCACGTGCGTCTCTTACCACGCCAAGTGTGTTCAAGCCGTACGTTTTTGGAATCCCACATTACAAGCCTCTGCTCACGTTCTCAAGCCTCGTTACAAGCTTCTGCCCAAGTTTCCCCTTGGGCACCGAGGCCGTTAACGCAGAGTTACCTAGTCCGCCGCCAACAAAGATTGCTCGGCTACTCTCGAAATTGCTGTGTAACTCAGGTACATACGGTTGCACTCTGCACCGGCCCACATGTGTCACATTAAACACAGCAACGCTCTTCATAATCAAGCACGGCGCGCAGCATATACTGCATCAACGATAAACCAATCATCACACAGCCCACGATCAGTCAGGAGCAGTTTCATTAGACAATTCATCTCATGTACGTTGAGTATATAGAAGTGCATGATCTTGAGCTGCTGTGGGTCCCGAGACACATGTGACATTCGTGAAAATGAAAAAGTAAAGCAGACTAAGACTGGAACGTCATTCGGCTCCCTTTCATCTATATGGCGCTTCCTTCTTGCAAACCACGTTTCACAATGTTCGACAGAGCAACGTGCATCCATCACTATGGTTAGACAGTGCTCCGGATAATGAGGATTGTGCAGTGACGTCATCGTTTGGTCACGTGACATGGAAAAACATATTGCCGCACCGGAGACACAGTAGGAGGGCATGCCGTTATTTGTTGCGGTGTGCGTGCAGTTACGAGATGAAATTCTAAAAACACACGCGGCTTCCTCACTCAGCCCGCGGTATGACGCCTGTGACGCATTCTCATGTTTTCCAATGTGACGTGGCTCAAAGGCTACGCGTGACGTCATGTACAGGAGCCTCATTGAGCGTGCAGGTTAGTTTTTGACGTGAAACTACGTCTTCGTTTGCGGTGCGTATGAGGTGTCATGACCGTTGAAGCCGCGTCACGAAGTTGGAAGTATTTTAAAACGCTTATTTCATTTCAAAACGATTCGAGATATCACAATGAATGAGGTGGCGTTGAGATAACTGGCAAAAGCTTCGTGTAATAATGCACGCGTCACCAGCAATGGTGTGGGGAGGGGGTGCGTTGAGGACGACGAATGTCGTCTGTCGTATACAACAATCTCCGGGGGTAGCACACGTACCGTGCGTAGCAACAAAACAAATAAAGTGTCAAACGAATCGGCTTGACGAGCACTAACTCTACGTGCTTATAACACTGAAAATTGGCATTTGAATGTCGTGCTGGTTGTGCGATCAAAAAGAAAGAAAACGTGCCTTGGAAGAAAGGGCAGGCTCTCAGGAGGCGCCACTCTCTCCTGTAAAACGTTCTAGACTTTATAGACAGAGAGAGAAAAAGAAGGCCGCTTGTGCTAATAGCAACATTACATCACCAGGCCATCGGCGACTTGCATTACTTGCACTACAACACGAACCAAAACGACTTCGACCATACGGATAACATGTCCTTAGTTCTGCGTCAAACCCCAACGGCTGTGACCACGAGCACAGCCATCGGCATTTTTTTTTATTTCTTTCATTTGTATATCTTCCTCGCTGTTAAAGTAAATTTGTGACTGCAAACATTTCTTTGGCGTGTTTCTAGCAAAAGTGGCAAATGGCAGGCACGTTGGTACGCGACGGCAAAAAAAGTTTATGGTGACGTGGTGAAGAACCTTCGACAAACTTTGCGATCTCCCAAGTTTTAGAATAGTCACAATGGAATTAGGGGCTGTTTCGCATGTCCAAAACCAGTCAGGCTTTTCGAAAGCAGCGTGAGTGAACTCATATACGCTACAAATAGACGATTTCAGAAATTGCATGGATGGCCCACCAGAGAGCGCCGTGTTGCGAATGCCCCACTGCACCTTGGGATTTAGTTTTTATGAGTCAGACAGAAAACGAAGAGCATAAACGGTTTCGGTTTTCCCTCCTTCCTTCGAGCAACAGGCAGGCAAGCACAAATGCAAACCATTTCCCACGACGCATTGCGCGATGCGCGTGACTTGGACGACGGAGGGTCCCTGTGCGGAGCTAAAGGGCAATATCTGAAGCCGCCTATTGAACTTGCGTTGCTCTCGTTAGGAAAGAGATGTTGCGCGAGAGAGCTAGAGCCACGGAAAAGTAAAAGAAGCGCACATCGTTTAGTGTTACAAATTCAACCATCATATTTGGGACGCAGACTTGTATTTTCAAAGAGGAAAGAAAAAAATAGAGGCGTAGAAGTCTACTATTTTCAATCTAAATGAGTTTCGTACACAAAATGATGCCTGCCGTAATCTATCACAAAATCTGAGCTTTCCCGGTGAAATCGCCCATCAGAATGACCTATAACTAATTCAACAGTGGGGTGACAAATTGCTAATGTCCATTGTTTTTAACAAATGCTGCCACGTGTCCTTTCGCCGTAACCAACCGTTGTTCCCATTCCCTTACAGCCCGTATACTACAATTACATCTTCTTCTAACTCACGTATCGTAGAAAGTGAAAAAACAAAGAAAAACAATATGCAAGTTTCTGGCGATAACGATTCACAAGTAAAGCATGTCCTCAAGTGTAGCAGGTCCTCAAACCTGAAGAAGTGCAGCCTACTGCACGAAAGTCTCGTTTTTCGCAAATTAAACTGTTTAATGCCCTCAACCGTTTTCTCTTTATTTGTGAATCTAACTCATATATGTAGAAATACCTCGGTATACACATACATTCCAATCTTTTGCGGTACAAACACATCGAATATATCACCGAAAATCAAATCGCACGCTCGGCTACCTCAGACGGAACCTACACTTCGCACCTAAGCACATGAAGCGTTTGGCATGTGCTGCGTGTTAGTTCACCCTCAACTCCAGTACGCCAGTGCTATTTGGGACCCCGGCACTAAATATATCATTAATAATCTTAGAGTAATACAGAACCGTCCGGCGAGTTTCATTGCATTAGATTACTGTCCTCATTCAATTATTTCAACCATTACAACGAATCTGGACCTGCCTTTACTTCGCAATCCTGGAGAAGTTGCTCATCTCGCGCGTTCGTAAAATTTGCCACTCAGTCACACTACAGTCGTCTTATATCACCACGGCCAATCACATATCTGCTACATCACCCTTTTAAGGTTACGCGATATGGTACTAGATCGGTGCCCTTCACGAAATCATTCTTTGTACAAACTATAGTATTAGTTGGAATTCCTTGCCCCCCAGTCAACTGTAAGAATAATTAACCACGTTCAGTTCCGCTCGACCGTTACGCATCACCTCGTTTAACCTCAGTACTTACCTTCCTTTTCTATTTCTCTTCGAGTATTTTTGTTCTCTCTCCCTCTGTGGTAACTTGCCGCCCGTCTCGCCAGGCAGACCGCCTTCTCTTTCTTATATTTTCTTTCTTTCGATAAACGATGCCCCCCCCCCCCCCTTCCAGTATATTGACTGCTTCACAATTTTTGGAATCTATACATTATCAATCAAAACAGACCAGAAGCCATGCGACGTGTTGCTTTATAGAACGAAGAAAACGCAACAACAACAACAACAACAACAAATAAATTAATGATAATGAATGGGGAAATTCGCCACATAAGGTGCGGCCCACTACCCCAAGGCACAATGGGGAGGACGAGATGTGTCCTGATGATGAGGTGGTGAACGGTGCTAAATAGTCAGTGGAGTCGGCAAGACATCAGAACGGTAGGCAAAACCACAGCACACAAAAACACGCACACACAGCACACAGGTGTACGCAGGCACATCATAAGGTTGAGAGGAGACCAGTGTCCCGGAGAAAAATCTTGAAATACTCAAGAGCTTGGCGATGGTCGATCTGGTTAGACCAAGGGCCGAGAATGGTTGCCAATGTGAATGGTGCCGCCGTGATCGACTGCAGGCGACACTGTATAGAGCTGCTGTTTGGGAGGTGTAAAGATGGCAGTCGAGGAGCACGTGCTTGGTATCCGCCAAAACAGCACAGCGAGAGCCGAGCATAGAGTCGGAGCGGCCGATCAGATGCTTGAAATGGGGGGTGAATGCAACCCCGAGACGAAGCCTGTGTATCAGCGACGCAAAATAGCGAGGCACACGAGAGGGCATGGTAAAACCAAAGTCAGGGTCCACTTCACGCATCAGAACTCGTGATGGAACGTCCCGAGACCATTGCGCATGTGCGAGAGGCCTCACCACATCATTTAGGAAGGTTCGCCTGTCGCCTTTGGGGAGGGTAATCTGCACGCTTGATCGGGAATGATATGCAGCTGCTGCAGCCTTGTCAGCCTCTTCATTGCCGCGGATGCCGCAGTGTGCAGGAACCCACTGGAAATAGATAGAGTGCTCGCTGATCTCAAGACGGCTTAGTTCCTCCAGTATGTCCACAACCACAGGCGCAAGTGATCCACGAATACCCATGTTCTCTATACACTGGAGAGCTGCCTTGGAGTCGCAGTATATCACCCAGCTTCTGATAGCGGCGGATGGAATGTGCTTGAGGAAGAACAAAATGGCATGCAACTCTGCAGACGTGGATGCCGTGCGGTGCGAGAGACGGTATGCGTGGCACAACGACATAGTCGGAATTGTAAAGGCAGAAGTGGAGCAGTGTAAGTTGGTCGACCTATCTGTGAATACTGCAGTGTGCGAAGGGTAACGGCACTGCATCATGTCTAGCACAAGTTGTTTCAACACGGGTGCTGCAACGTGATCCCTCTTGCTCTTGAGCCCAGGAATGGTAGTAGAGATCGAAGGTATCGAAAAGCCTCACGGAGGGGACCTGGGGACGACTGATCTCTCAACAAAAGCCGGTAGCAACGGCTTTACAGCAGCGATGCAGCGAGAAATGTTGTTCTGCCTCCGCTTTTTGAGCTTCGAAACCAAGGCGTGACGACGGTGTTCCACGAGGAGGCGTAGATAATGGCGCACAGTTTCTCTGAGACGTAAGACCTCTACTTGCAGCTCGCGGGCCTCTGCCACCACCATGCGCGTTTCAGCGGCGTGGGGAAAACCGAGGCAGATCCTCAAGCTTCTGGCCAACATACACCGAAGCCTCTGTTCAGAAGTTCTTGAGCTGCCGTGTAAGACTGGGAGGCTGTAGAGAATGGTTCTGCGAACCAATGCCCCATGAATCGATAGGAGTGCTTCCTGATCAATCCCCCATGCAGCGCCAGCGAAGTGAGAAATGGCATTGGTCCAGCGTTGAACTTTCGCTTCCAGGTACCTCATATGGGCACTCCACGAGAGATTGGCATCCAAGATAACACCCAGGAATTTATAGCACTTCATTTGGCTGCGTGTATTATTGCCTAGCGAAAGAGGGAAGGCGCTCATGCGTTTCCGCGTGAACGGGAGCACAACTGTCTTCTCAGCCGAGATGTCCATGCCAGCCTTGGTGAAGTAATGCTGAACAGCATCTAACGAGTTTTGAGGGCGGCGTTGAATCGCTGGCCTTGATTTACCGTTGGTCCAAACGCATACATCGTCTGCATATACAAAGAGCTGAACTTTGCGATGAACGCAACGCTTGATATCCGCCATAACCAAATTGAAGAGGATGGGACTTAATACACTTCCTTGAGGAGCGCCTTGGGTCAAAACTGTTTTTTGCGTGTCACCGTCCTGAGTGCGGACGAAAATGGTTCTGTTGGACAAGAAGTCAGCCACCCAGACGAAAAGCCTGCGAGACACTTTAGCCCGGAGGAGGGTGTGCAATACATAAGTATGACTGACCGCATCATAGGCACGTTTGACACCAAGGAAAACAGGCTTGACAATCCTCTTGCAGCTCTTGGCGACTTCAACAGCAGTCACAAGGTCCATAAGGGAGTCAACTGAGCTGCGGTGCCGACGGAAGCCCGCCATCTCATCAGGGAAAACGTTATTCCTTTCCAACCATCAATCCAGCCTGTGTAAAACCATCCGCTCCATCACGTTACCAACACAACTGGTAAGGCTAACTGGACGGAAAGGGGACAGGTGCGACGGATGGCTTGCCAGGCTTCAGCAATGGGACCCCTATGGCTTCCTTCTAGCTTGCGGGTACCTGCCAGACCTCCATGAGCTGTCGCATATAAACAGCAAGGTTCGAAGGCTCTCAGCGCCAAGATTTCGAAGAGCTGAACAGGTGATCCGGTCTGCACCAGGGGACGATTTCGGTCGGGACAAACGAAGGTGCAGTTTTAAGCTCTGGCAGAGAAAAATCCGCATCCAGCTGTGCGTTCGACGGGAGCGTTATATGCTCAAGATCCTCGCGAAGTTCAACCATGTAGGTATGAAACGTTGCAGTTCCCGCAGCTTCCGCAGCCGCCGCCACAGTTCCGAAGAAGTCCACAGCTACGTCTACCTCAGACTTGCTGAGGTTCAGAGCAAGTTACCCCAGTGGATTGGTGCTTGCAAGGCTATCGCGCAGGCTACGCGCAACTTGCCGAATTCTGGCGGGTCTACAGAAGGGCGAACGCGTCTTACAAAACCGGCACCAACGCTGTCGATCAAGGGCTCTCAACCTATGTTGCGCAGCTCTAAGTGAATGACGTGCTGCGACAATATCACAAAATAAACCCGAGCGTCGAACTCTTCGCTCAGCTCTTCTACGGTAAGCACGTAGCAGTTCCACCTGGGGCCTAGAGCCCGTATGTCCTGCTGCAACAGGTACGTGTTTCGAGGACTCACGAAGAGAAGTTGTCAACACCTCCGAGAAGTGGTCTGCGGTCATTTCCCGCTGTGATGACGTCTCACATCGCTCCCGGAACACCTTCCAGTTAACTAGGCGAACGGACCTATTGCCACGTTGCATGGTGCATCCACGGATCGCTATGTAGATCGGAAGGTGAGCACTTCCTCTCCCACCACAATCCGTAGACCATGACGCCTTTCTAAAGATATTTTTCGAGCAGATAGAGACATCGAGGACATCCGTGGTGATGTCCCTACGCATAAATGTGGAGGAGCCATCGTTCAGCAAGCACACATCGAGTTCGTCAATGACGTCGCTCCATATTCTCTTTTTGGCGTCCGTTTTCCGACTTCCCCACAATGGGAGATGTGCATTGATATCACCTACGAGAATGAATGGAGGAGGCAAGTTTTCCAGACGATGCTTCACCTCACGTTTCGTAAGGGCTGACGAGGGTGGAACGTAGAGGCTACCCACAGTGAGCAAAACGTCACGGAAGCCTACTAAACACGTGACGTAGTCTACAGCAATACCCGGCGGCCGTGGCTGCACAGCAAAAGTCAAATCACTTCGTACGCACAATATTGTCCTGGACGAGGCCGCACCTCCTGATCGCACTATGTGGTACCCGCTAAGTCGACAGTCATCTTTGACATAGGCTTCGCTGATCCCTTGGCCAGGCGACAAAAGAAAGGAACGAGACAGCGACGACGCAAGCCTGTCAACACACCTCAAACAAGGAAGTTTTGTCACCTGGCCAACGGATGTGTATATGGCTTCGCTGATGGCCAGTATGGGGGTCAATACTTCAATAAAAATAATTTCAAGTCAGGGAGCTTACTGCGCAAGCACCGTGCGTTCCATTGGAGGAGAGTTGCGTTTTTATAGCAGCGGTCCATGGACAGATGCGGGGAAACGCTCCGTTGCAAGAAGCTGCTTAACGGCTGAGAGCTCTGAAGAATTCGGGAAAGTTTGCAGGATGGCCTTGAGTGCCGCAAAAATCAAGGGAAGCAGAAGATCGGCCAAGCCATTTGTGTCGATGCGACGCTCAGGCTCCGAACTCTGATACATGTGTGGACTCTTGTTTCCCACACTCGAGGTCCTCCCAGCAACACCAGCACGTGTAGTGCAAACTTGAGGACGAGAATTCACACTGCCATTGTTTTGCGGGCCATGAACTTGCTTGTCAGATGCACTGGTAGGTGCTTGAACTGTTGTAAATTGTCTGGGGGTCCTGCTAGCCAGCATGACATTTCCGCGAACATTCTTGGGCGGTTCCGGGTGCGGATTGGGACGCGAAATGCCGACACCCCGTTGTTGGCCACGTCGCGAACTGCCGTTTGGATGGGCTTGTTGGGTTCAAGACTTCTGTCTGGTGCGCCACTGTTGCCACCCACTTCTTTGGGCACATGGAGTGAGAAGTGGCGTGAGGACCGCCACAGATGGCAAATTTAGTGATGTGATGTGATGTGAATAAAGAGAAAAAGGGGATGTGAGTTTCGACTAAGTCAAACTGGCTACCCCAGTACACTTAATACAGAAAGTTCAATTCGATGCTGAGATACGCAAAAGGATGATGTCCAGAGACGAACAGAGATGATAATGGAGTTCAACATGTAGGTCAAAAGTTCAAGAGCTGCGCCCAAGTTAGAGTAAAGTGGCGGAATCACCGGGGGCACACACAGGACACATCACACATTCACCATGTCATAGGATGTCCATAAGCCCGGTTGCATGCAAAAAGTCTTCAAGTGCCCTTAGCGCCTTGTCGGACGAAGGAGGACCTAATAGTTTCGTGATGTCGAAGGCTCGGGCAAATTTAGGCTGCCTCCGAGCAGTGCATTCTTTAAACTTATTAGGCCCAGCACATATCGTGCACCGCGTTGACCCTCGACAAAAGCGCGCCAGGTCACCAAAACGTTGGCACTTCTAACACTGGACGGGGCCTTCAACGTACTCAGAGACTTGGTAAGTATTGAAACACAGCCGAATAGTCTTCGGCAGCTTCATGTTGGATTTGAAAGTAAGAATTGCTGAATTGAGTGGCGTATAGTAGTCTAAACCCCCCTCCGTATAGACGTGACGTCGTTGCCGGCGAGCCGAAGTGACACCTTCCTCTTCCAAGTAAGAGGCAATATCCCCATTACCCATGTTGTTCAGGTACGATGACAGAATGATGACTGCAACATCCAGTCCGGCGACCGTTTTAAGGCCCATCAGGTTTTCTACTGTTTCTTCAGAAGTTACACTCACACATAAGCTTCCGTCACGGTTAAAAGGGTGACTCAGGAAGAAAACACACTGGCTACATCAGAATTGAAAAACAACCAAAATGAACGTTTGGACGCCTATACGGGCGTCATCGTCAACACGAGAAATGAAGCGGAATTTAAAATGGGAATCATTTACAAATGTTTAAGAGGCTCGTTAAAAAACCTTTTAAAGACTTATACACAACAAAAATTGTTGTGTAAGCCAGCGTTTTCTTCGTTTCATAAAGTAGTACATTATCAATGTTGTTGATGTTGTTGTTTCTATTTGTTGTTGCTGTTTTACTGCATTTTTTCTATGTATTATTTTTTCCTCACTTCCTATAACCCACTCTTCCCTTGTAACGACCGTATGGGACTTTTGGGAGCCCAATAAATTTATTGATTGATTGATCAATGTACCACAAAATTATATTATTAGCTATGTATTACAACGTTATGTAATTACTTGTGTGTATTCATGTATGTATTAACTTATGTAATGTAATTATTTGTTGTGCACACAGCCAGGTACCTCTCTCTCCGTTATTGCCCTTGCCCAAAGGCCCTTGGGGTGTATAAAAAAAATAAAAGAAACGCCTTTTCGCATCTATATGCGAAGAAGTGAGAGATATAGATGTATCGTCCACACGCAACAGTTCGCTGTGTTGTGCGCGTGCGGGCGCCACGTTGGTCCGAAACCACAGCCTATCGCGAACGTCACAAACATGTCCAAACCCGTTACTCAGAATCTCCTCGTTGGCCAGTGCAAACTCTGACGGACCCGTATTCGTTTCAAGTACACACCGACTGGAACCGTTCACATCTCATGGCCATGGCTTCGTGCTCGCGTACTTGTTCGGTCTCCTACCTTCGTCTCTTGGACTCGGCACCTCGGCTTCGCGTTCCCTAACTTTTGAACCTTCTTGGCTTCATCTCATCGCAACCGCTTTGCGTTCCTTCGTTGTTGGGTCATGTTGTCTTCGTGCAGACAAAGCGCATTGAGCCCCTTAAAGGTACTATAAAGCGGTCGAGGTCAAACCTATGCAATCTGCATGACGTGAGAGTGCTAGACTCAAAGGTTCAGCACAACAAGTAATATGCGCAGGAGTTTACTCTAAGTATTTTTAATTGGCAAATAAAAACGCAGTCAAGAATGTCGGAGCGACGCCTGGTGGGAAGAAGTCCTCAATTTGTCAAGCAACCCTGTAAACAAGGAGACCGATAAACAGATGGCTTTCCTGTTGGGATTTGCAAATACTACCTTTTGAGAAAATGTAATTCGTGTGAAAGAAAATAAACAAAAGCCGAATCTTGCACTCAGTAGCTAAACATCGATACCTGAGCCTTGTTTCAGCACCGTGGCGCTGATATCGTACGTCGCTCTGTTTGGCCCAGAGTCGTGCGCATGAGACATTTTCGCCGCCGTACTTGGCGGAGTTGGCGTTTCATCGGTCTCATTCGCCACAGTGTTGCCAGTAGATTTAAATTAGCATTTTTTCGGGAGCTATAACGTCTATGTGAGAAAATATGTGAGAAAATTTTACGGCATTTTACTCCTGGAGCGCGTACGCAATTCAGGGCACACAAAACATGAGGTTGCACCTCGACTGCTTTATAGTACCTTTAACCGATATGCTACGCCGTTCCCGTGCTGTAGCTTGCTTGATAAGAGATGTCCGGCGCGCCGAGCCGCCCTATCTGCGGACGGTGTACAACTCTCCGTGGCCGCCCAAGAACGTCTGGAACACTGACTGCGCTCACTCCGGGGTTTTCGTGTTTTTTTTTAAATCTGCTCTTCGATTTGCTGCTGCGCGCCTAATAAAACCAATTCAATGGCGCGCCTAATAAAATGTCAGGAACCACGCGACGGCCTTGACAGATGTTCCCACATAGAGCTTTCACTATAATAAGTAAATTAAAAAGTGAAGAATAATACTACGGCTACCGGTTAATGGAGCTGGAAGCCCAACGAGATTGCGTTTTGTGATGCGGTGGGGAAACCCCGTAATAGGGCCTTCCAGCTGCTTTCGTTGTTTCGTGTTGCTTTCGTTTGCGTTCACTGCTCGTCCCGTTTATTTGTGCGCTAAAGTTGCGGCCTCATATTCTAAAACATCCTAATGGCTGTCGGTACATCGGCGAGCATAACGCATGCTACACAAACCGATCCATAAGATTTTTTTTTTTACACTTTACATTTTCACGCCAATATGATATTTTCCTAAATCCTCCAACGTATATAATCCAAGTCCTCTGATTTATTTGAAACATCTTTACGAGTGTCATAGATGAGACATTATATATTTCAGTTATCTGTCGCTTTGTTAAATGGACATTATCGTTAGAGATGTGCGTGGGCACAGTTATACCCGCGGATCACCGCGGGTATCCGCGCTATATCGTGGTTTGCGGATAGAAAGATAATGTCTTGAAATCCGCGCGGACAAAGCACGGTTGAAATCGCGGCCCTCTGTGGTCCGCGCGGATATCTGCATTTTATCAGCGAATATCACTGGTCGGAAATCAGAAGGGTCTAGGTTCGAGTCCATGGCGTCAGCCCTTAGTTACCGTGGGTATTTAAATTCATTGATTCTTGAGCATTGAAGTCTTATGTGTCTGTATCGTTCAGGTTTTTCCTTTGTTCCCTCTTGCTAATTCTCGTTGCAAGCGTCAGTGTCTCTGTACACTACCCCCAGGTGGAGCTAGAATTGACATAGACACAATCTCGAACCTCGTTAGTATGACACTCGTTAACTTGACGTCTACGCCTTATGACCATTTTGCTTCGGAACTGTTCCCTCTCTATGTATCCGACAATGAACGAGATCTATTTTGCACAAATTGCTTCAAACATGTGTGTGCTTCCCTGGATGTTATGACTGTTGTCAGTTCAACGACTCGTCCTCCTTGGTTGAGCAAGCAAAATCATTGGAGGAGATACAGATAGAAAATCTAACTAAACAGACAGTTTCATTCGATTTCTTCCGCAAGTAAACTGTAAGACTTTCTTCAAAGAGTCTCCTGTTTTGCAATAAATAATACCACAGCATTGTGTTATGCATGCGGTTTTCCTTGACGCGTTTCATGTAATATTTGTTCATATGACAATTGGCTGTACAGCCAATTGTCCAATATCTACGACCACCGTCATTGTCATATTAGCGGGCTATACGACATGGCGTCGATGTGTGTCATCCTTTGCGTTTTTTATGGACGGTACTGGATGACGGGCAATAACCGAAATGGCGTCGATGTGTTTCATCCTTTGCATTTTTTTGGACGGTACTGGATGACATCATTTGCCTGACGGGTTTGCATGCTAAAAAGTGAAAACGTTTGTTAGCTGAAATCTTCGTCATATGAAATTTTTCCTACAACTATAATGACTGCGGATATGCGAATATCCGTGCGGTCGCGTATCGTGCATGCGCGGTACACTGCAGATGAGGATACTGTCAATGTTATCAGCGCACACCTCAATTTATTGTTGTGACTCCGTTCCAAATATTTGGCGCTTCGATGCTTGAGGCTTCCTCTGCAATCTATCACCTCATCGTTGAATATTCCACTTTTCGATTTTCGTTCCGAATTCCTCTTGGGCATTCCCCGTGACCATGCCATTGTCAATAATCTTGAACGCGCCCCCAACACTCCTGTCACTCTCCTCGCCCATCCCCTCCTGTGCTCTAAAGTGAAGCCGCCTTCCAATTACTAAGGAAGGTGTGAGCAAAGAAAGATAGACGCCACAAAAAGCGCCTTCTTTCTGTGTCCCCACGAAGCTACAAAAAGTAAAGGCGACCACATGTGCGTCTTCTGCGTTGCTACGTTCGTTCAATATGTCTTTCATGTCGTGTCTTCGAACGATACAAACCAGTGAGCCATGCCGATATCAATTATTAACTGCAACTAAGATTTCTTGACTGCCAGCGATAGTACTGCAGCAATGTAGTTCTGGGTTGAGGGCGCGGGAGTCTGGCCCCTCCCAGCCGATGGTTGCCACGCCAACGTCGTGATTGAGTCAGAGCTATTTTCTTCGACTTCCTATAGAGGATATCCTCCTCTCTCCCTCCATCATTTGATCCGATTGCGATGCAGCACCACGTTGATCCCCTTTGTCGTTTCCCCGGCCCTTCTGTCTGAACGATAAATTGTTTACGAATCCACGAAGCATCATTACTCATTTATGCGTGCTCAGCGAACAACAAAACAGGTCGACGTTGATGACCCAGAACTAAAAGGCTGCATTTATTCAGCTCGAGTTACGGAAGCGCTTTGGACGTAGAACTACGTCATCTGCAGTACGTATGGCGTGTCGTGAAAATGATAGAAATTGTAAACGCTCATAAGTTTCAAACTACTCAAAAGTATGACAATGAGTGAGGCGGCGTTGTATAGATCGTGGGCAAATGTTTAACGTGACGATGCACACGTCAGCGATAATGACGAGAGGGAAGGGGTACGTTGCGCAATTGAGGGTGAGAAAGTCGTCAGCAGCCCTACAGTCACCGCGCGTAGCGCACTTGCGGTGTCTTGCAGCAAAACAAATGAGGTGTCTCGCGATTCGTCTTGACGAGCTTTAACCCTACATATAGGTTACATAAAAAACAATTTCCATTTGAACGTTAAAGGGAACAACAACAACAATAAATGAAGAAGAAGTGATGGTGACATGGGATGTTTCCCCGTGGTAGCCACAGGACCCTACCCCACTTCACAGCGGTTAATATGAGAGGATGAATTATGGTGAACGCGAAGCGAACAACAGGTCGGAGTTCTGTTTAGGGCTCTTCGAGAAATCCAGTGGCGTTAAGGGGAAATAGTGTGTCGCAGTATGGAATTTTTTAACAACGTCGGTACATATCAGACGAAAATAACCTCAAAATAAAAGAAAACGTGTCCAACAGGAGAGAGGAGACTATGAGCAGTAAACAAATCTGCCGCTCACTGCTGTGCTGCGGAACCTTCTAGACTTTATAGATGGCCAATGAAAAAGACGGTCACTGGCGCTAACAGCGTCATTATGTCAGCAAGGCCATCGACGTAGGTCGTCTTCATCGACTTCAGCCATGACGGATATCATGTCCGTAGTTCTATGACAAACCATCGACTGCGATGCCGAACACGGCCACCGCCAACAGTCCTGTAACGTATGATTCACATAGAGCTCAGAAGCATGAGGTGTAGCCAACTTTCGTTTTTCTTTTCTTTTTTTTTTTTAGGCTGACTTTTTGTATAGGCTGATTCGCTTTACGTGTAAATCTAGTCTTAGTTATTATTAGGGATAAATTCGAAATATAAGCGGCACATCCTTTCACATATCTGTCACCTCCGAGTAGCAAAAATGTTTCTTCATGTCCTTCGCCTTCCGTCGCACGTACACTTCATACGCCGACCTGTACCTCATTGTAGACGTAGTTTTCTGTGAAGCACAGCAAATGCTCGCGCACTGCGTTCAGACAAGCACAGCGACACAAAGAGTGAAACTAAAAAAAACAAACAAAAAAACTGTAGATTGTGTTTTGCAGCGCGTTGCGTGGCGTAGGTGTACGTGAATATATTACAGCTTACATGTATCTCTGTGGTGAGCAAATGTGGCTATGAGATGCACACTTGCTTCGGCATATTGCTTCCCCAATATTTTATCCCGTGCGTAGATAATATCGACGCCGCACTTCAACAACAGGCACAGCACGAAGCAGCGCTCAAGCTGTTATTTATTCACCTTGTCGCACACATATGCCCGCGAGTGTTTTTTTTGTTGTTAATTTTGTAATGCTTGTGCATCGCTCAATTCCCGAAGGAAATTCGAATTTTCGCAGAAATCATTGTGCAGAACGTATGGTAGATGTGGTTTATTTAAACATAGGAAAACAAACAAGGACGAACACAACACAAGTTTCACAACATGAAGCGTGTAGTTCTTGGTAGAGTGCGAGAGTACGATACACGAGACAACGGAGAAACACACACAGACACGCACACACAAAATTTAAACTATGTGCGTGCGTGCGTGCGTGTGCGTGCTTGTGTGTGCGTGTGTTTGTGCATATGTGTGTGTGTGTGTGTTTGTTTGTTTGTTTGTTTGGTTGGTTGGTTTTTGTTTCTTCCATGTCTCGGGTATCGTACTCTCACAGTCATACACCAGCTAGTCAGCACCCTTCTACTCCTTTCTTGGTAGAGTTAAAAAGAAATCAAGAATTTGGCCTTGAGCGAACTCGTAGCTATAGCCTTGTAGACAAGTATAGCGAATGATTTTTTTAAATTGTCTGTTAGCGCCGCGAAGCAACTGTGACTTTGAGCGGTGTACAGACGTGCACAGATTGAGAGAGGACAGCAGGAAGGAGTGGGGGACAAGGGGGTTAGTATGCCTCCTGGGTCGACTTCTCAGGAAACCGAGCCGTCGTTTGCCTGGAAAGACTGCCTGAAAACCCAGGGAAACCTCAGACAACACAGCCAGTGGTGGGATTCGAGCACACCACCTCCCAGTCTCCAGCACGCCCTTCACCCCCACAAACGAGCGTACTCCTTTACCCGGTCGGCAACGCCGCTGGTCACCGTCATGCGGAAGGTCAGAATGTCACAAAACACAGTGATTGATTTGAAGGGTAAATAAAATTGAATGTTACGTCTAAGACATAGTGTTAAAAAGAGAAAGATGTCGTTCGGATATTTGAAATACCCGCTGCAGAAGAAAACAAAAACGCGCCGTACTCTATGAAGTTGGCGAAAGACGCATGATACCTCCCCCCCTCCCCCCCTCAACTGCTGGAACAGAACTACAGAACTACACACACACAGAAGCTGAGCAACCTGGCGCCATATAGGCAGGCAGACCGACAACAGAAAATCATCGAAAGTTTCGGCTTCATATTTACACGTGATATACGTCCTCGTCAGTGTCGGTGCTCCGTAAGAAAACAACTTAGTCCAATGACCGACTACGCCCAACACCGCTCAGAAACAAAGCCTGATTCCTTAAACGACGTGACTTAGCAATTACGAGTTCGCCAATCACGCACGGCCGTGCTTCGGCGGTCGTAGCTATGGAGACGGGCAGCTGTCAGCCGCATGGTGAGTCACTGGTATAGACACAGAAACCCTGTATTTGAAATCGTCTGTGGCGGTTGACTGACATCCTGACTTTATATGTCCACTCTGTGAAGGCGCCTGCTGTGCTGTATTGGTGTTGTTACGTTCCTACACTGTTAGAAGAAAAGTGTACGTGTAACCCGATCTGCGCAAGTCTTCGTGGCTGACGTTTCGGCGCCAGGACGCACTGCAGATAACACTGAGTTCCATGAAGGTGTCGTCTTTCCTTGTTTTGGGGGAACCGTCCGTGAGACATTCTTCACTCCAAGACAGTGCCACAGTTTCTCGTGACCGACAAAGGATTGGCGGAATGCTTTCCCATGCCGCCTTCGCAGCAACCAAAGATATATAAGCGGAGACCAGAGTGGCCCAGGCGTCTCTCTCTCAACCGACGATGAACAGGCTGGAGGGACCACCGACAGTTTTCTGTATCACCCAACTCTTGCAGTTATGTAAATAGTTAAATTTATTTGCTTGCTGGTCCCTGGTCCTTTCTTTGAGGTGTTGCCACGCAACCAGAGACGACAGACGCAACAGTGGTTTCCCTGGGTTTTCACCAGACGCTTTAAGTAAGACAGATATCGAGATATCGGCACAGTTCCGTGTGAAGTCGGTCCAGGACGCATGATCCCCCCCTGCGATAGTCGTGGCGTTGACCATCTGAGAGTAGCCGTCTACGGCAAGCAGTTCCGTCACCCACCACCACCACCACTTTGTGATGGAGGAAGAGGAGGCATTAGACGGACTTTATTTATCTAGGTGGCGTCGCTACTCTTTACGCTATGATGATGGTGATGTTGATGATGGGAACAGGAGAAACAAAAATATCGTAACAGGGTTTTACTGACTACCCCCGTACCCCCGCACTAGATTAGCAAATAATGAATAATAATAGAAATAATAACAAATAAGATAAGTTGAAGGAAATGAAGTAGACAACAGTGGAACACACACGGCTTTGTATATGACACGACACTTGCGCGAGCGACGGCATGCACCCCAGTACAACATGCTGATCCTCATAACTGAACAATCAAAGAGTGCACCAACCACCTTGTGCACCAACTCGCCCAAATTCCCATTGTTACAGACTTCTCATCCTCCTCGATTCTATTGCAACATTTTAGTTGAGGAAGAATAATATGATGAACAACTGCAATATGTCTCATTTTTGTTACTGTATTTTGGCTCATCGAAGCGGATTACCAATGCGCTAGCATTAACATTACCGAGCCATGCCGTGCTCTGTCAAAACACCAGCCTGACCTTTGTGCTCGAACAGACTGGATCATATTCGATAGTAAGTGTGCTTCGCTGGATATACGGATGGAACAGAGAGCGTACTCTAGACTGAAGGGAAACACATGCGTTCTCCTGTTCCTATTGCTGAAGTGTCTTTCTTTGGCTTTATCGCCAGGCCGGTACTTCAATGCACACGGAACAGTTCACGAAATTCGATGCCGACTTTTATTACAGCGGCAGCGTTTCGCGTCGACGCGATGTCTTTTAACGGGAACAATGTTTTTCGGACTCCAACGTTTCCCACAATTGAGGCTGTGAACCACTCCGACTTGGTTAGAAAGTCGTCGCGCCATACTGATAGTAGCTCCAATTCGTATTGAACGATAGGACGGCTCGTTTCACTATTTCTGGACTGTTTTTTACACTCTTACTCTGAA